>NC_080439.1:23089868-23782695 GCF_028018845.1 Melospiza georgiana | reverse complement strand
GCTATGGCTGTTCTGCTCTCTCTGGGACAGGGACAGACACTGCAGGCTCCTTGCACTCCCACACCCAGTGCTCTGTGCAAAGGCTGGGCACTGAATGAATAATGAAACAATAGAAACCAAAAAATTAGGAAAGAACCCCTTTTTTAACAGAACATATATTTCTCTGAAGCATTTCCTTTTCCTAGCACAAACAATGAATACAATCTTTGATACAAGGCTTCAATACCACTGCATCCTGCAAAGAACCCCTGCTCCACTGGGAAGTGCCAAATAATTCCCAAGAATGTAAAGGAAGCTGAAAATCTTGGGAGGACCAAGCACAGAGATGCAGATAACACATGTTCCCATGGCTTCCTTGGCATTTCCCTGCTGGAAAACTGCCAGGAACAGAGCTATGGGCACACCAGGAGGGAAATTGTTTTCACAACATTCCTACCAGAGGGCACAGTGGTGCAAACACAGTGGACAGCTCCTACAACATTCCCAACCCAGGCATGCTCAGCAATGTGAACTCCTGGAACTTTGGCAGGTCATTCATCAAAACTTGGAGCTTTTCCCCTCCTTGGAAAAGTTTTTGTTTCTTTATTTTCATCTTTTTTATGGGTGACCTTTTGCCTCCTTTTGTGACACAGTTTCCTATCCCTTTTTCATCTCCTCTGACTCTTTACCTTTGCCATTAATCTGCAATAGGCAAACTTGTCAAATGTCAGCAACACCCACAATGTCCTTACAGGCTTGAAATAACTCTTTCTTTCTTTCTTTCTTTCTTTCTTTCTTTCTTTCTTTCTTTCTTTCTTTCTTTCTTTCTTTCTTTCTTTCTTTCTTTCTTTCTTTCTTTCTTTCTTTCTTTCTTTCTTTCTTTCTTTCTTTCTTTCTTTCTCTCTCTCTCTCTCTCTCTCTCTTCTTTCTTTCTTTCTTTCTCTCTCTCTCTCTCTCTCTCTCTTTCTTTCTTTCTTTCTTTCTTTCTTTCTTCTTTCTTTCTTTTCTTTCTTTCTTTCTTTCTTTCTTTCTTTCTTTCTTTCTTTCTTTCTTTCTTTCTTTCTTTCTTTCTTTCTTTCTTTCTTTCTTTCTTTCTTTCTTTCTTCTCCTCTCTCTCTCTCTTTCTTTCTTTCTTTCTTTCTTTCTGCCTCCCTCCCTCCCCCCTTCCCTTCCTCCCTCCCTCCCCTTCCCTTCCCTTCCCTTCCCTTCCCTTCCCTTCCCTTCCCTTCCCTTCCCTTCCCTTCCCTTCCCTTCCCTTCCCTTCCCTTCCCTTCCCTTCCTTCCCTTCCCTTCCCTTCCCTTCCCTTCCTTCCTCCCCTTCCCTTTCTCTGACTTTCAGCATGACTCAAAATAACTCTTTTCTAAAGAAATGCAATTTTAAATGCAAAGGAATTCAAACTGTCATTTGGTTTCGAGCTCTAGCATCCACGTGTCCCAAGCCTCTATTTAAGTATGCACAGGCATGTTAAAAAATGGTAAAAGAACATCAGAGTGCAACTTTTGTGAATTCTGAATTTTTCAATAGATCACGTTATGAAGCAACATGTCATAGACATACAGCTTCCAGTAAAATTGTGATTACAATGGGTATCTTGATATCTTCCATTAGTTGTTAGCAAGGAGGCACTTTTTGAGCTGTTTCCTGGAACCAAAATCGTTTTGATGCCCTGATCCTATTCCTAATTTAGCCCCGAGCTACTTCCAGCCCTGTCCTCATGGATATCTGTCTGCAGCCACAGATTCCTGTGTTAGAGAGACACGGCAGAGCAAGTGCTGCTTTCCTCCACACAGAGCCATTTTCCCAGAGCCCATCCCAGTTTCCCAGCCTGGGCTGTGGATGCCCCAGAGCACGGAACCCTGCCCCTGTGCCCTGGGGCAGCCTGCCATGGGGAGCACTGCAGGCTCACAGCTGTGCTCCCCACCCCAGGCTTGCTCTGGCCCTGCACTGACAAACTCCCTCAGGAAAACCCTGGAGAAAGAACAGGCTTCTATTCTCATTGCCAATAAATCAGATTTTAGGAGGATGGCTATCCACACACCAGGCACATGAACTTACAGAAACAATCCCATTGGGACTGCCAAACACTCAGAAATGTTTGCTTAGACTTTGAAGGCTGCATCAGACACATTCCCCTTCTCCCCATCTTGGGCTTCTTCAAAAAGTTGTGATTTTGCCCATTTTTTGTACAAATCTGCCCCAAAAGCTCCAGGCTGCAGTAGCTGGTTTGTTGAGCAGGAGCTGAGAGCTGCAGCATCCCAAGCTGTAACTCAGGGGGATTTCTGAGTTTCTTTGCTCAGAAGAAAATAAACTTTTCTGGGTTTCTTTGCTTTGTTTTCCTGCCTGCCTGAACACCTCAGCTCTCCTTTGAGCTGGGAACTGCACTTCCATGGGCTTGGCCTTCTGGAGATCATTTTCAGTGTGTAATCATCTGTCACTGCTAATTATTGCCACATTTTGGTCTGTGTGAAAAACAGTAGCTAGGTTTTTCAGTTTTCTAACAAAGCTCTCTTGCATTTGAAGCATTGAAGAGGCTCTGTGGCATCTGAAATAATTAATAATTCAGAGTAATTCCATCCAAAAAGCACAATACATGACTGACAGCTGTCAAACATATGACATCACCCTTCAGTCATACAATATAATAATTTATGGTCTAATGTGTTCTGTAAAATGAACAATCCACAGAAAAGTACAGAAACTTAAAGGTGAAGTCCAGGGGAGGTTTCCTTTCTGAGCTGTTAATTTAGATTTTCTGGAAACAGTGGGAATGAGCAGTTCTTAGCACAGCAAGGCCCTTCTGAAATGAAATTAACTTTCAGCATGTAACCATTACCCCACAATGGTCCAAGATCACACATTAGGCTGCTGTACACTACGTGAGAAACTCAAATTCTGCTCTGAAAAATACACAGAGAACATTTTCCTTTCTCTTAACAATTCTTACTCATTACTGTGTTAGTTATGCAAACACAAACCCAACACTCAGATCTCCACTATTTTGGGTTGCAGATCAATTTACACTTCCCCAGAGGAGACAGCAGGAACTGAAAGGGTAACAAGAGGCACACGGAGTCACTTATTTGGCAGTAAGGAGTTTAACTGTTCTCACTCTCCAGCCCAGAAACAGCCATGTTTAGGCAGATTTTTGTTCACCAAACTGCTGAGTGTAACAGGAAAGCACAACTGGACACAGGCACACGTGGAATGAGATGTTCTGTGGGAAGCAGAGCAGAGCAGCCTGAGCACCTTCGGCTTTGTGTTCATGGCTGGATTATCTCATCTCACCTGTACTAAAGCAGGAGACCTGGCTGAGGCTCCTCTCACAGCTGAGCCACGTGGACACTTCTCATTCCTTCTCCTTAATGTGGATTCTATGGGGTATAGAACACAGCCCAGCCTTTCTGTCAGTGGGGCTGAATGTCTGTAAGAGCTGAAATGAGGGATGTGGGACTCCAGGCAGCTCTCCAAAATGCAGTTTATTGTATACAGAATGCAGTTTATTGTATACAAAATGCATTTTATTGTATCCAAGATGTTACAGCAGCCCAGGGTTGTGGGTGGCAGAGCTGTGCCCACAGCTGTCAGCTCCAGATGCAGGCAGGCCTGGAGTCCTGCATCCCTCATTCAGGCTCTTACTGATGGTGCCCCACATTGGGTGCCACTGTAAGAGCTGAAATGAGGGATGTGGGACTCCAAGGGCTCTCCAAAATGCAGTTTATTGTATACAAAATGCAGTTTATTATATCCAAAATGCAGTTTATTCCATCCAAGATGTTACAGCAGTCCAGGGTCATGGGTGACAGAGCTGTGCCTACAGCTGTCAGCTCCAGCTGCAGGCAGGCCTGGAGACCCTTTGGGTTTGGTTACAATGCATTAGATACTTTTCTTTGCTGAGCACCTTAATACAGTAGAACCAATCCATACATTAACTATTATCTATAACCTATCATAAATACTGTAATTACCATATTCATGTTACTGTTCTCCAATCACTAAAAGTCAGTACATTACAGTTTAAGCTAGAAGGTTTTTTCAGTTTTCTTGCAGTGGAAAACTCTGAGACCTTTTTTCTACTTGCAACATCAGCAGGCTTGTTTGCCTGTACTATCTTTGTGCTTGGTAAAAACATCTTGTTTGGGGTGGGTTTATCCTTTGCTTTAAGCCATAAAGCCCTTTCTAACTCACACACCCTTGGCCTCCTTGGTTATCCAGTAAGATTGGCCCAGCAATTCTTTTTTTCCATATCAAAACTTGCTTCCATCTCTATTCCTTCAACAGACTCCACATTTAAAAATCTTTCTGCCAAGCACACATATCTGTGAGACTTCCTCGTCAAACTTTCATCCTTCCCAACAGGGCATGAGCAGGATCTCTCTCTCCCCAAACATCTATTCAACTTCTACAGTCTCACTTTATTTTATTTTTTTTGAGGCTAGAACAGTGGTTGAAATGGCTGAGAGGTTCAAGAGTTTCTGGGAGGATGAGCAGGGGCACCAAGGTGCTCCCTCCCTGTCCCTGTGCCAGCCCCACAGAGGGGACAAACCCCAATCCCTGCACTTGCCAGGCTTCCCCCAGTGCTCACCAGGCAAGGAGGGAAGGGAAACTCCCCAAAGCTCTGCTCCAGTCTGGGCATCTGCTGCAAACCTTTCTCAGGCCTCTGCCCTGGTTCCCAGAAGAAACACTGGAGCTTCTGACACGTGGAAATGCCACGGGAGCAGCATTTGGACCAGTGAACTTTCCCTGTTATTTCTGCTGCAGCCATTTCCCCTCTTCCCAGCTTTTTCAATTGTTATTAAAAGAACACAAAGAACCTGCAGCTATAGGAGAAGATTATCTGCTTTCTAACAGCAACAACAATTTGCCATTTTCTGCAATGGTGAGGGGGAAAAACCCAACAAAACAACCCAAGCACCCAAGCCTTTGAAAGGCACTGGTTTGCCTGCAGTTATACCCTCACAATCTGAGCAGAGATGGAAGGGAACCTTTATCTTCAAAGAAAATAATGAGCTGCAAGATGCCTGTATTTAAAGATACCACACAAAATTAGCCACATAATTCTCATTTTTGGAGAGGAACCAGCTCCAGGGATGCTGCAGAGATCCAAATTTAAATGGTACAATCTCACCGCACAATGAATATCGGATAGGGCAGGCCAACAGAGAATAGCAAGGAATTAATGGGCAGCCCTCAACACATTTTTAATTAAAAGAATCCAGAACAATAAGTGTGTCTAAAAACCTCCCCAAAGACCTGAAAAAGATAGATTTCAAGGACAGAAAATCCTTTTCAGATCGGCACCCTTTTAAAGGTCATGCTTGGCAAGGGTAAAGTGTAAAGTTACAGAAACTTGGCATCCCAAAATACTCAACAACATAAATTCTTGCTTGCAGATTGAAAATTTCCACTGAATTGTATTGGAAAGCCATAAGATTGGTTATACTGGGTTTTTCCACTGGGATGTGCAGGGCACTTGGTGTATCAATTCTAGAATATTCACAAAGAAACACCCAGAGCTCAGCTGCTGCTCCAGAGGGGCTGGAGGGATTGGCCCTCTCTAGTCCCTGCACAAAGGGCAGATTTGGGCCAGAACCTGTCTGCCACAGCCCTGTGTCCCCTGCAGATGCAGTTCTACATTTAGATTTGGGAAGTCACATTTTAATTCTGTTTTGATACAAACATGGAAAGGCATTTCTGACCTCTGCCTTAGTCAGGAGCTCCTGTACCCTGCAAATGAACCTGACCAGCACCATCAGATGCTGCTGAGACTTTTGTCTCATGTTAGAGCAGTGCCACAAAAAGTGGCACCCAGCCTAAACACTCAGGGAGCTTAGAAACCCTGAAGAGAGGATGCTGCCTTGGCTAGAATTTGAAATCACAGTTATTGAACGAAGCCTTAGGATTTCAGCTTTTATATTTTTCAGATCCCGTACTGATCAGTGCATCACTCCAAACTCCACACAGAGCTCACATTTTGGTCAGACACAACAATCCCTCTGGGCCTGGGAACCAAGGACACCCCACAGCCTCAGGACCCAAAATGTACAAACAAAAGTGAATCAGGGGAGCAAACTGAGGGTTAAATGACTTCATCAGCTGAAGCTGTAATTGGAGAATTATCCCTGATATTTGAATGGACCAAACTTACAATTGTCTGAAAAACTGGTGCCCATTGTCCAGCTTGGATGTAGCCTCTGGGAGGCTGTGACTGCCCAAGGTGTGGCTGTTGAAGGCCTTCAATAAATCCCCACTATATTCTCTTTATCTTGTCCAGATTCTCTTAATTAACTAATTCTCTTAATTCTCCTAACCTCTGTTCCAGGTAGCCCCTCCAAGGCACCATTAAACCACACATGAAGGTGAGCTGAGGGCAGGGTGGGAGGGATAAGAAGCTTTTTAAGGACCAAAGACCAACCATGGAACTGCAGTGGGCCTGGAGGATCCCTCAATGAGCACAGCAGATGGCAGAAAAAGGCATTTTGTGGACAACCAGCCTCTTGTCTTCTTTCAGAGACAGAAGAATCTCCTGTCAGTGTGGCAGGCACAGGTAACCACCCACTGCCAAGGCTTGCAGTGGCATGTGAGCATCCAGCTGAGCCAGCAGCTTTTGATTCTGCTGCTTTCAGTCTGTGAGGCTCACAACTATTTCCATACATACCCACACACGCACAGATGCCAACCCAGCAGATCACAGTGACAGCTCTCTGAAAGCCACCAAGGTTCAGATATGATGGTAGCCTGCTCAAGCTGCTGGAGATATTTCATCTGATTTCCATCTCATCCCAGACTCTGCACACAGCCACAGTGAGGAACAGCATCCTCACACCACAGACTGAGCTGCCACCAAGCACTGAGGGCTTGCAGGTGCTAATGAGCACTTTGGGGTGAGGGAGGGACTCTGAGGAAAAAGACAAAATTCTTCCTCAGTCCTTCATGTCAGGACTCATGCAATTTTCTGTTTAGTCCTAGGCTGGAAAATTAAAATACAGCATATTGGATTTTCAGGATTTTGTGTTCTTTAAGAAATCCTTTTTTTTCTGCAGGAGCCAGACTAACCCTGCTTTCTCCCACTTCTCTTATGGGGCTTCCAAAATGGTGGGAGAAACTTGGCTGGTTTAACTGCAGCAATGGAACAGTTCTGTGCTTGTAGCTGTGCTTGTCAAGGGTTTAACCCACACCCAAGACACAAACCAGGGACTAACTGTGAATTTGCTGAATCTCCCTCTTCCTGCTCTTCCCTCTGACAGACATTGAGCTTCCAGCTTTGCTAAATTCTCATTATTGACCACTGTGAGTGGTTGATCCAACCAGAACAGAGGGATGCTGAGACTGACCTGGATTCTGGGGTTTGCAGTGAATTGCCACATCCCCACACTGCATCCTCCACCCACCTGAGTCCTCCCAGGAGAAGCAAATCCAAGTGCAAGGCTCCCCCACAGGCACAGGCAGATGGGCTGCTTCACACACTGGGGCTTCTGCTCCACCCTGCTCCTGTCACCCACTTAGCACAGGCAAAATTAAACATTGCATTTGCAGCAGGGATGACAAGGGAGAGGGAAAAATGAGAGAACCAGTGCCTTCCCTCATCCTCTAGAGTCTGTCCACAGCCATATTTACTCCACCCTGGAGTAAGAGGGTCACATCCCCTGGAGTAAGAGGATGGCTGACACCCAGACCCACAATAATAATGGGGATCAGGCCAGACTTGCTCTTTTCAGACACTTTCTAATCCCCTATAAAAAATATTGCTGAAATCTGCCCTGGGATGCAACCAATCTCATCGGGTTTTCTCCACAGACCAAAATTTCCTCGGATTTGAGGTTCTAGCAAATGATCTTGTTGTTTCTGTGTGTACCAGGCAGAAGAACAAATGTATTGATCATATGAACTCTGTGAACCTGCCAGAGCCTAACAGCAGGCAGCACAGCAACTGCACACACTTAGCTCCTTTTCACCACTTTAACTCCAGCCTGACAGCTCATATGGAACTATTTTAGCTCACCCCAGATTACAGACATTCACATTTTCCCCTGCCTGAGCTGATAAAAAAAAGCATCCACACACAAAGCTGCTCTCAGTAAATCAGAGCAGCAGCAGCAGGCCAGTCCCAGCTGGTGCTGTGCACAGTGCCCTGCATCCCCTCATGCTCAGACAGCATCACTCAGGCACTCCTTCCATGAATCTTGCCCAGGAATCAAGCTGCCATATGTCTGTCAGTGCAGCCCAAACCCCTGAAACAGGAGGAAAGGGCAGGAGAGAAACCTGCAGAGCTGAGCATGGTGAGGAAACGTGTTTGGGCTCCATCACCTCCAAAGGAGGACCAGACAGGCAGGACAGCCTGGGCTGCCCAAAGGAACACAGCCCAGCAATGCCAGAGCCTTTCCTGGAACTCAAATGTTGCTCAGAGCCACTTTTTGCCTCCTTATTAAATAAAGCACTTGCTTATTTTCCTGGGCCCTACCTGTCACAGGTTTTACACTGCACCATTTAGCTCTTCTGATTGACTTTTACATGCCATAATTTTTCCTTCATTCACTTCAGTAGTTTTCTTTTCTTACTTTTGCTACCTTTGAAATTGCAAAGTGTTTTTTTCTTTGCCCACTGGCCTGGGATAGGTTATGACCAGCTAATCCCATTTCCTGAGTGTGCACTCATGACTTTCTGGCTTTTACCATTACACTTCGAAGCTAAAGAGAAACTTCTTATTTCCAAAACAAATTATTCACATTTTCAAAGTAATGGAATCTATTTAGTTCTGCTTGACCATCTCAGAATTAAGTAGCAATTTATTATATTTTGTTTGGATTATTAGTTAATATATCATATTACCAACACAGAAAGTATTCTATATGGCTGGTTACTGGTGTGCAATTTGTAGTCTCCCAAGTGCTTGGAAGTGATTAGCAAAGCTAGACAAAAAAACCCTCAAAAATATTCTAACCAATACCTAAAATAATCTTTATAATCAGGAAGTATAATATTGTTTCATATGGTTCATAAACACTCTAACTGAAGTCCAAAATTGAACTTTAATACTCAAAGTGATTAATTTTATACACCTCACTTGGAACTCCTGTATGGTGCTGCATGACTCAGAATTACCCCTGAGACCAGAACTTCATGCAACACAGCTCCTTAACATTAAACCTTTATTTGAGGGGCTGGCACGAATGGTCAGCTTCATCAGGGGGCTCAGAGTGCCTGCAGCTCACCACAGCCCCTCTATGACTTCATCCAGCCCCAATTATAAGGCCTAAGACAAACCTCAAGCTTTCCATTTACCCTTCTGAAACCCATTTGATGTTATTAGATTCTCTTATTTCAGATGCCACATCAAATATGGCTCAGCCTCATTCTCCTGCAGCCAAGCACGAGCCATATTTCATTATGCTCCCCAATAAGGAGCTTGTTTGTCTCCAGTTCACTCCCATGAACATGTCACTTTGAAAAACTGCTCTGAGAGCCTCCTCTTATAGGTCCTGAAAGCAAACAAGACATAGCTCTGAAAGGATGCTGAGCACTTTCTGATTCTGTTTGCAAGGCTGATCACTTGGATCTGGACATATGGCAGCATTCAAAACACTCCCTGCCTCCTTATCAGCAGGCTGCATTCTGCTCATTTGCTTCTGGCTATTAAAAGCTCTGTTTAAATTTGACTATCACTTGAATCCACTTCAATTAGTTATTAGACATACTTTTACAACTGTGAAAAAGTCCTCATCACATAGAAGAATAATCGTCCCTATCAGAATTATTAATAAATTAGAGCTGGAAACCTTTCCTAAATGTTGGAAACAACAGATTGTGTGCATGAGGGTATTTTTCTTTTAGTTACACACGTTAAAATCATGTAGAGGCCAACCTAAATTCATCTTCAGATGTGCCTGAACTGTGTAAGACTGAGGACACATTGTGGCTGCTTCTAAACGATTCAATCCTGTTACCTGTCCCTGTGTGTGTGTGTGTGTGTGTGTGTGTGTGTGTGTGTGTGTGTGTGTGTGTGTGTGTGTGCTGGGTTTTGCACACTCCTGTGAGCCTGACACACTCAAACACCTGGGCAGGAGCACGTCAGAGAGAACTGAGGGGGTAAAGGAGCTGTGTGACCGTGTTCACAGGGGTTTTTGGATGAGGGAAGGGACGAGGATCTGACTCCATGTTTCAAAAGGCTTGATTTATTATTTTATGATAGATATTACATTAAAACTATACTAAAAGAATAGAAGAAAGGATTTCATCAGAAGGCTGGCTAATAATAGAAAAAGAAGGAATGATAACAAAGGTTTGTGGCTGGGACAGAGAGCTGAGCCAGCTGACTGTGATTGGCCATTAATTAGAAACAACCACACCAGACCAATCCCAGATGCACCTGTTGCATTCCACAGCAGCAGATAACCATTGTTTACATTCTGTTCCTGAGGCCTCCCAGCTTCTCAGGAGGAAAAATCCTGAGGAAAGGATTTTGCATAAAAGATGTCTGCGACAGAGCAGAGGTTCCTGTGAGCCTCACCAGAGAACCCTCCCTAATTCCCTTTGTTGGTAACAGAGAAGGGTCATGGGGTAAAAGCCTCAGGGTTTTGATTTATCCTCTCAAAGAAGGCAACAAATACACCAAGAGCTCAACTTCAGAAGGCTCACAGGCCTTGCATCTCACTTGTTTCTGAGCATGCATAGCTGCAATTCCACACAGAGTGAGCAGCCAGTGGAATTATTTACAGCTTCCAAGTCATGGACACAGGTAAAGATTGATTCTGGGCTTGAGCACGTTACACATGCTGGGTCTTGTTTGCTTTACTGCCCCAATGTTACCTTCTGCAAACACTCCCAAGGCTGCTGGGTGAACTTCCTGAGAGCTCTGAGCTGCTGAGAGAGGCAGAGAGCTGCACTGCTGCCCTGCACCACTGCTGAGAGGCAGAGAGCTGCACTGCTCCACTGCAGGCACCTCCTGCAACTGCTGGGAGGCTCCCTGAGCACTCACCCCAAACCTTGGCGCTGGGGGAAGCTGCACCTGGCTGAGATGCAGCTGATAAAGGATGCTCAAAGGTTGATTCTCTCCTCCAGAGGGATGCCTGGGCTCTGCACAGCCCCAAGGCAGCCTGGGGAGCTGTGATGGAGCTGTGCAATTCCTGCACACGTATCACTGCCCCTCATTCCTCACTTGGCTGTAAAGGCAGCACCAAGGCTCCCCGTCACCATGATATTTTCTGAAAAATCCCTTGCCCAGGATTTTCTCCTGGGAAGCCGAGAAGCCTCAGAGAGGAATGAAAACAATAATTATCTGATTGCTGCTCCTGTGTTTGCTGCTTTGGAATGTGGCTTGGACATTGATTACCAACAGGTGAATATCTGATTGGTTCCATGTGAATTGTTTTTAATTAATGGCCAATCACAGCCAGCTGTGTCAGACTCTCTGAGTCAATCAGGAGTTTTTATTATTCATCCTTGTTAAGCCTTCTGATGTCTCCTTTCTCTTTCTTTAGTGTAGTTTTAGTATAGCAGAATATAATATGATATATAATATGATAGATAAAATAATAAATATAATCTAAAATAATAAATATGATATGATATGATATAATAATATAATATAATATAATATAATATAATATAATATAATATAATATAATATAATATAATATAATATAATATAATAATCAGCCTTCTGGGAACTTGGAGTCAGATTCTCATCTCTCACCTCATCCCTCACAACCACCACAGCTCCCCAGTTCTGAAGGGACTCAGAATGCTCTCCTGGGCCCCTGTTCTGCATAATGAAAAGTTCATCCATGACATCTGGGACTGGGAATACTCAGCTCCATGCAGAGCCACTCCCACATAACTGTACTGAAGCACAGGCTCATTTCAGATGCAGCAAAAAGGCAAGTGAAATAAATGTATTATCTCATTTAAAATGCATACAGTCCCAGGAAGCAGGATAGATTGGAGGTGTCACTGAACAGTGCATAGTAAATAAATCATATTTGCAATGCAAGACACTGCAGCCAGCCAAAGCCTGGGGTGGTTAGGGCATAGAAACTGAGGGCCTGGGCATTTGCAGGACTACAGAGCTCCAATCTTTAGCAGCATTTTCCACCATGAAATCACAATTAAAGGTAAAAGTCCCATCTGTGTTCAGGAGGCAGAGCTGTCTGCAAAGCCACCAGAGCTGTGGCACACACCTCATTGCTATTCAAAATAATGAGCAAATGGCTCCTCCTGTAACACCCCAGGCTTTCCCAGCACCATGTGCTCAGCAAATTTTCCTCCAGCCCACCAGGGTATGCAAATCCTGTGCTCTGGAAATGAGGTGGCTGCTGCTTCATCAGTGTTGTCCACTTATTTATGTCCACCTGCCTGCTGGGAGTCCGGGTCCCACCAGGAACCAGCCTCACACAAGAGATGGAGACACTCTGTCTGCCTTGGCTGTCATTTCCTTTGGATGTTTTCCTGTAGGAAGCAGGAACTTCCAGGTGTCTCACCACTGAGCCACATAAATGCTCCTGCTTTGTACATTAGAACATATTTCAGTGTATAAAGGTATAAAGTGCCTATTCTGTGCCCAAGACTTATTGTCCTTGAATTCAAGTTGGACCCTGAGAACACAATAAACAGGAAGGAGTGAGGCACTTAGGAGTAGTATACTTATTTTCACAGAGATAAGCAAGCAGCAAACACAAAGCAGAGGGGCACCAGGGAAGAGATGGAATCTCTCCCTCTGGAATGATGCAGGACCTGGTTTTACAGGGCCCTGGATAACCTAATCTAAAGCCCTGCTTTCAACAGAAGGCTGGATTGTCTCCAGACTGTCCCTTCCAGTCTCAAATTATCTACTACTTACTCTGTAGTAACTTTACTGAATGCTGGTACAAGATGCTAGAAGACTCAGAATTAAAATATATGCCTCTAAAAATAGTTTTATTGCTAATGCACTTTGAAAAAAAAAAAAAAGCCTTTAATCTCAGCTGACTATTACATACCAGCCATTCCCATCAGTGCTCTGTGGGGGTCTCTGCATTTTGTCATTTAAGCATCCCCACGTGAGCCACAGACACAATGCTGGACCTGGCCTAGTACAGAGGCTGAGGAAGGTCTGGTTTTTACCATTCCTACCTATCCACATAGAACAATGTGCTGGAACCCTGGCTGCTGAGAATTTCAGACTTTCTGTGCTGCCAGGCAGGAGAACACTGCATTGACCTGAGGCTATGGAGAAGCTTCTAAAATGGAATGGCAGAACTGGGATTGTGGGTGTGGAGTTTGAATAGAAGTGTGTGATATCACAGGGTGGAAAAATTAGAGTTTGTCACAGACACATTTTATGAAAAATCCTTTCCTTAGGATATTTCCTCCTGAGAAGCTGAAAAGCCTCAGGAACAAAATGTAACCAATGGTTATCTGCTGCTGTGGAATGCAACAGGTGCATCTGGGATTGGTCTCATGTGGTTGTTTCTAATTAATGGCCAATCACAGACAGCTGGCTCAGACACTGTCCCAGACACAAGCCTTTGTTATTCCTTCCTTCTTTTTCTATTCTTAGCCAGCCTTCTGATGAAATCCCTTCTTCTATTCTTTTAGTATAGTTTTAATGTAATATATATCATAAAATAATAAATGAGCCTGCTGAAACATGGAGTCTGATCCTCATCTCTTCCCTGATCTTCAGACCCCTGTGAGCACTTTCACAAGAGTTTAGGGGTTTAGAATATAGTAATCTATATAAAGCAAGATGGAGCCTTTAGGATGGAGGCTGCTCCTTGTTCTCCACCTTCTTCTCCATGGTTTTGGGTGGTTTTGTGTAATTAGATATAAAGTCCACACTGCAGGCAAGGGTGGTTGCTTATTGGGTTAAAAGTGAAACTAATTTAGGCGTCATTTCTTAATTGGACAGTTTACCCTTAAAAGACATTGTAGAGAAAGACAGTGACAGCCATTTTGTAGCTTGTTAGTAGAATGCTGTAGAACTCAGGACTTGTAAGGATGCAACATAGATAAGAAATAATAAACATTTGAGTCTGAACACAAAATATCATCTCCAGTGCCTTCAATCCCAACCTAGACAGCAGCAGAGAAAAGAAGCCAAGAACCAACAGCAATGTTCATGGAAAACTGTGCCAAAGTCTCCTAGGACCAAAGCCATTCCTTGCCAGGTTCTCCTCCTCAGCCCTTGTACCTGCATAGGGCTGAAGTGAGTTAGGAGCAAACTGCACAGACTGTCTGGAGTGCAATGAAATCAGTGATACACACAGTTTGTCGTGCCTTTAAGTAATGCAACTAACTCAATTGTTGTAAAATTGACTCAAATGAGGCTCATTTTGAGAAACAAAACATTTCAATATGGGAAGAAAGGCCAGTAAAAAAGAAGGGTAAAGACTAATCTATATGCTCCTAAAAGTCACAGATGGTGAAAATCAGAGTGTGGTAGGGTTTGTAAAATTCCTACTAAACGTTTTCACTCACGTTCTTAGTAAATCTCCAAGAATTGACACAAAAGCAAGGAGACAAAAAGTAAGAAACAAACAGTTATAAACAGAAGTGATACTCCCTATGAGATGGCTCTCTCACACCCCATGAGTTGGAGTTCTGGATGATGACAATTTTAGATTTTTCTGTACTGACACACTCTGACCCCCAGGAGAGCACTCCATTTGACCTGGAGCTGTAGAAAAGATTCCAAAATTGACTGATAACACTGAGATTACAGGTGTGTAGTTTAATTAGAAGTGTGTAATATCACAGAGTAGAAACTTAAGAGTTTGGAGTTTTAGAAGGCAAGATAGAGGTTTTAGAGTGGCAGTTCTAGAGTCAAGTTCTAGGTAGTTCTTCTTTACCTTCTTCACCTTCTTCCTTCTTCTTCATAGGTTTAGGTAATTTTTGATAAGTAGACAGAAAAGTCCCCATTGTGGATGTTAAGTGATTAGTTATTAGGTTAAAAGTGAAAATAATTTAAGTGTCATTTCTTAATTAGATAGTTTAACTTTAAAAACCTTTTAACAAGAGACAATTAGCCATTTTGTACCTTACTAATAAAAGACTACAACACTCCCTGCTGTGCTCACTACGTGCTCACTCGTGGCAGGCAGGTAAGGCTGGCAGGGAACTCAGCCTCTGGTGTCTGATGGGAACGGTGGGAATTCTGAGCAGTGGGATCCATGTGCAGCACTGAGCTCTGTGAGGAGAAACCAGCCTGGGAGCCACACAGAGCTGATGCTGCTGAGGGAGAAGCGTTTCCCTGGAGAAGCAGGAATTGCTGCACTTGAGGAGAGGTCAGGGTCAGGATGGCAAAAGGATCCTGTGCAACCCCAGGGCACACAGGGAATATTCCTGTGTCTGCTCTGGGGTGCCCTGACCCCCAGGGCAGCTCTGACTCTGACCCTCATCCATGGAGAAAGTTTCCCACACTTCAAGACAGACTGGAACCCACAAAAGTGTGCAATAGATTACAGAGAGCAGTGCAGGTGTGTCACTGGGTGAGAAATTGAGGGTTTGGGGTTTTTAGTGTGTTGTGGATGGCAGCAAGATGGAGGGCACAGGGTGCTGTCCTGGGTTTCTTCTTCAGCTTCTTCTTCCTCCTTCTCCATGGGTTTGGGTGGCATTTTTTAATTGGGCAGAAAAGTCTGCACTGTGGGCTCTGTGGGATCAGTTATTGGGTTAAAAGGGAAAATAATCCAGGTGTCAGCTCTTATTGGATAGTTTAGTCTTAGGAGACCTTGTACCAAGAGATTGTTGGCCATTTTGTGCCTTCTAATGCAAAGCTGCAGAACTCACAGCAGTGAGACTGTTTTACTGATAAGAGATAATAAACACCTGAGTCCCAACATGAAACTGCTGTCTGGAGTGCCTGCAATGCAGACCCAGAGAAACCCATAGCTGGGACCATCATAACTGGGACCCTCACAGCTCCCAGCTCTGTCATGGGGCAGAGGGCACTCCCTGCAACTGGGGAGCCCAGCCCAGCCCTGCTCAGCACCCACAGCTCTGAGATGCCCTTTCAGCTTTGGGGAGCAGGCTGCAGAGAAGCTCCAGGAGGTCTCTGGGCATTTCAGAGCTGCATCCTGCTTTGGGTGAAAGAGCAGCAGCAGCAGTGACCGTGTCTGACTGGTGCTTTTTGATTTTACTAATGAGGTTGATCCTACACACATCTTGCTTTTTTTGATTCCAGCTTGGCAGAGGAGCTTGTGAAGAGATGAGGGAAATGAGTCTCATAAGCTAGCATCAGGCCTGGGTTTGGTGAGATGTAAGACACCCAAACCTTTACAAGTACTATGCACAACACCAAACAGTGCAGGAGTGTCAGAAGCAAAGCAGGCCTGTTTTAAGACTGAATTTCTTTGAAGTGACAAAAAAATGCTGTTTCACAGCAGTGGTTCTGCCTGAAACAAAAGGATTGTTTCCTTTAGTCCTCCTGTTCACTAATTACTTGCGAATGTTTCTCTAAGTAGAAAAGCTCTTGCTGGCATGGCCTCTCTCCAGCATCCAGCCTTGCTCTCTAAATTCCAGTGTGTAAGGCAATAGACACTGACAGAAGAGCAGGGTACAGCAAGAACTCCTCTGCCTCGCTCACGGCCCTGTTCTCTCCTTCAGACACCACACTGGGAAGTTTGCACAACCTCACCTCACAGGCACCATCAGCTCCTCTGCTCTCCAAGCAGGACATCACTGCTCACATGGCACCAAACACTCACAGGTTTAACTCCCCACACCCTGCACTGAGCACACAGACTCAGAGGGCGCTTTCCTGGGCAGGCAGGTGAGAACCATCTCACACGCAGCTGTCACAGCTCAGTGACCCACATCTGAGGGCTGCCGGTGCTGTCCAGGCCCTGCTCCCCAGCTGGTGCAGGGAGCTCCTGGGGCTGACACTGGGCAGCCAAACCATGCTCACAGGGACACCTGATTCATCAAGCTGTGCTGCAACACAACCCAAGTTACTGCTGGAGCCACGTGGCTTGCTGTAGCTGGAAGGTGTTGCAATGTATTTGCAGGGTTAGGCCGCGGTGTGCACCAGCACTGCTGCTGAGTCTGGTACCAAAGCCTCAGGATTTCATCAAGGATATTGGAACATAATAATTGTGATAAATTAATATGTAATTAATTTAATACTTAATTACCCTAAAAATAATTAATAATTAAGAAAGAAGAGGCTGAGAAACTGAATACCAAGACTGCAGGAGAGGACTGTGAAACACCTGGATTGTAACCAATCACATACTCTAAGAAATGCAGGCAGAAAATGAGGGAACAAGACAAAGGAACCAATAAAGAAGTGTGTACTTGGTAGTTTGTAGAATCTATAAATATGTGTGTAATGTAAACAATAAATGGCTTCTGCTTGATCACATTGGTCAGTTGTTCAGGAGTCCTGGATCAAATCTGATATCATAACTGGACTGAGAATCTAAGGTTCTGTTTTGTGTGGTGGTGGAAATTGGGGGAGAGGAGGGGGAATGTTTCTGGAGGGTTTTCATTCTGTATGTTCCTTTTTTTCATATAAGTGAATAAAGCTCTTTCCTTTATTACTAAGCTGGAGCCTGCTTTGCTCCATTTCTGGTCACATCTCACAGCAGCCACAGGGGAGAATGTATTTTATATACAGGGACACTGGCATTGTGCCAGCATCAAACCAGGACATTTTCCCACAGGAAGGGGCTGAATCCTTCAGCAGATGAACCCACTCAGCACCAGCAGTGCAGCCCCCTGGGCTCACAGAACAAGTTTGGGTTTGATGGCCTTGGTCCTTCTCCCCTGCCCTGCTTTTTGTGCCTGCCTGCTCCCTTCACAGCAGAGCAGAGAGAGAGGAAAATGACCTTGCTCTGCTTTTGGACAATGATCAATCAATTGTTTAAAGACCTTTACTCTACCCTAAAGAAAACAATGATCAACCCATAAAGCTCTGCTTTCTTTTCCTATTATGCTAAACTTACCACCTCCAAAAATAAGCACATCATTGTAGCTCAGGAATTAGATCAAAAGTAAATACCATGATCTCACTTCTAATGGTAATTACTTAACCAATGCATGTAACTCAGAATTACTGGAGTGATCAGAAAAATGTGGGTAAAAGAAGAAAATAATAATGAATTTGTAATTTCAGTTAATTAATTCAACGATGACTGCTGACTTTCTGTCTATAAAAAATCAATTCCCATCCAAACAAACAGGCCAGCTCCATGAGTGCCCCTCCCCTGTGCGACCCCAGCAAGGGAATGCAGTGGCAGCTCCTGCCCTTGGTGCTCACTCAGCCCTGGAGCTCCCACCCTGCCCTGCTCCCAGCACATCCCTGCTCCATCCTCCCCTCAGCAATTCCACACAGCATCCCAAACCCTTCCCAGCGCTCAGGTTTCCCTCAGCAGCTGCAAGAACTGGGCACCCACCCCAGGGACAGACCCCATATTTATTTTCTCACAGTAAGACTCTCCCAGCAATGTTTTTGTGTGTGTGAAATGCTTTGGCTCAGCTCTGGATGGGAACAGTAGCTCTGCCCTCCTCTCTCCCACTTGGCTCGAGTCACTTCTGAGATTCAAGATGTGATCTGGATTTATTAAGACTAATTTCCCACAATGAGCAAAACAAAACACATGCAATGGTCCATCTGGGCAAATAATTTCTGAGAAGGCTTGCAAGACAAATAGCACAGCACACTCTGAGACACAACACATGAATAATAAAAGGGCCATTTTAGCATTATATATTTGCTGGCATATAATAAGATATGCTGGATTTACACTGAGGTTTAGATTTGTCTTGTTTTAAAATGCTAAATTCTACTTTAGTGGAGCCAGTATTTCACATTACTGTTCCTACTGAAATCCTGATGCTGGTTCTAGTACTAAAAGGTAATTTCTCAATTCTAATTAAAATTATTTATTTTAATTCTATCTCAAGTCACTATGTTTAACAAAACCAAACTAATAACCTGCAGCCCTCAGACCAGCAGAAGCTCACTGATTTCAGCCAGGGATGATAGGTATCTCAATTAGCACCAAATTACAATTTTAACACATGCTGCCCATAAAACAATGTTCAGTGACGTTTTCTCAGTGCACTGGACTAGAAAGAACTGTCCTGTTCTGATTCATGGACAAACCTCTGGCTTTGACAGGGGTTTTAGTGCCACAGCAGAACCAAGGTTAGAGCTTCCAAACCACCTTTCTTTTTAAAATCCAGGAGGATTGGAGAGAAGGAAAGCACTGCCCACAGCCTGGAGCTGCCCAGCCCTGCATGAGGAGATCCCACATCTCCAGAGGAGCAGCCCAGCGACAAATCACTGTCAGCTGCTCTGCTTTCACATCTATATAGATAAATATGTGTATATGTATTTCCTAAGAAAGAGAAAACCACACAGAAGAGAGCACACAGAGGAAGATCATTCTCAGTCTTTGAGTAAACTGGATTATTTCAAGCATTGGGATGAATTGTTTCATTGCACATTGACTGTGAAAAAGATCATAACTTATCTCAGAGCTGAACATTTAGCACCCATATCTGGAAGCAAAGACCTGTTTGACTTAGCAGGGGATAAGAAAAACTGCCCATGAATTCAATAAGGACAAACATCTTGAAAAGAAAAAACAGGATGAGAAACAAACTTTGTATAACTGCTGAAGTAATCTGAGATGATAGTTTATTTGACTATAAGGGTGAACAATTTTTATACAGCAGGGCAGGAAATAAAAAATCAAAACAATACAGTTCATGTGGTCTTTCCTGGTCTTCTCAAGATCCTAAACATAATTGTTTCAGGTTTAATTAATTCTTTCTTTATTTTCCTCTAGTATGTGCATGTCTTGGTGCTTTCATTAATCAGCCAATAAATGTGGTATTAATTCAATTATCCCTGCTGTTTGCTCTGGGAGACCAAGGTGCTGAGGGCTGTTAATGCCTTCCCAGGGAGGAGAATTCAGAGAGGAGCAGCACAGCTGCAGAATCTTCCTCAGGTGATACCTTTCCTTCCATGGATGGAACCAAGAACAGAAAATCCCAAATCCCAGTCCAAGGCAGCTACAACTTTGGCTAAAAATCAAACCAACTTGTCTCCACTCATATCTCATATAAAAACTCTACGAGGTAATAAATTTTATAGATGTCTAAAAAAATACACACTTTTAAATTAAGTACTACTTAAATGATTTATTGTATTATTCCCTATTGTATAACTCAACTAAATTCACTTTCAAGATTAAATTATGGCTGGCTCATGTTATTGGAATGAAACATCTCAGTGCTGTTGCTTTGAACTCTGCTCTAACAGAATCCTCTGTATGGAAGTCTGAAAGGAATTAAGTTACATGCATTTCTTAGTTCAGCTGGCAGATCCATGAGACTTTGGCAGAGAGAAAAAAAAATGAAATACATGGGTCCACATTCAGCAAGATTTGCTTTGACATCACTCTCATTTTCTGCACTGGGTTATTGCACTGCCTCGAACTCCAGCCATGTCCCTGAGCATTCATCTCTGACAAGAGCAAAACACAAAACTGATTCACAAAACCTGTCAGGAGCAGATTTAGGCTGACAAAAACCAAATAAGTCAAACCTGTATAATGCTTTTTATATTGTAATCCCTTGAGAATGCTGGTACCTCCCTGCTAGTGAGGGCACAGTCACAGCTTTTTCACTTTTCCCAGCATTCTCATTTCTTCTCAGGGCAATTGATCCTTGAGGATTTTTAACCTTGGCCTGAGAAACAGTTTAGTTTGAACTATGAAAAGCATTGGGCTGAAGAAAAGCATTGAAACATTTAAGTGTGATTCTGTGGCAAGAAGCAGCACTCAAAAAGGTGCAATGGGGGATTATTGTGTTTAACATCAATTGTGGTTCACACCTGCTCCACTCACAAAAAAGAGGGAGGAAAAGATGTTATTTCTGCTGATTTTTTTCCCCCATCAACCTGAGACTTCACTTGATCTGTTTTTGCATTACTAGGAGTTACTGTAAATTGTAGCTCAGTAATTCTATTGATATGTGAATCAGCCACTAACAATAAACCCTTCAACCACCTTATCTGTCACGGATGCAAATAACAGTAATTGCTGAATAATATTCTCTAAATTTCACTTTACTTCCAGCTTTGCCAAGTGGATATAAAATAGCCTGCTATTTGCATAATCATTTTAGGAGAAAAAAAAAAAAACAAAAACAACAACGATGTGCTGAGGATTTAAGTCCCTGATGAAAAAAAAAAATAAAATAAAAATGAGGAGCTGCTATAATCTCCACCAAAGTGGCATTTCAGCCTAAATGACAGCAGGACTGGAAGATGCCTTGCATACAGATTATTTGTAACTTGCTGGAGCTGGGATGCACCAACTAAAACAGGAGCAGGACAAGAGTTTTGTTCAGATCCACGAGATTTAGGGTCAGTGGAGTTTTTGGATTTTTGTGGGCATCACATGGAGCTCACAAAGGAAGGGCAAAGGGTGGGATTCCAATGAGGGAATTTTTGGCTGCTCCTGTCACAGTGGCCAAGCCCTGCTGGCCTGGCAGAGGCTCCCAGGGAGGAGGAGGAGGAAGAGAAACCACCACAGACAGCAGTGATGAGATTTGCTCCAGAAATCCTCAGGAACTGCTGAGCTAAGGCAAACCCTTTAGGAAAATTAATGCTGATTTGAACACAGCTCTCCCCAGCCTCAGCAAACTGATCCAGAGCAGGTTATTCTGATTTCAAACACTCTGAAAACCAGAGAGAAAGTGAAATCCCTGAGGGACAGACCCAGCACGTTTCCTTGAGACAGAAATGTTATTCCTTTAACAATCTCATCACAGCCTTCTCCTGCCCAAGGCTGTGCTTTCCTCTGGGTAGCTCAGCAATATTATTGAAGGGGTAGGGGATTGCTGGGGCCCAGGCACCCAAATCACCTCTGATGCCCATTGTGGGCATGGCTTTGCTCTCCCCACTGCTACAAACACTGCTGCAAATATTTCAAAAGATACATACACATCTTATTTGAGCAGTATTTACATTTCACCCTACATATCACAAAAGAAAATTAAAATTAAAAATATATTCTTATGAAAAAATTCAATTTGTCCATAAAATTAGGAATAGAATTCTGTATAACTCTGCAGTCTACACACACTATTGATGTCACTTTAAGCTCCTGATTTAATTGGCTTTTCAGTGTCAGTTTTTATTTGTGCAATATTATCACGACTGAAACAAAAATCCAAGAAGTAGAAAACAGCTACATGTGTTTGATGTTGCATGTGAAAGCCTCAGATATTTAGCAACTTCTTTGATGCTTTGATCTCCAAAGCAATCTTACTAAAATTATGATCAAAGGATTTTATATTATTCTAAGTACTTAAGAACAAACCATCTTAGGGCAATAATCAGTATTCTGTTTAATCCTTCACCCTTGGAATCCATTCTTGCTAAGCACCTCAATCTGATGGGAGTTACATTTACTTAAAGAAGATATTCTCCTGAAACTGGTACAAGTACCAAAAAGCAATACTTCCAATTTAGAGCCAAGAGCTGGGTTTTACTCTGCTGGCTAAAAAGTGCTTTCTGAGACTGTTTTTAAAATGTATGTAATTTAGGAAAATTGGTATGCAGCTCAGACCAGGCAGATTTTTATTTTCCTACAGCAGACAAAGAAATAGAATTTCCAACACACAACTACTTTTGATTTAATCTATTTCTAACTATTTCCTATTGTCAGTGTTTATAGAGCACTATTACACAGATGGATATATCTAATATTTATAAAGTAAATTAACACTCTATAACATGCAAAGACAGATAAATAATGAATTATCCTTTTCATCAATCTGACCACACAATGCCTATTTCAGTGCAATATTAAGCACTGCACCAGACTGGTTGTTGTAATCCCCCATGGTGAGTTAAATCAAACACAAAGCATCCCTAAACTGCAGCCTTCAGAACAGGAGAATATTACAGACCAGCAAGATGTAACAAAAACGCTAATTACAGCTTAGATGATGGATTTATAGATTTGCTTGATGAGAGGGAAGGAGCATTTTCTAGGTGCAAGTAGAGAAATTCCTGACTCCCAGTCTCTTTACAACCTCCCAGATCCTGACTGAGCATCACCCCTCAGTTTTACCTGAGCAGGTTACTCTCCCTCCTGCACACCCACCCAACAAGGCGTTTCCCACTATTTCCATCCCCACACTCTTTCATGGGGGAAGGTGATGAGCAGATTGATGTGCCCACAGCTCTGCCGAGAGCATCCCTGCAGGCTGGCAGCAGAACATGCCTGCTCTAAATGAAAATCAATCCTGTTAAAGCTGCTGGCTCCAGCTGGAGCTCCCGGAGCTGCTCAGGGACCACTCTGAGCTCTGGGGATGGCAGCAGCACCACGAGTGCCACAGCTCAGGAAAGAAAGTCAGATCAACATCCCAGGTGCTGCTCTGGGAAGTTCTGGCAAAGCCCAGAGTGTCACAGACAAAAAGATCCTTTTGCTAGGATTTTTCCTCCTGAGAAGCTGGGAGGCCTCAGGAACAAAATGTAAACAATGATTATCTGCTGCTGTGGAATGCAACAGGTGCATCTGGGATTGGTCTCATGTGGTTGTTTCTAATTAATGGCCAATCACAGTCAGCTGGCTCAGACTCTCTGGTCAGTCACGAGATTTCATTCCATCCCTTTCTATCCCATTCTTTCCCTCTGATAAAAATCCTTTCTTCTACTCTTTAGTGTAATTTTAATATATCATTTTCTTTTACTATAATATATATCATAAAATAATAAATCAGCCTTCTGAAACATGGAACAAGATCCTCATCTCTTCCCTCGTCCTGGGACCTGATGGTGTGAATTATAACATCTGTATTGTCTCACACTTCACACGAGACTGAAAATGGAATGAAAGTGTTTAGAACACCTCTCAGCTGCCCCATCTGTGGGTCAGGAAGGGGCTCAATTTCCCCCAGAGGAGCAGAAGCTGCTCAAGCAGAGGGCAGTGCCCGGGGCAGGAGTGTCCCAGCAGGGGCAGCTGCAGCCCAGGAGGCTCCGGGGGAACTGCAGCACCCCTGCCCCTGGGCCAGGGAGCAATTTCCAGGGAATTCTGCCTCCCTGGAGCCCACAGCCCAGCTGGGACCATGGGATCCTCAGCTGCCTTTAGCCAAACCAAACCACAGCTGCCTCAGGCCTGCAGTCCTGCAAGGTGCAATATGATGATGGAATATAAATATGAATCTCCACCTGGAGATTTTACCTTCAGCTCCATGATAAAGTGGTTTTATCTTGGAAAAATTACTTACTTGATTAAAGTGCTGAAGTTTATCAATTAAATTTTTGATGAGTGGGTCCAATCCTCTGACTTTCAGCTCTGGATTATTAATTTGTGCTTTCAGTCCATTGGAAACAACTCTGCTGGTATAACTGAAAAACAGAAGAAATAACAGATCAGTGAGTGGAACCACATCCATAAGAATCAAGAATCATATTACAGGGGACTTACAGAAAGAAAATGTTTTGCAAATGGGAATGAAATTTATTATAAATATTTATGTTTTAAAACACACCAACCAGAATAAAAGTCTCAGTTCCTTGCAGTATCATTTACCACTTTAACTATTCAAGTCATGAAGCAACAGCAATTTCATAAACCATGGAGAGGTTTGTTTCATTCATAATTTAATATTTGAACCTTTGTAACTAACATTCTCAAGTTCTTCCATGCAGCAGTCAAAGCTGATAGCTTCCAAATATTCACTCTTAGGTTATTGCAGAAACGTAGGGCATTTAAGACAGAAATGATGTTTTATCAGATTGAAACAAATTCCAATGAACGGGGGGGGGGGGGGGGGGGTGGGATTTGAAAAAGATTGATAATCAAAGTGTGAATTGGAGTCCTCTTGCCAGAGCAGCTGGGAACACTGGGGACAAACTCTCTGGGACACAGCACAGCAGCAGCTGCTGCTCTCCAGAGCTCCAGGGAGCCTCACCTGTGCTGGGCCTCCCCAGGCATGGAACACAGACAGCAATTCCCTCTGAGCAAGCCCTGCTCTCCTGAGGAACAGCAGATCCCTCTCACTGGCTGGTGACTGAACAGCTCCTGCCAGTTCTGCGTTTGTGGGGGTACAGGGAGGAACGATGCCGCTGACTCCATGTGCTCAGAAGGCTAATTTATTACGTTATTATACTATATTATTACTTTATTATATTAATTTATTACTTCATTATACTATATTATATTAAAGAATACTAAACTATACTAAAGAATACAGAAAGGATACTTACAGAATGCTAAAAAGATAATAATGAAAATTTGTGACTCTTTCCAGAGCCCCGACACAGCTTGGCCCTGATTGGCCAAAGAGTGAAAACAACTCCCAGCAGAATCCAATGGAACAATCACCTGTGGGTGAACAATCTCCAAACACATTCCACATGTGAGCACAACACAGGAGAAGCAAATGAGATCAGAATTGTTTTCCTTTTCTCTGAGGCTCCTCAGCTTCCCAGGAGAAAAACCCTGGGTGTAGGGATTTTTCCAGAGAATGTGAATGTGACATGCCAGTCCTTTCTGGGAACACCCCACAAAGGTATTTTCAAGTCCTGCTTAGGCTGGGGCTCCACCAGGGTACCCTGATGGGGAAAATTTGGGACAGAACACACTGTAGGACACTGCTACTAAAGGTGTGGCTTAGAAAAAGAAATAACCGAGAGTGGCCTGCTTTTTCAGAGCATTTTGGTCTCTACTGCTCTGTCTGTACCCCAGCTGAGGAGCTGAATCCATCAGTGTTTGCTGAGCCCAGTGCTGCCTGCAACAATCCGGACTCCTTCAGATTTGCTCCAGCGTTTGTTTGGACACAATTTAAGTTCCACAGAGCTACAGAGCAGCCTATTTTTGAGAGTTATGGCTTTTAGGGTTGCATGAACCCCTGAGTGCAGCACTCACTCGTAACAAAGGGCGTCAGGGATGTTTTGCATGACCAGCTTTGAGCTGGACAAGTGCTCACAAACCAAACTCTCCAGACCCACACACACCAGGGAGGATCTCACTAAAGACTCAAATTGGCATCTCTGAGAGTGAGGGAGCCACTGGCTCTGCTCCTTTGGGCTGAAATGTGCCGAGGAACATCTTGCTCCATCTTTCACTTTGATCATCCACACACACCTGGAAATGCCAGATGTTCTCCCTTCACTGTGAACCAATGTGTGCTGAAGCTCAGGACAGCACTTCTGAGTAGAAAACAAGGCCCAAATTCTATTGTAGAAAGGCAACAGAATGAGCTAGGGGGAGACCTAGCTCTCTAGATATATTTGTCCTACCTTAGTTTCATTTAGAATGAACAACAAATTGATGCAAACTGCTGGGAGAACACACTGTAGGACACTGCTGCTAAAGGTGTGGCTTAGAAAAAGAAATAACTGAGAGTGGCCTGCTTTTTCAGTAAACTCAATAAATGTCACTTCTCAGGGGGAAAAAAAAAGAAAAAAATTGTTTAGAACAGAGAATTGAGAAAAATCATGTTTTGACTTAATAGCAAGACAGTATTGACTGGACAAATGGTTAAGGAAAATCTTTTGCACTGAGATGGTATTTTTTTGTTCACTGAGCCTTTTAAAGACAATGTTCTATTTTTTCTTGGCAATAACTCGTAGATGTGTAAACTAATCTGAAGGACAAGCTTTCCAATGCAATAACACTCCCAAAATGATGGCAGGGCTCAGATCTTAGAAGCAGACCCAGCTGGACCTGTGTCCCCAGGAAGGACCCAGCTGAACTATTACTATGAAGCCAAGGGTGGTGTGGACTGTAAAAATCCACATCAATGCATTTGGACAATATTACAACCCTGCTGCATCTTACCTGCCTTTACCTTAATTCAGAAATCATATTATTTGAATGCTCAACACAGTTCATCATGTGAAAACAAACTCATGGTGAGCCACTGTGGAAGCACAGGGACATGTGACACAGCTTCCTGAGATCATCTCCTTGTAAAAGAGGAGAAATTTAATTTAATGGGTCAGCTCCTGGCCTCCTCCAGTCTGTTTGGGGATGCCCTGTGTGTGCTGCTTTGTCCGACCAGAAACTCATCCACAGCAGCAAAATGCAAGGGTTTTCCTTCTCACTGCTCTTGACTGCTCTGCATTCACCCCCTGGTCAGAGCTGTTGGAATTTCTCTGCAGGCTTACATCACCATCACTACAACCCAGGGTAAAGAAACCTCTGGGTTGGCTGGGGTGTTCTTTGGCAAATGACATTGTTTTTTCCCCCCTGAATCACCAGGCTCCATTAACTGCCCCTGAGTGCAATTACAGACCTACAGCAGTGCATGGAGTTTGCACAGACAGCAGCAGCAGCAATGCCAGAGCCCTCAAAGGGACCAAAAGGGGCAAAGGCAAGCTCAGGCAGCTCAAACCTACTGCTACTGCTGCTAAAATCTCCCTTCCACACATCATCACCAGGAGAGCAGGGCCACTTGGAGGGAGGGTGTGAGTGAGTTCACAGCCCATGGAGACAAAGGGGCTCTCCTATCCTTTAAATCCTGCTAAATCCTCCCTTCAAACCCTGCTATCCTATCCTATCCTGCTAAATCCTTCCTTCCACACACATCATCACCAGGAGAGCAGGGCCACTCGGAGGGAGGGTGTGAGTGAGTTCACAGCCCATGGAGACAAAGGGGCTCTCCTATCCTTGAAGTTCCACCCATGATTAAGAACTCCCTCTTTAAAGCTCTGGATATACACCTGCATTATGCACAGATATTGCTGTTGTTCACAGTTAGATTCATCACATAGCTTGACTAAACTCCGCGTGTCACAGACTGCATGGAATCTGTGTGAATCCTTCTTCAGCTCCTTCACCTCCCTGGTGCCACCAGCAGCACATCAGAGGTGGCCCAGCTCTGGTCTGGTGTCACCACATTTCTCTTCACAGAGGAAAGCAAGGCACAGTTCTTCCCAAGAATATTTATGGGTTTCACATTCTCTGAGCCTCAGAGAAAGGAAAAACCAATTCTTCTCATTTGCTGTGCCTGTGTTTGTGCCAAAGCAGAATGCAATGTGGAGATTGTTTACCCACAGTGATGGGGTTTTGTTCCCTTGGCCTGTCAGGGCCAGGTGTGTGTTTGTGTCAGGACTGTTGGTGACAGTCACAGATTCTGGGCAGTTCTGTGCAGGGTTGAGTGCTTGGCAGACTCAGTTTAGATGTAATGTAAAATAGTGTAATATAATATAGAATAATAGACTATAATAAAGTAATTAATTAGCCTTCTGATAAGATGGAGTCAGATGCATCATTCTCTCCCCTCGTTGGGGGCCCCTGTGAACACATCAGTCTGCCCAAGTGGAAAAGCCCAGAAAAGCAACCAGAATGGTGAAACATGGGATCTGCCCCATGAATGGGTAAAAAGATGGTGGGAAAGGAGGCAAAAGACTTGCAGGGCACAAAGGCAGCTCTTGGGTATTCCCATAAATACCTGTTTTAGCCCTTGTTGATCACAGTGGAATTGTTCAACCAGTACCAACAGAAATGATGAAAAAAAAAAGAGTGGCAGATGACAAAATATTTCTGCTTAGATGCTGCTGTCCTGATGTGTATAGAGTGCAATTCATTTTATAAAAATGTGATTCCAAGCTGTGCTGTCCTGTGTGCTCTCCCTGGGAGATCCCTGCTACAAGAACCCTGAGCCTGGGGAGGCTCCGAGCAAGCAGGAGATGGTGATTTCAGGAGGAGATGGTGATTTCAGGAGGAGGAGGAGCAGGAGAAGAGGAAGAAGAAGAGGAAGAGGAAGAAGAAGAAGAAGAAGAAGAAGAAGAAGAAGAAGAAGAAGAAGAAGAAGAAGAAGAAGAAGAAGAAGAAGAAGAAGAGGAAGAGGAAGAGGAAGAAGAAGAAGAAGAGGAAGAAGAAGAGGAAGAAGAAGAAGAAGAAGAAGAAGAAGAAGAAGAAGAAGAAGAAGAAGAAGAAGAAGAAGAAGAAGAAGAAGAAGAAGAAGAAGAAGAGGAAGAAAAAGAGGAAGAGGAAGAAGAAGAAGAAGAGGAAGAAGAAGAGGAAGAGGAAGAGGAAGAAGAAGAAGAAGAGGAAGAGGAAGAAGAAGAAGAAGAAGAGGAAGAAGAAGAAGAAGAAGCGGCAGCACAGAACTGCAGGAGAACTGCACAGCCAGCAAGAAGGCAGCAATCCCCCAGCCCATGCCAGCCAAGAGCCAAAGCCTCACCAGGAACAGCCCTTTTGTCCATCTGACCCAAAGCACCACCCTGCAGAGCCTTCTACTACCTCTGTACCACCTTAAAATGCTTTGAAGTAAACACTATACATTTCCTGAAATATAATCTGATTATTTTACTCCTTTGCACTATCTAAACCATTTTTTGTTGTTGACATCAGATCCTGAATTACTGGAAATGTACATTAAGTAAGATCAGGAATTGGCTTGCTTTATTTAATAACCTGCAATTTAACTGAAATATTGTAGTATAGAATTGTTAACTCTGGTTACAGCTCTAGTACTTTATTCCAACTAAACCCAGAAATGTCAGCAGGAATGTCCAGGAAAGCTGGATTAAAATATTGTCACTGGAGCACTCCTGAAAGTAACTGTTACCCTGGAGCCCAGGGAACAGCTCCTGCAGACAGAATTTCCATCCAGACCTCAAGCCTCAGGCCAGTGTTGTTCCATTGATTGATCAGGCTAAGTTATGACACTTTAAAAAAACAAAAGCAAATTATAGAAAAAAAAAAAAAAAAAAAAAAAACCAGCAGCCTCCCAAACCCAGCTTTTCAGTATTTCAGAAAAAAAGTATCAATTTTTTAGATCTTAGGTAAGGCTCATCTCAAGTTTAAAAAAAGATAAAAAAGTGAAATGCTGTTTACATACAAACTGCATTTCAGTTGAAGGCGTATGTTTATATTTTATCAATAAATAAAGATAAATTAAGATATCTGAGTAAAAAAAATAGGCACTTTAAAAAGCCAGATGCTTTTCTGAAATTTGTCTTTTTAAATTCCTAATATGAAAAGGAAGCAAGGTACAGAGTTTTCTCAGAGTCAAATACACCTGTTCTTGCCAGGGTGCAGAGCCTGTTTGCTCCAGCACAGCCCTGAGCACAGTGCAGAGCAGCCAGCACCCACCCTGAGTGCTCAGGGGTTAAAAGGGATGGGGAGAGGCAAGGGAAGAGCTCTCAATGTGCCATTTAGTGAGGAGCTATGGGAAACATGGAGAAGCCACTTAACCAGCCTTGGGACCCCCTGGAAAACTAACTCAGTCACATCAGGCATGGCTCACCAGATGGTGTGTTTTGTCTTGTATTTATTCATAATTTGACCCTTGGGCTGGAATGGTTTGCCTGAAATTCGATTGTGTGAATCCACTGACGATCTGCAGCAGTCAGTGGTGTCCCCAAATTTATAATTTTTGGACATTTCCCTTGCAGTTTTCAGATGCAGCCCCTGGAGCATGCAACCCTCTGACCTACAGGGCTCTGCAATCCTTGTTTTCTTCCCAATTCAGGGAACACAGAAACGTGCACCAACTAGTAAAAGCAGTGAGATAAGCTGCAGAATGTGACATAATTGATCAGGATTATCAGCTTTGATCTCACTGACCCTTCTGCCCACTCCTTCACACAGTAAAGCAGAGCACATGGCAAACACAAATCCCTCTCCTGGTTATCACAGGTGCTTGCCACCCATGGGGAACTCCAAGGAAGGAAAGAAAATGTTGTTTTCCTGAGCTGCTGCTGAGTTTGAACACAATTCTCCATGAGGAAAAGCCAGGCAGAGCAGGACACCCCTCAAACTCAGCTTTCCCTGAGCTGCTGCACACAGTGACCTGCAGAGGGGCGAGCCCACCCTGTCCTGAGCCCTGGCACTAAAAGTGACCCACGCTGTGACCAACAGGCTGTGCTCATCCCCGAGCAGCTCCCGCAATGGCACTGCTCACACAAACCTCCCCAGGCACACGTTCTGTCATTTCTGCCCCAGCCTAACTGTGGTTACACTCACTGAGCATCGCACGGCTGAGAGAGCTCCAAAAAGGGATGAGCAACCCGTGACCACAACTGCTCTCTAAGGAACTAAGCTGCCAAAATAAACACTTTATTTAAAAAAAAATAAGGAAAAAATTAAAAATAACACATTTCGATAAGTTTACTGGCACACAATCATCATCCGTGGCTGGTTTTTGAGGAAAGAACCATGGCATTTACACCAGAGTACAGTTCTGCTGGAGGAGCTGCAGTCAGCAGGGTAAAATCCGGATGCACAAAGGAAAACAAAAGGATTTCATGTATTCTACACAATCAGCTGAGCACACTGCTGCAACATTCTCTGAGAGAAATGTTTCTCCTTTGAAAAATACCTATGGAATGAGTTCATTTTGAAATATTAAATAACTGCCAACAGATTACAAGAAAGCTCAAGTCTGGCACATAATGAGTTTTAGCTGCCCTGAAGATTTTGTGAAGCAGAACTGACACGAGGAGGATTTCATCTCTGCCAGAACTATTCTAATGGGCTCCAGTGGAAGTTTCACAAATAATCTTATTTATTAGCAATTATGGAAAACGATGAGACAAATGCAGTGTGCTAATGGGATAATTAGAAAAGGAAAATCACAAAGCCAAATAGCATTTAAAATGGTCTTTCTGCACTTCTACAGGGCTGAAAAAGAGCTCCTGTAGTCTAGATTATAAAGACAATTTTAAGACTGCAGCCACAAAACCAAGTTACCAGATGGCTTTGAGTGACTGGATGATGCCAGCCCATGAACACCCTGAAAATCAGTGAAAACCAACAAGAGAGTGTACATGTAAGAGATGTCAGCCTCCAAAAAGATGTGTTCATCAGTTTGTCCAAAGTCATGCTGAAAATGTACTGACTGGAGCTTCACAGAATATTGTAAATGCTTGAAGGGTATTGCAAAAAAATATTATTCCAGATTGCTGATGGAATAGCCTTCACTGAGGTAACTTTTCCTACAGCTAGGAAAAGTTACCTCAAGGCACAGCACAGAAATTTGCAGAAGTTAATTGGAAAATCTTTATTATGTCAAGGGAAAGAAAGCACTTGCCTGGAATACCATCAGGTAGGAAAGCCCTTTAGTTTCAAGTGAAATAAACTCTTCAGGCCACACAAATGGCACAAACACAAACGTCTATACCCATCACAGGGAATGGAATGAGCAATGAAAATGATACAAACCCAAAACTGATAACCTAACTGGGAACTGGAGGCATAAAGAGCATTCCCTACTATAATGACTCGAGAAACAGAACAGAAAACGGGACAGTAAACAAAAAATATAAACTTATCAAAGTAACATCTGGGGCCATTCCTAAGGGAAAAAGTAAAGGTCATCTGAAGCACCTTTTCCTCAACAATTCCCAGGCCAGGAGAAAACCTTCCTTGAGTGTCACAGACATATTTTATGAAAAATCCTTTTGCTAAGACTTTTCTCCTGAGAAGCTGGGAGGCCTCAGAAACAAAATGTAAACAATGGTTATCTGCTGCTGTGGAATGCAACAGGTGCATCTTTGATTAGTAGGTTTTTTTTAATTAATGACCAATCACAGTCCAGCTGTCAGACTCTCTAATCAGTCACAAGATTTTATTATCATTCCTTTCTATTCCTTACTAAACTTCTGATAAAATCTTTTCTTCTATTCTTTAGTGTAATTTTAATGTATCGTTTTCTTTTAATATAATATATATCATAAAATAATAAATCAGCCTTCTGAAACATGGAGTCAAGATTCTCATCTCTTTCCTCATCCTGGGAGCCCTGTGAACACCATCACACTCGAGTACAGAACAGAGCAGAGCCAGGATAAATCCTGAGGGAGGGAGTGATGCTGCCCCTCTTGGGGGCTGGCACAGCAAATGGGGATGCCCAGCTTGTGAACCTGCCAGAGGGAAAACACTGGTGCAAAACAGCACTGACTCAGCACCAAGTACACTCTCAGGAGAGGAGAGGACTTGAACTCTTACAAGGAAAAAAAAATAATAGCAGAAAGCAAATAAAAACCAAACTTAGCAGAGGAGAGAGAATGAGCATGGAGCAAGGGTTCACATTATTTGCTTGACAGGATTTTAGACAGGCCAAGGCAGCAAGAATCCAATTGCCTTTCTGAAAACCCTGGTTGTAGACACTGAACAATTAGCCTTGACAGATGACCATGGCTATACAAAAGCATATTTTGTGATCCCAGCATAGGAATTTTTATGAAGCAAAATGGAAAATGTCCTAATTTGCACACTATCCACATATGTCACAGGGAGAAGACCTTGCCTGTGGCTCATTAAAAACAAAACAAAACAAAGCAGGAAAAGATTAATACTGAGGTCAAAATTGCAGCTTTCCTCAGAAGCCAGTTTCTCCAAATGCACGTGGATACACGTGGGGGATTAGAGAGCAGCTGCCAATAATGAGTATATGAAGTGCAGCTCTGGATGAACCCAGCTCAGGGGCTGAACTCTGCCCTCCAAGCCCTTGCTGATCCCCCTGGCTCTGGCCAGACTTCATTCCCTTACACAGTTTTTCCAATCTATGTGTGCAGTATATTCACTACAATTCTCATCTGCTGCAGTCTCTGCTTCTGCCCACCCTTAACACCTCAGAGCAGGTGTTTGTCCTGGAGTCCCAGGTGGAAAAGTTATTTACCTTTCTGGGCTGCACTAGTGCAAGGTACATAGCTCCAATTCATTCCTATTTCCAGGGTAAAAACTTCATCACAAAGATGGTGGTGCTAAATTTTACAGAAGGAAAAGTAATCAGGGGATCTTAGTGCTGTACAGAAAGAGATCAGATACCAAGACCTCCAAGTCTCCTGACTCAAGGGGTCCTAAAGTCCTTCCCTTTTGCTTCATCTTTTCCACCAGCAAGACAGGGAGCTGAAATCTTCACTCCAAAGCCCCCAAGTTTTATTCTTGATAGAGGAATCTGTATTTTATGGCAGAAGCTGCCTGTTCTGTACTGCAGAAGCTACCAGCAGACCTGCAGATTTCACTCATATTGTTCCATTTGCAAGTGCCTGATGTTATAAGTAGAAAAGCTGCCCATTTTTTTAAAAGGTTGCAGAGTTCCCAGGTTGGGCCAGTTGCTGCCAGGGTGGAGTTCTAACTGTTTGTCACTGTAATCACCTGTTGTTTTCATTAACTACCTGTCATTGATGGTTAAGAATTCCCCTTTTGTCCAGTGCTTCCTGGAGGATGGCACCCAGACAGTGAAGGGGAAGGGACATTGATTTGGCATGGAAATGACATCGGAACCAGCACGCAATGGGAGGGACCCCTCACCAAACCTAGCCCAAAACCCCTAAAACAAAGAGCCAACACACAATTGACGAATCAAAGCAGTGTCTAGATGTGAGGAACAGAATCTAGTATCCACCAAGACCCTTTTTACCCCTCACCCTAACCTAAAGATGAAGGCTAGACAGAGGGCCTTGAATGTTGAACCAAAAACAGAGAGAATCTCCTGATGCTCTCATGAGGATGGAACCCCCAGCTCTGCCCACAGACCAGCAGACACAGCTGCACTCTTCCTCCTCTTCCTCCTCCTCCAAGGGAGCAGAAGCCTGAGCGCAGACCCATTGGTTCTCCCCACTCAAGCTGATCACTTTTAATAAAGGCATTAAAAAGGAGAAAGGTCTCCTGCCCGTGCTTATTTTCTCCTGACATGGAGCAGGACAACTCACACTTATTGTCCCCCTAAGAGTAAAACAAGTGCACTCAGCAAATCCTGAGCCACTGGGCATGGCTGAATGTGGGAAATGGATTTCCACAGCTCCAGGCACTGACTGGGCTCACTGGAGCCACTGGGCATGGCTGAATGTGGGAAATGGATTTCCCACAGCTCCAGGCACTGACTGGGCTCAGCCTGCAGCCCTCCTCACTCCTCCAGGCTCACCAAAGCCTCTGCCACCCTGGCACCACAGGGGATGTGCTCAGCAAAGACCTTCCAGTGCCTTCATGGCTTAAAGCACTGTTAAAGCAGCACTTGTAACTTGTTCTAGCTTTTACCTAACTCAGTATTTGATGCAGTATTTCAGTATGTAGCAAAAATCACTGTACTTATTCCTCCTGAAAACACTGCAGAAAATGTCAGTAGTGGTAAAGGGCAAGTAGGGTCCAGTTATGGAGAGCAAAATGTCTTTGCCCTTACCCAAGACAAATGTTTACCCAGGTCAAGGTTGAAGAGCTTTAGAGAAATGTGGGAAACTGAGCAGCCTCTATTCATGTTTTTGTAGTTAAACACAAAGCATTGTTTTCCTTGCTCCAGTGTTTGGTACTTCTCACAAAATAACTGCACTAGAAGAGAGGTCAAATGTAGAAAGATTTTCCTGTCATCACAAAGCTGGAACAGAAAATATTCATACAAAAATCAATTTATTTGACCTATACTGTTCAATTTTTCTGCTAATACTGCTGGAGATTTATGTCTGGTTAAAACTGTTCCCTTCTGCAATTTAGCACCTCTCCCCCTTGATTTTGCAGAAAGGTCACGATCCTGAGTTCAAGATTTTATACTTTGCTGCCACAGAGAGACAAACAGCAACACAAATTCACACAAGTTCGTTGCAGGATTAACAACATCAAAACCACACTGTTGAGGGAAACTCATTTAATGCACACAAATGCATACACCACAAAGTATTGTGCAGAAGAAGAGCTAAGAAGAAAAATAAGGACAGGGAATCCCTTTTCCCTTGCTACAAATGTCCTCTTCTTGAAAACCCAAGCTGCCAGTTCAGTCAGGGGATGCACAATCTTATTTTTGATAGTTATTTTTAAGGTACACCATAGCAAATGGGAAGAGGAGCCACTTCTGACATAGTTGCAAGTTAGTGGCTGGTTTCTCCTCTTACGTTTTGACTTCTGTTTCAGAGATTCCCTTCCCTCAAACCCCTGCAAGAGCTGCAGCCCTCTGTGTTGGATGCAGACAAAATGAGAATCCTCAGTATGAAATCCCCAAGCATGCAAGCACAGGGCAGATCAGGAGGCTCACCAAGGCCAGGAAAACTCAAACCATTTGCAACTCACACACACCATGTAGCACACTCACAAACATGCATGGTTTACTGGTTAGCTGAAAGGGGTAGACAGCTGAAAAGAGAAAAATAAATAGAATTAATGACATAACAGAGAAAAACCCAAGCCTGACAGGACACAGTGCTGTACACAACACAAAAGGTCAGGTTGCAGGGATGGCCCTGCAGCCCTCTCCTACAGAAAGCCCTTTTTTGGCATGTAAGCATAATCACAAATAATCTGTTTAGCAGTGACAGATAATTCTGTAATAGCAATAACAGCAATAATTCTGCTCTTCCCAGTTTATATTCAGGGGATGAAGTGACAGTGCCTTAAGCAGAGATCCTAAAAGGACCCTGCTCCATCCCATTCCCACGGATCATCTGGGCCTACAAAATGTAAATTCACACTTGGAGGAGGATTCCAATGGACAAGGGACCAACCTCTGTCCCACCTGCCAGGACAAGGCACAGAGCTCAGGAGCCATCCAGCAGCTCCTGATCCTCTCTGTGGACATCAGGAAGCACTTGAGGCTTGAGTGGGACCAGCCTGGCTCAAAAAGGAGCTGAGAGCTTCAGGTGGCTGCCCTGGCTGAGCAGACAGAGCTCGCTGCCCCAGCTCACAGCTGCCCTGACCTGTGTGGTTTTCTCAAGGGTTTGCTGAGATGCTGAGAGGTTTTGTCCCCCACACACACTGGGGCTGACACCCCTCAGCATGGGAAGGACAAACTCAGCCATGAGGAAAGGCCTGCAGATAGCAGGGAGACAAAAAAAGCACAACAAGAGAACTGGCTTTGCTTTTCTGCCAAAAAATCAGGGGGGGGGGAAAGTAGAAAAAAAAAAAAAAAAAAGAGAGAGACAGGAAGTCTGTTTTTTCCTTTTTCTTTTTTAAGATGTGTACAGTATTAGAGAACACAGAGAACCAAAGTAATTTTGAACACAAGACAAAAGGAATGAGAGAATAGCAGGCAGTTTGTTGTGGCACAAGTATGGGCTAACAAAGCACCACTTATGTGTGTGCTAAAAATACTGCCATGATTAACAGCAAGGACCAAGGAGAAAACAAATAATAGAAGAATAAATGACGTAACGATGGGGGGAAAAAGGAAAGCATGTGACATTTCAACATTTACAATAGGATCTGAACAGACTCCTGTTGTCTGCAGCCTCATCCATGCTGGAGGTATCTGAAGAGCTTACAGAGGGTGGGTTGGGCTGGTACTGCTGAGTGCAGATGGAAATGGCATTAGTCACTGTGAACAGCACAAATATTACAGCTGCTTTTCAGTGGGGGGAAAACCCTGCAAGCCTGTACAGCTAATGCTGGATACTTAATTCTCTTTTGGATATGATGGCCAGCATAGCACAAGGACAGTGGTGATGGGCAGTTATGTCAGATTTCCAGGGAAAAATCACTCCATGCAGAAATCCACAGGCTTTGAAAATTACACTGGACAAAGGCAGGAGGAGCAAGAGAAGGAGCAAGTATTGACTGTCATGTCCTACCAGTGCACAGAAAATCTTTCAACAGAGCAACCAGGTTAACAAACTAGGAACCAAGCTTGTTTGAAGTCATTAAAACAATACAAAAGTTGCCTGTAGGGAATGGCAAAGTATTTTCTGCAGACATTTGTTTAACTTGTCAATCCTCTACTTTGAGATTGCATTTAAAGAACAATTGATAAATGATAAAAGGTTTTCAAATTTGATTAAAATTAATCAAAAGAGGTGCAGGGGTGAGGAAATAGTTTATTGCTTGCATTTTAGATGAATCATCTCTTTCTACCGTGGCAAAAAAATTAATCAAAAAAATAAGGATCAATTTGGCAAAAGGTAAACGATTTCACCTGATTTTCACTCTTAGTGTCTAAACTAAGAGTTCATGAATCCCTGAGGTGTACAGGATATTCCAATGAGTCTGTCTAGTTTTGCATACACTTAAAAATTTCTGTTTGGATCTTGCCTTGGCATGAGACTAAATACTACCAAAAATGACTTGCCTCCATGCAGACAGTAATGCTCAGCAATAATGGTCTCTCATTTATTTTGGAAAAGCATCTGAAACTCTAATGACAGCTCTCCCCTTGGCAAGTGGTGCAAACACAGCAAATTGCATGAGGAAAAGACCATTTAATCAGTGTTTTACTGGTTTTCGCCTTGAATAGAGCAATATATGATCCACATAAAAAGATAAGGTAAAATTATTACAAATTACTGGATGATTAGCCCAGCACAGGCCAAATTTGTTAGGCAATCAAAGCCTGTGGCTTAATGCCACTGCTCTACAAGGGATGAGCCTGGAACTTGTAGAAGCAGAACTAAGAGCCACTTGTGATCATGCCTCAGGTTCAGCTTTTCTATTTTTCACATTCTGTGCTGCTTTAGTGTGTGGGTCTGAGCTCACATTAGGGGATGGTGAGCTCTGTGCACAGAGCAGGGAGACAAAACAATTCCTGCTCCAGCTGGGCACCAAGGACAAATGATCCAAATCTCAGCCCAGGAGCACAAACACCGTGGGCTGGAGAGAGAAAAACAAGAGGGATGGGTGTGACAGTGCTCACAGGGGTTTTTGGATGAGGGAAGAGATGAGGATCTGACTCTGTGTTTCAGAAGGTTTGATTTATTATTTTATGATATATATTACATTAAAACTATACTAATAGAAGAAAAAAGTTTCATCAGAAGGCTGGCTAAGCTAAGAATAGAATAGGAAGGAATGATAACAAAGGCAGCTGTCCCAGACTCTCTGTCCAAGCCAGTTGACTGTGATTGGCCATTAATTAGAAACAACCACATGAGACCAATCCCAGATGCACCTGTTGCATTCCACAGCAGCAGATAACCATTGTTTACATTTTGTTCCTGAGGCCTCCCAGCTTCCCAGGAGGAAAAATCCTAAGGAAAGGATTTTTCAGGAAAAGATGTCTGCGACAGATGGGACTGCCTGGGCTAAAGCTGGAATGGGACAATGAACTGCAAGGTGCAAATGGAGCAGAACTGATCCAAGGGAGAGACCCCGTGCCCAGTTGTGCATTTTGGGGTCATTTTGGTTCATCTTGGGTGCAGCCCTGGCTGGGCTCTTGTGCTGCCCAAGATGGATCCATTGAGGCCTTTTAATAAATCCCTGCTTTATTTTTTAACTCTGTCCAGTCTCTGTTCTATGTCAGCCTGCACAAGGCATCAGTGAGAGCACCACAGGGGGGTCACACCATGGGGATGCAGCCAAAGGAGCTGCAGCTCTGGGCAGAGCTGGGACCTGCATTCCTCTGCCTTGTGCCACCCCAGTGCCAGGGAACTGGCTCCCAGCTGGCACCTTCCCTTTCACAAAGCTCTCTGCCCTTGCACAGGGGAGTTCCCACACTTATGGGCTGGAAACCTCAGTTCTGGTCGTGTGTGTGTGCACAGATCCATGGGGAACACTCCTGGATGTAAGCTGGGCACTGTTTGGGCATGCAGACAGACAGACAGACACACCACATCCATCAGTGCAACTGCTGCATTAGCAGGGAAGCCCTGACAAAGGCAGGAATGATGCTTCTGACTGACTCTATGTTCTTAGAAGGCTAATTTATTATTGTATGGTACTAGATTATATTAAAGAATACTATACTATATTAAAGAATACAGCAAGGATACTTACAGAATGCTAAAAAGATAATAATGAAAACTCCTGACTCTCTCCAGAGCCCTGACACAGCTTGGCCCTGATTGGCCAAAGAGTGAAAACAACTCCCAGCAGAATCCAATGGAACAATCACCTGTGGGTAAACAATCTCCAAACACATTCCACATGAGCACAACACAGGAGAAGCAAATGAGATCAGAATTGTTTTCCTTTTCTCTGAGGCTTCTCAGCTTCCCATGAGAAAAACCCTGGGTGAAGGGATTATTTCAGAGAATGTGAATGCCAGATCCAACCAGCCCCTGGTGGAGAGCCCACCCCCAGAAGCTGGAGGGTGATGTTGTGATGCTCACGGCGCCCCAGGCAGGTTGGTGAGGAATTGAGGGCTCTGGGCTGTGTTTCTGAGAGGCATCACTCACCTTCAGCAGCACAGAGCTTGGGAGGAGCACAGGCTGCTCTCAGGGGCAGCCCAGGCTCTCTGCTGAATGCCCAAAGCTCTGCCCAAAGCCCTGCCAGGTGTCCCAGCCCAGCCCTAGAGCAGAGGGGGAGCAGTGGCAGGACTGCCTTGCTGAGGAGGCACAGCAAATTTCTGCACATTCTCCATCGTGGTTTTTCACTTCACTTAGCACATGGAGGCCTCAGAAGGGAATGAGAATCCCATGTCTTACTCCTCTCTTAAACTTCTGTGAATCAATCAAAGGGGAAACAAAGACTGAAAAGAAAGTAACTAGTGTAAGGAAACAGCTGAAAGCCAACAGGTAAGTCCTGCTTACCTCACCTATCCCACAGAAAGCTGAGAATCCCTGCACCATCACAATCTGATGGTGAGCTTGGGCAGAGCAGCATGTCTGGAGCTGTGACCAGCCTGCAGTGACACTGCTACAGCCACAGAGCCCCTCCAGCCCAGGGCAGGGCCAGCACTTTGCTGTGCTTCAGGAACCCCAGGTTTATGGGGCTGGTGGGCAACTGCTGTCACTGCTGAAAACAAACCTCTGTAAGAGAAGGAAATTTAAAAAGCAGCTCTTGGAGCAGCAGCTGTCCCTGCAGGGAAGGAGCAGCATCTGTCACACACATGGATGGCACAGCAGGGACAGTGTCACAGAGTTTTGGTGGCTACAGGACACAACAGAGGCTGAGCATCCCTTGCAGGGTCTCTGTGACTCAGAGTGACCACACCATCTCTGTACCTGCTCCATGCATTTTTTTTTAAATTTTTTTTAATGCAGAGGAAGCATTTTAACCATAAAACCAGTTTCCACTTGCCTCACTGAAAACCTGCCCTGTGTTTCCTCCAGGTTAGCCAGCGCAGCACTGACATGGAAATGCAGCCCCAAGCTGGGTTCCAGCCCAGCCCATGTGCCCTGCAAAGGCTCTGGGCACCCCCAGAAGGGACCTGAGCTCACAAGCAGGACCTCAGGAGCACCAGAGCTGCACCTCCAGTAAGGGGCAGGGATTAATCAGGGGCAGGGATTAATCACACAGCTGTATGCTGTGGGAGTGGAAATGAAAAGCCTTTTATTGACAACCTCATTATATAGTGATAATTAGAGCCCAGTGTGCCATAAACTGCCCCCAGATTTTATTTCTACAAAGAGAAGGTAAATTCACTGCTCCTTCCACAGATCTCCTCAAGTGCAGAGGAAATTGGAAACGCAATGGCAGAGTTAAATCCAATACAGAATTAAACAAACCTTTCCCCACTCTGTGCTTTTCAGGGAGATGGGGAAGGCAGAACTGCTGCTTCAATTATTCCTGCAGCTTTACTTGCTTAGTCTCCAGCAGCTCTAATCTGCCTCATTTGTAATTTCTCCCAACTGCAGGAGGCACATTGGAATTGCCAGTGAAGATCAGCTCCCCAGCACATTTAGCCCTCAACTCCTGCCTCTGGCAACTGCCTGACTTCTAACTTGCACTGTAAAGCCAACAAAAGGTATTTTCTGAGCCAGGATGCCAGCTTGTAGCCCCAAGCTTTCAATTCACACCTTTCCTCCCTAAATATATACATTGTCCTTTACACCCTAGTCATGCTGCTGTACCTTTCACTGGCTTTCCCAAAAACAAGACACAGAAGGAATTTCTCGCCCAACAAGAGGGATGTCACGAGGCAGATCCCAGGGTTCAGAAGGCTGGCATGTCTTCTAGGAGTTACAGGGGAGAGACCCAAAGCACCTGATGAGTGAAATTACACCCACAGCTGTAATTCTCCAGCAAACTCCTGGCCTTGGCCATGGTTTTGTATCAAAGGAGTGGATTACCACATTTCCTTACAAAGCAAACTAACAGCAATTTCTGATAAAAAAAATTAAAAAAAAAAAAAATAAAAATGGAAAAAAACCCCAACTTTTAAGCTTGGCAATATCAAAAAAAAGCCACTTCTAGCTTTTGTGGCAGAGCACCAGTCCCAGTCCCAGGTTGTGTGCCCTGGATGTTTATGACATTCCTGGAGTCACCATGAACAGTACTGCACACTGCTTTGAGGGAAGGACGGTGACAATTAGCACTGAACACTGATTTGGGGCAGGAAAGAAGCTCAAGACTTCTCAGTTCTAATTGGAAAGGCAGTGCAGTAATTTTGTGTCACTTCCTTGTGCTCATCTGACACGCCAATCACAACTGGTGAGGAAGAGCAGTTCCATTTAATGTAATTTTGAATAACAGCAGCACATTACTGCTGCAGAGTGATCAGTACCAGCACTCCCATCACAAGTTAGTGGTACAGCATCACTGCTCAAGTTCAGCTCCCTGCCAAAGGTCGTGGAGTGATCACTCCTGAAGCTCTCACACTGCATTCTGTACATCATTGTTAGAGCTGAGCAGGTTTACAAAAAAGCAGCTCTTTGTGAATTACTGTATGAACTCAGCGGAGAGGAAAAAGCCAGTTTGTATGGATTCTAATGGAAAAAAATCAAGTAGTTTCAGTTCCATTAAACTGTTACATTCTTGAAATTGTAATTTTATAGTTAAGTCTAATACACTGAGCAATTTAAACCAGAGCCTGGCTGGGGATGTTCTGTACAATCTATGAATATTCAGCAGCAATTTGAACCTGGAGCTCCCCCTTGTGCCACGCAGCCAAATCACCATCAGAATAAATTGGGTTTCATTTCCAGCGTCGGCTGGGGGAATTTGGGAGAGTGGATCCAAGAATGCAGGAGCTGTCCCTGGCTCCAAACAAGGGTTTAACATCCCACACAGCCCCTGACTGGGAAAAACACCGAGGGAAGGTGGGAACAAGGGGTTTGTACTTGTGCTCAGCTCACAAAAATATGAATATCTCATAATGCCACTGCCACATCCAAATGCAGCTGCAGCCTAATGCATGTGAACCATGTGAGATGCAAAATGCAAGACCCACATTCACTCCTCATGGATTCCTCCCTTCTGACCAGAACACTGCTTGTGACATGTTTTTCAATGAGTATTTCCTCCCTGAATCCACATAATCTGAGGCTACAAATGCTACAAGAAATAACCTCTGAAAACCGAGTGCCAGCTCCAGCCTGAGCCAGCCTGATGTTCTAAAGGCAGAGACCACCACAGGCAATTCTCAGGTTGCTGTTGATATTTGCTGCCCCGAGATGTGCAGGATGTCTCTGCTTCGGCCCACACAACTGAGGAACGAGTCTGGACTCTTCCCTTTTCGGTCTTGAGGTTGTTTATTAATTCTTATCTACAAAATTTTCTTTCTGCCCAGCTGAGATCTGCTCAGCAGGGCAGCCACAGGCACTCTGTGTTGTCCTTTTATACTACAAACTACATATAACATATTTACACTTAATTCCCAATACCCATCACCTGTGTTAGACAGTGAGCTTCTACTCTAAACCAACCCCAAAGTGCCAACATCACTGCAGAAAATTGAGAACAAGAAGAAGAAGAAGAAAGGCTGGACACACCCAGATTCCTCCATCTTGTCCCCATAACCCCCATACCAAAAATCCTAAAATCTACATTTTCACCCTGTGATCATTTTGTTATTACACCATTCAAACCTGTGTGACTTTCAGGTCCTCATACACAGCTGGTGATTTGCTCCACGGGTCACAATCAAACCCACAGGTGTTCTGGGCTGTGTGCCAGGGTCTCTGAGCCCCCTGGCAGGGTCCCAGCAACTCTGGACACCCAGAGGGATGCGCTGAGTTCCGACAGGCAATAACTGTGTAAATAAGAAATCAGACTGCTTCAAGGCTTCTTTCTAACCCCCATTCCACATTTATTCTTTTACTCTGGAGTAATAGCTCATCTGTGAATTGATAATGAAAATACTGGTTGGTTCCATGAGCTCCACTGTGGGTAACTAATGCTGACACCTGAGAGCTCCAAGAATTGCAATCACCAATTTCACCAACAGGAAAGTGTTTCTTCAAGCAAAGTTCCCCGGCTTTGAAGTATTTCTGTTTTTCTCATATGGAAAATCTGTGCCTGTAACTGAGTTTAGCTTATAAACCACACACAAATAAAAACCACTTAAAGGTGACAGTGCTTAAAAACCAAACTAATGCACATATAAGATACATCTTAAAGATGTGTATCAAGAATTTCCCTTGCACCAGAGATTATATCAAGATGAAATGGTGCTCACCTTACAACCAAAGAGGAATTAGGCTTCAGCAATTGCATTTATATTGAAATATTAAAGAGCTGTGTTTATTAGAAGTCTGTGGACTGATGTTTTTCTGGGCCTTCAAGCACAGCTCTGCTGCAAATCTGTTTTTCCTGAGATTGATTCCACTCTCCTGCCCTGCTTTCTGAACCAGGGCTCCCAGCATAATGACAAGGAGTTGACATGAGTAGCCTTCAAATATCCTCCTAGGTTTTGAGGGTTTATTTTGTTTTGTTATAATAATTTCCTTAATTTTCCCATCATTTTCTATGACAATGATTTTACATTTCTTTCCCAGACACAGGTGCTGGTTTGCACTGGGCTGAATGCAGATCCCCATGGAATGAGCACAAATTAAGCAGCTTCATTAGATGAGTATTCCTCATTTCCAATTTGGAGGTTTTTGGTGATCTTTCAGGCAGTCTTAATCCAGTGGATATGGGCAATATGGATTTAACAATCACACATGGTTTTACTCACAATGTTGCCTGGCACTATGTCAAATGCCCTACAGAAATCTAAATGTACTAACAGAGTTAACTTTATCAAACTTCTGTGTGTGCCAACAAAAACCCAGCACCAAGACTGCCTGATAAAATCTTGTTTATAAACCAGGATTTTTATTCCAGTGCTCCCTGGAATTCTCTTTCTACCTCGAGGTCCCCTGTGACCTTTCCTAACTGCAATTGCCAACTGCTTGAGCATCCCACTCGCTGATTGTGGAACAGGGACACCCCATGAGCTTTTCCTCCCAGCTTTCCCATGCAGTGTTTGCCAAATTTCTGTGACCTCAGGGATGGAATTTGTCCCCACACAGCAGCCCCTGGAGAGACACAGCCCCCACCAGGGTCACACCCTGCTCCACCCCTCAGCACTTACAGGTGTATTTGCACCTAAGCTGTGCCTGTGGTGGCACGTTTTGTGTACAGAAACAAAGAAAAAGGGCAAAAGCAACCACCCAAAGGCTGGCCTGTATTTGCAGAGTTGGGTTCCCTCCCACCCATCCTCCTCAGCCTCAGCAACTCAAAGCAGCTTCTGTCAGGACCATGCTACTGCACATGAAGCTGCTGCTTCCCTTTGTCCTTTAAACCAAATTTGTTGTGTTTCTTCAAAGTAACTTAATTCTAGCCTAATTCTGCTGCTGTAAAAACCCACATAGTCAGACTTGCATTGATCAGGAGGGCACCTGTGTGGTATTTTCCTGGTGTCCCCCGTGGCAGGAAGGAAATGATGAATCTGACTCCATGTTCTTAGAAGGCTAATTTATTATTTTATGATATGATATTATATTAAAGAATGCTATACTAAACTATACTAAAGAATAGAGAAAGGATACTTACAGAAAGCTTAACAAGGTAATAATCAAAACTCATGAGTCTCTCCAGAGTCCTGACACAGCCTGACTGTGATTGGTCATTGAGTAAAAACAATTCACATGAAACAAACCAAACAACCGCCTGGTGGATAAACAATCTCCAAACACATTCCAAAGCAGCAAAACACAGGAGAAGCAGATCAGATAATTATTGTTTTCATTTTTCTCTGAGGGTTCTCAGCTTCCCAAGAGAAAAAATATTTCAGATTGTTCAGAAAATATGACAGTGACACACCTGATTGATTTTACCTTTTTCTCCACCCTTCCCTGGGATGTGTGACCTGAGCCTCTGGTCCTTGGTGGGAAAACACCTGGAATGTGAATGTGAATGTTTCTGTGCTCCCACATGCTGCCCCCAGGAAGGATCAGGAGCAGGCAGCCCCAGCTCCTAAGCACAACCATTCCTTGGGGGATGTGGTCAGCATGGGACATAAGACGCTGCAAAAACAGTTTGATGTATCCTCACTGCTACAAGCTTCAAGAAATTTGGTGAGTGTGCAGATTTGAATATTTAAATATAACCAGCACACTCCTCTTACCCCCTTGAGCAACATAAGGAAGAATGTCTTAGCTCCCAGTGCCACCTCTCTTCCCACTGCTCATTCTGCCCTCACCACTGGAGTGCATTTTTTACACTCACTTTACACAAGCAAGAAAAGATCAGAGGATATATTTCAAAAACTTAAGAGTTTTTAGGTTTAAAAAAGAATTCTTCTCCTTCCTTATTTTCCACAGCAAAGTAGAGAAGGAGAAGAAAGAAAACAGAAGTGCTTACAAAGCTACAGAAAAATAAAGTTGCATAAAATAATTGGTTAAAATTTTCTGTCTGCTCTCTTGTTCAATACTAAATGAAAAATAAATTTCCAAAATCTCATCATGAAGAACTCTGTAACTGTGATTTTTTTATTTTGTTATTGCTGTTGTTGATTGAGCTTGCAACTCTGTGAATTAAAAAGAACTACCATTTGGGGAGCAGGTTTATCTCTTCTGTTGAAGATGTGTGCCAGTTTTCAGACATTTGTTTTTTGATAAAAAAAATTTAAAAACATGATCAAGTGCCTGTGCTTCCTAAGAAGAACACAGCAAAAGGCTGACCATTAGATGGCCTGGACACACAAACTAAAATTAAACTTGTGAAAGGTCAGCTCCAGAGTGTGTGTTTCTGGGAGATAAACATGTAATACAGACTAACAAATCAAAGTTAATCTATTGTTATCTCCCTTTTATTTCATCAGCTCTTTGGATTAGACTACACAGCTTCACTACTGTGCACCAGGAACTGAGTAGATAGAAAAATCTTTTTTATTCTTCTTACTTTAAAGAGTAGATGGAAAAATCTTTTTTATTCTTCTTACTTTAAAGAATACATTTTTCAAAGCCTGATTATAAATCCTTGGCTGGCAGGAATTACTACCATAAGTATTGTGTAAGAAATATATTCTCAGCACAATGCAAAAGGCTTTCATGGTGGATTTGAGGAAAGCAATGAAAATTAACATTAAACCTGAAACTGGGCAGACACTGCACCTTTCCACACCAAGTCTAATAGCTTACCTTCAGATTTGCATACTGGCCCTAATTTGATATTTTTAGCCACAGAACAGGTGCTTTTAGACATTTTTAACACATCTGCATATTTCTGCCTGTCACTGCACTGTAGTACCTTAAGTCTGAAAAGGAAAATGGCACCAACCCTACATGGAAGAGGTTTTACAGTGACTTCTGTGAGCCAGAGAAAAGTTTGATAAGAGGATCCCTGTTCACCCTGAAAGAATTTCCTACTAAGGTCATTGACATAGAAACCAAGAAAGAAAAAAGGATAATGTCCTGGTTTGAGAGGAAGTGAGTTTTTTGGGATGCTGCAGTCAAACCAATGGGTGCTCAGATTTGAATATTGGCACCTGGTGTGGCCCCTGAGGGCATGGGTACACTTCTGAGAACACAGGGGGTTAAAAGCAGAGAACTCTCAGGGGAAGCTCTGTTGGTTCCACCCATGAAGGAGGCCAGAGCTGCCCTGCCCAGCTCAGGGGGTTAAAAGCAGAGAACTCTCAGGGGAAGCTCTCTTGGTTCTGTCCCTGAAGGAGGTCAGAGCTGCCCTGCCCAGCTCAGGGGGTTAAAAGCAGAGAACTCCCAGGGGAAGCTCTCTTGGTTCTGTCCCTGAAGGAGGCCAGAGCTGCCCTGCCGGCTGCGGGCTGGGCCTGGCAGGGGAAGCCATGGGCCGGGTGAGGTAGGCCAGGCCTTGGACAGAGAGGGGAGGTGAAGGCCCTGCAGGATGGAAGGGTGGAGGAGCACTGAGAGACATTGGGCAGCCACCCCAGAGAGAGAGAGAGCCTGTGCCACCTTGAAAACGAATGCCACAGCCTTGGCTCTTCTTTTTTATCCTATTCCATGCAAGGCACGCCGCTCTGCATCCTTGAAACTCACATAATCCTTTTCTCTGGAGAGGCAGGACTGGCCTGGCTTTTTGCAGAGATGTGGTGGATGCACCTGGCTCTCACAGCCATTTATAATCTCACAGAGATTATTAACGTGAACAAGTGATGAGGAAGCACAAGGTTTTAAGCTGATGAGACCTTGAAGCCAATATTTCAAGAAGGTGCAAAAAGGTTGCTCTATGCCCTCTTTCTGGGACAACAGAGCAGGGAGCTGGGAACATGGCTGCCAGTTCTTCTGAATAAAGATTCACCTGAAACTAGTGATTCAGGTCTGCTTCGAGTGCCAGGGTCTCTGTGACAAAGCAGCCATCCTTTGGCTAATATCCTACAAGGTGTTGCATCAGTGACAGCTGGGGAGATATCCTGGTGAAATGGGTTCAGGCTGAGAAGGAGAATGGGGGAGAGTGTGGTGAGAAGGTACCCGGCAGGGCAGCATGGGAGCTCTGGACAGGCAGAACCTGAGATTTTTAACCCTTTTTCTTGGATGATAGAAACCTTACAAATGCTGATCCTCCTGGAGTTGAATGAGAAGAGAGATAGGGATGAAATAGGAGAAAATGGGCAAGTGTGATGTAAGTTTGTGCAAGTGAAAGATGTCCGAGAGAAGTTGAGAAGAATTCTAGGTGGGAGGAGGTGATGGAGTGGCCCTTGGGTGGACTTTTCTTGTACAGCCAGGGACAGAACCATTTTTCCTGGGACACAGAGACTGCATTTAGGGGCAGGCAATGGCTTGGAGCCAAGAGAGTGCAGTGATGTTATGTGAAGGAGTGCATGAACAGAGACGACGGATGAGGAGGGTGGTGGTGCCCTCAATCTTCAGTAGAAGAGAAGATCTCTGTTCTTGAGACCCCCTTGGCCCCAGGGGGTGAATTTGGGGGGGACAGGTGTCCCAAAAGTAAGAGACTGTGCTTTTATTTTGGAACTGGGCAAAGCATCCTTAAAAGGGGAACCCTAGAAGCTGAGAGCACTGGGCATGGAAGGAAGGTGTCACGATGGCAAATGATCTCCTGGCGGTGCCACGTGTGACATGGAACCACACGACATCTCAACTGTTTCCAGGGGAAGCCTGTGGCACAAGAGGGACTCCTCTCTTCTTGATGAGCTGAGAATTGATTATCTGAAGGGTGGTGATGGACTGAGAGTTGGTGATCTGAAGGGTGGTAACTGAATTGAGAATCCAAGGTTTTGTCTTACTGTGATGTATTGGGAATTTGGTGGGGGGAGGAGGAATGTTTTTGGAAGGTTTTCATCCTGAGTTCTGTGTGTTTCTTTTATATATTGTAAGTTAATAAAGTTTTTTCCCCTGTATTCCTAAGCTGGAGCCTGCTTTACTCTATTCCTGGTCACATCTCACAGCAGACACCAGGGAGAATGTATTTTCATGGGGGCACTGGCATTGTGCCAGCATCAAACCATGACAGATAAATAAGAGAAATCTGCAACTGCCCATTCCAATGAGCACTTTGTCTTTCCTGACCAATGAGTAAAGTGTGGACTTTTGAGTTCTGTAGGAATGTATAAAAAGCATGCATGCTAGAATAAAACCAGTTTGAAGCCTCCTGAAAATAGAGAGTGTTGCTCTGTTGTTACCATAATATTTTCTGAAAAATCCCTTTGCCAGGATTTCTTCTCCTAGCAAGATGAGAAGCCTCAGCTTCTCCCTGTTTTGCTGCTCTGGAATGTGGTCTGGAGATTGTTTATCCAAGCATGTGAATTGTTTTTAATTAATGATCGATCACAGCCAGCTGTGTCAGTCTCGGAGTCAGTCATGAGCTTTCATAATCATTTTTGTTCAGCCTTCTGATGTCTCCTTTCTCTTTCTTTAGTATAGTTTTAGTGTATCATTTCTTATAATATAACATCATATCATAATAAATCAGCCTTCTGAGAACTTGGAGTCAAATTCTCATCTCTCACCTCATCCTGGGGACCCAACACCACACTCTGTATTGTCTCCACCTAAACTACGACAAGCCTACACCAAATCACTGCCTGTGGAACACACCAACAGTGCCTGTGCCACCTTCCTGCACCAGAAGACAAATTTACACAGCACCTGTGGTGTCCTTGTCCCCAGAATGGTGCCCCATGGTTGAGGTGTTGGGGCTGGGTTGGACTCAATCATCTTGAAGGTCTCTTCCAACCCTGTGATTGTGTGAACCCCAAAATGCAGCCCTGTGTGCTGGGACGGGCACCCAGGGGTGTCTCAGTGGTGTCACCCTGTGCTTGGTGTCCTGCTGCTCCACCCTGGGCAGTGGCACAGCCACACTCTGCACAAACTGACCAAAGAATTACAGTGGATACAAAGCACCAAGACCACCAGGAAACTGCCAGCAAATGGAATTTTTTTTGCTCTCACTGATTTTCTTCAGCCATCCCTCCTATTATTCCTGGCCCTTTTATGAGCTCCTCTGCACTGCTACTTTTTGTGCTATCTGCTGATAATTGCAGGCAGTGATGAAGTGGAGAACTGCAAGCAACTGGTCTGCTGGCTCAATAATGCAATCTCACATATGGACAAACCCTAAAAAGCAATCTATCAAAAGAAGAATAAGCCTCCCCTTTGTCCCAGGGGCAGAGACAAGGTTTTATTAAAAAAGAAGGAGGGGGTTATGGGTGAATGTCTTTGTTGAGAATTTTTACAATTATATTTCACTTTTCCTCTCAACACTGAACTGCCACTTGCTCCCACATCTCCTGAGTTTTTTGCCTGTGTAGAACAACAAAATGCAAATGGGCCAGTTTTAATTTAAAAGCAGACCAAATAAAGAATGACCCTCTAGGCTGTAACCTATGCAACAATCATTAAAGCAATTTCAGGCTATTCTAAAAGGAGCTTTTCCACTGAAAAATTTTCCAATGAATGCTCAAGCCCATCCTCCAATCTTGCTGAACTCATCAAGTTTAGCAGGAAACCACCACACTAAATGCCCTACAGTAACAACATTAAATTCTCTGGATGTTGGATATTTATTCTGTATGTAGTGTATTACATCCAGTGCATCAAATGCTCTCTTAGCAAGAAACAACCTCTCTTCACCAAAATGAGCTCACTCAGACTCTTAATAACAGACAAAACCCCAGATACCCCTGGGAGAACATAATTCACTAAAACCCTGTGCATCTCTGACCTCTCACCCCTCGTGAGGGATTCTTCAAGAACAGGTCTAAAACACAAAAGCTTCAGAACTAAAATTCGTAACTCTGCTGGACATTAAAGCACCCCAATAAATCAGACAATAAATCAGTTTACACACAGTGGTTCCAGAGATGTTTCTATTTCATCTGCGTGAGCTGCAGACTATGAAGGACCTGTCTCCTCTTTTCTTTCTCTGCCTCTGCAGCTCCCCAGGGGCAACAACCCCTCTCCACCTGCCCCAGGTACTCACCCAGCACTCAGTGCCCATCAAATTACTGCATGGAATAATGCCTCTATCCCAGCACAGCTCACACTGCACTCCTTGGTTTCTCTCCTCTGTTTCTCAGGTGTGCAGCCCCTCCTGAGGAGCTCTGGGCTCCCAGCAGGTAAAACACAGCATCATCTCCTGTGTCCCCATCCAGATAACAACACAGCAGGTCAGAGGGAGCCCAGCTTCAGGCACATTCTGCTCAGTTAATGCTGCATTTGGGGCCATGCTCAGTTCTGCTGCTGTTTAAATAGATCTCTGAACGGGCACCTCTGTGGTCCTGCTGCCAAATGTGGTCAAATAATGAGAATATCAGCACAGCCCCAGAGACCTCAGCTGGACAAAGCCTCTGTACTGGGCCCTATGCAACCTTAAATTTCCACCTGTGACCCTGAGCAGCTTTTCCCACTCTCAGGGTTAGCTGACCTCCCTCATCCCACCTTATTTTCCTGTTTCTCCCTGTCCTGTGTTGCCCACAGTGGCAGAGCAGGACAGCTCAGCGCCAGAAACAAGAGCAGCAGCTGCCTTGCCACACCTGCACCAGCAACCACAGGCAGAGAGCAGCTACTGTGCAAAAGGACTGCCTCTGATTGCTGGGAATGACCCCATTAATTGCATAATTAATTAATTAATCCCAACTGAGTAAGGCAGGAGACTGACACAGCCAGGTGACTGCAAGGGATGACAGCAAAGTCAAACCTGCTTCGACTTCTGCTGCCTTTCTCACATGAAACTCCAGTGAAATCACCATCTGGGGACAACAGATCTACAGGTGCCCCTTCTCCAGGTGTGTTCTTACAAATTCTTACACTCTGCAGGACATCCATAACATTTCTTCCTGAAATTTGCAGTCACAGGCCAAATCTGAAATAATCTTGTGAATGTGAGCCCCAGTTCTGTGTAAGGAAGCATTGAGGACACAAATCCAATCAAGGGGGCTCTAAAGGAGTGATGGGTTTTCAACTCCATTATATCCTCCCCTGGGAAAGTTAAAAAAAATGAAATAAAAAAGGCAGGACTTGTGAAGTGGGGAAATGCTATATTCCACTCCTCCTTTCCTTCTGGACTTAGAAAGTTGAGAGAAAAACATTCTAAGGTATGGAGAGCTCAAAGGAATAATTCTTTTCTTGGTCCACTCAAAACTCAGGGAAGAAAAGCCAGAAAGCTGCCAGGTGCTCAGGATGGCAAAGAGACTCTGTGCACCCAGGGTTGTTCAAGGATCCCTAATCCTGGGAATTTTTACAATTATATTTCAGTTTTCCTCTCAACACTGAACTGCCACTTGCTCCCACATCTCCTGGGTGCTTTGCCTGCGTAGAACAACAAAATGCAAATGGGCCAGTTTTAATTTAAAAGCAGAGCAAATAAAGAATGACCCTTAGGCTGTAACCTGTGCAACAATCACAGGTGCCAGCCCTGTGACTCCCAGATTCACACCCCTGGAATTCAAATGGGATTCAGCCCCTCTCTTAATAAGCTTGTCTTCTGTTTGTCTCCTTTGCTGGGCCTGTCAGCTCAAGACAGAATTTACTGCAGTTAAACATTGTTTAGCATCTGTTCAGCTATAAATTAATCACTGCCAGATAGAAATAAAGATAATTAGTTTCCTGGAGTGCATCTTTTTCTTTAGTTGTTAATTACCTACACAGGGACCTGCACCTTTCATGGAGTCAGCATAATCACAGCATTGAAATGCCATTATTCAAACTCCTTCTTAGAAAACATTCACCATCTTTATACCTCAGCAGCATGGAAATATCTACATGGATGAAGACATGATTATATTCACCATTTAAACAAGATGAAATGATCACAATGTTTAAAGTTAAATTTCTTTGCTACTGGATTGTAATACAATAAAAATGAGAAACTGCAGGCAGATCATAGTCTGGATTCTCCCCCCATTTTATATGGCTGCCCCTGGATTTCAAACATCTTCTCACTTACCCAATGCTGCAGCCTTTTGTGCAGAACCCTGTAACTGCTATGTAAGAATTACAGGGTTTTGATTTGCCTTCTTGCTTAGCATAAAAAAATTCAAAAGTAGTGTAGAAATTGATTATTTACAGAGATGCCTGATCCAAAAATGAACAGATATTTCAGTAAGGCTGTCCAGAGCAGAAGACATAAAAACCAGGAATAGAAAAATTTAACTTCTTGTTTTGTTATACAAGAAATGTTTTTCAGGGGGAAAAAACTACAAATACACAGAATAAACTCTCAAGTCCAAACAAATATATAATACATACCAATTTCTCCCCATAAAGCAAGAACTGCCAGCTGTGAGTTTTTATGTGAACCCAGTAAGTGGACTTCTCTCTGGCCACAGGATCAGAACCTGAGACACAGAAATCTCCCCTTTCCTGAAGCTTGATTATCCAACACCTTTGTGCTTCAGACTGAAATAAATGAGCAAGGGGGAAGAATTTCTGCCACTGTCTCCCAGAGCAGAGAGGTGCAGCTGTGCCAGGGCAACCCGGGTGATGCCAGGCCCCTGTGGAGGAAGGGAGCCTGTGTGTGTCCCAAAGCCCCTGCAGGAACAGCAGCACTGCTGTATTTGCAGGGAATGTCCCAATAAAGACAGGAATGATGCATCTGACTCCATGTTCTCAGAAGGCTAATTTATTATTTTATAATAATATATTATATTAAAGAGCACTAAACTATTATATACTATACTAAAACAATACTAATGTATTAATAATTAAATAATTAATTATTTAATTGCTAATATATTAGTATTATTTTAGTATAGTATATAATTAAAATTAATTAAAATAATTTTAAAAATATAGTATTATTTTATAATACTGTACTATACTGAAGAATACAGAAAGGATACTTACTGAATGCTAAAAAGATAATAATGAAAACTCCTGACTCTCTCCAGAGTCCTGACACAGCTTGACCCTGGTTGGCCAAAGAGTGAAAACAACTCCCAGCAGAATCCAATGGAACAATCACCTGTGGGTGAACAATCTCCAAACACATTCCACATGAGCACAACACAGGAGAAGCAAATGAGATCAGAATTGTTTTCCTTTTCTCTGAGGCGTCTCAGCTTCCCAGGAGAAAACCCTGGGTGAAGGGATTTTCCAGAGAATGTGAATGGCACACAGCACCTTTCAGGAATCCACTGGATGAGGAGGACATCTCCCATTGCCTTCTGCACTACAAACAAATGCAATCCCAATCCCAATCTCTGAGCTGTCAGACACTCACTGAGGATCCAAGGGACCTAAACCAACGTTTAAAGTACCAAAATTTAAACAGTTAGCCTCAAAGGTGGGTAAAAATAGTGAGATTATACCCTGTTAATGCTTTGTTCAGCTTATATTTACAAAGCTTCAATGCCAGTACTGGAGGGAGCAATGGAAAAAGGGATGCATGGAAGGAATGGCTCTTCCCAATGACACCAGTGAAACCAATGTCTGAGCTGGAAAATAAAGGAGAACAAGCACATGACATTTTCTCTGATGGAACACACTGGAAATCCAGATTAATAGGCCTTCGAGAGCAGAACTCCAGAGGAAAACGACCTCAGGAGAGGTTTGGGTTGGATATCAGGAAAAGGTTCTTCACCCAGAGGGTGGCTGGGTACTGAACAGGCTCCCCAGGCAGTGGGCACAGCACCAAAGCTGTCTGAGTTCCAGAAGCGTTTGGACAATGCTCTCAGACACTGGGGTGATCTGTGCAGGGCCAGGAGTTGGACTCAGTGATCCTTGGGGTCCCTTCCAACTCAAAATATTCTATGATTCACATATGGAATGTAAAATTCAAAGTTAACACCGGAATTAAAATTCAAAATAAAATTCCATGTTAACACCAGTACATCTCCCTCGTAACGTAGGACATTGTAATATTTTTCACTGAGAAATGTCTGAATATCCTCTCCTCCAGCTGCCAGAAGGTGGTAGCATTTCAAAATATTAATATTATTTATGAGGAAGCACAGTCCCTGGTTGCTGCAGGCTGGCTGCCTGCCAGGGCTGTATTTATTGTACCCCAAAGAGTCACAGGCCAAGCTCTGCAAGGGCCTTGATCCCCAGCCCTGGGTGTCAGAGGGGCTGGAAAACAAAACTGCAGAGGGGAAAATGCATCAATGCCTGCTTGTCAGTGGGGCAGGCTGACACAGGATCAAACATCAATGCTGACTCCTGGAATCTGCACAGGAACTGAGGGAAACATTCCCAGGCTGAGATCAGAGTCTCAGAAGGATCACTCGAGGCCAAGCCTCACCCTGGAAATAAATGAACACCTCTTTACAGTGTCATTAAATCCTCCAGAGCTGCTGCTGCCTTCACAAATGACTCCTCCAGAGGGGACAAAGTTTCAGGATGGATCTGTAATTAAATAAGGCTGCCAAAGAACAAGTCTGAGTCATGTTAAAAGCCAGTTCTTGGCACGTGGTGTCTGAGTGTCTATCAAGGTAACGTGAACAAAAGCCATTCCACAGAAGTGCTAGAAGAGAATTCTGAGCATTTATTCATAAATGAGCAAAATTCTGCAACCTCAGAACCAGGGTGAAATTGCTGCAGCCACATAAATATCGCGCACGTTGCTTAGACCAGATGTGGTTATAGCAGACAAAAAGCAGATGTCCAAACCAAATAAATTAAATCCAATGTATTTTTGCAGGATACCAAGGGCAGAAAGGGCACTGCTGGCAGATCCCCATCAGTGCTCTCAGGATGAGCTCAGGGCAGTGGCACAGGGAAATGGGCATGTTTGGAAACAGGACAAGAAAAGATCCCAGTAATTCCGCCAAATTGGATCCACACTACCACAGAACTACTGCTCAATGTGGGCTATTACACCAAATTTTGTGCCATTCCTCCAGCTGGTGGAGACTGAGGGGTTGGAGGAGCCAAATGAGGACAATGAGGACAATGAGGACAATGGCTGTGCCCTCCCATGGAGTCCTGTCCATGGACAGCTCCTTCCTCTCCATGGATTTCCCCAAGAGCTCCAGCAAGGGCTGCAGAGGTGACACAGCCCCAGTCACCATCTGTCCCCTCCCTGGAGAGGGGGAACAGCACGCACAGAGCCTGGAGGGGTTTCCAGGGAATATCCCCACCAGGAATCTCATTCCTGGCCAGGTTTGTGAAGCTCCTGCATCCCAAATGTGAGAAAAGCTGAGTGGCACTGCCCAGCTCTGACCCACCCAAACAGTGGCTCTCAAGGCATCCTTTATTTACCACATGCTAGGTGAGATATTCCTCTCAATGAGATATTCCTCACAAAGGTGACCCTTCCTGAAGACCTAAATGACACTCATATAGAAACACCTCCATGTACCTACCTGCTGTTAAAAGAAGTGGAAAACCTCTCCCACCCCAGAGCTGCACATATTTACAGTCAATAAAATACTCCTGATTCTTGCATTTTGATTTTTTTTCCCCTAAATCTTTAAGGAATAAAGTTTGGCAAAAGGTGCCTTTAATATGCAAGGAAAAAAAAAAAAAAAAAAAAAAAAAAGGAGTTTTTACAACGGCACCCCAGGAACCAGAACAATAGTGCTGCCTTCATTCTGGTGGGATCTGTGCAGCTTGAAAAGTCATCTAGAAAAGCCAAGTGCTATTAAAAGGGAAAGATCTTTTCTTGGGGAAAAGAATTCCTTTAGGGCACGACACACAGAAAAATCAAACCACAAGTTCCATGGATCTTGATTACACTGAGAGAATTGTGTGCTTCAAAAGTGTTAGCTCAGCTCTGGTCAAAATCCAGTCAGAAGGAATGAGGCTGAAAAATAAAAGGCTGTGTGGGAGATCAAAATCAGTCTCCTTGCAGAGGAGAGAGAGGAAACAAGCCCTGGGTCTTGGCTCCCACCACAGGGGTGTGATGGGGGTGCTTTAGAGCAGTGTAATGGCTCAGGGAAAGGCTGGTTGTAGAAGTCTGACCTTTGAGGCATAAAGGAAACCCCCTAAAATTTCTAGGAATTAAAAGCAAGAAGATAAAACAATGTGGAAATAACAGGAGGCAGAACAGCTTAGAGTGGTGTGTTCAATCCAGCTTTATCACCCAGAAGAGAAAAATATTAAACTCAAGGGAACCCTAGGTAGCAATTTATTTTTTTGAGTGTGCAAATACCACCTTTCTGTTGACCTTTTTACTGAGAAACAGAATTTCTAATGCTGAGCTAAGAACTGCCCTGCCTTTTGGATACACAGCAAGATTTCAGCCTCCTTTCCTTGCACCATGAAGGATGTTACACCCAAAGCAGAAACGAGAAAAAAGGAACCAGAAATCTCCCAGTTTTGCTACTGGCTGGAGTCAGAGCCCAAATGCCACATCTCCTACATCCCTCAAAGGGAATAAAAAGGGATGAAGTGTTCTGGACTGGGCTTGGAACTGTCAGGCCACTGCAAATGTTGATTTCCCTGGACTCTGCCAGACTGAAGAGAAATTGAGAGTCCCTTACCAACAGGAGTTTCTGTTTTCCATAGAAATGTCCTATAAAAAGATATTTATTGGATAATGAATTGCAAAGGGCTGTCAACTGAAAGTGATCTCTCATGCAAGCAAGTGCTCACATTAGGCAAAATCCTTTGGTCATTTAATCAAAATCAAGGATATGAGTTTATACATGAATTCTTCACATGACTCCCTTTTCTACGACTTCCTCTCTTTAAACAACTTCGGGTAGAATTTCCAAACCCATCAGTGACACTCAGTTCTCACCTCTGTAACAATTCACTGGTTAAACATCTCAGGAACTTCTGCTCTCCAGAATTTACATCCAGACTGTCCCAGCCTTGCCACTTGCTGCCTCACACTCCACTTCTGAATATTGTGACTAAATATTTCAGTGTTCTTGCTACACACACAGGTAGTTCTGTGAGTCCAAGTCTTTCCTTTGAGGATTTTGTTCATGTTTAATAAAGCTGCACTCACCTTACAGCTTTTCAATGAATGGAAATATTATTGTGGTTTCTCTGTGCTTCCTATTCTTGCAGGAATGTTGTTGAGAGCTCTTCCCTCCCATCAAATGGGCTTAGACTAGTTCAAATTTCACTGAAGTTCTGCAAGAACTGAGAAGTTTAGAGAAGAGGAGAACGCTGTGACTGCAGGCACCTTGTTTCTACAGGAAACAATGCCAATAAAAAGAAGAAGAAAAGGCTTTTTTAATAATAATATTTAACTGCAGGGGGAAAAAACCAATTCAGCTGGGATCCTTGTAAATGCCTGGCTACTTCTGCTCAGGTTTTAAACACACATTTGTTCCAAACATTTAATAATTGTGAGACTGTTTCAGGATTTCTCCTTCTGAAATGTCTGATTAAAGATTTTGCTGTCTTCAGGCCAGGTTAAGGAATAGTGTGTGAAACCCAACCGTTGAGGTCAAAGCTGCATCAGCACAAGAACATTTTTAGCCCTTTTTAGGCTTGACAAATGATTTGAAATGAGAGAATTTGCTTGTACTGATCAATGAACAGAGATTTTACACCAGAAAACCAGTAAGAAGATGGAAGTGCCAACATGGAGGGGCAAGGGCTGTGCTAATTCCAAGAACATGTTGGATTAACAAAATTGATTATTTTATTGTTAGTAAAGCACCATCCCAAGTACATGCAAATGAGAGAACAACCAAGCCCTCAATCAGTGCACCTACTATTCAATGAAATTACTTTTATGAAAAGAGATGGCTTAGTCGTTGTAGACCTGTCCAAAAGTGTTCTCACCTGACTGGTGCCAGCCTAAAGGCTTCAATCATTTATTTGTGAGCTACAAAATTCTTCTCAGAGCTGTGAGGAGGAGGGAAAGGGATGAGCCAGCAGAGAGGGGGTGTGATGGAAGGGGTTCAGGTGCTGCTCATGTGCCTGTCACACCCAACCTTGGTCGCTTCTTTACTCTGAACAAGAGACAGCAGAACTGAGAGGGGTATTTACAGAAAAAAAAGGGGTGTAGAGCAGCTTCTCTCCAGGTTGCTGCTCTCCTGGAAGACTGACTATTCTCTCTTTTTTTCTGGAAGCCTCCTTTCCTTCACTGGAGCCCTTTTCTGACTCAGTGCAGGCACCTGAGCTCCTCCTCCCACACATTCTGTATTTGTGCTATGGGTGCACACCGCACATTTCTTGGAAGCAACAGGCACAGGAAAAAGCTGACAGCAAGTTCTGCCAAATTCTTTCCCTGTCCACTGAAGAATGAGAAAATTAGGGTAGGCCTTGGGTGAGAAAAGTAGATATTAAAGAAAAGATGAGAATCAGGATGGTGCTGAGAAAGTACTTATGGGAGGAAGCATTATGGGAGAAGGTCCTAGGAGGGAAAATGGTGGCTGAGCTGCTGAACTGGGATAAAGAGTACCATAAATAGTAAGAGTTTGTCACCTTTCCACCTATTCCCAGCATTTGTGGGAAAGCAAAGGGAGCTGGGCTTGTTTGAATGGGCCACAGCTTTCCCAGGTCAAGTGTACCCACTGTGCCCTCACCACGATGCTTAAACACCCCAACCTCCCCAGGCACCCAAGGTATGAACTTCTGCACTGGCACCAATAAATCCTGAGAGGCTTTCGGCAAGAGATGTAGCTGAGCTGTATCTCAGTTATCCATCACCTTGTACCATGTGTAATCATTTATGCTCCTCCAAAGCAGGCAAATGTGTAATTAAAAACCTGTGGCTGCACCTTGTGCAGATTTTCTGCCAGTGTAGGTGACAGGGAGTTGACCTTTTCCTTCCTTTCCCCCAAGAAATACCAATATTGTTTGAAAGCTGCACTGAAATGGTGTAAGGAAAATTTTTGTTATTTAGGAACAGAGCAGAAGTGAGAATTTTAACATTCTTTTTCTCCTTGAGATGAGAAAATATCCGAGATATGGACACCACCAGTGATGCAAAAGCCAAGTGTCCATGGGCTCTTGGTGCAGCATAGCTGAATGGCTGGGCAGAGGATGGGCTGGACAGGGATGGGGACAGAGGATGGGCTGGACAGGGATGGGGGCACCACAGGGTCCCTGATGGATTCAGCAAATCCTCCTGAGGGCATTCTTGCAGCCCCTTCCCAAAGCCAAGGCGCTGCAGTGAGGGTTTGGAAACACTAAACCCTGATTGTGCTGGCAGAGCTCAAACCAGACAGCATGAGCAATCCAAACCTCAGAATGCACTGCAGGAAAATTCACTCATGGCAAGGAGAAAGGGGACACAATGAGCACCTCCAGATGGACAGTATTGTTAATTCAACCTCTAGGAAGAAGGCATCTCTTTGCCCTGAAAAAAGTCACCTGAATAGGGGTAACAATTTCAGCATTCCTGAGAAGCAGCAATTCACAGAATTCACAGAATGACCAGGTTGGGAGAGCCCTTCAAGATCATCGAGTCCAACCCAACAGCTCAACTCAGCCCTGGCACCCAGTGCCACATCCAGGCTGTGTTAAACACACCCAGGGATGGGGACTGCACCACCTCCCTGGGCAGCCATTCCAGAACTTTATCACTCTTTATGTGAAAAGCTTTTTCCCAATATCCAACCCGTATTTCCCTTGGTGCAGCTCGAGGCTGTGACCTCTGATTCTGTCAGTGCTGCTGCAGACAGAGCCCAGCCCCAGCTGAGCACAGGCACCTTTCAGGAGCTGTGCAGAGTGATGGGGGCAGCCCTGAGTCTCCTTTTCTGCAGGCTGAGCACCCCCAGCTCCCTCAGGGGTTCCTCTCAGGGTTTGTGCTCCCAGCCCCTCTCCAGCCTCGTTGTCCCCTCTGGATGTGCTCAGTGTGCCAAGGTCCTTCCCAAGCTGAGAGGCCAGAGCTGGAATTACTGGAGAACACTCATGGTCTGGTGCGCTGGCATGGAGAAGCACACGCCTCAAAGGCACCTCTGAGTTAGAAGGCAATTCTCTGTTACCCAGTCCTGGCAGAGCTGTTCAACTTTGGGGCAACTGGAATCACCCGAACAAAAGAAACCAGCAAGGGCACAGGCAAGAGCTGCTCCAGTGATGGCCTCCTGGCTGCCCCTCCTGCCACCAGTGACTCCTCAACCGGAGAAGAAGGGGTTCTGGGTGGCTCCCATGGAAATTTTATTCCACTTTATTTTGCCTGAAATGGTTTAATTGGAAATAGAAATCCAAACTGGGAGAAAAGCAGGGTTGTTACCCTTGTTCGACTGACAAGGAATTGGGACAAAGGGAGACTAAGTCATGGTTGTGAGCAGGAACTGTAGCTTAACTCCTTCATCTCCTCAGATCCACACTTTAAACATCAGACTTGCCACACCCTCCTTCTTCTTTCTTCTTCCTTCTTTCTTCGTCTTCTTCTTGTTCTTCTTATTCCTGTTCTTCTTGTATCTTGTTCTTGTTCTTCTTGTTCTTCTTTTTCTTCTTGTTCTTGTTCTTTTTCTTCTTTTTCTTCTTGTTCTTCTTGTTCTTGTTCTTCTTCTTCTTCTTCTCCTCCTCCTCCTTCTTCTCCTACTCCTTCTTGTCCTTCTCATTCTTCTCCTCTTCTTCTCTTCCTTCTCCTTCTCCTTCTCCTTCTCCTTCTCCTTCTCCTTCTCCTTCTCCTTCTCCTTCTCCTTCTCCTCCTTCTTCTTCTTCTCCTCCTCCTCCTTCTTCTTCTTCTCCTCCTCCTCCTTCTTCTTCTTCTCCCCCTCCTCTTTCTTCTCCTTCTCCTTTTTCTCCTTCTCATTCTTCTCCTCTTCTTCTCTTCCTTCTCCTCCTCCTCCTTCTTCTTCTTCTTCTTCTTCTTCTTCTTCTTCTTCTTCTTCTTCTTCTTCTTCTTCTTCTTCTTCTTCTTCTCATAAGAAGGAAGAAATGCAAGCCTTGATGGTTTTAGGGAGCCTCTTTGACTCAGGGGAGTCACCACCACCTCCCCACTCTCTCCTCTGCCTTTTCTCTACAAGGCCAAGCTCCACAGCCCTCAAATTCCAGCCCCAGCCCTGCTCAGCTCTGTGCTCACACACCCTGCTGGATGTCACCATCAGGCCCTGGCTGTCACCCTCCTAACGGGATCTAAAACCACATGAGCAGTTTGAGAAATTTGATCCAATACGACCAGAATTCCAAAACATGTTTAAGAACAACTATGGCAAAAAATATGTATACAAGGGGAGGGAAAGAAGCAGAGCTGAAGAATATGTTATCAGTATGGCTTCTGCATTGCTTTGCAGTCATTCAACGATGACAACAGTGAGAGTGATGGACACCCAGCAGCACTTCACTTTGTGCTTTGAGCAAAAGGTCATATTCATGAATTATGGATGACTGACTCCATCATCACTTACACTAATGCAATGCTGGGGCTTATACTGTTTCTCCTACCTTGATGCTCCTGCTGGAATATTAGAAAAGACATGCGCATCATAAACTATCAAAGCAGCCAAAAAAACCCTCAAACTCCAATAGAAGCTTGTAGAAGCTGGAGGTAAAGATGAGAAAAGTTCTTGGCACTAAATGCATTAAATTTGCTGAAAATACTATAGTGAGTAGCATTTGGGTTTTTCTAGGTCCCCTGCCAACCTATTTTCTTCAATTCTACCAACGGCAAGCAACTTTCAAAAGGACTATCAGCCTCCTTTCTAACTTAAATCACAACAAGAGAATATTTTATCCTCACACTCCACCAGCCTCACCGCCCCTCAGGCTCTCACTTGGGTCACAGTGAGGGAACACCTGGGACACTGCTCACACACAATCACTGCTCCCCCAGGAATTCCTGCATGGAATCACAACCCAGAGCCATCCCTGGACTCACTGCTCCCTCCAAGCTTACACATGTGGGACAGGATGATCCATTCTGAAACTACAGGAGCTGCCTCAGTTTCCATCTGAGGAGCCTCAGCCTTTCTGCCAGCACATCAGTGTGTGCCTGCCAGGGGAGATATTAATTTACAGCTGTGAAAACCTGTCTGCTGAACCTCACTGCAGCTATTGCTAGTCATTGCTGGTGCAACTGGGACAAGAACTGAGCTCTCTGAGAACCAAAGCTCACGCTGATCCAAGAATGCCTGGCATTCCTCCCTCACCATTGTTGTGTCTGGCACGGACAAAGCATGCATGTAACAGGAATCCTTCTCATTAATGTCCCTCAGGAATCAGGGCTACTGAAGACTCAGGATCATGGCAACAATCTCCAGTTAGGGAGGAAAAGCCTTTTCTCTCCAGCGTGGCAGGGCCCCACACACGACAGCACAGCTACTTGGGCTTGGGGGGAAAAGGGGAAAGACTCAGCCCCAAGAGAGCAGAGGGTGAAGAATTCTCTCTCAAAACCCTGTTTTCTATGTACAGCAAAAGCTTCAAAGCTCTAGGGAGCAGGGAGCTGGTTATATTGTTCAGGCTGTGGTTGGGTTGCTGGGATTTGGTAAATAAAAAACATTTTACAGCTCATTAAGTGGCGCTTTGGGAAATGTTCTCATATCCGTCTTCAAGGGCTGTGGAGAGCTTGCCTTGCCTGCTGGGTCAGGGAAGCAGTCATTTCAAAGTAAGGGTTCCAGGGAAGGTGTGTGCAAATGTGTTTATATATTTTTTATAGAAATACTGGTCTGAGGAACCTTACTTTACTGATATTGGTAGTTGCTAACATGTTATTTGTTGTCACTTGCTAGATTTCACTGAGGGACACTCTCTGCTGCTGTATAATGAAAAAGAATCATCAAACAGCCTGGAAGAATGGGACAATAGCAGTTGGGCACCTTAAAAGATTCTGCAAAACCATGGAATTGCTGTCATACCTGCTTCAAATCATATAAAAACTGTTTTGTGTGTGTGGAGGTGAAATTCCCAGGTGGGCTGCACAGGAGCACTCCTGGCCTCACAGGGCTTAAGGGACAGCAATCTTTCCATTCCTTCTTGATATAAACTCCCTAAAAACCCACACAGGTTGTCTTTCTGGAAAACATGGAGCACTTTCTGCAGGCTGTCACTGCAGAGCAAGCTGTGCCAGTGGCTCACAGCACTTCCAGCCATGGAAGGCCTTGACTGTACACAAGGAGACAGAGATGTAGCAGCACATTTCCTTTTGCCCCTCATGTTTGGGGTACAGAATATTCTAGGGGGGTATTTTTGTTTGTTGGTTGGTTTTTTTAGGGTTTTTTTAGATGCTGTCTCATCTTAGAACACCTCCCAGTCACAGGCAGCTGTGTGGAAGAAACCAACACGTTCACCTTTCCTCTCCTTCACCTTGGGTGCATTTCCAGGGGAGGAAGCAGACAGACATCTCTACTGTTTATTTTTATTTTGCAATCACTGCTGCAAAGAATACCCACCCCTGCTTTTTGTACCTCTGAGCTATTTGATGTTCTGCCTTCAGAACTATGAGGAAAGTCACAAAACCCTACAAACACCTTTCTGCATGCAAAACTAACCAAAGCCTTTCTAAGCATGGAATTACATAAACCCACATTTTGAGCCGTATCTAAAACTGAGAATTACACAGGGAAGCAAACAGATGGTCAGCAAAAGTGAGAAGTAACTTCTCTCACATCAACACTTTAAGGACTTCTTCGTTTCCTTTGAGATTAAAAAAAAAAAACCAAAAGCTAAAAACAAAACCAACTAAAAAACCCCAATGCCTATCCCAAAAAAAATCCCAAGAAAAATCTTATACATTAAAGAGTAATTTTTTTTTTCCCCATCAAAGATCAGATAATTAAGAGCCCTGCAGGAATGCCAAAACAGTCAGGAGTTTGCAGGTAAATGGAAAAGCCTTGTAAGGATTAGAGTGCATCCATCCCAGCCAGCACTGCAGTGGGCTGGAGAAGCAGCAAAGATGTCCCTGTGAAGCTGTAGGTGATTGTCACTCCAAGTCTGAAAGAGAACAGCCAAGCCAACAGGGTGTGCCTGGAATTAATTCAACGGAAGGAAATTTGCTGATTGGCAGCAATCAGGATGGAGCTGACAGCCAGACATTTTCTGGGGCTGACTCAAAGAAACGATCCAGGACTTGGTTAAGAGTGTCCCTGAGGACAGAGTCTGTCACTGCTAATTAGTTTATCAAAATGATGCTGTCCCTTTGGGAAGAGCCAATTGGATTCATCTTCACATTTGCTATAAAATCCCTCAGTACTTTTTTTTTTTAGCCAGCACACATGTACCTTCAGAGAGCCTTCCTGCAAGATGGAATTTAATTCTTCAGCGCTGTTCTTAAACCTTAATTGTCACAACTCCTTACAGCCCAGTGCCATGTGAACAGGCAAAGTGACACAGTCTCATTTGTCACCTCCATCAGCACCATCACCAGTCTGTGCCTCCGTGGGTGCCTGCTGGGGCTCCTAAGGCTGTGAGGCTCTGACACACAGTTCACACTGCCAAGGCAGGGGAAAATGTGACCTAACAGACATGAAGGAAACAGCAATCTGAAATTTATGCCCATTATTTTTAGAGCGTTTCAACCCCCAGTACACAGCCCCACTGTTCTTTCTCCTCCCCATGCATGTGAAAGTGGAAAAAAAAAAAGCTCTGGCAATCAAAATAATGCTTGTCTTAAAAAGAAAAAAAAAAAAAAACAACAAGCAAAGTCATAAATTAAACAAACAAAAACTAAAAATTACTTTAAACAAGTTTAAAGGTAACTTGTGTGCAAAACTGCAACAGCACAGCTTGTAGCTGCTGCAGCAACAGTTCCACACAGATGTCCAGACTTACAGGAAAAAAGGTAGGAAGCCCCAGAGCAAAAACAGGGGAGAGGTTTCTGTTTGTCTTGGGGTCTTTTTAATACTTTTGTCATCCCTTTCTTCACTGGAAAGTAATAAATCTTCTGCAGGAAAAAGTACCTGCTAGTATCATTAAGAGACTTAAACACAGCAAGATAAAACTCCCTGAAGCCAAAGCAGCTATTTGTGTCAGAGCAAACAATACAGTAATTTATACTTCCACTCCCAAATCTTATGTTACTGCACAAAATGTGCTCCTTTAACAATTCATCATAAATCAAAGCACTGACAAGATATTAGTCTCCCATTCCTCTGGGAGACAAGTGGAATGTGCATCAAGCAGCAGGAGCAGGAGCTGGCCTGCCAGGGTGTCAGATGGGAGATGGGGAAGGGGATCCCTGCATTTCCCACCACCACAGCAACACAAACCAGGAATTTCTGATTCAGCAGCAAAGCTCGGAGCCCACAGGCTCCGTCTGAAGGGAGCTGCTCTCTCAGAACCCTTCAATGGGACTCAGGGAGTGCTGGCCAGGGACACCCTCTGGTGCGCACCCTCTGCGCACACTCTGCTTTTACACATTTTGTGATAACTCCAGGGGAACAGCACTGACTTTTCCCCGTGGAAGAGGAGCAACTTATGTTTGTTTAATTAGTGATCATTATTATTAAACAGCCAGAGCTGTTAAATGCTGGAAACTTCAGACAGAAATTCTGAAACAATTCACACCGAGAACAAGGCAAGTGAGAACAAACTTGAGAAATAATCTTGCAGATCTATAATTACAACCTTATTGGGTTGCTATCATCTCATACTGCATATTTACCCAGCTGACTGCTTGCCCAAAAAAAACCCCAAAAACATGACAACAGCTCTTTATTTTCATATAAACCAGCATTCTAGGTACGAGGGAAATGTTGTTCTATGTGTGGTCAACTCTTTAAGGCAGCGTCTCAGGTGAAGAATTAAAGGGATTTAGGATAAAAATTGAAGGATTTCTGGGAGGTACTCAGCAGTGTCTCTTCTCTTCTCTTCTCTTCTCTTCTCTTCTCTTCTCTTCTCTTCTCTTCTCTTCTCTTCTCTTCTCTTCTCTTCTCTTCTCTTCTCTTCTCTTCTCTTCTCTTCTCTTCTCTTCTCTTCTCTTCTCTTCTCTTCTCTTTTCTCACAGCCTGGAGGGTGACTGAAGCACAAAGAGCCCTCCCCACATGCCCCACGAGCTCCCAGCTCCATCCATCCTCAGGGCAAGGCAGGGGGGAAGGCATGGCACAAAAATTCAGGTCAGCACTTGCCCCCTCTGCAAAAACCTCAGGAATTTACAGATTGCTCTTATTCATCAAATAAGCTGCTTTTAGGTTTAGGGCTTTGGTTTTTTTATTTCAGTAGTGGCATTTTTAGCCCCATAAAACAAAAAAAACCCAAAAAATAAAAAGGGAAAAAACCACTAAAAAATTGTGCACATCCTGCAGAAAAACACACCCAACCCAAAGCCATCTGAACAATATTAAAGTGCAATGTGTGGTGGGAATAAAGTGGGGAAAAGCAATCTAAACTTTGTAACTACCCTCCCAAACAGCTCCCACCAGCCAAGAGTTTCTAGTTTTAGGGCAGCACATTCACACCACTCAGGTTTGAATACTTTAACACCAAACACACATCTCCCATCAGTGTGAAATATTGCTGCCTGCCTGATCTCCACATCCCTCTCAGCCCAGCTGGCTCTGCTGGGATTGCTGAGCTGACAAGTACAGGACTAACCTGTAATCTTTTCTTTTCCAGGGAGATTTTTTCAGACAGTTATTCTTACAGCTTCTCACAAAACAAGCTATAATTTCACTATTTCTGTGACCAAGGAATAAGAAATCCTGATTACCATTTCTGTAGGGAATGCAATTAACAAATCTTGTGCTTACTTTAAATAACTGCTGAATGGATTTTGTTATTCCTACAGGATTTCTCACCTGACCAGGAAATCCTGGTTGAGTGCCCTACATTAAGAATTTCAGTGCCATTCAGTTATACCTACAAAAATTCATCCCTTAAAAGAAAAAAAAAGACAGAAAAACAGTGTGGCCTTGAGCAATTAAAAGATTTTAATTCCTCCAAAGCCAAGCAATGTCTCCTCAAAACTTCAAAAACCTTTAGAAAGCTCGAATGGAACCATTTAGCAAATCCTGAATTTGTATCTTTGCTCTCCTCAGTAATAGAATATACTGGTATATGTAACTGATGATATCCACAACTATGATGTGTGCAGTAAATTCTGCTCATGCTCATTTTCTGGGAATTGTTTGTGGAGGCTGGGATACTTTTTAATGGACAAAATCAGGATGGAAGAATCTTATACAACAGCAAGAAGACAACACTTTACAATATAAAATGCCTTAAAGGTGGTGTAGTTTTGATTTTTTTCTCCATTTCTTTTCCTGAATTGTCTGAAGAATTAGGTCACTTAGACCAGAAAAAGAAGTTACAACAGGTATTAATGAACTCAAAAGAAAAAAGTAGCTCTAGTCTCCACATGTAAGTGTCACAGGATGTCCACATCCCCCAGTAAGGCTGAATTTAACACAACTGGGGTTTCTGAAAACTTCTGTTCAGCTTGGTAATTCGATTAAAGCAAGTCTTCTATCTGAAATACCATTTCACGGTGTTCAGTAGAAAAGCTTCAAATCACTAATCTTACTAAAACATGAACACTAAGAACATTTAGCACATGTTAAGGATTCTTTAGCATCTCTCAGAGTTATGTGAGCAGCTGAGACATGTCCCAGCAAGAGCCAAAGCCAATCTCCTGCTTCCAGGTGTGCTTGGATCAGCAGCATTTAGAACAGTTCTCATAAATCTGATTTTGTCACAGCCTGTGCTAAAATCCAGCCCTCACTGTGGCTTTACACGGTGATGAGGATCCCTTAACAGGTGACTGAAAACCATCTTGTTGTATTATTGCTATTATCAACAAAAGGGCACAGAGAGAAAGGTTAAAGGGATGAAGGATTCTGGTAACCTTTCCTGATCCAGTTTTAGCTGGACCACTCCCAGTCAAACATTACAATATTTAGTGACATTTCTCTTCCTCCTGACTGTGAGATTTTCCCTTTCTAACCAAATCCCTGCACACAAGAAGCTCAGCTGATCTCTGCACTGCTTTTTGAATCTCAAGCAATCACTGAAGCCAGAGGATGGAGAGAGCCACAGTTTACTTTTATTGCCTAGGAAAGTCAGAAATGCATTGAAAGCAGTGGCAATTCCACACACTGTGTTTGCAGAAAGGCTGCTCTCTTTTGAAGTGCAATTTAATCTCAGAAACACTTTGCAGCATTAGAGCCATTTTACAGGTCTGTTTTGGACATTTAAAACAGAGCATCTTTTACACAACTATCTCAAAAGAGACATCTTGAAAATGTTTCCAAGTTTATTGCCCAGCTTTATTTGGTTGAAGAAGTTCCTCCAGTTAATGGGCTCAGTTGTCTAAATTGTGGGCTATCTACAAAGTTTGTTAAGGACTGAGGGCTGGCCTCACCATCACTTGACTCTGTGCAGAAAGGACAGGCAGGTTTTGGCAGGAGAACAAGCCCCACACCCTGTTTATCACAGGACTGGATTGGAAATGAACCTCACCACACACAAACAGCCTGCAGAACTCCCTGGCACAGGGTACAGGAGTTTGGGAAGGCTCAGACCAGGATGACACATTAATGCAGCAGTGGGAATCTGCACTCACTGGGATTTGTCTGAAAACCCTCAGGATCCCATCCTCCAGACAGCATCCACAGCTGTGTGTGCACATCCACCGCCTTCACACTGCACTCACTGCAAAACCCAGATTTACACTGCAAAATCCAGCTTTACGAAACCTAGATTTTCCAGCAGACTTCATGCCTTGAAACACACCAAAAAAATCAAGCTGAGAGTTGTACAAGAGAGCTCAGAGTCTCTGAGCTGCTAAAATATAGTCATTATTGTAAACAGCGAGTGTGCTTTTTATGGTTTCTAACCTGAAAACATACTTATCTTTTCAACACAGGATGGATATAATCCTTCCCCTACTGTCCTTCAAAATAAATGTAAATCAAGCACTTTCTGAAAAGTCACAGAAATGTCAAACTGTGCAACTGCTCTGGATGGGCTCACTGTCATGTTCAGTTTATTCAGGAGAAGATTAAATTGCAACAAAAAGCAGAGAACATTTAAGAATTTTGCACCATTTGGCCTGCATACAAGTGAAGGAAAAGGCATGCCACACATCTGCTTCTTGTCATGATTCAAGCCAAAACTCATGTGACAATTGCTTTGCTTTTTATTACCATGCATTCCATCAAATTCCAAGCCTCTCCCTCCTATTATGGACATAGCGGTTTCCAATCTGTTCCTGGATGTGAAGTGTGGGGTAAAATTCCTGGTTAACCAACAATTCCTTATGAACTGTTAGGTAACAGGGAGGGAGGATTCCTCCAGGGAGCCTGGTGGAAGGGTCACAGCCATGCTCAGAGCCTGTGGAAGGGCTTGCACAAGGGTGGAAGGTGTGAGGAACAGCACAAAGAGCATCTGCAACTCATGCTGCTCCCATCCCAGGTGTGCATTTTGGGAGCTCTGATGGAGAAGGGATTCAGTCCTTTGTGGACTTTAGGGTGGGGTATGTCGCAGACATCTTTTATGGAAAATCCTTTCCTTAGGATTTTTCCTCCTGAGAAGCTGGGAGGCCTCAGGAACAAAATGTAAACAATGGTTATCTGCTGCTGTGGAATGCAACAGGTGCATCTGGGATTGGTCTCATGTGGTTGTTTCTAATTAACGGCCAATCACAGTCAGCTGGCTCAGACTCTCTGTCCGAGACACAAACCTTTGTTATCATTCATTCCTATTCTATTCTTAGCTAGCCTTCTGATGAACTCCTTTCTTCTATTCTTTTAGTGTAGTTTTAATGTAATATATATCATAAAATAATAAATCAAGCCTTCTGAAACATGGAGTCAACATTCTCATCTCTTCCCTCACCTGAAAACCCCCGTGAACACTGTCACAGGGATGGGCAAAGGCTCTGGTGGTGCAGTTTGTTTTATTTTGTACTGCTTGGCTCCCTTACTGAAATTCCCCATTTCCACATTTCCTGAGCTCACAAGGAACTGGGAATGGAAACTGAGGAAATGGAAACCAGGAGATGGAAAGGGTGAGGTCAGTGCACTGTGCCTGCCCTGGCTCCTCTGATACCCCAGCAAAAACTCATAATCCACAGCTGGGCATCAGATATTCCACCCAAAAACCCCAGAGAATCAAGGAAATACTTAGAAGGGAAAAGGCCCTGAAAATAATCAATCAAACCATTAATTTAAAACAAGTCCCCCACTGAAGCATGTCTGTGACAGTGTTCACAGGGATCTGAGGATGAGGGAAGAGATGAGGATCTGATTCCATGTTTCAGAAAGCTTGATTTATTATTTTATTATATGTATTACATTAAAACTATACTAAAAGAATAGAAGAAAACGATAACAAAGGTTTGTGTCTCAGACAGAGTCTGAGCCAGCTGACTGTGATGGGCCATTAATTAGAAACAACCACATGAGACCAATCCCAGATGCACCTGTTGCATTCCACAGCAGCAGATAACCATTGTTTACATTTTGTTCCTGAGGCCTGTCAGCTTCCCAGGAGGAAAAATCCTAAGGAAAGGATTTTGCATAAAAGATGTCTGCGACACACGTCCACACTTTTTACAGGAGTTTTTATCCATCAGGGAGGATCCACAAAAAAATAATCTGAACAGCACAGCACCAGGGACTATTTGCCAAGAAATCCCATTGGGCCTCTCCCCTCAGCACAGCTGAGCCCTAGGATGCCACAGACACTGCACTGGATGATGATAAACAGAATAAACTAGAAAAGCACTAGGTCCTGACCAATTTACCTCACAACAATTCATTCTTACATAGAATCACAGCATGGGGTCAACAGGAACCTTAAAGAACATCCAGCTCCAACCCCCCTCCCATTACAAGCCTCTAACTGCTGAATTTTAGGAAAAGTAGATTAACAGTGAACTTCAGGTCATCCTTGACTATGGCCCAGAAGCACACAAGCATTTATACAGTCTCCTTGGCAAATTTTCTATGAGAAAAAAACCAAACCCAAACTCCACAACCTTTCACCCTAAAGTGAACAGTATAAAAAACAGGAGATTGATATGACTGGAGAGGTTTTTCTGGCTTCCCAAACATGTCCCAGAACACCCTGCCTGCCCCAGAAAAGTCCATACAATCAGGCTTTAAAGTTCTGATGACTCCTGAAGAAAAGTCACAAAGTTCCTACTGAAAAAACCTGCTCTTGATTCCAATCTTTCTGGCACCTGACCTCTGCTCAGCTGGGCTAATGAGGTCACCTTGCCAAGCAAATAAATCAACATCTCTGCTCTGAAGTGAGCAGGGCACCATTGATTTACAGCTCTTCTTTTGGGCCATGGAAAATAATCTTTGGGCTGTGAGGGCTAAGCAATTCTTACTTGTGAGATCTAGAAAGCAGTTCTAACATTATGTTACAAAGATTTATTTTTAACATTTCAGTTGCAGAGTAAGAGTCCTCTCTGCTTTCCAGTTCACAAATAACAGAATCTTTTCAAACTCTGCTGAAATATATGTAAACCAGGTGATAGTGAACCAGGTGAGAGTATTCTACCAGCAGATGGATGGACAAAGCAATGCTTTGACATCTTTCAGAAAATTAGTGAATGCTAAATAACCTAAAACAGAAATCGTTTTAGTTTCTTGTTTCTTAAAGGTTTTGTTTCTCTCCTTCACATTCACAAATGAAACACATTTCCAACATAAGAATCAGCAAAGTGGAATTATTTAGGTCATAACATTTGTGGCTTCTTAAAACACACCCAATAAAGCCTGAATCCCTCATTCTTTGGAACATTTTCTCCTGAAAGTTGTGGTTTGATACTGTAGAGAATCACCTATTACTGCTTTCCTCTCTCATAACAGCTGAACCCAATGCTGGAAACAAAACACCAAAACTTTCAAACCCAGCAGACGGCAATGCTTTCTGAATTTGTGCCCAGCTTGTGAGACTGAGAAGATTCTGCTGCTCCTGGCAGCCCAATGGGCTCCAGCTTGGCTGGTTCTGCTGGGGTGGAGGGCTCAGATCCTCTGCCCTCAGCTCCTCTTTCACAGCAAGAGAAATTCCCAAACACCCCTTGAGTGTAAAACATTTCTGCTTTGTCTCTGGAACCTGCAACACTATCAACAGAGAATGCCAAGGATTTTAATTAAAGAGTGCCTGGAAACAGTTTTTGGTTTGGAATTGAGCGCCAGAATGTGGTTTGCAACCCAAGAGCGCAGAACTCTCTGCATGTGAGACTTCAGATAAAATGGGCTGCAATGAAAAACTGTTCTCATTTAACTCCATCAATTCACTCATTTCTGATCATTTAAGTTAGGGAATATCTGTGAAAACATCACCATCCTCTCAATGGTACTGACTCTTTGAAAGCACTACTCCATGAGATTTGCAAAACATCACAGATTAAACACAATGTCAATTAAACATAAATGGTAATTAAACATAAATGGTAATTTGGTGTAGGTCTTTCTCTTCAGGTCACTCTTGAGTGGGCCTGCTAATGTGAGGCCGTTTCCCTGAATGGAAATAGAGACTCTAAAATTGGGCTTTATAAACAGCCCAGACTTTGGGGGGAGGAAAGGCAAACGATGTAAAAGGAAAAATCATGAAGTAATTGCAGAGGCCAAACATTTCTAGCAGTATTTTTCTAACTTCCCCTCCTTATTTTGCCTTTTCCAGCAGAAGCAAGCTGGAAAATGTAAATTGATGCCAAAGTTTACTGAAAGGGTACTTGATTCTGGTGCAAGTGGCCCTAAGATGTTGCTGACAACAATAACAATATTACCCAATATTGACAGTACATGTTGAAAGCATGTGTTCTCCTCCAGATGACACAACTTTTACAGACTGGAAGCAAAGAGCACATTGGACCCTGATGAAAGAAAGGAAATTAGAAAAAGAGGAAAAAGGAAACAAAGAAAATACAAAAGTGGTGTGGATAAATGTTTTATCAAATAACTAACTTTAAAAAAAAAGTTTTTTTTTTCTTAAACACACAACAGATTTGTAAATTATATTAAGGCATAGTCTGACTGTATGGCACATGAAAAAGATGCCTGAAAGTGTCAGGATTAAGTGCCACATTCAGGCAGGTTCCATGTTCTGAAAATCCTTCTGGAACTGCTGAGGAATATCCATTTCTGTCTTTGCTTACAAAGGTAACAACATAAAACGTGCCTTGCTCACCTGGCAGTCAGGGAGCCAATATGTGGAAGGCAAAGAATAATCCAGCTTTAAAAGGAAAATTTCCAGTACAGACCGGAAAATGAGGAATTGGTTTTGTGTGTTGTTGAGGGGGTTTTATGATTATTTTGGAGGGCTTTGGAGGGAGGTTTTCTTGTTTCATTTACTTTTAACTATTTCTTGTTACTCATTAACTATTCTTATATATATATATATATATATATAATATATATATACATAAGAATATACATGTATATAATATATGTATTTTTATATATAAGAATATATATATAAGAATATATATAAGAAAATATATAAGAATATATATATATATATATATATATATATATATATATATATATATATATATATATATACATATACACACACTTATTAACTATTCTCTTCTTAACTATTTCTTGTTTCTAACAGAACCGAAAGCAGCTACAAGCAAAAAAGGAATGGAGTGTTTTCCTCATGGTACCTTGTATTTAAATATCCATTTTCACACACGGCTAAAAAAGGCAAAAGTAAAGGCAGACATCTCAGAGGAAGGCAATGCTCCAGTTAGCCAGAACAGGGGACTCCTCTTCCCCTGCAGGAGCAGGCATATGGCAGGGTGGGATGGAGCCAGCAGAGAACTGAGCCTGGCCCCTCATTCAGGGGAGGAGGCATTTTTGGCAGGCAGCAGAGCCCAACTGCAGAGCTGAATCACCCCCTCCAAGTGCCTGATGCTCTGTGCTGACAGCAAACAGAGACCGTGGCCAACAGGCTCCTAAATCACTGCCCTCAGATAAGCTGCTAAAATTAGGAAAGGGGAATTGAGGCAACATCCAATTGAGGACAGCAGAACGATGCTACAGTGTTTGAGACAGGAAAGCTGGCCTTGCATGGCACAAAATGATGGCAGACAGGTCCTGTGGGTCACTACAGGTTTCTAGCATGCTTTCCTGGCAATGGAGTCCTAAATCCCTTCATAGGAAGGGAGCAGCATGAGCTCCTGGACAAACACATTTGGTTCCATCCATTCCCTCAGTGGCTCCTGGAACAAACCTGTGCTGGAGGAGCCAAGGGGACGGGCTCACAAATCAAGCATTGACATCTCCAGTGTGCCAAACTCTGCTCTGCCAAGGGATCGTGTCCTGCCCATGAGCAATGGGACAGGGAGCAGGAGCCCTACATGGAAACAAAGGAGGATGAGCCCAGACTGAGCTGCTCCAGAAGCACTGCAGCTCTTCCCAGTGTGGGGCTCAGCAGGAGCAGGGGATGCCTTGGAGTGGCCACCAAGAACAGAGGCTACATAAAGTTAAGAGAATAAAAGCAGGTATTTATTGAAGGCCTTTGACAGACACACCCTGGGCAGCCACAGCCTCCCAGAGGCTACACCCGAGCTGGACACCCGAGCTGGACAACCAGTTTTTCAGACAATTACAAGTTTAGTCCGTTTACATATCAGGGGTTAATCCAATTACAGCTTCACTAATGAAGTCATTTACCCCCAGTTTGCTGCCCCCAATTCACTTTTGTTTGTGCTTTTTGGGGCCTGAGGCTGTGGGGCGTCCTTGGATCCCAGGCCCAGAGGGATTGTGTTGTCTGACCAAAATGTGAAGACAGTAATTCACACTCTGCATGGAGTTTGGAATGATGCACTAACACAGTACAGGATCTGAAAATACAAAAGCTGAAGCTGAAGGCATCCAAGGTGTGACTGGGATGGCTGGAGAGGCTCTGAGGACAGCCAGCCTGAGAAGGGGCCATGGTGCTGCTCCTGCCCACAGCAAGGAGGAGGCTGCAATGCCAAGATTTCAGCTCCTCTGGCTCCCAGGGAGCCTGGGCAGCCCCACACTGCAGGGTCAGTGCGTGGCAGACCCCACACACACCACATTCCCTCTCCAGTTTCCCTTTTGGGTGGCACATTCCACAGAAATTCCCACCAGGAGCAAAGAAATGTGTCAGCCTTTCCCATCAGCTCTCACTCCCCTCCTGAAGTACAGGAACAGTTATTTCCCTTTTGGATCTGGCATATCATTAGTGTCTAATATAATGCATAAAAGATTTTTGATAAAATATGATTTGGCCTGAAGCATACTTTTATTAAAAAGCTTAACTCTACTATATGCACAAGCATTAATAAAACACCAGATTATAATTAAAAAGAAAATATCCAAGTTTTTGCAATGTCCTTAAAACTCCCACACACTTTTGTTGTTTTTCTTTGGTTTGATTTGTTGGGGATTTTGTTTGTTGGGTTAGTTGCTTTTAAACAAATGAAGTTGGTCAAAACCAAAATGTTTCCCAGCACTGCCTTCTCATCGTGACAGTTAACTTTAGCACATATATATATATATATATATATATATATATATATATATATATATATATATCTTGCCTGAGCTGAAGTTATTAACTGGAAAAATAAAATGAACAAAGTTTCTATTTGTCAACTCCTGAGTGAAGGAAATGCCAAGTATTGCTTTGTCTGAGGATAGTTTGGAACACCTCTGCTCTGGGAAATCTTGGCTTCTGGTCTGGAGGGAAGATGGGAGCTGGAGTTCATTTGATCCCTTTCCAGACAGGGTGTCCAATAAATGCTATCAGCCCAAATCTAATGGAAACAATCTCACAAAAAGATCTGTAGCTCATTTTGACAATTCATATCAGGAAATTTTTTTTTTATGCCACAGAAATTACCATTTCTTTTGATTTTTTTCCCCCCCAAAGCAGATTTTTCATCTTATTAGAAATCCAGTGTGAGCTGTTTAATGACAGCAGCCTTCTTTTAGTGCAGCCTCAATCTAAGAAAAGTGTCAGTATGGATTAAAAGCATATGGTGGAGCAGGAATTTCTGCATGTTCTACCTTAGGCCAGCCACCTCCCTGCTCTGTCACCCTGCACTTAATGAGAATTGAAGATTATTTGGTTGTACTTCAAAGCGCATCTCTAAGGCAAACAGAACACCCTCCCATTTTCCTGAGAAACTGATATTCCCACAAGCTGCCCAAGGCTACAAGCCCTGGCTGCCAAACCCAGGGTCAGCACCAGCCCTGTGCCAGAGAAAATGCTCAGCCTTGGATTGCTCTGCAAGCTCCACGTTCATTCTTCATAAAAAGGGGATGAAATAGAATTACTTATCTCCGAGGACTCCTGCGGTCTATAAATAACATTTCTGCACTGCTAAGTCAGAGCAAGCCTTGCCAGGGGTGGCAGAGGAAAAGCAGCAGTGGAAAAGCAGCTCCTTTTATTCTGCTGTGTTGGTTGGACACAGTTTTATGGGTAAAGCATGTTTTTAGTCTCAAAGAGCAGGCAAAATGTGCAATGCCAGCTGTGTACAACACCAGCTTTGTGGGCAGGGATGCTGCCAGCTGCCTGCCTTCAGAAGCATGTAACAGTAGAAGGATACTTTCTGGAAGGGAAAGTTCGGATTATTTTACAAAACTGTTTCATTTCCCCTAACTTTTGACAGATGCAGAAGTGGGCAGACATTTTTCAACATTTGCTTTCAGATGGATGCCATTTCACCTCACACACCAACTGCTGGCCAACACTGTCAGATTACACATTCTGGGACATTTGATGCATTTGCAGTATTTTGCCTGCTCTTTTAGACTAAAAACATGCTTTAGCCATGGATGTGTGTCCAACTCAGCAAAAAAAGGAGCTTTTTTCCTCTGCTGAAAGATTCCTAAATGGACAGACTCATTGGGGTTGGTGTGAGACCCTCCACTCTTAGTTCTCTCTGGCTTCTTGGTAGCCACAACCCCAATTTGATCAAGCTTGCAGAAAATTGCATAGGCAATAATTTCTGCTCACTCATACTGAAATGACAGAAAAAAACCCCTTTGATTTCTTTTCTGTCAGCTGCACTACAGAAAAAAAAACCAATACACCAACAGAGACAACAAGGAAAATCAGGAAAAGGAGAATGTGTGCACTTCTAAATACTGTTGTTTCTTCTGGGGAAGTTTTTTCTCCTAACAAATGTAATAAAATACTGCTTCAAATATTTTCTCTCATAAATTTCTTCCATTTTCAGAACTGAGTTTTAATCTGTATGTTTAATAAATTCCATACCCTTAATAGAAAGCTAAATGGTTTTATACACACCAAATTTGTGAATTTCACAAGGATGCAATAATGTAACAGTAAAGACATCTGAAAAGATTTATACTAAAGCCATATGAATCAAGTTTGAAACTAGAAACAGCAAGCAGAGCAAACAGCAGTGTTCTGAGCAGCTGAGTGAGTGTTCCAGTGTGGAAGTGGGGATTTTTAGATAATTCTCCCCTGTAAGTGTTATTGCCAATTCTAAGAGCAGCAATGTTATCACTTCTGCAATGAGCAGATCATGGCTGTCCTGATAAAGCACAGGATAAACATGTGTGGGGAAAAAAAACCTGCAGGTCAAGTTCTGGGGATGAGAGACAGAGATGAGAGTTATCTGACGGAGGTGGTAGGTAGGTTGTGGCAGCATCAGGAACACAAAAGAAATCTTTTCACTCCCAAATGCCCACCAGTGACAGGACAGAAGCATAAAGGCCACATTCAGTAGAAAACACACCATGAATGATACCAGACTGGAATTCCTTAACTCTGATTCCCTTACTGCTTCAAGTGCCCTAAATCTGGAACCACAGACAGCAGAACCAGCAGAACCAGCCACCCCATCACCTTCTTCTTGCTGCTTGCTCCTTTTCTGTGGAGAAGCTGCATTAGCTTCACATCTTGCCTGCAATTCTAATATTTCAGTGCCATTTTCTGGGCTCTGGGTCTGGTTTGGGACCTGCCTGGTACAAGCAGAGGCTGATGAACACTGGGAGCTTATCTCTAACAGCATTAAACTTCTGCTTGAGGGTCTCCCACTGCTGCTACACCCTGAAAGGTGCCAAAAGCTCATGGGCTGTGAGTCCCACCCAGCCCCAGCACACCGGCACTAAACACAGCCCTCTCTGATCCTCCTTTTTCCCCAACACTTCATCCTCCCAGTGGCTTTCCTTTTAGGAAGCTCCCTGATATTTTCACCAGGATCTCTATTAGCAGAACAGAACAAGCATCACTCTTTGGAACACCACCCAATCACCACGGTGCAGACGCTGCTTGGTGCTCACTCCATTTGCATTATGAACAAATCCTGCAAGCAAAAAGGTGCCACAAAACATCACCAAAGGTCTGTGCCCAGTGGTGATGCATTTATGGTAATGCCTCCAATTCATCACCCACCTGTCCCATGGGAAGGGATTTATGTGCAAATAGCCACAATTCCAGGGAGTGGGATGGAGAGAGGACCTCCCTTTGCTGGGAAACCTCATCTTCACCAGAGCAGACTGCAGGAACAAATGCAGTTTGGGTAAACTCAGTGGTCTGTGATTTCTGTGTTTCTTGTGCTCCTACATGTTTTGTGTCAGGTTTTTCTTTGTATTTGACACAAGCAGCTCAGGATAAATGGAACTAGCAGAATGTGTCATCCCATGTTTTCCTTTCCATTCAGCTGACATGCTAATTTTGTGGAACACAAGAAATGAACAGCACTTTCCAGATGTATAAAATTGGGTTTTAATGACCAAGTAAGGCAGGATTTTTTTTTTTTTTTATGGGATCACAGTTTCCTCAATTAAATTTTAAGAGAATTCAGCTTTGGAAACATTGAATGCTGTATTTTACAGTTCTCTGAGGGGGAAAAAAAAGTGAGGTGAGAGGATGTATGCCTATTTTCAAAGTCCAGAGTTAACAAAGCATTATTTGAAATTCAGTCATTTTCAAGTTGGTTGTTCATGTCTGCTTAAATGCCTGTGGGTAAGTGTGCTGAGGTCTGTAATACATTCCAAATGGTCAGTGCTGTTATGATACCCTCACAACTACTGCACTACAAGACAGATTAAATCCACCTTTAAGAGCTGTAGAAAGGAAATATTCTTCCCTTTTCTGGCTAAGACAGACAATTTTTCATGTCACAGCCCCACCCAACAGCTCAAAAGGAGGGTGGGGGACTGTACTGAAGGTGCTGTGCCACACAGAGCCCCAAAGCTCGGCCACAGCTGGGTCCAGCCTGAGCTGGTGGAGCTGCACAGGGCACTGAAGGGGCTGAGCTGGTCCCCACCAGCTGAGTAAGAACCAGAATTTTAAGGGCAGAACTTGCTGATTTTACCAACAAAACAACTACTGACCAAGGGAGGTGCACATGTGTTTATGAGCCTGCAGACATAGAGAGAGGAAATCTAAATCTATATACAGGCAGGTAAACTACAAAGAGGAATTCAGCCAAGCTGTCAGCACAGAATTCCTTGCAGAATGGAAGGGAACAGAGCTGCTCAGAGAACTGAGAGCATTAGAAGCAACTTGTTTGTGTTCCTCTGGCTTTTTGTTAAGTCAGCTGTGAAAACTATGCACATGTAAGTGTTTGAGTGAGGGAGTAAAATCTTGAGTTACCTATCCCCACTGAGGAGAGGCATCAGTTCAATCTGGGGACACTGGCACCATTTTGTAACCACAAATACCCAGCAAAACTCCCTGAAGTGACACCATCTTCAAATTTACCAATTTCACAGTTCATTATTCTTGCAAAAGAACATGGCAGAAAAATTATACTGAGGCAGGCTCTGCCCTCCTCTTCAGAACCAGCTCAAGAACATGTTCAGAGTTAAACCCCACTGAAGGAGCAGAATTTACCAATAACACAAATTTCTTCAGTGTGTGGAAAATCACAGCTTTTCATGACATTGAGTGACTGGACAGAAGAACTGAGGGATGAAGTTGGACATCACCAGATGGAGCCAGAGAAAAGCTGCCCTAAATACCAGCACATTGTGGGGGCACACAATCAGCCACATTGCTCAGGACAGAGCACAGGATTGTTATGGTCAGTTTAGGAACATCAGCTCACTGTTCAGCCACTATCAGAAAGGACAAACATGATTTATTCTTACATTTTCTTTCTTAGATTTCTTTCCTCCTTTTTTTTCCCCCTATATAATTTTTTTTTACCACTTCAAAGCCACAGTAAGGCTGTGTCTTGGACACTCCATGGAATTCCATTTTTCCCACCTCAAAGAGCACACTGCTAGAGAACAGAGAGGTATAAAAATGGCAATAGTTTCAAGATGTGGGGTAGCTGGAATCCTAGGACAGGCTAAACATATTAAGGTTCTTCACTGTGGGAAATAGCTGTGAGTGGCATGATTAAAGTCAATAAAATCCATGAATGGCCAGTAAAAGGAGGAAATTTGGTTTTTACACAGTCTCAGGGTGATTGTGGAGGAACAGGACATTGAATTAAGCTATCAGATAGCAGGGTTAAAACAGGAATATCCTTGGTTATATCACATATACTGGCACCCTGCAGAGACCAAGGGAGTCATTCCCAATGCATACACAGGTACTGCTCTCCACAGAGAGCTGCAGGCTCTGCAGCCACTGAAGGGGAGGTGAGCAACATCTTCTGAACAACAAAACGCCCTCCTCTGAACAGCAGCACTTCAACCTGCCCACAGAAAGTGTTCCACCCATCCCTGCATTGGGTTTGTGATTTTTACAGCACTCTGAACCTCCAACAGCAATTCCAGCAGCTACAGCAAAGTCACACCTGGGTTTTTCAGTAGTATTCCTACTTTTCTACTAAAAGTCTGATTTCAGGCTCAAAAGCTTCTTCCTAAGGGCAGAGCTCCAGGACAGGGAGGGTTAGTGCAAGTCAAACACCCCAGGAATTGTTCTTTCCAGCCCCTCCTGTGCAGTGCTACCAAACACTCAGCATCTCCTACACACACAGCCAGGCACTAAAACACACAATTAGTGTTTGTGTCTGCTAATAACAGGGTGATTTCTGCTACCTACAACCATAACCATAGCCATTATTATTTTTATTATAATAAATATTATTATAATAATTATTATAATTATTATAACAACATTAATATAATTATAATTTTACAATAATTATATTATTACTATCATAAATATAACAATAAATATTATTATAATAAATATTATCATTAATAAATTGTTACTTTATTAATAATTTATAAATTATATAAATTATAATAATCAATACATTTATAATATAATAATTAATATAAATTATAATATGAATTATAAATAAATTTTTAAAATATTATATCATATTCTAATACGATATAATGTTATAATTAGTAAATTCTAAATTTATTACTTATTAATACCAAACACTATTTAACAGATCTGTACCCCAATGCTGTCTATGTACTTGCTACATCTACCAACATAACTCCCTGTACTTTATCTCCTTAGAAAGACTAGAGAAAGAAAAGGACAAGCAGAGTGTTGGAATTTCCATTGTGCTTTAGGCAACTCTTGAATTTGAATTAGTAGCTAGTATATTAAGATGATGTACCATAAAAGCCAAGAGGATAAATCTATAAATAGATTACAAGGCTGACTTTCTAAAGGATTTTAAGTATCCTCTCATAATTAGTCCACCCACTGTTACTGAAACATTAAACCAATTTCTCAGATATTTTTATATCTAAAATATATACCACACAGTGCCCATAGCAAGTTTTCCATTCAAAAAATGTTTTTCCCTGGCACTGCAGGCACACCTGGGCTGCTCCAAGGAATTCACACAAGTGCAGATATCCAGGTTAGCTTGTTTCTGCCAACTATCCTGTTTCCTCCTTCCCTTTTGTCAGTATTTTGTTGAAATTCCTTTTAGATTCAAAGTTCTTTATCTGTTTGGATTTCAATTCACACAACAATACCTCGTTCACTATGAAAAAAACAAGACAAGTTGGTTTTGGGTTTTTTTTTTTTCCAGGGGAACTAATGTTGAGCAATGTGAAACCATGGGAACTGTCAACTTGCACAAGGTTATGCTATAAAAGAAAATGAATTGGTGCAACCATCTCTTAAACACTTCTGTGGGTTATCGCCATAGTAAATCTGACAAACCCACACTTCATCCTATAACCAGATTTTCATTTCAATAAGGGAAACCATTGATCATTTTAACAAGCTATTTGTGATCTACAGTCAGCAGCTCCCACAGGAAGTAAATCTGTGCTAAGGGAAAGAGGGGAAGAGTATTTCTTCCAATGGTTTCTCTTCCATCAGCCCAGGGCAGCAAAGGGTGAGATTTAGGAGCCCTGGCTGGGACAGGGAACACTCAGTAGGAGCAGCCTGAGGTGCCTTGCAGCACAAGAATCCACAAAAATGTTCAGCTTTACTGTCCTTTGAGCAACGGAAAAATAAAAGACCATGAGGGCCGATTAACCACACAGAGCTGCTGAAGGAGTCATGAACAGAGAATAAACATGAGCACAGCAGAGCTGGGGAGAAAAGGCTTGCAGGGAAAATTTCCTGATTATTACACTTCCTACAGCAATGGCCAGTGGCATCCTGGGGGGTTTTGCCTCACATTCTTCCTTCCTTTCCATGATGTGCACATGAAACAAGGAGAGTGGATGAGATGAGGGTTTCTGTCCCACGAGTGTGTCACCATGATATTTTCTGAATTTCTTCTCCTGGGAAGCTGAGAGGCCTCAGAAAAGAATGCAAACAATAATTATCTGATTGTTTTGGAATGTGGTCTGGAGGTTGCTTACCACCAGGTGAATGTTTGATTGGTTCCATGTGAATTTTTAATTAATGACCAATCCCAGTCCAGCTGTGTCGGACTCTGCATCAGTCACCAGTTTTCATTATCATTCTTGTTAAGCCTTTTGATGTATCTTCTCTCTTTCTTTAGTATATATAATATATAATAGTGAATATAATATAAGATATGATATGATATGACATGATATGATATGATATATGATATGATATAATATAATATAATATAATATAATATAATATAATATAATATAATATAATATAATATAATATAATATAAATCAGCCTTCTGAGCACATGGAGCTAAATTCTCATCTCTCACCTCATCCTGGGGACCTCACAACACCACACCAGTGTAACTCAGGAATCCCTGCTCTCCTCCATCCAGTTGTATAATGGGGGCTCTGTCAGGTGGCAGCACTCCTTCCAGCACACAGGATGGAAACTGAGCTCCTGAGCCCCAAGCTCCAGGCTTTAGTCATGCTTAAAATGGCTCCTATTAAAACAATATGGCTTAGCTGACCCTCCCTACTCCTCTCAATAAACTGCTCCAGCAGTTTGGCTCTCCAGTGGACTGACATCTGAGTCCCAGACTAGATTTCACACTCTGCAGTCTACACCCTCTTACAGGCCTTTGCCAAAAACCTTTTACACTTAAATAACTTTCCTCTCTCTATGGTGAGGCCTTTGAGAGAGCAGCCAGAGCCCTCAGTGCCCCCACTGTGTGCAGCTGCCCAAGCCATGTCCCTGTGTCCTCAGCCTGAATGCAGCCAGAGCTGACCCTGCCTGTCCCAGTCACTGCCTTTGCCCTGGGCCCATTCATGCCTCTCTGCACTATTTCCTCTCACACAGAGCAGCATCACCAACTTAATCCACACATCCCCAAGCTGCTTACTCTTGTATTTGCTGGGAATGCCCCAACAAAGGCAGGAATGATGAATATCTGACGCCTTGTTCTCAGAAGGCTAATTTATTATTTTATGATATATTATAGAATGCTATATTAAACTATACTAAAGAATACAGAAAGAATACTTACAGAAGGCTAAAAAGATAATAATGAAAACTCCTGACTCTTTCCAGAGCCCTGACACAGCTTGGCCCTGATTGGCCAAAGAGTGAAAACAACTCCCAGCAGAATCCAATGGAACAATCACCTGTGGGTGAACAATCTCCAAACACATTCCACATGAGCACAACACAGGAGAAGCAAATGAGATCAGAATTGTTTTCCTTTTCTCTGAGGCTTCTCAGCTTCCCAGGAGAACAATCCTGGCTGAAGGGATTTTTCCAGAGAATGTGAATGCCAGACCTTACATCTGCCTGGAGCTGTGCTGTGCAGTGCCCTCCTCCCAGCTCTGCCATCCCCACTGCCCTGAGCCATCCCTGCTGCTCTGCACCTTCCTGCTCTGTTCTCTCCACCTCCATGGAACACAGGGAGCCTTCAGGGCTCTCCCTGCCTTGTTTCCAGTCCATGGTCCCAGCTTATTTGCTTCTCACTATATGTCCTTTGCTTGACCACACCATGACCTAGCTGGGTTCAGCACTGTCCCCTCATTAATGACAGCATTTCTGTAATTACTGCCCTCAGCAGCCTCAGGACCAGGCTGTGCATTCACACATGCTCATGCCTATGTGTTGACAGCAGCTAATAAATTAGACTCAGGCTATTTTTTACTACAGATGATCAAGAATGGTGTTTGAATTCTGTTACTAAGGTAGATTCTTACCTCATGTGCCCTGACACTTCCAGTTTGTCCCATCAGACAAAACAGAGTGATTTTTAGAAAGAGGAAACCACCAATAATGACACATTATTGACCCATCAAGAGAGCTCAGGGGCTTTTTGTTTTCTTTTGGTTTTATGCACTGAGTTATCTCCAGAGAGAGATCACACAGCATTTTCATCATATTTCACAAAAGAAAGGCAGCAGCAAGAAAGCACAGACTGAGGTGGCTCTGAAACCCAGTGCTGGTTAAAAACAACAGCAAACATTGTTGTGGATACAGCCTTTGAGGATCAGAGCCTCAGAAACGAGCCCAGTAAATCCTGGCCCTGTCAGACCTGTCCTTTCACCCAGGGATGATCATTCCAGCCCCAGTGAGAACACAACCTCTGCCTTCACCTGTTGTTTCAAACCCAAATGCAGAATGGAATTTCATCTGGAGCTCTGCTACCAACCTGCACAATCCTGGCCCCAGACTGGGAAAAGCTTCTGAGAGATGCAACTCCACTGCCATAAACTGCAGGAAACACAAAGTTGCTGCTGTTGAGAATAAATTTAACCTGCCCCAAAGCTCACAGGTGGAGTAATCAGAGCTCCAGACAAGAACTGTCAGGCAGCAGGCACTCACAAGTACACTCTGAATTGTTCAGTTAATTATAGCAGACTCAAAACTTCCCTAGCAACTTTGTTCTGTCCTGTGTGCAGGCTAGGAGGGCTGAGAAAGTGAAGACTCATTATTCTCTTCAGCTATCATTCCAGAGGTATGATTTGTTCTAAAAAACAGCCATGCTGCTTTTTTTCTGAGTTTCGCTCTTCATGAACAGAGGCAAGATATTCAGAAACTGCCATTATGAGATGACACAGAGTCAAAGCAGAATTCTGCAAAGATTCAGAACTCTGACTCCAAGGTTTACGAAGAATGAGTTGCCAGGAAAAAATATTTGATTATTCAAATTTTTAAATTAGATACTGGAAAATAACCTAAAATAAAAATGTAGAGTCTTAGTTTAATTTCTGAACCTCTCCATGCCTAGATAATAAAATGAAGCAGCCTATGGCATTAGTTTGTAGTGAAGTACAAATTTTTGAATACTTGATAGACAGGAAACTAAAACAACATCTGTCAAAACAAACAGCTACTACATAACAGCAATCATGTACTGAAACAATTCAATTTTCTGCTGGTATGAGATGGTGCAGCTCCACTGAGACAGAGCTGCAGCAGCTGAAGGGACAGAGACTACAATGGACAGTGCTCCCAAAAAACTCTGCTTAAGGAACATTGGAACAGCCTTCCCCAAAATCTGTATAAGTTACCCCAGAACAAGCTTGGGTTGAAACCTCACTGCTGCTTAACAGATCTTATTGCAAAAAAGGTAATGGAAGTAAATGCTAATGGTGTTTTTAACAAACAGAAGATTTATAATGAGAAGGTGTCCAATAACCAATCTTTGTTTTTCCATGGCATTGTTGATAAATTAAGACCTGTTCAGTGTTTGATCACTTAAACACTTTAACGATCTAGAAAGGTTCACCTAAATTATTTCAATAAAGCCTTTTCTCACTCTTCTGACAAGCAGTGACCTGAACCACTTGACATGTTTTATGAATGGACAGCTAACAGCATCCAGCACTGCTGACACACACACTGCTACTTTGGGAACACTCACACTTCATAGCTATTGACCCTGCCACACAGAAAAGCTCAGAAAAGCGTTATTAACACAATGTGAGCATCCTGATTAATTAAAAAGCTCTGGTTTACACACAGAATTTTCTGCAAATGCTTAGAAACCACAGACACACAAGCTGTCATACAAACTGAATGCAGTTTTATTTTTAAGCTGGATCAAGTTATATTACCTAACACAGACCCTTATATAGAGAACTTCTATTAACTCTGTAAATAATTCTCATCAGCCTGTGAAGATGCAACTCAAAAAACTCCCTTCCTATTAAAAAGGAACTTCATTATGTTCCAAGTCTGCTTGCAATCAGCTGTTCTTTGCAGGCAATAAGGCGGTTTAGGTCCTTTGCCAAATCTCAGTGTGTGGTCATTCTATAAAATTTACTAAATCAATGCACTTGGAATTCTCCAGACATTAATTTTCCAAAGAACTTGCCTGATTCAGATGTATTTAATATATATGTAGAAAAATGCACATTACATCAGTTTCTACTCTTTTACTTTTTACATCTATTCAACTTAATTCAGTTCCCATTTCACTTTTAGGTATGTCAGCATCAGCTGTGCTCAGTGCTGATTCCAGCATGACTTATGAAAGGCTGTAAAACATTAAACCCACTGCTTCCATGGCTGCAACACCCAGCAACAGCTGCACCCAAAGGTGTGAGGAGAGCTTTAATGCACCTTCCATTCTTCACCATCAGCTTTGTCCTGGCATGCAGGATGTGGCTGGGGTGTGTGTGTCCTATCCCCACCTGTCAGAGCTGGGGCAGTTCTCTGCTGTCCCTGGGGCAGTTTTTCCTTTCTCTCTCCCCCAGCCAACCCTCCCTGCAGGAGATCTCTGCTGTCCATGGCCACTGAGTGTCCCTGCAGGGCTGAGCCAATCCCAGCATCCCATGGGGAGATGCTCCGCCCAGGGGAGGAGCCAAGCATTCCTGCCTGGATCCAATCTGGGCCTGGCACAGCACAGCAGCCTTTGCCCCCTGCACTGCCAGAGGAGCAGCTTTCTGCTGCCCTGCACGGCCAGAGGGAGCCCAGGCCCATCTGCAGCAGCCCTGGAGCTGCAGAGGAAAACTCCCCCCTTGTGCAGGATCCCTGCTGCAGCAGAGCCACAGCTGGCACTGCAGGAGGGCTGAGCCCCCCTGGCATGGGGCTGGGACACCGCCCTGGCACACAGGGGGCAGGGACTGCTCTCACTCTGGCAGTGGTTTGGTTTTGTTTGTACTATTGGTTTTGTATTTTTAATTTTCCTAGTTAGAAAGAACTGTTATTCCTATTCCCGTATCTTTGCCTGTGAGCCTCTTAATTTAAAAAATTATAACAATTCAGAGGGTTTGCATTTTCCATTTCAAGGGAGGCTCCTGCCTTCCTTAGCAGACACCTGTCTGTTCAAACCCAGGCAATCTGACAGCTGCAGATGCCCTTCACAGTGCAATGGCACTGGAGAAACCCAGATGTCTGCACACACCTTTGCCTGTTCCTGCACTCCATTTCTTGTGAAAGGCAACTTCTCCCAGGCTGCCCCATGGGCAGCTCCAGCAGCAGTTCCCAGAGTTTATCACCATTCCAGCAGCTGCAGTTTTCCTCCTGTCACTCCTGGCTGGGCTGACCCATGGAAGTGACAGCAGAGCCACCATCTGCCCCAGGGGAACAAACGGGATGCTGACAGGGAATGCTGCAAGGGAGGCCGCTTAGGAGGGGCTGGCAAAGTTTCCCAAGTGTTCTGTCTAACAGCAAAGAACCAGGAATTACAATTTCATAACCCAAGCCTGATTTAGCAGCCCTCCACTTGCAGAGGAAGAGCCCTAGGAAGAAAATTCAGGTACAAACATATCCATCTGCACTTTGTTTCCTACCTTTTTTCAACAAGGCTACTACCTTCTTCATGGTTTTATGGTTTGGTTTAAATTTCCTTTTGTTTTAAATTTCCTTTTGTGCCCTGTGCAGGTGATCCCATGGCAGCTGACGCATTCTGGACCCACGAGCTGCTGGACATCACCTGTGATGTGGCTTCCACAGCAAGCAGCACAACCCACTGGGGCTGACAGAAGCTCAGCAGCATTTTCTCTGAACTTTGGGTCAGAGCCATGGGAAAAAACCCACAGCAGTTCTGTATCCAGTCTGTTTCTCACCATACATTCTGATGGAAACTCCCATGGGCAGTTACCCAAATATGCTTCAAAATTAAAAGTATTGAGTGTTAGATGATACTCACTTTTCTGCTGCACTACCAGGGAATAACACAGAGCTAAGCCAAGGAACAGACAGGGAATCAGCAGAGGGTTTTGTAGAAGACATTTAGTCTGTGGCACCTCACCTGGAATTTTAGAGCATGCTGTGCTATTTTGAAATCTCATGAAAAGGATTTCTAGACAGAACTCATTGCTAATAAGGGCATAACAAAGAAACTCAAGAGAATACATTATTAGATGGATTTGCAAGAATTAAAATGGAAGGGATTAAAGCACAGCTAACAGCCCAATACAGTTTGTAATTAAACCTGAATTCTCAACTGTAGGACTCTAGTTATCAAATGGAAAAAATAAAATACAATAAAATAAAATTAAAAATCACTTGAGTAGTTCTTTATCTTCAGGATGAAAACTATGAGCCAGACCAGCCCTACAGAATCAACCAGAAAGCATTTTTCCTGTGGTTTTGATCAGCAAAAACGACATTAGTTCCACATAGCTGAAATTAGTGCAGCAGGAAATTTTTTGAACATTCACTTCCATCAGAGAACTCTGCTTTTTTATATCCCCAACTCCTGTGCTGGTGCTGAGGAGGCAGCAGCAGCCAGGGGGTGCCAGGCAGGGACACCTGGGGCACCCCCAGCACATTCTGAACTCAGCACAGACATTGCTCCGTGGACCCTTTTTGTCAGGAGGGCTCAGCTGGAAAGGCTGCAGGAGGAGCCACAGGAACATGGTGATTTCTCTCAGGAATGCAGAGTTTGCAGAGTTTTCCCTTGCCATGCACCCTGGCCTGCTCCCGACGGATGTTCAGGATGGGAGATAATTCCCTTCCCCAGATCAACCAGAGATTGTCAGAGGTTGTGATGGTGCTCACAGGGGTCTGAGGGTGAGGGAAGAGATGAGGATCTGACTCCATGTTTCAGAAGGCTTGATTTATTATTTTATGATATATATTACATTAAAACTATACTAAAAGAATAGAAGAAAGGATTTCATCAGAAGGCTGGCTAAGGATAGAAAAAGAAAGAATGAATAACAAAGGTTTGTGTTTCAGACTCTCTTTCCAAGCCAGCTGATGGTGATTGGCCATTAATTAGAAACAACTAACATAGGCTAATTAAAGATCCACCTGTTGCATTCCACAGCAGCAGATAACCATTGTTTACATTTTGTTCCTGAGGCCTCCCAGCTTCTCAGGAGGAAAAATCCTCAGGAAAGGATTTTTCATAAAAGATGACTGTGACAAGGAGTCACACAAAACTGAAACACAACTTACAAATCAGGCTTAGAAAGATCAATCTTTGCAAAGACTTTTAGTGACAAAAAACCTAATTTCTCCAGGTAAGAGAGCCCTTGGCTGTTCCTGCAGCCCCTCAGCCTTTCAGGAGGGCTGTGCTTCTGGAATTACCACGCTGGGGAGCAAATATCCCTGAGCATCAGGGCACTCTGTCCCCTCAGAAATGCTGGTCTTCTCCAGCTCTGCCTGCCTGACACCAAGGACAGCAGCTACACCTCTGGAGCCCCAGCAGGCCTCACCTACTCTGCAATAAGACAGAATTCAACTTTTTAACCCCAACACATCAATGACAGGACATCAGTGCCCCTTCACAGCAACATTCAGGCTATCAAACCCTGCCTGCAGGCTCCCCAGCTCCTGGCTGCCAGCTCTGAGCTCAGGGCTGTCACAGCAGCACAGCTCTGACACCTGCCCTGTCCTTTCTGCAGGTGTGGGCCAGCTCCAGCTCTGTTTTGCACATTTGAGCCACGTTCCCAAGAACATCACAGAGGTGCAAGGCAGCCTAGCAAACTCTTGGAGGGGTTGCTGGAGCTGGGTCCTCACACCCAAACCTTGGAGATGTTCTGACAGGCTGCTGGGCAGAGTCAGCACAGCACAGGATCTGCTGTTTACCATGATCTCCACTCTTAATTGGCCACAGAAACCTCTGAACTACAACTTGCCTTTTACTGTCTTTTCCCTGTAGTGAAGTTCTCCTTAAAGAGCAAGGTTTGTACCACCCACTTGAGATGGAGTAGAAATTTTCCAGAGTAGAAATCCATTTTTATTTAAGTGAAATGTTCATCTTTGAGTTAAGTCTGTAGTTTGAAACATAGCTGTTTAGTCTGATTGCCTGTTCTCATAAAAAGCCTAAGCTCAAAAATAAAAGCTGTGCTGCAGCCTAAAGACAAAGATAAGGAAAGAGAAACAGAGAGACTGCTGTAAGAACAAGTTACCTGACCTAAAAATTCTTTCTGATAAGGAAGAATTAGCAACAAATGTCACACAAAAGTTATAAAAATAAAGATATATGAACCTATTGTGAAATTGCATACATATGTATTTAAAAAGCAAATTAAAAAAAAAATCTAAAGTTCCCAAAAGTGCATGTCTTTTAAAAAAAGTAATCTCCACACGTGTCCAACACTGTAATAAACATATCAGCTTTACAACTTCCACAAAGTTGTAGAGTTTTGTCTCTGCAAAACACACTCAAACATCTTTGGGGAGCTGTCTGACACCACCCAGCAGAGACCTCAATCCTCTCTCCTTCCAGTCCAGCTGCAAATAAACTCACCCAGCCCCAACCTTCAATAAAAGGTGTCAGAATATCCCCACGGGGAGCCAGCCATGCCAGGGAAACAGATGGGCTTGAATTTAGCTGAATTTCTGTAAATCTATCCCTGCCAGGGTAACCCTACACAGAAGTCTCCATTCTTCTCAGTTTAGCTCTAGCTCACCTTACATTCTGATGGAAACTCTCACAGGCAGCTGCCCAAATGGGCTTTAAAATTAAAAGTACTGAATGTTAGATGATGTTCAGGTTTTTGCTGCATTACCAGGGAATAACACTGAGCTAAGCCAAGGCAACAGACAAGGCATCAGCAGAGGGTTTTGTAGAAGACATTTAGTGTGTGGCACCTCACCTGGAATTTTAGAGCATGCTGTGATATTTTGAAATCTGTTGGAAAGCCTTTTCTAGGTTCCCAGGGAGTACAGCCACCTAAGCTGTCCCACAGAGCAGCCTGTCCCCAAGGGATGTGACCACGAGATTGAATCAATTATCATGGATCAAATCTGTCTCTGGTTTAAAATGGCACAGCTCTATTCAAAATAAAACAACTTTAAGGATGTCAGTTCTGTATTCCAGGTATTGCAAATACACCCAAAGAGAAGCTGCCACTGGAGCACCAGTAGATCCAGTTGTTCCTTTAACTTTTCAGCCTGTGAAGGTTTTGGTGGCATTTCTTCTCCTGCACACATTGGAAGGAGGTTGAGGAGATGTGAAAAATCCTGCAGCAACCATGGCAGTGTGCTACTAACTGTGCTTGCCTGTCCTGCCTCTGCAAAACCAGAAAATAAAACTGCAGTTGCTTTTGCTTTGGCCCCAGGTGCTTTTGCAGCAGTTTATCCCTTTTTCTCTTGTTTTAGCCAAAGCATTTTCCAATTAGCTGATGAAGACTCCCCATCACGAACCCACCACAGATATTTAAGATACTGGAAGGTCTGCTGGTTCTCCCTAGTGAAACTCAACCTCCTGATGTGCACTCAAAATCCCACACATACACTGAATTTCCTCAGTGCTTCAAGGATTACATTTTAAATGCATTACCTTAGAATAAGCCTGCTGATCCTGAGTCTCAAAACTCAAGTCTGTTTCTATATTCCTGAAGTAAACCAGGTGAAATTCTGATTTTATACAAAGAGCCTGCCAAGGTTAGAGGTTAACACTGAACATTGTATTTTTCAAGTTAACTTAGAGTGTTTGTCCCAAGTAGTTTAATACAAGGAATTTGAAAGGACTCCCACAGCTGGGCAAGGAATACATAACTTGCTTTAAATTTCTGTGTGTGGAAATAGTGCACTTATTAAAAACAGAAATGATGATTTGCCTTTTTTACATTAAGTTTCCACAAACATATTGTTCAAATCATGCCCCAAATTCTTCAGTGGAAGTAAACTGCCAAGTGCTGGGTATGAACAGAAATAATAACTGAGTATTTATAGATAAATATTATATGTAAATAAATAAATGTGTTTATAAATAACTTAATTATTATCTGAAAAATGACCCTGGGAAAATGATGAGGTCACAATCCAGACCACAGCCACATTATATTATTCACTGTAAAATTAATTTGTCCAAAGGTGAATCCATGAGCTGAAAGGCAAATTTAACTCCTTGGTTCAGTCAAGAGTTTTAACAATTCACTCTAAACTGTTCACTGTTTATTTAAAATATGCTTTGAAATGGCAATATTTCAATAAGTAAAAAATCACAGGTGATTCAGAGATGGGCCTTGATCACCAACTCTGTCTCTTCAGGTCATGAAGTTCATCAGAGCCTTCTAAACTATCTGCAATGTTGGACTATTTTTCCTTAAAAAAGACTTCTGATTTTTCACATCTATCAAACATGCACTTCAATGTTTACTTTTATTTACTGTAATTAAAGGACAACATTAATGTCAAAAGAGTTTACAAAGCAATAAACTCTTCTACTTGACAACATTCTGCTCAAAGAACGAAGTAAATTTACCAACAGTCTTGAGAATTCTTTCATATTCAGGAAAGCGCGTGTGGTGCCTCCTTTTGGCCTAGAAAATAAGACAGTTGGGGGGTTTTGTTGGTTTTAAAAGCCAGCTTTGAAAAGTTTTCATCCTGCTCAAATTTGCTTTTCCAGCAGCAGCTTTCAGGAGCATTTCAGATGTTTCTCCAGTGACTGCTGCCAATAAAGACACTGAGATGTTTGCAGACCCCAGCTCCCCCCTCTCATCAAATCAAAGCCCAAGTGAGCAGGGCTGCCAGAACACCTCTACAAACAGAATTATTTCCACACCAAGTAAAGCAAAGACTCAACAAAACAAAATCCAGGTCAAGAAGGAAATAAATGCAGCAGAGAACTGAAAAAGATGTAACATTCCCTACTTAAGCATTGTAAGAAATTAATTTAGCACATGGGAAAAAAAACGGTGCTGGCAATTTCAGATATTTGTATTTTTTTTTTATTCTGAATAACACAGAGATGAGCCAGACAGTTCCTAAGTTGTGAAATATTTGTAGCAATCACTTTGACAGGTTGGGTGCCATTTCTGTTTGTTAACTGATCAATGTAAAGAGCTGCTGGGTTATTAATGGATCTTACTGGGCCAAGATCTCTGGTTGCACTGTGGGTGAGAAAATACTTTGAAAATATGATCACAGCACTCAACTGAGCAGGCAAGAGGCTGTTTGGACAGAGCAGGGTGTTGGATTAAGCCCGTTTCTGACCCAGAGATGGGGCAACTGAGAGATGTTTTAAACACTTTTATTCCATTTTCAGGCTCATGTAAAGAGAGAGACAATACAGATGTTGTAATTCACACCATCACAATCAAAACCCAATCATTTCCTAATTACAATGCATTATAAACACTTCTTGGCCTATCAACTTTTGCCACACCACGCTATAAATACCTTAAAACCAATCATCTAAAATTACCTCTGTATTTGTATGTAAATGTATGTATGTAAACTTTTGTTTATGTATTTGTATGTAACTGTGTGTATGTAAACATTTGTTTATGTATTTCTATGTAAATGTATGTATGTAAATGTATTGTATCTAAACTTTCTATCAAACTTTAAGAATTCTTCACAAATTCATTTCCCACACAGGGGAGGTTCAGGTTTGACTCACCAGCTGAGCAAGGCAAAACTTCCACCAAAACTCTTAATTTTCTTTATTCACATCAATCCACTGGGCTGTTTCTGTGGCTGTGGGCAAACCACCAACTCCCAGCACAGAAAAGCTCATTTTAAAAAGCATTTTTGGGGAGGTCAGTGAAAGTACACACCAGGCAGGGACACAACAGCCAGAGGGGTTGGTATCAATAATATGGTGAGGCTGTGGGATAAACAATGTATAAATTAAACTACTTGTAAATGACACTTAACGTTTGTCAAGCTTTGTGTCTACTCATCTGATGGAGGCCTCTAAGCACAGGCATGGCTGTGAACCTTCCTGGAGCCAGCAAATACTCTGAGATAAACCTGTGCCACTGGGAAGTCACATTGGTGGGGTTTCTTCTGCCACAAATATCAGCACATTTCAGAGGTTTACCTGGTCTGTGTTGGGAAAACACAATACATTTCACACTGGAGAACAAGATCAGCCCACCCCACATCCTTCCTTACCAAAAGTGAGATTTACAGCCCAGCCAGCCCCAAGTGCAGAGCTCCCCACTGAGCACCCTTCACTGGGCTGGTGTCACTGTCACATTTTCTGAAAAATCCCTTTGCCCAGGATTTTCTCCTAGGAAGCTGAGAAGCCTCAGACAAAAGGAAAACAATTCTGATCTCATTTGCTTCTCCTGTGTTGTGCTCATGTGGAATGTGTTTGGAGATTGTTCACCCACAGGTGATTGTTCCATTGGATTCTGCTGGGAGTTGTTTTCACTCTTTGGCCAACCAGGGCCAAGCTGTGTCAGGGCTCTGGAAAGAGTCAGGAGTTTTCATTATTATCTTTTTAGCCTTCTGTAAGTATCCCTTCTGTATTCTTTAGTACAGTATAGTATAGTATTCTTTAATATAATATAGTATTATAAAATAATGAATTAGCCTTCTGAGAACATGGAGTCAGATGCATCATTCCTTCCTTCATCTGGGGAACCCCACAAATACAATAGGGTGAGAAATGGTTTATGTTATCCCTTATTTTATCCCTCACAGCCAGAGCAGCTCCAGCAGCACAGAGTGACAATCTCCCCACAGCACAACAGCTTTGCTGGCAACCTGGGACACTCTTCAGCCTTCCAAGCCAGAATCCAGGTTATTTTTTTTCCCCCATTTTGATGAATCAACATGTTTCCAGTGAAAACCAGCTAAAAAAAAATAAAAATGCCTCTCCCTGATTCCAGCTCCAACTCTGGAATCAACTCCACCTTGCCACAGCAATTTCTCTAAGAAGTTGTGTCCAGCTGGATGTGTTAAATCACGCACACATCACACTGCACCAAAGATATTTTGCCAGCAAGGAATACAAACCAGCAAAAAGGAGATTATTTTGTGTCTTTTGGCACTTAAGGCTTGGAGAGCAGCAGAAACAGATTGCTCCTCCACCCTTTGGATATAAAGTACCTGTAAGACAAAACCAACCCCAAGGCCTAATTTGCCTTCATGACAGTTTACAGCAAGATCATCCTGCTAGCACAGGAAAACCTGCATCAAACTGCAAGGTGTATGTATAATATATTTGTATTTATATATAAATATATATATACACTCATTCCTACTTCTCTGTCTCAAAAAATCATCTGTCAGGAAGGCAAGAACAGTTACAGAGAAGCTTGCACCACCATATATATATATATTTATTTATTTATTTATTTATTTATTTGTATGTATGTATGTATGCAGATGCAGATATATATTTCAACATATATCTAAATTATTTCACACAGAAAAAGATTCCAAGGCGGGAGGAAGGCTGGAGAACTATGCAGATTTTTTTTTTTTTTTACATTCCCACTAAAAGATTTGCATTTAAGCAACAGGTTTTATCTCAGCAATACCTTCCTCACAGAATTCCCTTCTGTTTGAAAAATGTAAAATTTGTTATTTGATATGCCGTGTTACAACACCGATGGATTCCTGCTTCAAGGTCCACAGAATTTAATGGATTTTTTTTTCCACTGACCTGCTCATTCCACAGAGTCTACAAATGCTGTTTTCATCACTGCTGGGACACAGGATGAAGATAGGAAAATGAGAAAATTCACTTCCAATTCACTTTACTTTTTAAAAATACACCTCTACTTTTAAGTCTCCAATTTCAACTTGAAATAGAATCGAAAATTCAATGTCCTGAAAAATACCAAAATCCAAACATCATATGGGAATCCTTTTTATCCAACAGACAAAGGCACCACACTTCCAACATTGCCCTATAGTTTTAGGAGAAAGGATTAAGTGTATCAGCATTAAAAACACTCTCACTGATATCTCATTTAACTGGGATTCTGCAGAATAAATTTCCAGCCCAATATCTCCAGGCCTTCATAGGATTTATCCTTCATGTTTGTATTGCTGTATTGCATAGCCATAGCAATTGAAAGAAAATGAATTTTGCTTCCCTCCAGGAAGAATCATTGGCTAAGACAGACTGAAGGATCAGATAAGAGTTTTGCTTTCTATCCTTTCAACAGGGCTTTGAGTGTGACCTTTCCTAAGTGAAACAGGTACAAAGTCACTCTGCTGGACTCTGCTCAATAAAATAAACTTTATCTTGGAGATTTTCCCTAGACTTTAACCACGTCTGGATTGTTCATGTTAGAAGAGCTTAAATGATTGGAGCACTACTATTTTAATATTGTAGTATTTTAATCGGAAAGTTTCAGTTTTCTGACTAAATAAGGGCTGTTCTTTCCTTCTGAATAATAATAAAAAAAAGCATACAAAAGAAAAGAGTATTATTTTATGCAATAAAAAATATGTCCATTATTTTATGCAATAAAAAATATTCCAAACTTTCCTTTCTTACTATGATAGTATCAAATTAGTCCCTATTACAGTATTTTGCATCTGCAAAATACTGTCCCACTGGAGCAAGCTGGTGGTTGGATGACAAGATTTATTCTTTCATGAATTCTGCTCAAAGGAATAAAGTAGACACTGAGTAGGTACCAAATCTGAAGAAACGCTGAAGTCAAGAATTAATTATTTGTGTTCAAGTTCCTCCACCTGAAAAAAAATGTTGAGCGCTGCAGTGTCAAAAAAATGCCTTTGCAAGGTAAATGTCCATTTGCATTTGCAGAAATGCTTTTCAACTACCGACCCAACCCATCCATTCCAATTGCCTGGATGTATCACAGTAACTAAAGTCTTAACTAAAAAGAAGAAAGTCTGTCACTGCAAGGAAGATGAGAGAGTGATTTCACAGCAGGAGGACTGTTCCCAACAATCAGGTCATTGCTAACCAGCAGTGGGGTCTCCATGAGTCAATCCAGAGAATTTCACTAAATCTCAGTGAAATTTGTAACTCTAGCATGCAACGAACACAACCTAAAATGCAATTTGAAAACAGAAAGTGGGAAAAAATCCACCTTTAGAGAGAAGCACCCAAGTATTGGAAGTTAATTCTGTGCTGCAGAAGGTTGGCTGAAGCTGCCAGCAGAGCTCCTCAGTGACCCAAAGACAGCCTGAGCTCCAGGACTGTGGGGCTGTGAGGTCCCCAGGACAAGGTGAGAAATGAGAATTTGACTCCAAGTTATCAGAAGGCTGATATATTATTTTATGATATTATATTAAAATAAATCATACACTAAAACTATACTAAAGAAAGAGAAAGGAGACATCAGAAGGTTTAACAAGAATGAATAATAAAAACCCATAACAGACTCAGAGAGTTCAACACAGCTGGCTGTGATTGGTTATTAATTAAAAACAATTCCCATGTTTGGATAAACAATCTCCAGGACCACATTCAAGAGGACCAAAACATGGAGAAGCTGAGGCTTCTCATCTTGCCAGGAGAAGAAATCCTGACAATTTTTCTGAAAATATCACAGTGACACAGGATCTGCTGCCCACCAGCATCTGTCACCCAAACTCCTCAGCACTCCAGGCCAGGAGGACACAAATCATTCCATCAAACCTTGCCAAGATGAGCTCCTCATGCCTTCCATCAGGCTTCCTGGGCTCTTTTCTGTGGTACCACAGCTCTCCTGGCTCTCTCTGTTCCTTCACACAGAAGTTCCCTCCTGACTCACTTTCACTGCTCATCTGGAGCTGGGGCTGGAGAATCCAAGACATTGCTCCTTCTGGGGTTACATTTTCTCCCAATAGCTGGCACATAATTACATTTAATGAAATATCTACACTGAGATCAATCTCTTGATAGTTTCCAGGACTGGAATCCTTAAAATTGTCTTTCCTTGATAGCTGCATTTTAAAAAACCACAAAACAAACAAGCCTCACATCCCCACCAACATAAACAAAGTACAGATTTATCAGTTTATCTTACAAAGATGAAATCCAGGCAAATGGTCTGACACAAGTATCTGTGGGTTAGATACCATGTACAAACATCACTGACTTCTGTCACTTTTCTTCACACCTTTTTTCCAACATGGGTCATGGTGAGGATCTGCCTTGACCTTTTTGAAATTTGTGGTGAGGAAGACAAAAGAACAAAAACCAACAAAACATCCCAAGTCCTGGAAAATACCCTAAAACCTTAAAAATGCTGCAAAAACAGAGATAGCATTTTGCAGTTTACAGTCACAAGGAGATCTCCAGAAATTGTTTACATTGATGGCATGAGAACAACAGAAGTTAAATATGCTTTAAGTAAGCTGAGGCTAAATGACTGTCTCTGTTTTCCATATCCAGATGGCTGCTTGCTAGAGCCTAAGGAAATGAGAAAAGGGACAATGAAAGTGCTAAACTCATAAAAACTGAGAGTCTCCAAAGGAACACATTTTGAGAAAAAGTCACTGTGATTTGCCACTTCCTTCCTCAGCCAGCTCTCACAGGCCCTGAGAGCCTAACAACCCATGACAAGATCTGTTCAAGCTCATGGACATGTGTCCCGTAATTCCCCCTCTCAGTGCAAAAATCCAAAAAAAACCAAGGTGAGGAATGAAGGAGAAAAGGAAGGAAAAGAAGTGTGGGTCCCCACCAGCTGTTACAAAACATCCTGATTTTCTGTTCCAGCTAACCTGGTTTAAGAACCATTTACATGTCCAAGTTTGCTGGAAAAGGGACTCCAAGTGCAAATATAGTTGCTATAAAATATCTCCTCCCTTGTCCCCCAGAAAATCAGGGTACTGTGACGGTGTTCACAGGGGTTCTTGGACAAGGGAAGAGATGAGGATCTGACTCCATGTTTCAGAAGGCTGATTTATTATTTTATGATATCTATTACATTAAAACTATACTAAAAGAATAGAAGAAAAGGTTTCATCAGAAGGCTAGCTAAGAATAGCAAAAGAAGGAATGATAAAAAAGGTTTGTGGCTCAGCTCTCTGTCCAAGCCAGCAGACTGTGATTGGCCATTAATTAGAAACAACCACATGAGACCAATCCCAGATGCACCTGTTGCATTCCACAGCAGCAGATAACCATTGTTTACATTTTGTTCCCGACGCCTCCCAGCTTCTCAGGAGGAAAAATCCTAAGGAAAGGATTTTCCATAAAAGATGTCTGTGACAACTTTAGGGTACTACACATCAAACCTGCACTCTGCAGTGACAGCAGTGTGTATTTATACCCTTGAACTCCTCAAGCACTACAAAACCACAGCAGATATGGAGAAAGGAGGTTGAACACTTCACCATGTCTCAAATATTTCTGCAATACCAACCTGAAGTGTGCCACATTCAGAACAACCCACTGTTAAAGCTAAAATCCACCCATGCACACCTGAGGAGACTCCTGTGCAATGGGAAGCTGTGTCTGACCAGCAGAATATTTCTGCTTCTACCATCAACAATGATATTTCAGATCAAGCTAACTGGCATTAAGAAAAAGATCATTTCGTTTGGAAACCAGAAAATTTCCTCTAGAAATGGAGAGGCAACAAACACAGAACTGCCCAGAGTGATTTTCAGAACAGTTTTTCTTTCTTCACTCCAAATAAATCAAACTTTGATCTTCTGATCCAACAATTCTGTGCAGGATCCAAGTTAGAAATGGCTGTAGCCCAACAATCATTAAGCTGAGACCACTCATTAGTGCATGGATGTTTTCTTACATAAAGTCTTGCTTCAGGAACAGGATGCTCAAAAGAGCAATTAAGAGAAAGAAAGTACTCCCAGTGCAAGTATTTCTAATTTTGTCCTGAACTGACACTGGAGGATTCCTAGCAAAGCCATCTCTTCCTGTTCTCTGAAAAGCAGGCCAGAGGCAGAGTCTCAAACCAGTGGGAATCTCTTTTTATGGTGTATTTAACTGGCAGCTCAAAGTCCTTTGTCCTGCAAACACAATGATTTAAACACAAAGAAAAACAAAAACAAAACCCAAAGAACTAAAATCCAAAAGAGAAACCAAATCCAAAGAACTGACCTAAAATTAAAAGGTACAACTCTAACCCTCTTAATCAGACCTCAAGTGCCCTCTCTACCAACTGAATGAATTATTACTCATTTCTGAGTAATGATTTCATATTGTTCCAGGCCAATAAAAAGGCTCAGTGTGGAGTTCAGAGCTGGTTACTACTGCTGGTATTTAATGCCCTGGGAGGGGAGGAAGAGCAGCGAGGAATTCATCCTCAGGAATCAGCAGGACAGGATCATGTGCCACGTGGGGAGGGCTGTGCCAAGCCCAGCTGTGCCAAGCCCAGCCTATAAAACAGGTGATGAAAGGAGCAGAATGTGCCAGGATATATATACATATATATATATATATATATATATATATATACACACACACACACACACACATATATATATATATGTATACATATATGTATACATATATATACACATATATATATACATATATATACAAATATATATACACACATGTATATACATATATATACATATAAATACATATATAAAAAATACTTATTATATTATATATATTATAATATATATTATATAGAAATAATATAGAATTACCTATTATAAATTATTATATAAATAATTATATTATTCTTATATATTAGTATAATATATAATACATAGTATATAATATATATTATATTATATTATATTATATTAATCATATATTGTATATATTATATAATATAATTATATATACTATAAATATTATATTAAAATTATATAAATATATCTAGAACTTAATATTAAAATTTTAAAAATTTAAATGTATATTTAAAATTTTAATATTAAAATAATATTATATAGAAATCATATTAAAATTATAAATAAATTATAATATAATTAAATTATAAAACTTTTATTTTATATAAATTATAATATTTAGCTAGCTATCTATAGCTGTCTGATTAAACACATGAATTTAACCTTTTAGCTTTCCATTTTGCCCATTTAATATGTCAACTACAGACACATATCCAGGTTTGGTGGTGGGGCTGGGGTTTTTGCTGCTGTCATCTTTGGGGGCAGGCTGTTTAGATTTCCTTTTTCCTTTATTTCTCCTTTGTAATTCAACAAATGAGGGATCTTGTTAGTCTTTTCCCTGCTTCCAATTCCTTTCAAACTTGATTTTTTTTCATGTGTCTCCAGCTCTGGGAAAGTTACAGACTGGCAAAGTACCAACAGCTTTCCCCTTCATGCCTTTCTAAAACCTGTGTATCAGCAATTTGAGTGGTTTGGGCTTTTTTAAAACAAAGTAAGATAAAAATTAGAGTAACTTAGTTTTTCTTTTCTTCCCCAGGAAACTGATATAGAAAATATTTGGGTTTGTTTGGCAATTCTTGGTTTTGGTTTTTTTTTTTTTTTTTTTGGCAAGAAAGCTGTTTGTTCTATGTTTGTTCTAAAAGTTATCTGTGCACCCAGCAACATGCCACAAGCAAAAGAGATTCTGATAAGGAAACATTGATTAGAAATACTGATATCCTTCCTGTTTCCTCTCCATTACTTTTACAGTACAAACTTCAACCTGTATTGCAACCACTACCCATCAATATTTGGAAGATTGCTTTGTTGCCAAAATATTAAAACATATGCACTAGAATTCATTTTAATATATTGAAATTTTTTTTTTATGTGTTAGACATGCATTTAACTCCAAAGAGCTCAGATGTAATTAAGCTGAAGTTTTTTAGACATGAGAGAACTCAGCAGAGCTGTGTGGGAGTCAGAACCCCCATGAATGGCACTGACAGTGAGTGTCACATCTTTGCTCCATGTTGGAATTATTCAGGAAGTTCCTACAAACCAATTGTGACCATGAAAACTGTTTTAAAGCAAGAAAACAGAAACACTGGAACTTTATCTTTTGTAATTGCTACAGACCACAAAATCCATTTCAAAAAGAAACATCAATGAAAGCCAACACAATCCCATGGAACTTCTCTGGTTTTAAAAAAAAGAAATTTTTGGAGAACATTCACTGGCACACTTCCAAGCAGCTCTCACTGCAAAAACTGATCTATACTTTGACAGTGATAGCAAAGATAGAATTTTGTTCTAAACATCTCTTTTCTCCTCAGGGTGATGTAGCCTCATGTTATACAGAATAAAAGAAATGACAGCAACAAGTTTAGCTCGTGGAAATGCAAGTGTGTATTCCAGTTTAGAGTCTGAAGGGTGATGGGAAAGACACTGGTAAAATACAGAGGGGAAAAAAATTAGCTGGGAAACTGGAAAGGTCTTTTCACTCTGCAGAGCACCTCCAACAATGCCTTAGAATGCCGCTGAACCATCAGAAGGATGTGAAGAGACCTTTTTTCACCATTTGTCCTGGTTTTGCATGGGAGGAATTCAGGGAAGTTGTGGAGGGGGGAGAAGTGTTCTGAAGTTTTGATTCTTACTACTTTCTTTTTTTTTGTTGTTTTGTTTTGGTTTTTTTTTTGTTTTGTTTTGTTTTGTTTTGGTTGCTATTTCTCACCATCACAGCAGAAGATGCAGGACAAGAAGAAGGAGAAGGACAGGACACACCCAGATTCCTCCATCTTGCCTCTTGAACCCCCCTTCTAAAACCCCAAAATTCTACTTTTTCACCCTGTGACAAATTAACTATCATTCTACTCAAACTTTTGTGACTTGCAGATCTTCACACAAAGTTGGTAATTGTTTCCATGGGCTAAAATCAAAGGCACAGGTGTTTCTGACTTTGTGCCAAGGTCTCTGAGCCCCTGCCAGGGTCTTGAATCACCCAGGGCAGCCAGAGGAATGTCCTGGGTCCCAACAGCTGTTAATAAAATTTTATTCACACCCTTTTAAAGTTTTGAGCCTTCTTTGCCTTTCTCCTATTCCTGTCTCCAGCAGGAAGTGATTGGCCAGCACTGAAGCCACCACAGTCATTGGTGCATTGGCTGGGAAATGTAAAAATTGGTGAAATCTCTCATTGGTGAACCAAAACCACTACAGCATGCCAGCAAATTTTTACTGAGAACTTTACCTTTCCACAACATCCTCTCCATTCCAGCAGGTTGAGCTGTCTCTCATCACCAGGTCTCCATCACAAAGCCTTTCTGCTATGGAGGCATAAAAGGTTCTGGACCTCTTCATGTAACTGATGAACTCTCTGCAAGGCAGGAAGAGCACATTTAACAACACAACAGCAAACTCAGCACTCCATTAAACCCCCTGCCAGCCCAACCCTCAATCACATCAAGGCTTTAGAAAATATCTAATCTGAATTAATTTCTACTTCTAGTGTATTTTTACTCCTTATAGATCATCCATTTTCACTTAGTCTGGTGTCAATACAGATAATTACTCACCGAAAGGGTGCTTTTAACACATGGTGTTAACGTGTCTCTCACTAAATCTGAAAAAAGGCTACACTACTCTTTGTAAACAGATTAAAAAACACTGAGAAAACATCATCATAAAAGGCATGGCCAGTACAGACAGTGTGTATGGAAAAATGCCTTGAGGGCAAACTGCTGCCTCTTTTATAACCTGATTATACCTATAACATATACCTGGCTGAGGCAGCCATAAAAACAAACTAAAATAACAAATGTTAATTCAGCCCCACGAGGAATTAACTGCTGCACTGCTTTAGAAGCTCCTGTTTGGTGTGTTACAAGGTTCAGGACCCAGACTGAGCTGGAGCCATCGCTGAGCTCTGTGCCTGTCTCAGAGCTGCCCTGGGGAGCCCAAAGGATTCCTCCTGCTTTGCAGGGTTTCAAACACTGGAGAGGAGCCTGGGTACAGCTGGATGGAGCTCAGCACAGAGCAGGCAGGATTTATCTCTCCTGGTTTGCAGGGTTTCAAACTCTGGAGAGGGGCCTAGGTACAGCTGGATGGAGCTCAGCACAAAGCAGGCTGAGTCTCCAACCAGGATTTATCTCTCCTCAGCAGCAGCAGGTGCTTCAAACAACATCCAGCCCCACTGGGAAATATCTATTCCTGCCATCTCTCCCCACAGCTATCTTTATACCTTCTTTATACCATCTCAAAAGTGTTTAACCATCCCATTTGCCTTCTGTGATGAAATCCTGCTCTAGATAAATCAGTCGTCTCATGCTCCTAAGAAACTAACTGAGCCTAATAGAGCAGGAAAGCTGGGATTTAAAGCAAAGAAAAAAGCAGGAATTTAGGGGCTTACAAAGAGGTAATCAACATTTCTACCTCTTGAGTACCATACTTACAAATGTGAGCTCTGAGTATTCCTAGAGTAAAGCCAGGCCCAGCCAGAACAACCTAAGAGGATCAGTTCCAAAAGGAAGCACAGATGCCAAAGATTTTACAGGTTCTAAATCAGAATCTTCTTTGAAAGAGGAAACCAGCACCCTTTTAGGAGCCTGAAGCTTGCCTTACTCAGCTCACCCCTAGAGGTTTAAACTCCTTTGCCTCCTCAGCAGAGTGGGGCTCTGATATTTCAAAGCAGTATCTTAGCAAATGCAGAATTCCCCCAGTCTTACTGAGTGAAAATATTTACTTTTCATCATTATAAAACTGAACACACTAGGGAGGAAAATGTAGAGTTTCCCAGTGCCCCACAATGTAAAAAATCAAAAGGGCTCCAGCTCCCAGATTACAGCTGGAGGTGAGCTAGGTGTAGAGACAACAACAAAGGATGGATGTCACCTTGTTTCCATTCTTACCGAGAGATTTTTTTCAAACTTCTTGATTTGTCATTCTTTGAAGCTTTCAGAGGCAGAGAACTGGAATAGGCCAGGGACAATAGGCATCAATCAGGAGAGGTTGGGGAGTAGGGGAGAAGCAGGAATTCAGGCAAATGAGGAAAAGAAATGAAAAACAAAAGAGAAAAGCAAAAATTATTTGAAGGAAAGGTCAATCAAGCACATGCACAGGACATTATAAGAAAATAAATAAGGAGGAAAATTATCATGAGACTTTTGCCAAGTATACATGCAATCAAAAATGTCAATTCAATACTGGAAAAAAAGTACAACAGAGACTATTTGTCACAATCATTTCCAAGTAAGAGCAGAATTACAAATGCAGTGCACGCAGCAGAAAGCTGAAAATAAATTCAGTGGTACTTAAATTAAGTGTAACTGATACCAAATGGAAGGGCTGTAAATACATAAAGCTGTACAAGAAAACAATGGCGAACAGTTTAGGATGGGAACCATGGGGAGGGGGATACAAACCAGTAGCATTCATGTTCTGGTACAATGACCAATTTACTGCCAGTTAATGAATAATATAAATACAGGTATTTTCTGCTGTTCTAGGATTGCACCACTGAAAAAAACCACCCAACTCTGCAAAACTGGAGACACAGACTTTCAGGCTACGGTGGAGGAAGAACTGTGGCAATAACACTGGTGATTATTTCGTGTTTGTACTGGAGAGAGCAGCCTGAGGACACACAGAGGATGCAGCTCTGCCATCACAGCCCTGGCACTGATGGCAGGAGTGGCCACAGGACAGCAGGGACCTGCCCTGGCCACCAGGGGATGGCACCTGCCTGCAGGAATTCCAACACAGCCGCCCAAAAACACAAATGAAAATTTGTAACAGGGAAAATCTGTATCAACTGAAACTTCAGCCCTGGCCAGTGGTTCATGTGCATCTGACATTAATAATCTGGTTTGTACTAGGCACTTTATTACTCAAATGTTAATAAAATCATGTGATGTCTGACCCAACAGACAGTTTATTTTAAATGAAATAGGTATCATTGACTCTAAACATTCCCAAAGGAATTCCTAAACTGTTGATTTAAAAGATCTGCAAATTCATGGCATACAGAAATCCCAACAAAATAAAATTTCAAAGCCTTCTTTCTCTAGTCAGGGACCTAAAATGTTGTAGTTCTTTGTTGAAGATGTTTGATATACAGCTCTGTAAGCAGTGTTTAGTGGTTTGAAATGTCCCATGGAGCAGAGATGCTAAAGGCAGGTATTCAGCTTTGCTGGGAGACCAGACCCTGACCAGAACTGCTCTTTGTGCTGAACTCAGCAATAACATTCCAATTTACTGAGATTCTCTACATGCCATTTCCATTCCCTGCACCATCATATGGTTTCAATTTTCTTGTCATCTCTATTACATGTTATAGTAACCTCCACATTAAAAAAATGACTCCAGCAGCAACGCTGCCAGTTTCAGTTAATCCCTGACTACGATTGTGTAATGGTAAAAAAAATAATAATCAATTTTATGCTTGCCAGTTTAATCATAGGAAATGGTTTCTTGCAAGATCATGCAACATTTATTCAAGTTTCAGCTTCTTTCATTATTGTCCCTGACACTTAAGTGATGCATAACAAAAAATATGCAGGAATGGAATGCAGAGTAAAATCAAGAGAGATGGGAAATCTCCCAGGAACTCTTGAGAGTCAGAGGAGAAGAAAAGGCTTCCACTGCTGCAAAAGAGGATCAAGTTGCTGTGTGCAGACCCTGCAGCAGAGCGAAGGGTGAGGAGGGCTGGCTGCAGCCAGACCCCAAACAGATCCCAGTGAAGAACAGCTCAGGCCAAGGGACACCATGGAAGAACCTCACTTGTCCTGCAGCAGCAGCCCTGGCTCTGCTCCACAGCTGAAACCAGAGGTTCTCCAGCTCCAGGAAAAGGATCCTGATGTTCCCATGGCCTGGCAGAGACCCAGCACCCCTGGAGCAAACACCCATCTGCAGCTGTCTGGCACTGGGGTTCTGAGGGCACCTTGAGCACGTTCTGCACTACACAGGAGAGGCCACTTGGTTGTGGTTTCTCCTCCACAGAGGTTCTTTCTGAGCTCAGGAACGCTCTGACACACAAGGGAAGGAGCCACAGCTTTTCTGTTCACTTGGGGAGTGTCGGCTCATCCTTCCTCTTTTTCCTCCTTACCCTAAAAGGCTGCAGTCAGTGCCAGCCTCCCCTGGAATTACAGGATCATTTGGAAGGATGTCCCTCAGCCAGACCTACAGACAGACTCAGCAGGGCCAGGGTGACCTTGCAGCTGACATTACTGCTCTCCCTTTCTCATCACCACCAGAAGGAGGGGCCTCACAAGAGATTCATGTAATTACTCTTCATCTGGTTCCCCTGTAGCAATTTTCTGTCACTCCAAGTGCATTTTACACAACCCACTGCAGAAATTATTTAACCCATGTATTACAGATTTTTATTACCTTAAATTGACTTTTTATTGATGTCATATGTGATTAAATGATGGAGAATGAACAACACAGTGATGCTGCCAACCACTGTGTCTTTCTCTCTATGGTTTCACAATTGTTTCCAAGAAGCAGAAGTACAAGCTTCAGGCAATGTGTTTTATAGGAAGTTGTGGAGAATAGCTTCAGATTTTCCACTTCTTGCTATTTATGGCATATTTCCATCATTCATTTTTGGTGCACAGGCTCTCCACAATACCTATCAACACTGTAATTCAGTAATTTTTCATGCTAATTATATAATCAGGGACTTCGTTTAGATGTTTTGGATAAATTAATTTTCAGACCAATTCTAGCAAACTTTCTAATTCAGAGCACAATATTTTCTTTTCCATCTACAAGCCTTCCATTTTAAAAGGTCAATATGCCAATAATTCTGGATGGTGGGGAAGGGGAGCAAGCAGATCATCAGCTGAGAAAGAGCAGCTTTCATGCCATTGAAGACACAAATCTGCAACTTTTTAAGAGATCATCTGTTGAAAGGTTGGCAGTTCTGGCTTTTGGGCTGCCAGTGTTAAGCCCCAGCCAAGTCAGTGAGCTACACAGAAGATGGCCCAGGGCTCTGTGCTGTTAAAAGCCTATTTCAATAATTGTACTACAACTGTTCTTTGGATTTTTGTTGCTGAAGTTATTAATTTAATATCTGTAATGCTCCCTTTTTCTGATCTGCATGGTAAAAATTGATTAACTCCAAGCACTAGTACAAACTGTCATGGCTTGCCTTTCAATTACAAAAGAATAAAAAAATATCACTATCACTCAAAACACTTTGCTTGCTGTTATTACTTTTATCTTTTAAAACAATCTTTGTTCCATTCATGCAAGCTAAGAATTAAGCCAGAAATGGATAAAAATCTCATGTTCACAACTGAAACACCAGAACGCAGACTGTGGAAATGTTAACATTTTACAATTTTTTACATTGCTCAAGTCATCCACTTACCCAACAGAGATACACACAGGCTGCCTGGGCAGTTTAATGCTGCTTTTGGACAGAGGTAAACCCAGCACAACTCCCCTGATGGGGTTTGTTCCAGATTAACTCTGCTCTTACAGAGGACAAGGGACCAGCCACAAACAGGCACTGGGAGTTTATGGGCAGCTTGCTCTGACATCTACTCATGTATTGTGAGTGGGATTGTGGAAAAATCCTCCCCTAGAATGTACAGAAGGAGCTACACAAGGTGAAGTGAGAGAAGAACTCATGAGATGTGGGAGCAGGGACACTCCTGTCCAGGCCAGTGGCAGTGCTCAGCTGTGGGTGTCTCACATGAAGAACAGGAGCCAAGAAGGTCACAAGAAGCCTAAAAAACTCTTTCAGATCTTTGTTATACAACAAATCAAGGAGATCCCAAAGGATTTTATCACTCCTGCCCAGTCCAGGGCAATCAGGCACTGACTTGGTGTCAGGGCAATGAATTTTTCCTTTCCAACCCCTTCCTCCTTCCCCCTTCTGCCCCTGGGTAAGCTCATGTCCTTACAGACCTGGGCAGGTACATTTGAAGCACTTTGGACTCAGCTGTGGAAATCAGTTTCCCCAGACTTTGTTGAGGAAAAGCTTTCACCATTTTCATGGAAAGATTCTGGAAATAACAAACACTTTGGTGTTAAGCAAGGATACCAAGCCTGGCCTTTCTTGGACAGACCCACAATGTGACCCACAGTGTCCCCTGTGTGACTGTGGCTGGAGAACACACAGAGGAGGTGACAGAGCTGGGGCTTTGCCTTGAGCAGTGCCACAAATAGCCCAAATGATGAGCTGAGGGTTTGTTTCAAAGCAATTGCAGCCCAGGGTTACCTTCTCCTGTTGTTCAGGCTGGTGTGGGCCATCACAAAGGTCTGGGTTCCAGTCACCTCCTTCACTGGCACAATACTGGCTGATGACAGGTTCCCTTCTTGCTGCTTGGGCTGTCCACACACTTTATCAACCTGTGAGAAAGGGAGGCAAAGTGAAACAGGATGTGAGTGAAAAAAAAAGATTTCCAACCCCACAAAAGTCTGTTCCCTGCAGTCTGTGTTCACCGCACAAGATATTGTGAAAGGATTCTTCCTTCAAGCAGCTGGGAACAAGTGCCTTGCAAAAGAAGGAGCAAATTCCATGGCAGGGCAAAGAACAGCAGAAAGTCAGCAGTCATGTATTTCCCAGTGGCTACTTGCACTGCAGCACACTTGGAAGGGCTGAAGTGGTGACTGGTGAAGTATTGGCAAACTAAACTTTGATTTAGAAACATACCTGGAGCTCAAAGGTACAGGGATTTTGGTGGAATATCTGCCTCATGCATGAAAAGCAGAGTCTATCCAGAGTTTGAAGGGCTTGTAATCAGCAGATAACCAATTCTTCCAGCCTGTAACCAGACCATGTAACATCTCTCAGTCCTCACTGCCCCTCCTGAAGGCTCCTCCAGGGATTCAGTATCAGCCCAGAAGAAAACAAGCTGGTGTTTATCCTTTCTGCACTGTGGATCTGACATTGCTCATGTATCCTGACACATTTATTTGCTGTAACAGCTTTAAGTGACAGGAGGAAGACAAGTCCTTTCCCTTTCTAATCCACAGATGTGATTTATCCTGTGATGTTTTACCCACACTTAAATCCCCGAGCAAACACAGAGACCACAGAGGGAATCCTGCTCTGGGCATGGTACCACCAATGACCTGCATCACAGAATCCACCATCCCACACAGCCCTGGGCTTGGTGCCCCTTCCTCAAGGTCCCACAGCAACCAGCCAGGGTGAGATGGACTCTGACTGCTTTGTGTCCTTTCCTGCAGCCCTAGAACCCTCACACGTCTGCTGAGTGTTTCACCCACAGGTGTCACCATGGCATTTTCTGAAAAATCCCTTTGCCAGGATTTCTTCTCCTGGCAAGATCAGAAGCCTCAGCTTCCCCATGTGTTGCTGCTCTGGAATGTGATTTGGGGAACTGTTTACCCAGCATGTGAATTGTTTTTAATTAATGACCAATCCCAGTCCAGCTGTGTCAGACTCTCTGAGTCAGTCACGGGTTTTTATGATTCATTCTTGATGAGCCTTCTGATGTCTCCTTTCTCTTTCTTTAGTATAGTTTTGAATAGAATAGAATAGAATAGAATAGAATAGAATAGAATAGAATAGAATAGAATAGAATAGAATAGAATAGAATAGTAAATCAGCCTTCTTGGGAGTCAATTCTCATCTCTCACCTTGTCCTAGGGACCCACAACACACAGGTGGCTCCAGGTAACTTTTCTGTCCCTTTGCACCACTATCACACAGATGTCAGCACCAGCACAGGACTTTTTCTCTGCCTTAGCCCATTTATTCCAGGAGAACCACAACTATGTGAAGCTAAGACATCCTCCTCTGAGAAAACAATGTGCAGAACTGGAAGTTCTGTAGGCATGACAGTGACAGCCAGCTTTAGCTGTTTGATTTCCAACCCAGCCCAGTATAATATGCTGTGAATAAGCTAAAACTGCAGCAGTTGGATGGAAATACTGGATTAATCCTGACACGTGTCCAGCACAGGATGGGAGCAGCTGCCTCACTCAACACCAGGCACTGCTCTGGTCTCACCAGGGACTAGCACAGTACTGGTTTAAAACACAACTTTGGGAAATCAAATAGTACATTTCAGTCCCTTCCAAACTTATGAAAAGGAAAAAAACCCACTCTATGCAAATGGAAATACCAAACAAAAAAGCCTTTTGAACCCTTTAGAGTGGACAGAGGGTATAACACAGCTGGAGCACATTCCTGCACAGGATGCTTTCTGCCCTGCACCCCAGGCTGCCCAGGTTCCCCACAGCACACAGACTCCAATTCCCAGCAAAGCTCTCTGCAAAATCCATCTCAGATTTCATCATGGCACTGAAGTTCATGTCTTCGAATTACATACACCTCACATCTTGTCACTATGCATTTGAGACAGTTTTTACCCACTCAAATCAGAGTGGCTTGCACTAGAAATGTGGCTCTCATATACGTGACCAATGGAGAACTCCCAAGTTTCTTGTTTTTCCTAACAGAAGATTCAAAGATACTGAAGTCATCATTTCTGTTGTGAATCAACAGTTTAAGCATCCAACTGAAAACACCAACTTTGTTTTGATTGGAATTTTTGATACTACAGAAATGACTCTTTAGATTGCCCAGGTTTCAGTATTTCCTACGCCAAACCTCTGCTTCAGGGCTTGCTTTTTAAGCAGTAGTAACAGTTTCCAGCATATCAAACAAAACCACACGTTTGGTGGAAAAAAAAAATTCTCAGCGGAAAATTTTAACTAGTTCTACCCCATTAAGAATAAAGTTGTTAAGTAAAAGGGCAAACCACACTTCTTTTGTCACTCAGTGCCAATCTCAGCCAGGCAGTCCCAGCAGCCCCTCTTGGGGGTTATCCCTGTTCCCATTTTTGTTCCAGATTCTGAGTGAGTTAAACAGAAATCTGACTTTTAATTTTTTTTTTTTTTTTTTTTTTTTAATGTGGGATAATTTTCACATCTCTCCAACATGTGTATTTCTCTGCAAAATAAACCAACAGAAAAGCCTGGATTTTACCAGCTGATCTGAGCAGTCACAAAGCTGATGGCACAAATGAGAACACTCTTGTATGAAAAACCATCTCAACTTCCAGATGGGTCATTTATAAAAAATATGGTAGTGTTGTGTAAATTGAAAGGCATTGAGGCACACCATAAAAAACCCAAGAAGGTGTTTTCTGGAACTGCAACATCTAAAATCTCCTGCCACAAGTTCCCTGTGTGTTAACAGTGAGGGCCAAAGAGTTTTCCTCCCATTCTAAGTTGAACTCCTCAATCAACCACCATCCACAGGAAATTCAGTGCAGCTGGAAATGGGGACGGGAATGTCAAATTACTAATTAATTTTTAAATTAACTAATTTTAAACTAATTAATTTAAAAATTGAATTTATTTAAATTTTATTTTAAATTAGATATTTTTTCTTATCCTAATTTCAAGGTGTAGGACTAGGAATAATCAGGAATCAACATAAAGAATGACTGAGCCCATGTCTTGGATTTTTAAACTTTAAATAAGTCTGCCAGTCTTAAATTACAAACTGACAGAAAATCATCCCTCATCAATGGCAGGACCCTCATGTCATTCCTCTTCTCTCTGCCATGATATTTAAGCACTATCTTCTAACAGTGAACATCTACAGCTGAAAACTGGTATTCCCCCTGCCTCATTAATTTCTGAATTATCAATCATGTTTCACAATTCTAACATTTTTATTCATATTAAAGCTTTTTTCTTACACAGCAATGATTCCTCTTAAATATCTGTTTTTCCAGCCCTAGCTACATTTTTTTCTGCTGTGAATTTTTCTTTTTAATGAAAAGCAGAATCATATATACACATTTTTTGACCTCTTACTATTTGTTATTTAAAAGAATGACTATTTACAATTATTACAGAGGCTTAACAAGATAAATGGAAAAATTCTGATCCAGAATCCTCTTGAACTCTTACAGCTTGAGTAACCTTAAACACTGAGGTCATATTTAATATATTTGATATAATCAAACATGGGAAAAAATGTCATGCCCTTCTGGATACCAAGAGAATCTTATCTCTCTAAAGCAGGAGACCTTTTCACTAGTCCGGAACAGTAATTTTCTTTGAGTTTGTAATGGGAAGATTAGTGTTTTAAAGTGCAAGATTTTCTCAGTGATGGGCTTTGAGTTGTTATTATTAAAATGCTGACACGTTTGTGTCACCGTGATATTTTCTGAAAAATCCCTTCACCAGGATTTTCCTCCCGAGAAGCTGAGAAGCCTCAGAAAAGAAATGTAAACAATATTATCTGACTGCTTGGGATGTGATTTGGAGGTTGCTCACCAACAGGTGAATCTTTGATTGGTTCCATGTGAATTGTTTTTAATTAATGACCAATCACAGCCAGCTGTGTCAGAGTCTCTGAGTCAGTCAGAGGTTTTTATAATTCATTCTTGTTAAGCCTTCTGATGTCTCCTTTCTCTTTCTTTAGTATAGTTTTAGTATAGCATTTCTAATATCATATCATAATAAATCAGCATTCTGAGAATCTGGAGTCAAATTCTCATCTCTCACCTCATCCAGGGGACCCAACACCACCACAATGCATTTGCCTGCAGGTTTCTGTGCCTGGATTTGTCCCCAGCCCAGCTCTGTAGATCCCCTCTGCCAAATGACATCCCCAGCCCTGCTGTGCCCCACAAGTGCCACAAACACCCTCCAAAGCAGGACTGGATGGAGTTTGGTCTAATCCAGGTTCCAGATGCCAAGTTTGAACTGATGTGGGGGTCCCAGCTGTGGGTTTCTCTGGGTCTGCATTGCAGGCACTCCAGACAGTAGTTTCACTTTGGCACTCAGGTGTTTATTATCTCTTATCAGTAAAACAGTCTCACTGCTGTGAGTTCAGCAGCTTTTCATTAGAAGGCACAAAATGGCCAACAATCTCTTGGTACAAGGTCTCCTAAGACTAAACTATCCAATTAAGAGCTGACACCTGGATTATTTTCCCTTTTAACCCAAGAACTGATCGCACAGAGCCCACAGTGCAGACTTTCCTGCCCAATTACAAAATGCCACCCAAACCCATGGAGAAGGAGGAAGAAGAAGCTGAAGAAGAAACCCAGGACAGCACCCTGTGCCCTCCATCTTGCTGCCATCCACAACACACTAAAAACCCCAAACCCTCAATTTCTCACCCAGTGACGCACCTGCACTGCTCTCTGTAATCTATTGCACACTTTTGTGGGTTCCAGTCTGTCTTGAAGTGTGGGAAACTTTCTCCATGGATGAGGGTCAGGGTCAGAGCTGCCCTGGGGGTCAGGGCACCCCAGAGCAGACACAGGAATATTCCCTGTGGTGCCCTGGGTTTCCACAAAGTGAAGTGAGGGAGTGAGAAATGCTGAATTATGGGGAAATCCTGAGATTTCAGACCTGCATGTTCACCAGGAGCTCTCACTGCTCAGGGGCAGAGATGTCCTTGCATCACTCCACCACCCAGAGGAAAAGAAACCAACCCATATCACTTGTGGTTTTATGCTGTCCAAGCATCAACCAGAGTTTACTCTGGAAACACAGAATCCTCTCCTTGGGGTGGCTGTCACCTGCTACCAGAGTATTGCTGTAAAACATTGATTTCCACTGCTCCAAAACCAAGTGGGCGCCCATATGATAAAATGCAAGTCAGAGCTCATGGCTCATTGCCACTGCCTCTATCTTACTGAACAAAATCAGACAAGAGAGCAAATAACCTCTGATTTTGTCTTTTTAAAAATATTCTCTCCCTTTTAGAACATGTTTCCTATTAGGAGTATTTTGCTGGTAGCAGAGTTCAGCAGTACATAAGCAAACTAAGGGATTATTCATTCATTTTCCTACAGGAATATGTTGGCTTTCACTCATGAGGGAAGCATTCTCTTCTCTCTCATCTTGCATCTACTGAATAGTTCAATTTAAATTAATTTCCTACAAATCTTCTGAAATCTGGCAGTTAGAGAAGCGGACCCTTAGATGGTAGAGATTTCTCCAAGGAGAATTGTGTTATGAATTCCTCAGGGGTAGAAAAAACTTCTGTCAGACTTCACACTTGGACACCAAAGAATTCAGCCACAGAACTTAAATCCTAAAAAATATATATAAAAAAAAATTAAAAATAAAGTTCTGTGTGTTCTGTCTGTGGCAGAAGAGATCCTATAAGGTACCAACACTGAGCACAAGGAGGGGACAAATTCTGCAGCAGTTTTTCAAATGAATCAAATTCTACCCCAGCTAAAAGTAAAAATGGTGAGGATGTAGAGTGTTGTTCTGTAACACCATTAACAAAGAGTGGTGAGATAACCTGTGCTGGGCATGCCACAAAGCTGCATCTGAATGCACACACAGCCTTTGTTCACAGGGGGAACAGGCAAGAATTCCTGCAAAAATGTAAAATAAATACTTCACATGACCACCATTTCAAGAATTCTACCCAGTTTGTATCTGACCAACTCTTACCATAAATTACAGTGCTAGTATTTTCTGTTCTCACTGGCTTTTAAAATTGCACATTTCTGCTAAGCATGTCAAACTATCCACAGTGCATCTCAAAAGGTAGAATCTTTTAAGCACACACAAGTCAGTAATTTTGTCAGGATTTTTTCAAAACATTTTCAGTCTAACTGGATATATATTTACCCAGCTGAAAAGAGAAGTGGTTATTATTTATAAAGCCAAAACAAAATACCAGCAGCACCTGAGAGGTCAAATGATATCTCCCCTTTTCCTCCACAATCCCCCCTAGACTCAGAACTAATCTTCCCTGGCCTTTGTTACTTGTGACATTTGTCTTTACATATTGACAACCTACAAAGGTTAAGCTCAATTTTATAATTAATTACAATAATCTAGCATGAAAAGAAAATTCCATTGGGAGCCAATCCAAGTGAGCCATTTTAAGAGCCCTCAGAAAAATTAGGTGACTTTAAAGATAGTGTGACAAAATCAATTAAAATATTTTATTCAAATTTTCTTTTAATCACTTTTCAAATTAATTACAGTATATCAAAATGATATTGCCTTGTATTGTGTTTACTATTTATACCCATTGTTAAGGGAAAGCAATTATCCAAATATTCCTGGAATTTCTTTTATCACTGCATGCTTAAAATGTAAGAAAGAAAAACTCTTCCCAGTTTGTTTTTCAAAGGTTCAATACCAAGTACAAGGCTGAAAGGTACAGCTGGGTGTGTGTTCTATCCCCACCTGTCAGAGCTGGGGCAGTTCTCTGCTGTCCCTGGGGCAGTTTTTCCTTTCTCTCTCCCCCAGCCAACCCTCCCTGCAGGAGATCTCTGCTGTCCATGGCCACTGAGTGTCCCTGCAGGGCTGATCCAATCCCAGCATCCCATGGGGAGATGCTCCGCCCAGGGGAGGAGCCAAGCATTCCTGCCTGGATCCAATCTGAGCCTGGCACAGCACAGCAGCCTTTGCCCCCTGCACTGCCAGAGGAGCAGCTTTCTGCTGCCCTGCATGGCCAGAGGGAGCCCAGGCCCATCTGCAGCAGCCCTGGAGCTGCAGAGGAAAACTCTACCCTTGTGCAGGATCCCTGCTGCAGCAGAGCCACAGCTGGCACTGCAGGAGGGCTGAGCCCCCCTGGCATGGGGCTGGGACACCCCCTGACACACAGGGGCAGGGACTGCTCTCACTCTGGCAGGGTTGGTTTGCATTACTGCATTTTTGGTTTGTTTTTATTTTTTCCCTAATAAAAAACTGTTCCTGCTCCCATATCTTTGCCTGAGAGCCTTTTAATTTCAAAATTATAATAATTCAGAGGGAGGGGGTTTACACTTTCCAAATCAGGGGAGGCTCCTGCCTTCCCTAGCAGACCCCTGTCTGTTCAAACCCAGACCCTGGACTGCTCAGGCTCAGTTTGAGCCCAGCCCAGTCAGTGAGAGCTGCAGGGCAGGGCTGACAGGCAGCAGGGATCATACCCAGGGTTCAGACAATTCCAAAAATTCCCATCATTCCTTAGGCTCACGTACCTCTCTACACATCTTTAGTCAAAAATGAGAGTGCCATCCTTCTAGTACCTATAGATGAGCCATGGTTTTCTCAAATTAATTTTGGCCATGTTGAGGAATACCTGGCCTGCTGATGATGCCCAAGAGCTCCCCACGACAAGATCCCTTTCCAGCCCCCTTTTCCCTAATGCAGCCAGTTTAATCCCCACCCCAGCACAGTCAGTCCCCTTTGTTCAGCAGAATTCACAGGATGGCCCAGGATATCAAGGATCAACATGCAGAGGAGGTTACTGAGAGAGAGAGTGTTTCTCCCTCTTCTGGCACCTTCTTTTGGCATTGCCAAAGACAACTGGGTAGGACAGACCCTTAGTCTGAGGCACCTGGAGTCTCATGTTCCTGCAGCCACACTTATTGCAGTTGTAATTACACCAGAATTGCAGCAATGATGATTTCAAATAACTGGCTGAGGTGACTGACACCCATTTCTCATCTATGAACAAATAACAATTTGCAGTGAATTACCAGGAACCTGAGCCAGATTTGATCTGTGGGAAACTCAGTCACACATCTCTCTGAACCTGCAATTCAGCTTCATTTCCAGGTTAACACACTTTTGAAGGTGGCCATCACCACTCAGGCATTCAGGCACAAGCCCAGACATACAAAACAAACATCCTAACAGGTTCTTTGGTACAACAGACAGCTCTCAGGGAAGTGTTTTGTCTCCAGGCTTTACAGAATGCAAGCAGAACTGCTTCTTAGCAGTTTTCATTAGTGGCTGGCATTATAGAGGATATCCAAAAGAAGGCAAGAAACAGCAACACAGAGCAAAAATAGATGTCAGACTTACAGGTCTGACAGCTCCTGATCAAAATCTCCCCTTTCTCTGCAGGTAGAGATATCCTAAGAACCAAGTTTCAGGAAAAGAAATGGGGGAAACATTCTCTAAGTGAAAGAGTTTACTCCAAATCCCTTGTGATAAACTGCTTCTGCTATTTTAAACTGACATCTGAGTATGTTCAGGGGATAATTAAATATGTTATAATACATATAACAAATATATAACATATATACATATGCATGAAAGAGGGATAAGAGCATTCCTCTTAGGAATGGTGGATGGTGCAAATGTAAACCAGCATTTAAGATACATGAAGTCATGCCTCTCCCATGTATTTATAAGAGCACTTATAAATCCACCCTGAAAACATTTGCCAAAATAGCTATCAAGAGCAGAAAAAATCATCAGTTTCCAGCAGAAATTTGAAATCCTTCTGTGGTTATTATTTTCTGTTCATCATTACTGTAAGCATTTCATTGGACAGGCAAAATGCCTGGGCTTTCTCCAAACAACATTATGGAAGCTGCCTAACAAAAATATGTAGGAAGTCAGAAGGTCATTATATACTTTCACATTGTCCTCTTAGACAAAATAATACTGTAAGTTTATGCAATCATTAAATCAACATGTCAAAAATAATGTCAACATCTACAGAGAACGAATAACCTTCCATTTTGCATTTAACTAATTTAACAATTAGAAAAGACTGATAAACACATTCAATTCTTTTTACATTAGATATATAATTTCAATTACAATTTACACCCCTATTTGCTGACAGTTGCTGTCAAAATAAACATATTCTCCCAGGCCTTTTTTCCTGAGCACAAATAAGTGACTTTAGATGACTCTGAAGAATTCAGTAACTATCCAAGACCTGTAGCAATTTAGGCAGCACAATTATCAGGGCAGCAGCAGCCACTCTTTTATAAAAATACTTAGAAGACATTTTTCACATTGAGACAAGTACATAAATTTATAAGCACATTCTCAGACTTCTCTCCTGTCTCCCAAGGAAAATCACTCCTCATGCAGAAAGGTGTGTTACTGTCATATTTTCTGAAAAATCCTTTTGCCAGGATTTCTTCTCCTAGGAAGCTGAGAAGTTTCAGAGAAAAATGAAAACATTATTATTTTGTTTGCTTTTTTGGTGTTTTGCTGCTTTGGAATGTAGTTGGAGATTGTTTATTTAACATGTGAATTGTTTTAACTTAATGACTAACCACAGCCAGCTGTGTTGAGGTTCTGAAAGGTTATGAGCTTTTCATTAGTATCTTGTTAAGCTTTCTGTAAGTATTTTTTCTCTATATTTTAGTATAGTTTTAATGATACTATATGATATAATATAATAATAAATTAACCTTCTAAAAACATGGAGTCAAATTTTTCCTTCTTCCTCCTGGAGACCCAAAAATACCACAGAGATGTTTTGCTTACAGTGGGTGTCAAAACAGCCACTTTTGTGCTCCTTTGCCTTAGGGCCTCAGGAGATTCACCAGCAAAGGGGAGCGGGACCCTGCACAAGGGAAAACCTGCAGCCACCCCTGGGGGCCTGAATCATCACATCTTGGTGTGATGGTGTTCACAGGGGTCACAGGAAGAGGGAAGAGATGAGGATCTGACTCCATGTTTCAGAAGGCTTGATTTATTATTTTATGATATATATTATATTAAAAGTAAATGATATATTAAAACTATACTAAAAGAATAGAAGAAAAGGATTTCATCAGAAGTCTAGCAAGCAAGAAGAAGAATAATAACAAAAGCTTATGTCTGAGAATCTGAGGCAGCTGACTGTGATTGGCCATTAATTAGAAACAACCACATGAGACCAATCCCAGATGCACCTGTTGCATTCCACAGCAGCAGATAATCAATGTTTACATTTTGTTCCTGAGGCCTCCCAGCTTCTCAGGAGAAAAGATCCTTAGGAAAGGATTTTTCATAAAAGATGTCTGTGACACATGAGCCTCACCTGCACCACCAGGTTTCTGATTTCTAAATGTGTGTGGCAGACAGATTGCCCTTCTACACGTGGGGAAAAGATGGATGCTCTGAGCATTCATTAAAGTCCTAGGGTGACTTTATGATGTTTGTATCCCCATTTGTGTGTTCTGTTTATGCTGGATATCATGTTCTGTGCCTTCAGGACTGGCTCTGAAGAGTGAAAGTTTTGTTTTGGTTTTGCCTCAGCCGCTCCCCCACGGCTGGTGGGACACACGGACAGGGCAGTGCATGGTGCCGCTTTTGCTTTTTGCTTGGCTTTTTGCTTTGCTCTTGCTCTTGCTCGTGCTTTTTGCTTCTGCTCATTAGTTAGTTTAGCTAAGCAGTCTGATTTTCCCTGGACTGTTTCTCCTTTCCCTTTTTGGGATCTACTCAAACCTGCTCTGGACTGGGGCATGGCAAACACCGAGAGTTTGCACCCTGTGGCCTAGCGGGGCCTACTCTGGGCAGCAGCTGCCCCAGCACAGGAGGGACTGAGAACAGAGCAACCACCCCCCAGAGAGACTTTCTGAATTTGTCATCTCTTCAGAGCAGTGACAGAGTGGTGGCACCTGGTATTGTTCATTTTGTGTGCTGGGGGTGCTGTGCCTGTTAAATAAACAGGTCCTTTCCACTTCTCTCCAAGGAATCCTTCCCAACCTGGTTGGCGAGTTTGCTTTCTGGAGGGGCCCCCTTTGGAGGTTTTCTCCCAAATTTGCCCTAAACCAGGACAACTACAGTGATTAATAAGAATGTGGGTCTGTGTGGACTTTTAAACCAGTCATGTCACTTCACTGGCTGAGCATTTCTGCAGCTAAAACCTCTGAAGATACCAAATCTGCACGTTTAAGTCCAAAGCTCAGATCAGACCTTTCAGACTGTATCTTTGGATATCAGAACAGAGATCTTTCCAGCAAGACAACAACGAATTTACTAGTGAGGGCATCTTGTTTTGATCTTATAAACCACTTGTTAAATAAAGGAAACATACTCCCAAGAAAATTCTGAGCCTGCCTGCTCTGCAGGATTCATCCTGGCTGTGCTCAGGTGCAGGAATGGCCCCACTGTGCCAGATCTGTGCTGGAGCACAGACCAGCCTGCAAATAAGGAATAAAGATGCTTAGAGAAGCATCCAAGACCACAGCTCCTAATTTATGGTTTTCAGGTCTTTTTAATTCTAAACCTTATTTGTGATTCATGCTTTCTTAAAACAAAATCAACAGAAGGATTTACTTTAAACCATTTTATGTATTTTTATAGATAGACAAGGAATTTTGTCATTATTCACAAGCTTAGGAATTATTTCCTCACTGATGTCACATTGACATTTGTGAGATGCATTCATGTACCTCTCTGGGCCATTTCTGATGAAGTTCTGCAACAAGAGCAAACAAAAAATAGCCTTTCTTTTAACTTGAGATTCCTCAGACTTTCTATACAATCTCAAAGAACATGACGGAAGTCAGACTGGATGTTTTTGAGCTGGAAGGTAGTGAAAAATTCACATTATTACTATTAAAAACCCATCATAATCCAAAAAAAGTCTCCTTTTACGATGTTATGTCTTTCTGAAAGAGAGATAAATTCAAAAAGGGACATAGAGTGGAGTCAACAGTGAGTTACAGTCACTCTAATATCAGTAATTGCATTCACTTCATAAAAACCTTTCACCAGTGACTGGCTGGAAAAGAGTTACCAGCTTTGACTACAGGCAGAATTAATGCCAGCAACATTGTCAAGAATAAATCATGCTTTATCAACCATGCAGTAAAGCTGCACATCAGGCATCAGATCACATCAAAAGCAGCACAGTGAACGTGTGTGGGACATTCAGCCCACTGAATGCACACAGAAAACTGACAGAAAATCTGGGTCCTCAGCACAGAACCTGAATTTGCATGGAAAAGATGTCCCAAAAAGGCACTGGATTGGGGATCAGAAAACCTTAACTGAGCCAGCCCTACAGGTGAAGGCTAAAGGTAGCCAGAGTATTTTTCAAGTGATGATCTTCCCTTCTCTCCAGCACTGGCAGTGCCACCCCAGAACTGTGTCCAGTCCTGAGCATTCACATACAGCATGGAGCATGGAGGTTGGACTAGATGACATTCCAAAAGACATTTAAGAGCAGGGAATTTAAAATCTGGATGTCCCTGCTGAATGTGTGGGTCCTTAATTGCAGCACAAGAAATCTCAGGAAGGGACGCAAACCAAGCAAGCACCCAAAGCAGAAGACAACAAAAGGTACAGAAGTATCCACAAACCTCTACATTTTCTCCCATTATTAAGTAATTTTCTAAAGATTCACCTTACCCCTGGTTGAAATCAACAGTGGAATATTAGGATTCAGTGCTTTTGTTTCCTACCTCTGGAAGGCACACAGGGCTGCCCTTCCTTACAGCACACTGTTTGCATCAGGATAAAATACCAGATAAAAGCTGGAGGCAAGAGAACTCCCCAGACCAATGGGAATTTGGTGCAGTCAAATTGCTGTTGTTCAGCACCAGTGCTAAGCACTTCCAAAGAGAAGAAAAAGCAATCTGAACTGCAGAGGGGAAAATAACTTAGCTAAATTCAGAAAGCTCATGAACAATAATAATAAAAAAAAAAATTAAACAAAACACTATCTATATGTCAGGATCTTTAGCTTGTCAGAGTGACCCTGAGAAAAGTTCCAAAGTATCTTTTCCCAGCTTGGCACTTCAAGAAGGAGTCAGGGCTCTTCATTTCTCGGTCTCAAGGTTGTTTATTGTATGTCATCTATAAAATTCTTTCTCCTGCCCTGCCCAGGTCCATCCAGCAGGACAGTTCCAGGCACTCTGCCTGCCCCCAGGGCAGTGTTATGGCTTTCTACTAAAAACTACCTGTACAATGTTTACAATTACTTCCCAATACCTATCACCTATGTTAGACAGTGAGCTGCTACTCTAAACCAACCTGTCAGTTCCACCATCACAGCAGAAGATGGAGGCCAAGAAGAAGAAGGAGAAAGGCTGGACACACCCAGATCCCTCCATCTTGCCTCCTGAACCCCCATACCAAAAACCCCAAAATCTACTTTTCCACCCCGTGATAACTTCACTATTATTCTATTTAATTTGTCATGGCTTGCAGATCTTCATCTAAGGTTGGTAACTTGCTCCACGGGTCATAATCAAACCCACAGAGGCATTTTGGGCTGTGTGCCAGGGTCTGTGAGACCCCTGACAGGGGTCTGGGCTGCTCAGGAGAGCCAGAGGGATGCTCTGGGCCCTGACATCTAAAAGCACAGTGAAAGTTCCCTGCCAAGACTTGTCTGCCTAGCAAACACCACAGTGCAGCATTCCCAGCACAATGCCATGCTCCATGAGACCACTACACTTCTGGGAATACTCTGTTCACTTTCAGTCTTTAATGGCATTTATCAGCACTGCACCCTTCCCACCTTACAGCCCTCACCTCAAGGCAGGCAGTGACTTTGTATTTTTATCCCCATTTCTCAGACAAGTTCGCTAAAGCAGTGAGATTAACAAAAGCCCTGAGAAGAAACCACATAGGCAGGCCTGGAACTGCCCAACTCCTGACAACCAATTTCCTTCTTTGACAATTAAATCAGATTCTGAGCGGCACAGCTTTGGCAAGCTGCCTGCATGTTTAGACACTTGCCTGTCTCTAACTTGTGGATTTGGGCCACAGATCTGCAGAGCTGGTCTCACACACACACACTGGGCCCAGGGCTGCCCTGCAGAGTGAATGTGCAGACAATCCAGGCATGATGCTCCCAGCTCATGGCCCAGACCACCCAGCAGCCCAGCACAGCAACAGCACTTGGCAGCCACCACTGCAACCCAGCTTATTGTCCAGGGCTGTAATTAAACTGCCCTGAATATGCAAACTCGTTTCATTCACTGCTTCACTTGCCCAAAACAGGAACTGGAAGCTGTGGATTTCAGCTATGTGGTCTGTGCTCATCTGCTTTTCAAAACATGCGCTGGATTTTTCATTAATAACCTCTATTTCTTTACTTCCTTCAGTGCAACAGAAAAGAGTTTAATTTCCCTTTTTCTCCAGCCTCTCGGGCACTACTGGCTCAAACTGAAGCTAAATGAAGCCACTGGTTGTGGTATTTTCAGGGTCCCATGGACGAAGGAGGAATTGAGAATCTGACTCCATGTTCTTAGAAGGCTAATTTATAATTTTATGTACTTATATTATATTAAAGAAAAGACTGCTATACTAAAACTATACTAAATAATAGAGAAAGGATGCAGACAGAAGGCTTAACAAGATACTAATTAAAATTCATTACTCTCTCCAGAATCTGACACAGCTGGCTGTGATTGGTCATTAAGTCAAAACAATTCACATGAAACCAATCCAACATTCACCTGTTGGATAAACAATCTCCAACCACATTCCAAAGCAGCAAAACACAGGGGAAGCAACCAGATAATTATTGTTTTCATTTTTCTCTGAGGCTTCTCAGCTTCCCAGGAGAAGAAATCCTGGCAAAGGGATTTTTCCAGAAAATGTGACAGTGACAACTGGTCCTTTTAATACATCCTCACAGCCTGGTGCCCACAGCTCACTCAGCTTTCATCCTCTCATGAGGCCTCCTCATTTAGGTGGTATGACAACAAAAATCCCTTAAAATATCCATCAAGGTTTTGATCTTGCCTGGGGTATATTCTCTGATATGTTAAATTTTCAAATGCTAAATTTTCAGCCTCTACTAGGATAGAACTGAAGGTCTTGTTTAGGAGCAAGTTCTTGAAGCAACAACGTGGTAGAGCAGTGAGAATAAAAGTCATCATTTGGTTGGAGAAACAAAATTAAAGCTGGGGAATAGATAGATACCTGGGGTCAGTTAATTACCACACTATCTACCATAGTTACAATTTTACTTTCAATTTTTGACTTTTGCAAGACAACGTGATTAGATCCAGGCAAAACACTTACTTGTACAATCTTGTACACTTGGGGGCCAGTTTGGCCTGGTTTTGTGCTAATTGGAACTGGTTATTAAAATCTGCTGAAAGCATCTTCAGAGTCCTGTAAATACAACCACTTTCACTACTCAAAATACATCCAGGATAAATGGAATAATAACTTGTCTACGGCAAGCAGCTGATTCAAACCCTTCAGCCACAGTTTAACAAACACCAGCAAACAGCAGGCTGATATTTGTTTCCCTAAGCAAAAACTGTAAAAAGATGCTAGTCCCACTTTTTTCTGATTGGCAAAACCAGACATGACAAAACCTGTCACCAGAATGAGACAGAGAGAGAAAACTCTCCTGAATTCCAGATGTTTCAGTGTCTCCTGGAGCCCAAATCTCAGATGTCTTGGGTTGAGATTACTTAATATAAGAAATGTAATTTGGGCAGTGCTTGTAGCAGACATTTTTTGCTACCTTTATATAAAATTGTCTTGTCTGCAATAGCATGAATGGGAATGAAGACTGAACTCATTTTCTTTTCATAACCATTAAAAATAAAAAATTAAAATCTCAGCAACCTAATAAAACACATGGGAGGTTAAAAAGTAAAACTGGCTTGTTACTAAAACAGGCCTTAATATAGAATGCCTGTAATAATGAAAAAGGGTAAATGAAAAGCATGCTGATTCCTGTTATTCTTTGAGCTAGACCATGCCCTTGGGTAGTACACGAAACCCCAGAAATGCAAAATATGAAAGTAATAAACATACAATTGCTCAGAACTTGATAATGATCTCTGTGAAAGAAAATCTGAGGATTTTTGGTAGGCTTTGATGATTCTGAACATGGAATTAAGCTGAATGTATTTTAAATTAAACCTAAAATAAAAACAGCTGCTGGAAAACATGCATGACCAAATTCCTCATCTGAACACGTGCTGCTTTTGGCTATTTTCTTTTAGATTTTCAAACTTCACTGGCATTCTGTATATTCAACTCCACTGTGAAGCACACAGTACAGTAGCTACTGCTGGCATCCAGTTAAGCCAATCTAATTTTATAAATGTTTGCCTGACAACTCAGAACCACTGCTATTTCCATTGGTGAAGGATTACACCACCAAATAAATTTATTCACTCTGGTAGCTGCAATTCTGTGTGTAACAGGGCCTAAGAGAAATACAGGCATTAAGGTTCATGAAGTTCCCCCTGCTGCTCTGATGGCAACCCTCAAAGTCAAATAATCATATGGAAAAAAGACAGCTAATTAATTTTTCTAGGAGTTAATCTGAAGAGCAAAACAAGACGGATTCCTAAGTGGAATTTTCCTATATGAAAAAGATTTGTTCCATTTAAAAAATATAATACAGATGAAAGAGAGACACAGGAGAAGAAATCACTTCTATTAATAAACATATGAAAAAGACTTATTCCAGCACAGCAAGCCAGAGGGCAAAATTAACAAGATGTATAGAATTCACTTCCACTTGTGACTGAATTACCCAACAAAAGATATCCATGTCACAGTGGAAATGCCCTAATCAAATAAACTTTGAAATACCATCTATTTGGAAATCTGACCCCTCTATCCCCAAATCTACAAGGTTCTATGGAAATTCAAGAGACACAAAAAACAGTGTTCTGCAGCACTGTGAATTGAATAACTTTCAGACTTGCCATGGTTTTGTTGATAAAACTATAAACCATGTGTATGTATTGTTTCCTTTGCACTTGGCAGGATGACAGCAAAAACTTGAAAAATTAATTTCACAGTAGTCAAAAAGTAGTTTTCTATCCCATATTCATTTACCTTTAAAACCTGAATATCTTAAAAAATAACCCACATCCTAAAAAAGCCATTCCTATAAAAACCTTTCTCACTTAGTTTTAATCTCCTTGTAGCATGTGCATGTCTCAGAAAACACTTTAGAGTGAAAAGCCAGATGTTTTCTTCAGCCTAAAGTCAGCCCATAACCACTGCCAAAACAAGGCAATATTAACCATACCTAAAGAGTAGAAGATAATTTTTAGAATCTATCCATAAATCTGAAATGCCATCAAATGGAGACAGTAGGAAAAGAATTCCATGTATCCTGGGGAAAAAAATCAAAACCCAATAGAGTCCACATGCTCCACTCCTGAAAATGCCTCCCAGCACAAAGATAAGCTTTCATTGCTCTCTGCAGGAGTAATTCTCAAGGGTTTTGGGTAACCAAGTTACTCATAAAGTTGTTCCATGACAGGCATGGCACACAGAGGACAAGAGAAGAAATGGAGTTTTATTTGTGTGTAAACCTCAGGAATGAATCCTGCAGCTCCAACAGCTGCCTACCCCCTCACAATCCCAAATGTCTGCACCTGATCTGGCCACAGCAGTTGGAACTGATAACACTCCACAATTTCAGATTTCTCTTTTCCACCCATTAAGCATGAATTTCACTGCTCAGCCTTCCCTGACACCCTGATCTGCTGAAGGACCTGCTGGCCTCTGACTCCCACAAGGCCCAGCTCTCAAGGGTCACAAAATATGAATGCTTTGGGTTGGAAGAGACCTTAAAGATCATCTTGTTCCAACCCCTGCCATGGCAGGGACACCCTGCACTATCCCAGGTTGCTCTAAATCCTGTTCGTCCCAAGTGTCTGCACCTGATCTGGCCGCAGTTGGGATTGATACAACTCCAGAATTCCAGATTTCTCTTTTCCACCCATTAGCATGAGTTTCACTCCTCAGCCTTCCCTGACACCCTGCCTTGCTGAAGGACCTGCTGGCCTCACAAAACCATGAATGCTTTGGGTTGGAAGGGACCTTAAAGCTCATCTTGTTCCACCCCTGCCATGGCAGGGACACCCTGCACTATCCCAGGTTGGTCCAAGCCCCATCCAGCCTGGCCTGGGACACTTCCAGAGATGGAGCAGCCACAGCTTCTCTGGGCACCCTGTGCCAGGGCTCACCACCCTCACAGGGAGGAAATTTTCCTAATACCCAATCTGAAGTTACTCTCTGCCAGTTTGAAGCCATTCCTCCCTGTCCTGTCCCTCCAGGCTCTTGTAAAACGTCCCTGTCCCCCTTTCCTGCAGGAAGGGCACAATGAGCTCACCCTGATCCCTTCTCCAGCCTCAACAATCCCAGTTCTCTCAGCCTTCCCTCACAGGAAGGCTTTCAAACTGGCAGAGAATAAGTTCGGATTGGATATTAGAAGAAATTCTTCAGATGAGGCCCTGGCACAGGGTGCCCAGAGAAGCTGTGGCTGCCCCATCCCTGGAAGTGTCCCTGGCCAGGCTGAACAGGGCTTGGAGCAATCTGGGATAGTGCAGGGTGTCCCTGCCATGGCAGGGGTGGAACAAGATGATCTTTAAGGTCTCTTCCAACCCAAAGCATTCATATTTTGTGACCCTTGAGAGCTGGGCCTTGTGGCAGTCAGAGGCCAGCAGGTCCTTCAGCAAGGCAGGGTGTCAGGGAAGGCTGAGCAGTGAAATTCATGCTTAATGGGTGGAAAAGAGAAATCTCAAATTCTGGAGTTTTATCAATCCCAACTCATGTAGCCAGATCAGGTGCAGACAACTGGGATGAACGGGGCTTGGAGCAACCTGGGATAGTGCAAGGTGTCCCTGCCCACGGCAGGGGGTTGGAACAAGATGAGCTTTAAGGTCTCCATCCCTCTAATAAAACCCCAAACTTTGGTGATGTGAGGTCCCCAGGACGAGGTGAGAGATGAGAATTTGACTTCATGTTCTCAAAAGGCTGATTTATTATTTTATGATATTATATTAAAAGAAATGCTATACTAAAACTATACTAAACTATAGAGAAAGGAGACATCAGAAGGCTTCACACGAATGATAATGAAAGCTTGTGACTGACTTCTCAGAATCTCAACACAGCTGATGGTGATTGGTCATTAATTAAAAACAATTCACATGGAACCAATCAAAGATGCACCTGTTGGAGAGCAACCTCCATACCCCTTTCCCAAGCAATCAGATAATTATTGTTTTAATTCTTTTCTGAGGCCTCTCAGCTTCCCAGGAGAAAATCCTGGGCAAAGAGGATTTTTCAGAAAATATCATGGTGACACCAAACCATAAAGTCCTGTGTTCCTGCTCCACTTTCCTTCCACAAGGAAACACAAAAAAGAGGCAACTGGAAGGCTGCAGTGATGTTTTTAGAAGGAAATGGGGCTTGCTAGGGAATATTTAGCAGCACCCAGGCTTTTATATGGTGGTCAAAATATTCCCTCCTTTCAACTCACAAGAAGATAAAATTTTCCAGAAGTTCAGGACAGCACTGCTTTTACCACATCCAGCAAAATCTTCACACAGCAAAGCACCAGAGCTCAGTCCCAATGACGGCAGTGACATCTGACAGACACGAGCTCCCCCTCCAACCCTGGTAAACACATGGAGACCACACAGCTCAGGTGAAATGGCACAGAAAATCCCACTTTCTTTGTCATTTTTCCATCTTTTCCCATAGCTTATTATGGACATTTTACTCACATTTCAGTATCAGAATCTCTTTACTAATTAAAACCTAAGTAATCTCAAGATTGTCAAGAAACTGACCTTGGAATCAAAAGAGTGCAAATTTTATTAAAGCAGCAAGCAAGACAATTTCCAGGAAAAAAAAATGCAAGAGCACAATACCAACCATGTCAGCATGTTTTATTGGAAACATTTTATGTTTGTCTGGACAAAAAAAAGATGAAAAAGTGCAGAAAATTAAAATTATTAGTTATTATTTCAAAATATAAGAGGGGCTTGAAATATCTTGAAATATCTTCATGTTCAAAAAATTTCAATTGCCTCAAGTAAATGGGCATAACATCCGTTTTGCAAAAGTGAATTTAGAAAAGTCACAAACATCAAACTGCTCAGTTACATAAAAATATGTATGTTTGATGTCACATCACCAAAATGTCCCAGAAAACACATTCACCATGGCTCCTACCACTGGGGTTCACCATACTTCATTTTTGATTCATTACCTGGAGCAGAAGTGGGACCTTACTGCAGTTTAATAGTTGTAAATAACATCACATCAATTTTCAAATTTGCACTTAAATTCAATACATACACTTTGGGCATATCATCATCACTGTCACATTTAACCCTTACTGCTTTCTTTAGGTGATGTGTTTGAAACAGATCAAAATACTTTCATTTAACCAAATTTTTTATGTATCCACTTCCAATAAACCCTATGAGTATGACCTTGCCTATGTTCAGTACATTTAGAGAGCTTCTGTATTTACACTGGAGTAGTGAAGAAGTTACTGGGACAGCCTGTATTTAGATATTCCCAATCCATAATTTTGAGTGTGCATGGCACTGCAACTCAATGCTTTGTGTCAAAAGAATGCAAAGTGCACCCTCATAACAAGCAAATGAGCTGAAATATAAAAATGTGCTATGGCTTGGAAGCTGAAGAAACTTTCAGGCACTAAAAAAGCACAGCAATAAAAAGGGAATATTTTGCTATGCAAATCTCAGTATTTTTTTTCTCCGAAGAGTATTAGGTCCCTAAGTAATTCACAATTAATAGGTCTGTTCTTGACAGAAAATGTGTATCTCGTTAAAGGAAGAAAAGTTTGTTACTTTTACTCAGAAAGATTTGAGAGTTTCCAAAAGCTGCAAGTGGCATAAGCACTTCTTCAGAGAGGTACTTCTCCTCAGAGGTATAATCTTACCCTTTTCAACAGGGGCCTGTTAAAAGAATTTATTTGTGAGAGGATAATCTTGTGCAGCTTGAACTTTCTCACCAAGCTGCCTGCTCATTGCTATGCTGGGTGGGAGGTGAGGCTGCTTGCAATGCCAGCCATGTCTATCGAATCAGAACTAACCTTTTGTTCCACTCATTTTCTCTGCAACTTTCTGCCACCAGCAGCCACCTCAAAAAAAAAAAAAAATAAAATAAAAATACACTTTTGAAGCCTTGGTGCCTTTTAGGTAATTCACTTCTAAGATGGTTCAAAATAAGGAAGTTTGGTGGTTTTGTGGACAGCCAATCAGGAGTTTTTGCAGAACACAGGAATGTGTGGCCTTAACTTTGTCACCTCCACTTTGTGAATACTCATCAATGCAAAAATAAAGGGAATGTCATCTCAAAGTGTAACACCGACTGATACCAGGGTCCAAAAATAAAGACCAGAAGACTGATTTCCATTAGTTATCAATGCCATCAGAATAGCAAGATTCTGACAGCAAATCAGTTTCAGAAAGAAGAAAGATCCTAATAAGTCAGCACTGGTGATACACAGAAACACACCAAGAAGAGCAAAGAAAGACTGATGACTACACTACTCACTTCACTTTACAGAAAAGCAATATTCTTAAGGAATAAGTACCTGTAACTTACACTACACACACAAAAAATATTAGTGCTTGCTCACTAAACATCATAAATGCCTATAAAATCATAAAACATATGCACAAGTACCCTGCAATCCAAAAAAAACCAACCCACAGTCTCTGAAGGAAAAGCACACAAAACCAGCATATAAAATTAGAAAGCCTTATTAAGCAGACACTGGGGATGCATCAAGAATGCAGCTTTATCACAATCTTAAACTGAAAAAAAAGCACATGATAAAATTGTGTTTATGGTTTCTCTTTTCATTCAATGCTGTGTATTACATTTCCCAAGCATCAAAAAATCATCTTGGTAAAATCACGAACTGTACGAGCAGCACTGGGGAATCTGGTAAAAAAGAAAAAATTCTTTGTTAGCCAAGCCACAAAGCATCTACAGAGGCTAATTGATGATGAAAATGCCAGGAGGGCTGACAGCTGAATGATAGAGCAGCCCTGGGATGCTGCCTTCCCCTTGCAGAGGAGCCCCTTCGATTGCATGTCTGCTCCTCCTGGGCAGCACAGCTCCTGGGCACAGGGCTGAAAGCAGCAGCCTGCCTCAGGAAAGGGGACAGGATGGGGACAAGGTCCTCACAGGGACAGGACGGGGACAGGGTCCTCACAGGGACAGGCTGGGGACAAGGTCCTCACAGAGGATTCACTGCAGGCTGGGCACAGAGCCCTCACAGGGATTCACAGGCACAGGCTGGGCACAGAATCCTCACATGGACAGGCTGGGCACAGAGCCCTCACAGGGCACTCACAGGCACAGGCTGGGCACAGAGCCTTCACAGGGCACTCACAGGGACAGGCTGGGCACACAGCCCTCACAGGGATTCACAGGGACAGGCTGGGCACAGAGCCCTCACAGGGCACTCACAGGGACAGGCTGGGCACAGAGCCCTCACAGGGACTGGCTGGGCACACAGCCCTCACAGAGCCCTCACAGGGACAGGCTGGGCACAGAGCCCTCACAGGGCACTCACAGGGACAGGCTGGGCACAGAGCCCTCACAGGGCACTCACAGGGACAGGCTGGGCACAGAGCCCTCACAGGGCACTCACAGGGACAGGCTGGGCACAGAGCCCTCACAGGGACTGGCTGGGCACACAGCCCTCACAGAGCCCTCACAGGGACAGGCTGGGCACAGAGCCCTCACAGGGCACTCACAGGGACAGGCTGGGCACAGAGCCCTCACAGGGCACTCACAGGGACAGGCTGGGCACAGAGCCTTCACAGGGCACTCACAGGCACAGGCTGGGCACAGAGCCCTCACAGGGACAGGCTGGGCACCGAGCCCTCACAGAGCCCTCACAGGGACAGGCTGGGCACAGAGCCCTCACAGGGATTCACAGGGACAGGCTGGGCACAGAGCCCTCACAGGGCACTCACAGGGACAGGCTGGGCACAGAGCCCTCACAGAGATTCACGGGGACAGGCTGGGCACAGAGCCCTCACAGGGCACTCACAGGGACAGGCTGGGCACAGAGCCCTCACAGGGATTCACTGCAGGCTGGGATCTCCCTTTTCACCCCTTTTCCTTTCGCTCCCCCAAGGGTGATCAGGGAGCTCTGCAGCTCTGCCCAGCCCGTGCAAGCACCAGGCTCTGGCAGCACCACCTGACACTGCCCAGGAGCCCATTCCCAGGAATCCCAGTGCTGTCACCTGGAACCATCATCTCTCCTGGAGCTGCCATCCCATCTGGAGCCACCATCTCACCTGGGAGCTGACATCCCACCTGCAGCTGCCATCCTACATGGAGCTGTCATCGTACCTGAGAGATGCCACCCCACACGGAACTGCCACCCCACCTGGAGCTGATATCCTGCCTGGGAGCTGCCATCCCCCCTGAGAGCTGCCATCCCACCTATCACACCTGGAACTTCCATCCCATCTGGGGGCTGCCATCCCACCTGGAGCCACCATCTCATCTGCAGCTGCCAGCCCACCTATCCCACCCATCTGGAGCTGCCATCCCAGCTGGGCATGGAGGATCAGCCCTGGCTGGGGCACAGCAGAGTGAGGAACCCAATTCCTGCTGCACATGCAGGCTCAGGGAGTGGCAGTTCAGCATTTCCAGCTGCCACTCCATCTCCTGCTCACTTGAAAATGAAGCCTGGGCTTAAGTGCTTTATGGGACTGGGGCCAGGCTGCTCAGTTTCTTGCAGAACTGTGTTTTTATATCCATAATGTTAGCTCAAGCCTTCTGCCAAGGAAACCTCTTTTCCCAGAGTTTTGTTTATTTTTCAGGATTGAGCTCAGAGAGGGCTGGGGGTTAACCTCAAGTACAGTGGCCTGATGGCCATATATGCTGAAGACACTTTCTACTGAAAAGGGAACTCTATGAAGTATGCTCAGTTTATTAGTCCCTAACTCTGCAAGGGACAAGCAAAGCAGCACAGGGATAAGTGAAAGTGGGGCTCTCCCATGCAATCTGTGATAGAACAGACAGCATGCAGATGAAAAAGTAAATTAAATAATGCCAAGTCCAAGTAACACAGCATTGGATTGTTTATGCTTTCAGAACCTAATTTTTCTCTGTGTATTTTAAAAATCTAAAACTCTAAGATGAAAGAGAAAGGGAAACAAGGGAGTACTTGGAAAAAGATTTCAGAAGAAAACACTTGAGCAAAACCACTCGAATCACTCAAAAAGAGAGATTATTTTCCTAATCATGACCAACGTGTTGGTGAGAAATGACCCTAAAATAACCCTAAACTTTTATACCCAAAGATAATCAGCTTCCAAAACTAAAGCAAGAGATAGTTTGGGTTCAGGAACTTTGTGGGAAATTCATGTCTGTAACACCTTCCCCAGGTGGCAGCAATGGCTGAAGAGGCTCAGGTGGGGAACAGAGCAGGACTGAGCTCAGTCCCACAAACCCTGCAAGGCCACACAGCTTTGAAGGCTATGAAATACAAGCAGATTTTAAAATCTTTGTTTCCCTTCTGCTGTTTGAGTAAGTGCACTTCCTTAGAGAAATTCTCATCAAAAATTTAAGAAATAAATTACAAAACAAAAAAAAAAAAAGAAAAAATAGAGCAAAAGTGGAAAAGAATTTATGGTTTTATGGCTTGGCTCAAGAAAATTTAGATGCTCCAAAGCAAAAGTGGTCATGAGGTCTTTGGCAGCAAACCAGTGAGGCACAGACTTGTTCTCTTTCACAAAGCATTTTACAAACAGTGGGCACAAGGAAAACTGGAACCACTCAGACCTTGCCATGACAAGATAGTATTTTAAGTCTCACCCATTAGTCCACAAAGTAATGATGGGACAAAAACAACTTCTTTAGGCTCTGATGTCAAAAAATGGTATGTATACTACAGAATACTGTAAAGAAGTGATGAAACGTTTTCATGGGTTCAGATGCACTGGGGAGGAACATGAAAAGACATTTTTAAGTGTATCATGTCTTACGAATTGGAAACCCTGGGTCACTACATGTAGTCTCAAAACAGAACCATGGACTGGTTATACATTTTCACAGTCAAATATAATGAACAAGCCATTCTTTTTTACTGTCAGATAATCATAAATGTCACTTCAACTAATCATCATGAAGAATTAAGCTCATATCAAAATTCAGAGTCTACCAATGGAGCAGCTCAAATCCTGCAAGAAGGATTCATCATTCCATCAGGGATGAAGCCCCACAGCTGAGGGCATATCCTGGGCAAGCTCAGACAAGGAGAAGTACAGATTATACATACTTAATAATTAAAGCTTGCAGAGTAATGCATCACATACCTCACAAAAACCCCAGCAAAACACAAAGTGCCTTTTTTTGTAAAACCCACAGGACCAATTAAAGGGAGAGGAGCAAGACAAACTGAGCAAAAGCCCTGAAGATGTGCTGCAGTGTGGGTGTGGAAGGGAGTTTGTGTCACTCACACACTCCTGTCCCTCCCCAGCTATCAGCAGCAGGGAAGCAAACACCTGAGAAGGTCAGGCTGGGTGCTCTGCCGAACTCACACACTGCTTAGTCCAGCCAAGCCCCCTCCAGCACAGGCAAAATATGGCTAAAAGCAGCTTGAAATGGTAGGATTAGCCAAGCAGGACAGTGTGAGGGGAAGACAGACATTATTGATGTTGATAGGTTCTCACCAGCACTCCAAAGTCTTCAAATACTGGGAGGTGGGGGTGTCCATAATTTTTTTTTTCCAGCTCTTTTCCATGTCTTTTGTCTCAATTTCTTACATTCCTTTCCCACTGCTTTGCCTCCATGTTCTTCTACATCTCTTTCTCCTGGGTTAGCTCTTTTTTCTTTCCACACAAACAAGATTCTCTCAAAACCACTGCCTGTCTCATTCTAACTGTGAATAGTGTAACTTTTCTGTTACCTCAAACCGCTGTTTCAGTTCTTCCTGTGTGCCTCTCTTCCCTTCTGCCAGTGTCCAGCAGTTCAGAACACAAATGACAAGTTCCTGTCATAAATAAAGGTATAATGCACAATTCCTGAGAATTTGCCTAGTTTAACTTCTTCCTGCAATCTTCTGTTCCATAAAAGATCTGTTCCTTGAGTTTGAGCTTTCTCCCCAAATTCTCATCTGTGTCACACTCACTCACTAGAAAAAAAGAGGGGAAATAATGTAATTATACTATAGAGAGCATATTAGGAATGAGAACCAAGGGTAAACTCCACACACCAAGTACAGCAGTGAGTCAAAACAGTCTTACTAGGTGAAGTTTTTAACAGAAAGTATGGACAAAGAAAGAAAATGGGAGAAAGCATGGACATCTCCCTAAAAAGAGCCAACAGACCTTTCAAACTCTCTCTCTCTCTATATATATATAAAAGTATTTATATAGATATATAAATATATATATAGATAGACATATATATTTAGGTACAGATATATATATTTGTGCACATCTCTGAGTACTTGCACTGTGATCCCACGGGAGCAAACAAAGATCCTTCTGTAAGGGCCCAGTGATGGGCAGAAATGCCCCAATCTCCTTTTCCACCTGGCCCTCAATCCTCATTCTGTACATCCAATTTCCTGCTGCTCCTGCCAGTCCAGCACACCAGGGCTCATCCTTCAGACTGCACTCCTGATCCACCCCATCTCCAGAGAACGGAGCACAGACCTGAACGCTTGAAACAGTCTAGAAATTACTGTATTTTTTTCTCTTTCCCCTATCCTCCAGTCCTTATTAATATTTCCAGTAGTAAATGCCCTCTAGGGAGCTCTGCAACAAGGAGGCTCACCTCTGGGAAAATGAGGATTCATGTGTTGCCATGGCTCACAAGCTCAGGAGCTATGGGGCTATAATAAAAGCAACAAAATTTCATTAGAGAGGATTAAAACTGTTTGATCTCCCAGAAAACAACTACAGGAGATAGTGCAGAGCAAGTTTGCACAGAAACAGAGATCAGAGGCACCAATATCCACTTCAGGTAAGGAAACAGAGGCTCTCAGCATTGTAAAAATCAGCTCTGGAAGTTGTGTCAGTGACTGCCAGTAACTCAGGTGTAACACAGCTGTCAGAATGTTCAGGCTCTGAAAAATCAGAGCCTGAACACTGAAAAATCAGGATATATATAAAATATCCTGATATATATATATAATTTTATACTATCTCCAGTTAGTGACATAGAAGCCAACACATGTTTGATGTCACAGACAACCAAATGTGTATATCTTTCTATATAAATGGCAAATGTTGCTCTGAGCAGAGTCACTCTGAGCTGGTCAGGGCAGACACTGGCTCCACTTGGCCCAATGGCAGCAGAAAACATCTGTCTGCTGCAGAAAACATTTGTGCAGCCTTAGAACAGCCACATCTCTCTCTAGGCTTCAAGTTTCTAAAAGGAAATGCAGGTTTTCTATAAATGCTGTACAAGTCCAGTAACTACCATTTATAGTTCCATTTGCCCACTTATAATTCCATTCCCCTTATATAAACTGTGCCCACTTCTCTGGTTTATACAGACATGGGTGGACTGGAGGAAAATTCAGTGAAGGTTTTGCATAGATGGACTAGAAGATTTAAGAAAACAGTAAAGCTTCACTACAATTAATAAATGCCTAGAGAAACACAATAAAACAACCAGGGCCTTTGAGCTTATCTGGCACAGAAGGGCACACACCCCATGAGCCACCAACCAGGCTCCTGTTTCCAAGCTGTGCCCCAGGTTCATTAGCACAACTAGGAAGCATTACAGCATTTCTCCTGAAACACCAAATACTGGTATTGGTCATTTTTCCTCAATTTTTCCAATGACTGTTAACCTAACTGAGCTGTGGCACACTGGGAGGCAGCCAGCACTGGTAATATCAAATATTGACAGGTAAGAACACGTTTTTATTCTCTTTCACACACTAATGTCCACAGCTCCACTTATTTTTCAGTCTTCTAGTCCATCTATACAAAGCCTTCACTGAGTTTTTCTCCAGTCCATCTATATCTACATAAACCAGAGAAGTGGGCACAGCTTATACAAGGGAAAATGGAATTATAAATGGCAGTTATTGGACTTCTTGTACCTGCATTTAGAGAAGACCTGCATTCCTTTTAAAAACTTGAAGCCTAGAGAGACATGTGGCCTTTCTAAGGCTGCACCAAAATCTACTTAGGATCAAAAAAAAAAAAAAAGAAAGGAATTCAAAGTAAAGGCAGAAGAATTATCACACAACTTCAGCTGGAGATTGCAAAGACAATGCTCCAAGCTGTTTGTAAAAGAACTTGAAGCACTGCACTAAGATTGTTTGGCACTGCAGCCCCTAAAAGGTGAGGAGGGAACGAAATGAAGACCTACAAGTTTTGTAAACAGATTAGCCCCCAAATGCCTCATTGATAAAAACAGGACTGCAAGTTATTGATAGAAAATACAGTGCTAAAAGTTACTTTATAGTTCAGTTTTTATATTCAACAAAATGTAACACTGTTCAAGGTACAATTTAGATGGCTGGTGTGTGTTTGGGGTTTTTGGTCATTTTTCTCCCAAAACCTAAACTATGCTAAATGCAAAATCAATGAAAACCTTTCTGAACTATCTTAAAAATGAAATTAATCTGGGAAAATTTATTGTTTGAATTGGCAAATCCTCTGCTGGCAACCAAACGGTTAAAGAAAAAATAAGGGGAAAAAAGCCTTAAAAGACTCGGGAGAATTAGCTGTTGCTAAAACAATTTTATGGTCCTTTCCACTCCAGTGGAGGTAGTTTGTATGGCTGACTGGAATCTATTCAATGCTGTCAAACATCTAACACTCCCATAGCCAGACGCCTCACAATGAATAACAAGCAGCCTTGCTGCCAATATGCTCGAGCTGCATTTTTTACCAGGGACTGGACCCCAACCCAGCAACACTCCAACTTCATTGTTCCATGCCTTGTTAATTTATAAGACCAAAAATCAACCACAACAAACAGAAGTGCCAGAATTCTAAAGCATTGCAGCTACAAAATCCATCATATTTAACAAACCACAATACAGAAAGTCAGGTTCGTAAAAAGAACCTGCACATCTAATTTCTCTTTTGTAGTTTAAATTGATTTCATAATAGAAAATAACACTCAATTTCAGCAGATGACTTCCATAATCTTGGGAGGCTCACAGTAAGTGCACAGAATAAAAAAGAAAGAAGTAGAAACAATGAATAAAGTGTACACAACTCTCGTTGAAACACTAAGCACATCATCTGTCATCCTGAGTATCATCATTTCCATAAATATTATCCCACCCATTGATTGCCTTGCTCAGTGCTGTGCTTCAAGCAGAATCCTGGACTCTGACCATATTTACATCCTTCATCTTTCAGCTCTAATAATGCTGAAGTGCTGACACCAGCCTCTCATTGCAGGGAAGACAGAGAGTGCTCAGTGACAGCCCTGGCTCTGGGAAATTACAGCTCTGCTCTCCTGGCAGCTTTATGATTATGGCTCTGACAGGCCCTGTGTTCTGGAGCTCATCTCCTGCCCTGGGCACATCCTCCTCTGCTGCAGCACTAAGCTAAAGTCAAACAGGACACACACATTTCCATGGAGGTATCCTGGAGCATTTTCAGCTTTGCAGGGGAAAACCAGCACCGTTCTCACCATGTTTCAAACACCTGATGACTCTGGGGTTTACTTTTAATTACACTTGCTGCTAGACTTCCCAGCATCTAATTCTCTAGGAACCATAAGGTGGTGCTGAAAAATCCCAGAGCCTGGGTTTGTAAAACAAAGTGAAGCAAAGCAGCTGTTTTGAGAAAAAGTGGCCATATCATGCAAACAGCCCTGAGAAAAACTAAACTCGAGTCCACAGCAGAACTCATGAGCTCATTCTTATTGAATAAAAATTGCTGCTGCACTTTCAGGGCTGAGCTGATCACCCACATTAAAAAGACACAGCTTTGATGGAGTGAAGAAAAGCAGGGGGCTGTGAGTGTCAGTGTGTGCACAAGTGCTTGTGGGTGCTTGTGCTGGTGTTGAACACCCCAGAGGGACAGGCTGGGCAGCCCTGCAATGCTCAGGGACATTGCTCCATCAGCCATGCACTTTGAAGGATGTATTCAGAAGTAACATCAATGAGGTATCATTGTTTTTAAGCCTAAAGAAAACAACAATGAAGTAATAAAATGTAAAGTTCAGGGATTTACCACCACTGAATTTTTTACCTAAATACAGGTAGTATCCTTAATAAAAAAGTGAATTTTTTTAAAATTCATTTTTACAGTACTATTTAGGCCTCTTGCTCTGAAAGCAAGGTACTATTTCTTTCTACTCATCATCAACCTGCTGTCCTTACTCTCTACATCTGGCCCCACAGCATTCATTAGCACGTGCACTGAAGAAGAAACACCCAAATTATGCACAACTTCATCTGGTTTGAAGCAGCATGCATGCACATCTCCAGAAAACACTCAGCTATGAGCATTTCTGGGACCCCAGAAACACACACAAATACCTGACACATTTTCAACAAACACCGGCACAAGTGTCAAACAAGTGTACCTTAACTGTAAACAGGAAAAATGGCCACAAAAACACAGATTGTCCCAAAACCTTAACCACAAATGATGAATCACAGATAAACCTGGTCCCAGACCAAAAGCTGGTAAAAAGCTACATCCATCAGTTGCATTGATATCAATGTTTAACATGAGCTTTTTAGGTTACATACTTACACAAAATCCAAGATTTAGGGAATGAAAAGTAGAACTTGAGTGCTGCTCCAGCAGGCAGAAAAGAGCTTTTTATCTTCCTACAGACTAATGAGTCATTAATAGTGTGGTTAAGCACTATCAGCAAGTCAGCAGCCAGTGGGGAGGCAAGCTGGGCTTTCCTTGTGAAGGGAGAGACACATCCCTGCAAATGCATCATCACTCCTGCAAAAGAAACTGAAGGCTGCACAATTTATGTCAAATCCAATTCTTAGCTACATGTTTAGTCAAACAACATGACAGCTGGATAACACCCAGCAAATATTCTCAGAACTAACACAATTGTAATTACACGGTGTTTCTTTATTCCTGCTCCACTTGATAACAGACTTTTGGAAATGTGTATTTCAATTTAACCTACTCCATTTTGACATAAATACTTAATTTTAAGCAGTTCCACTGCTACAGATGAGAGGATCCTTACCCCCAGGAAATCAGGCTACTCTGTGGCATCAAACACCTGCATGAAGAGAACTGTCATTACCCAACAGGGGCCAGAAGGCTCCTTGGATCCCCCCAGGGAGCTGTTCAAGGCTACATGAGCTCTAATTCTGCAGAGGACTTCTGGAACAGATGGAAATAAGGCAAAGGCATTAAACAATTTAGATTATTATTTCCAGAAATACTTCTACAGTACTCAAGTGTCAAAATGCTTTTAAATCAAGCAAATTGCACGTGGCAAGACTTACAAAGCTGACTGCAAGAATTAGATGCTTACGCTCCATGAAATTCAGTTGATTCCAGAGATATAGCTCCACTGCTGCTTTTTAAAAATTCACCCATGACTGACCATAACATGAGAGCAGTACCTTAATGAGTATAAAGCCCAAGAGAAATAAAACAGAAATTTAATGCAGACTTATTTTTGCACGTTTACAGCACGGTGAAAGCCATCCCCTTCCCTTTCCCACAGAAAAAGGACATTGCAAGGTGTGCCCTCAGGGCAATTCCCCTGCTTTTTACAAATCTCCTCCTGCCCCAGGATTCACAAAGGACTTGAACTGATGTACATTCACATAACCTGGGTTCATGAGAACCACATATGAAAGGACTGCAAGAAGTGCTGCTAAATCAGACAGGGCTGTTTGGACATCTTGAACAGAAACCTCATCACAGCTGAGGGCTCCTCCAGTTTCTGTTTTCAGAGGAGGTTTCCTGCTAAGTGCTTAGAAAAAGCAAAATGCCATTTAAAATAACAACTTTCCCTGTCCTTTTTTACAGTTGTTTTCTGCAATCTAACCACAAGGAATTGAATATACTGCTTTAACCTCTGCTAAGTACAGTTTTTGTACTTATTGACAGCTGGTAATGATCATTTGAATTGGAAAACTTGCAGGAAGGAAGCACCTGAGTTCAGCCCTGAGTGTTCTCCAAAGTCTCCAGGAGTGTTTTATGATACCATTCAATGTCATTAATCAAGTGGTTCATTACAAGCTGGCAGAAACTCTTTGTTGCTGTGAACTCACTCAGCACAAAGTTATTTTGTTCATAGTACTGCCACTTCCTTTTCAAATTTGTAAGGTTACTGTGCATCAGCCTCCTGCTGCTGCAAATTTGGCACTCTTTTCTCTGAGCTTTTCTTTTTCTAAAGGTGACCATTTAACAGATCTTGGGTCTTTTCTTTTTTATTTCTGCATTCCTCATAATTTAAGACACCTGAGTTATTTTCTGTAAGCCTTCCAGACACTGCTGAATTTTTACCAGAAAATTTATAGTAAGATTTTATATTTGTTTTCCCCAAAGGTCCCTCTCCTGTAAGTTCTGGCTCAAGGCCACTGCAGTAACACAGGCATTCCAGGATACCCCAAGTGTGTTTTTCCACTGGCAGATGCCCCCTTCTGTCCTTAAACTGAATCTAGAAGAAATCTATATATTTGCTTGTTCAGTGCAAAGGTCCCATATGCTGCTTCTCAGCAGGGATCATCTGTTCTGCTTAAATGCAACATTTAAACCCACTGATGGGAGGAGATTGATCAGCCAGCCACCAAGAACAACCATCTATCTACATGTATTTTCTGTTTGGTCTTTTTTTCACTGCCCTAAGCTCTAATTTGCTGTTAATTCTGTGTAATTTGCCTCCCAGGTCCCAGTGACACTCCGAGCTGCACAGGCACGGAAAACCCAAATCCTTTGCATTTTCTCTGTCAGCAAGGACAGCAGACCTTGCTGGAAGTTTTCACCTTCTCGTGCCTTTCTTGCATTTCTTCTGAGCCACATGAACTTTTAAGAAACAACACTCAAATGATCTGCCAAAAATAGGCATCAGAAAGTCTCTTTCATTACAACCTGAAATCAGACCCTTTAAAATACAAATGGTATTTAGTGGATATTTTCTCAATACTATCCATCTTTCTCCTTGATGTCATAGAAAGGTTGTCATTGATTTTGCTCCAATTTTGATCACAATCATAATTTCTGTGCTTCCTGACACTCTTGCAATTCCATGCATCTTGCATCTTAAACATCCTTTTCTGTATTTTTCCTGCCTCTAGCTGCTCCTCCTCCCAAAGTTTCTTCTTCTATCACTTTTTATATCACTGTTATCACATTAATTGCTGAGCTTGTCTCCAAGAAATTAACTGCCTTGAGGCACATCCTTCTGCTTTCTCCTAGTGCTTAATCTCGGATCATATCTTGGTTTTATAATCCCTATCAAGCCTTTTATTAGCTTTTGCTTTTATTACTCCTAAAATCACAAAACACAATATGCTGGACTTTGCTCTTGCCTAACAGTCATCCATCCTAAAAACAGCAGGTCCGTGCCTTTTTACATTCTCCTCATTTAATGCTTTCTCAGCCATTAGAACATTAGCAACAAGATAAATACTTTATGTGTATGAACTCCTTGCAGTTAGAACACAGAATTACCAGATGTGCCTTCTCACATTCCAGATATTCTGCTAGCACACCCCACTTTGCATTTCCCATCCCTTTGCATTCCCACCACAGGCAAAGGGATTCTGATCCAGAGACAGGAGAGAACCTCTGGAGCCATGAACTGGCAAAGGAAACCTGAAGGGAAGGAGAATGGAATGGAATGGAATGGAATGGAATGGAATTGGAAATGGAAATGGAAATGGAAATGGAAATGGAAATGGAAATGGAAAGGAAAGGAAAGGAAAGGAAAGGAAAGGAAAGGAAAGGAAAGGAAAGGAAAGGAAAGGAAAGGAAAGGAAAGGAAAGGAAAGGAAAGGAAAGGAAAGGAAAGGAAAGGAAAGGAAAGGAAAGGAAAGGAAAGGAAAGGAAAGGAAAGGAAAGGAAAGGAAAGGAAAGGAAAGGAAAGGAAAGGAAAGTCAAAGGAAAGGAAAGTCAAAGGAAAGGAAAGTCAAAGGAAAGGAAAGTCAAAGGAAAGACTATCAAAGGAAATCAAAGGAAAGGAAATCAACAGAAATCAAAGGAAATCAAAGGAAAGGAAAGGAAATCAAAGGAAAGGAAATCAACAGAAATCAAAGGAAATCAACGGAAATCAAAGGAAAGGAAATCAAAGGAAAGGAAATCAACGGAAATCAAAGGAAAGGAAATCAACAGAAATCAACAGAAATCAAAGGAAAGCCAAAGGAAATCTGTGCCTGGGCAGGGCAGCAACTCCTGAGAGCCCCTGGTGCAGCAGGAAAGCCATGCCACAGATGAGGGTGCCTGGCAGAAGCAGCAGTGCCACTGTGGGGACAGGATGGCCAAGCCTCACTGGAGGCCCAAAGTGAAGCACTCAGACCTGGAGCTGGAGGCACTGGTCAGATTCCAGCCATTTGTGATCCAACAGAAATCCTCACTCTGATCCCACCCCAGACACTCCTGCTGGAGCAGGACTGCAGGTCCCTGCTGGCCCTACGGGACCATGGAACAGCTCAGTGGGATGTGGCTCCGGGGGTGTGGGCACTGTTGGTTACCCCACCTGCTGATACACCTGCACCACAAGCCCTTCAGAACTGCCTCTCCTCCTCCTCATCTCTTTATTTCAGTTGAGAGCAGTTTACTTTCACTCTGAATAAAAAGCAAAATTAACATCAGCAACCATGTGTAAGTACAGAGCTTGTAGAGCAATACAGAAACCGAACACATGAAAAAGGAGACCAGCTTTAAAACACAAAGGCAGAAAAAGAAATAAACAAAGAGGAAGATGCTAAGGAAGGGTAAGGCAAGTTGGTGTGTGTGGCTGGCACCATGGGGCAGCCAGGGCTCCTAGCAGGAGGAAGGACAATTAGATTGAGCAGATGAAAGCAAGGATGCTGATTGCTGGTGCTGCAGACCCGGGCTGGCCTGCATTAGGCTAAGTAAGCTGGATGCAAGCCAGCATCATTGAACAAATGGCATGGCACATCCCCAGGAATCTGAGCAGAGATTACCAATATCTTAAAGGTGACCTCTCACACTTGCTATCCCAGCAAATCAGGCAATTCTCTTGGCTGTAATGGACAAGATCAGCAGAGGCCACTCTCCTGAAGTTGTGCACGCCTCATACAAATAGGATTTTTAGTTTTAGATTTAATATCAATTGACTGCACCTCATTTGAGCAAAGTATCCTAAGTGCTTTATTGGTTTATTTCAGCCCTTCCCCATTTTAAAGAAAACATAATCTAACTTTCCATTATTCATTACCATCCACGCAGGCAACAGGAGAAAAAAAGAACCCTAATTTTTAGCCATATTGTCTATTAAAAATGTAAAATGTTTCCTAAAAGGGCAGGCACATTAATTAAGGCTGCCTCAGGATAAATGAAGATTACTAGGAGTGCTCTGCTTTCCTGGATGAGTTTTCCATTATAATCAAATGAAACCAATTACTGCATTTGTAATGGAAACTACCTAAGCTGAACATTTCCACTTTTGCAGAAGCTGGGGACTACAGTACCCAAACAAAAAAAGGTCCCCAAACACTTAGGAAAGGAAAAGAGAATAAAACTTTTCTGGGGAAAACAAAGAATCCTGAAAGTAAAACCATAAGTAAAATACTGGGTACAAATCAAATGGCCCCAGTGTAATTGAGAATCACAGCCTGGATTCCCAGAAGCCATCTCCAGCAGGAAATCCTGGACCTGAGCACTGAACTCCTTTCCGCTGCTTCCGAGGAGAAAATAAAGCCTAATTAGGCTCAATTTTCTAAATAATGGTTATCCTCTGCAACTAATCAGGAAAATTTTAAACCAGTATCAGATGAATGCTTGTTCAAATAGTGAAACAGGCTCTGTCTTCTAAATATCATCTTACTCTGCAGGCACCTGAAAGGATTGAGGGTAACACACACACTGAGGCATAGCTTTTATTTTCAAACATCCTTTGCCATCCTACTGAGCAGCCCCTAGAACAGCACACAACTGCACCTTCTTCTGCACATGGAGGTTCTGCCAGTGACAGAAAGCAAAGATAACTTCAGGGAAAAAAGAATTAATGGAATTTCAAACATAACAGCCTATTCTGAACTTATTCCAAATGGAAGAAGGCAAATGTTTAAAGGTATTGCTAGGGAACTAAGAAGGCCACAAATAAAATTATTTGAATAATCTTTAAAGAGAGTCTGGAGCCTGAAAGACACTTGAGAGAGAATGCTACTTCCAAATCTCCTAAAAGCAACACACTCATTGAGTTCACCCATGATTATCCAATATTCACCTGGACCATGAATTGTACCCCAGTAAGCTAAGCAAAAGCACATTAATTATGAGGCTGATAAAGGTAATGCAGAGTTGTGTTTTAGCATTCTGTCCATGAAATCAGCAATGAAGCTCTATAATTATTTTAGAGGTATCCATCTATAGTCAGATAAAAACAGTAATGGTGTGTTTTGATTTCTGCTTCCCTTTTAGACTCATTTAAAAACAACCTCTGAGTGAGAATAGGGGAAGAGGCAGGAACATTGCACACAACATGTTCTAAGTTTGACACCCCTCCATGGGGAACATTGTGACACCACCAACAGACTCTAGCACAATGCAGATCTGCAGCACCTGCAGGCTCCAGTGCCCACTATCCTACCCAAGAACCTAGAAAAATTTCATAAAGGTTTTCCACGTTCATCTCTGAATGTCAGATAAACTAGCAAGTTTGCCATTCATGAAAAGGAAAGGGAAGCTGAGGCAATATGAACTGAGTTTTAACTAAAATACAAAGTGAAATTCTATCAGATTACAGCTAGTAGTTGGGGTTTTTATAATTCATGTGTTATACTGACTCTAGGTGTGACTCCCAGTGAAGGGAGCTGCAATATTAGAGATTTTGGAAGGCTGCAAACATAGAAGCATTTTTCTCCTATTAAAAAAACCTTCCATTGTTTAGAATAAACTCGGCCACAGCTTCTTTCTGTGGAATCTCTAGACTACCTTCTCTCTTACATGATGTGGTGACCAAAGTTCTACACAGAAATTACGTATTTAAATTTGTGCATTTTTATCTCTGCTCTCTCCAAGAATTCCTTTCCTTTAAATACAGGCAGATGTACCTGCATTTTTAGATTAGTCTTTCTACCCTACTTAAGGCCACACTGATACATTTTTTAACCTCTGACAGTTGTGTTAACTTCCTACAGTCATAGGCAGCCGCATCATCAGTCATTTCAGTAATTACTATCCTAATCTCCAACACCTTGAGAGAACACCTGCCAGTCATATGCTGCTATTATTTATGTGACAGTTCTACCATCCTAGTTCTTTCCACTTAATCTACACCACTCACAAAGCTGTTTCCAATTCAAGTGCATTTTTATCCTTTACTTATGCAAGTGCTGCCAAATGAGTCTGAATGTTTTCACGCTCTTTTCCCAACTTCTTTATGATAGGTGTGCTTATTACAGACCTGTACTCCCTTCCTGATGTCTCAGTCAACACAAAAGTAAAGGGACTGTAAAATTGTCAAAGTCAATTCTTTTGCCTTTATTTAAAAGCTCACTTTTCAAGCCTTTATAGCAAATCCTATGGGATGTCCCCACATGCTACAATTACATGCCAAGATTACACCTGATTGATATCCAGTATCAGTTTTTGTTAAGAAAACAAAATTGTGAAAATCAATACTTCTGTCTTTATTTTAAAGCTCGCTTTTGTAGGCCCTTACACAAAATCCAGTGGGATATTCTCACATGCTACAATTACTTGCCAGGATAACACCTGATTGATATCCAGTATCAATTTTTGTTTAAAAAACTGTGCAGACAAGGCAGAGTGTGATGGTGTTCACAGGGTTTCTTGGATTGGGAAGAGAGTAGATCAGACTCCATGTTTCAAAAGGCTGATTTATTATTTTATGATATATATTACATTAAAACTATACTAAAAGAATAGAAGAAAAGGTTTCATCAGAAGGCTAGCTAAGAATAGAAAATAAAGGAATGGTAACAAAGGTTTGTGGCTTGAGCTCTGTGTCCAAGCCAGCTGACTGTGATTGGCCATTAATTAGAAACAACCACACCAGACCAATCCCAGATGCACCTGTTGCATTCCACAGCATCAGATAACCATTGTTTACATTTTGTTCCTGAGGCCTCTCAGCTTCTCAGGAGAAAAAATCCCAAGGAAAGGATTTTTCATAAAATTGTCTGCAACAGCAGAGCTCTCTGCTTTACTGGGTTCCTCCCAAAGAAACAAATCCCCCCAACCCCTTCATTTCAAAGCAGACTCTACTGAACTCCACCATAATTCTGTGTAAAGTCTGCATGGATTACTAGACACAGATCTAGCTAAACACTAGAAACTGCTGCAAAGACAACACCAACTTGTTTAAATGTTTATCCACAGAAGGAGGGAACTGATAAATGCGAATGACCAGTAACGAGGGAGCACTTACTGTGGCAGAGAGCTGCGGTCCATTGAGCTGTGCGTGCAGCACGGCCTCGTTGATGGAGCTCCAGATGCCCGCCAGGGCCGTTTCCAGCTCGTGCGAGGCAGCCATTTCACTGGTGAGATATTCCAGCGTGGAGATGAACTCCCTCCACTGGGCATCCAGCTCTGCCACGCTGGCCAGGCAGCCCCTCATGACGTTGAGGCAGTACCCCACGCAGGGCCTGATGAGGGTGAGGCCCTGGCAGTGCGGGCAGTACTGCATCCTCACCAGGGCCCGGCTGCACTCCTTGCTCAGCGCCGCGTGCTCCGTGCTGTTGATCACCTCGATGCCCAGGCTCAGCGCCTGGCTCAGCATCCTGCTGGCCCACAGAGATCGGGACAGCTCTGTAACCATGTTTTTAGAGTAGTGTCCAAAAGGATTGATGTCTTGCCTTGTAAGCCGCAGACACTCAGTGTAGTCCTCTGACAGATCTGTAATTCCTGGGTTTATGAGCCGGCTGTACACCAGAGGAAAGAGGCTGTCAAAGAACCGCAGAACTGCGCTTTCCACCGTGGTCTCTGCACCCAGAATGTAGAGAGAGATGTCTGTAAAAAGCTCCTTAACAGGCTCTGCTGCTTCTTTTGCCATAGGTCTGTAAGCTGTCTCAAACAGGGAACTCGTGCGGTTCTCAGCAAAGCGAAGCAAAGACTCAAAGGCCTCTAAAAGGGGGCAGGGGAGAGAAAGAACCAGAGGTTAATGGCAGGCACCTGAAATCTCAGTCACAGGACTAACACTGTCCTGAACAGGAGCATCAATAGTTACATGGAATCTGCACTATCAATGCAATAGGAGGTAATACAGCTTTCAGCAGTAATGTGATTAAAGGGACCCTGTGTGTAATGAAGGCAACACTTAACAATTGTTTTTCTTAAAAAAAAGATGACTCTGTTCTCACTAGCCAGACCCTGATCCACCAAGGACTCACACAGATTCCAGGCCAGGCCTGGAGCACAGTCCAGGGCATGCAAGGTGGTTTTTAGAACTCACACTGCATTTGGGCAGTTCAGCTGGGTACACTTGCAAAGCATCCCTCAGCTCAATTGTGAGGCAACTGGATACACACAGAAGCTGAAGGTTTTGTTTCACAATTCTTGAGTAGGTGGCTGAGAGGCACTTCTTGCAAAGTACAACTCCAAAAGGAAGGAAAAGAATATTGCTGTGTGAATAAATTCTCTCCCCATTAACACTGGCCATGTCTGGACACCAGCCAGTGGTTGGGGAGGACTTGACATCATGTCCACTATGACCCAAAGCCAAAGTGAAATAAACAAATCAGGAAAACATTATCTCCTTTAATTACACCATTTCTGAGTGGCCTAAGAAAAAAATAATATTTAAGGAGTTCCACAGTTAACACATTTCAAATGGCACATGGCAAGTATTATACACCCAAACCACTGACTGGGGTGCTAGAATTCATGGCTAGGGCAAGGAAAGGATCATTTTTCCAGATTATTTTTAATGACACAGAAGACAGTAATCCACACCATTCCCAGTGCTTTCTTTGGAAGCTCTCCAACAAAAAGCCTCTGACATAAATCATCCTTGCACTCCTCTGGGTGGCAAGCAGCTCCAGGCAAGGCAGATCTGTCACTCCATTCCTCCTGAGGCCTGGCCAGATAATGGGGTTTGGTCTAATGCTCCTCTCCACTCATGGCAACGTGGCTGTGTGATTCCCTGCTCTGCAGCACAGCCCCAGATCACCCAGAGATCAGCCCCACAACACACAGCTGCGGATGAGCACAGCCTGGCGAGGTTCTGCAGCAAAGCCTGCACTGTGCCATCCCTGGGACAGCTCCCTGGGCAGCTGACTCCTGCTAGGATTGCATTACAATCCCTTTCAGCACAAAGCGTGCTTCAACTACACTGATAACACAGCACAGCTCACCCGACAGCCATCAGCAGCATTTTGCACACACACGCTGCAAAAAATCCCTTCAGCACTCACACTGGGATTACAGCAGCTAATAGCTTGGAAGGGCTTAAAAAATCCTAGAAATTAATGAAGCAGATACACTCCAGTTGAAAAAGATCACAGTATATTCTTGGCAAGGAAACACCTTGCCAAGTTTCAGACTGAAGCAGAGCTGACAACAATTCTGAAAATTGGATCCAGGGTAGGAATCTTGACACAACCTAAACTGTGGTTTGTTGTGTGCTACTGCATGTCACAGACATCTTTTATGAAAAATCCTTTCCTTAGGATTTTTCCTCCTGAGAAGCTGGGAGGCCTCAGGAACAAAATGTAAACAATGGCTATCTGCTGCTGTGGAATGCAACAGGTGCATCTGGGATTGGTCTCATGTGGTTGTTTCTAATTAATTGTTGGCTTGGACTCTCTGTCTGAGACACAAGCCTTTGTTATTAATTCTTTCTTTTTCTATTCTTAGCTAACCTTCTGATTAAATCCTTTCTTCTATTCTTTTAGTATAGTTTTAATATAATATATATCATAAAATAATAAATCAGCCTTCTGAAACATGGAGTCAGATCCTCATCTCTTCCCTCATCCTCAGACCCCTGTGAACACTGTCACAACTGCACACTGTTAAAAGAGGTTTTTGTTTGCCACATCACCTCTGTATGTTTATTTCTAAAGGAAACCAAAACATTGTTTTTATAGTACTAAAAAATCAATAGAAATATTACAAAACATAAAAACAGTTGTTTAAGTTTCCTCCCTATGCATGGTCCCTTACAGATATTCAGCTTATCATTAAATTGTGGGAGCAGGGACTGCTGTCTGCAATGCCACCAATCTCACACTCTTCCTTTATCTGCCATATCCATAAAGGCACAACTGCAGGCATCACTCTCCTTACCTGAAAACTAAATGAAATTCATTTATCAGTGTGCTAGTGTCATTATTTTCCCAAGAAAATAAAAGCCTCAGTGAAACATACAACCAAACCATCCATTGGCACATCCCAAAAAAATAGATTTCAGCAGATTACTGGGATACTAAGTTGCAGGCTAGAAACCATGTAGCATTTTATTTTCAAACCTCTTAACTGTGAAAATTCTGCATTCTATTAAATAAAACTCTGCATTATTCTGAGACAAGCGTGAAATCATGATATATAATAATGACATTTATTTTTCATGGTGTAAGGGAAAAATTGTGATAACAAATAGCTTCATTCCTCCTGCAAGAAGAGCCCTCACACCAAAAACATGGCACAAAAATACTGTCTGGGATTATAGATATGCTGCAAACCCCTGTAAGGCATCATTGCTTCCTTATAACCACTGGTCAGACACGAAACGTGACTTGTGCCTGAGAGTAATTACATTTCAGAAGGAAACATGCAGGTCTTTTTCCATTTTGAAGGCATTAAGAGGTGTTTTTTGAGATAATCAAATTACTGTTCTTAGGCCTTTAAATCAGAAATTGTTTAAAGGGACTTCATGCAGTCAAATTTGGCAACAATGGACAGCTTGAGTTGTGGCTGAATAGAGCAGGAGCTGCTGAGGTGATGAATTACCTTCTTTTTAGTGCTCTTTGTGTGGTACTTTGTACAAAGTTTCTAAACTCCAAGGAAGGTTTATCATATCTGCAAGACCAGCTTCTCATCTATGCTGTCAAATACAGCAAACTTCAGGCAATTATGAACTCACAAAAAGCTGAATTCTGTGCCTAAAGATACACTGGGAGAATTATTTGATCATCTTTCCCTGCCTTTGGCTTCAACACAACCCTACCCAGCAGCATGGAATATATTGCAAATATATCAATTCTGAACAGAAATAAGCCTTAACTGAAATAATCCAACACTTGATGAAAATATCAAATTTAGAAGTTTTTTGTCTTCCACTTGTATTAAAACAAATAGGAAGGTGGAGAGCAAGGTTTGTTCCCATGCTGCTGAAAAATCCCTTTTTGATTTAAGACTACAGGAAAAGTGAAATGACAATTAGTTTTGAATTTTGAACGCCCACACTGGTGACTACTTAATGAAAGGCTGCATCACCTTCCATGGGGAGAATTTTGTTCAAACCACGTGCTCACAGATGATAGTCATCACCTCTTTGCCTGGAAGGCTGTGCAAGATTTCCAATGGAAAGGGGCTCAGTTTGGTATTAATTCCTCAGAGGTAATGCAATTAATACATGTAATTAATGCAGATATGCTTGCACCTTACTGCCCTGCAAGAATTAGTCACAGAACAATTGCAAGTGGGACAGATTGAGGAATCATTCAGCCCCTGGAATATCCCTGTTTTTGTAATGAAAAAGAAATCGGGAAAACGGAGACTTTTACAAGATTTACAGCAGGTAAATGCTGTAATGGCAACAATGGGAGCTTTACAACCAGGCCTTCCTACACCTACAGTGATTCCAAAGGAATAGCAAATAGTTTTCATTGATTTGAATGATTGTTTCTTCACTATTCCATTGGCTGAGCAAGACAAAGAAAAATTTGCTTTTACAGTGCCTTTCACAAATCATGCTGAACCCAGTGAAAGATATCAATGGAGGGTATTCCCCCAAGGCATGAAAAACCCACCAACTGTTTGTCAATGGTTTGTGGCACAGGCCTTGTCAAAAGTCACTTGACTCCAGCGCAGCCGCGCAAACCCAGCTCACCCCTGGAAGTGCCCATCTGTCCTGCTGGGGTCATGGAATGAGCTGTGGGCACCATCCCAGCTCAGAATCCATGCTGGGTCTGCTGCTCCCGTGGCAGCATCCACAAGCATCCCCTGTGCTGGGCTCCAGCTGCTGCCAGCCCTCAGTGCACCCAAACTGGATGATGCTCACTCTGACACACTGTCCTGGCTTGACTTTATCATGCTTTCACCCCCAGTTGTCCATTCTTTTTATGCTGAATAAGAAGTTTTGCACCTTCAGGATGTGAAAAATGCATGTATTTTATGATTGGCTTTTCGCAAATATTAAAATGAATATTATTTGTGTTGTGTTAAAAAGTAATGCTGTATTAATTCTCTTAAGTACTGTGTTAAATATAGTTTTAGGTTATAAAAAATGTTAAAATAGAAACTATGCTATGTAGGATACTTTTTTAAAGAAAGGACTCACAGCAACATAGCAGCCACAGGACACTGGAATCTTTCAGAGAAAGAATTTATTGCCCCATTATCAGAAGAAATGAACTTCTTCCTGCCTCAAGGGCGCCATCAGGATTCAGAGGAAGAAGCTGACACTGCCCAGACAGAATCCTGTGTTTGAATGGAATTTATGCATCATGCATGAGGTGTATGAATATGCAACAGGCTGTTGTTTTTAAGGGTTAATCCTCTGTTAATGGGTGTCCTTTTTTGGGCTAGTGCTTCCCATAAAAAGGTACCCAGACATCCATAACTCTTTGTCTCTATTGTCGTAATTCATATTGTCCAAATTATTATTACTCTAATTGCATTACTGTTTTTATAACCATTTTATTACTATTGAACTTTTAAAATTTTAAAATCAAGTGATGGGCGTTTTTCACAAGGACTTGTTCCAAGAGTGAAGGGGGGAGAGAAGAAGCTCAGTTTGTTTTCAGACACTGCACTCACTCCTCCACATTCCTGCTCCTGCACTGTGCTGTCTGCGGATGGACAGACAGCGGGACAGAGCTCTCCTTTGCTTTTAGTTAGTTTAGCTAGCTGAGGCAGAGAAGTTCCCTGACTGTGGGGTTTTTTCCCTTTTCTCTGGCCCTGTTTACCCTGCTCTGGATGAACACCCAGGGCAGCACCGGCAGCTGCACCTGAGGCCACCGGGCCGGGCCTGGCCTGGACACTTCCAGCACTGAGGGACTGACCAGAGCCTGAGTGAGCTGAGCTGCAACCCAGGGAGGGACTGTCTCAGTTTGTCATCTCTTTTGGAGCAGCAAGGGGTTCTATTGTTTAATATTGTTTAGGTTTTATTGTTTAATAAACTGGGTTTTTCCACTTTTCTCCAAGGAGGTATTTTCTCCCGAACCAGTGGGAGGAGAGGCCAATTGAATCTGCTTTTCTGGAGAAGACCCTTTGGGGGTTCTCTCCAAAATTTGCCCTGAACCAGGGAAACACACACATGAAGTGTAGAACAAAACTCTCCAGCTAGGCAAAGTCAGAAAGGGATATGTTTATTGAAAGCACTGGGCACAAGGGGAGTAATTTCCCAAAGGCATGTGCAAAACATCATAGGCACCGGGCTCTCTATTTATCTAAAAAGTATAATGACCCATATAATCACCCAAAATGCCTAACACATATTCATTACCTAACCCCACCTATCCCTGCTTTGTATTAAAATGTATTTAAATGGGTCCAAAGTTCTTTTTACGCCTGTGCAGTATCCTGATTGAATTGGGGAGGTGGATTTGAAATGGGTGGGTTCTGAAATGGGACAGTGGGTTTGAAATGGTATGGTGGGTTCTGGAATGGGTCAGCGGGTTCTGAAATGGGGCAGTGGGTTCTGAAATGGGGCAGTGGGTTCTGAAATGGGACAGTGGGTTTGAAATGGGGTGGTCGGTTCTGAAACAGGACACTGGATTCTGAACTGGGACAGTGGGTTCTGAAATGGGTCAGTGGGTTCTGGAATGGGTCGGTGGGCTCTGGAATGGGTTGGTGGGTTCTGGAATGGGTAAGTGGGTTCTGGAATGGGTCAGTGGGTTCTGGAATGGGTTGGTGGGCTCTGGAATGGGGGTCTGCTGAGGTCAAAGTGACCCTTTGCTTTTGCCTTGTTGGCAGGCTTTGGGCCCCTTGGCTATAGCCCAAGTTTCGGGGCCCAGGTGCAGCCACGGTCCTCTTCTTTTCCACAATTAAATCTTCATCCCATCCTGCTTTTTTAAGCACATAAAGACAGGCAGGTGATATATAAGCCTAACTTTAACTACTTTATCTGCTAATAATTAACTATCCCTTATTATTTCTACTCTTCTTGCTATACTCTGAATTGTTTCTATCCCCCCTACTTAATCTAGCTAAACTTTTAAACTCTTTCAGTTTGTTTAAAGCCTTGATTCACACACAGATTGTGACAAACATTGCTTTGCAGGTACAGCATTAGTGCTTGTTGATCCCAAGCATGGCAAAGCGTGGTTTGGAGCAAGACAGAAAACACAAGATACCGAGCACACTTCCCTTCTCCTCAGCCAGCAGCTACACCTCAAATTCCTCCTACAATGAGAATCACAAAAATTCCTGACTTATCTCACACCAGCTTCTGCACTGTAACACTGCTAACTTCTTCAGTGGGATTTAATGCTGGTTTAAATCTGCTGCACGTCACAAAATGCTGCAAGGATGGAAATGCTTCTGCTGAAGAACAGTGCTACAGGGAGAAACAAATGCAGGAGGAATGTGTCAATCTGCTCAGTGCTGGGGTACCAGCATTCTCCAAATATCTCCTCTATTTTCCCACCACCTGGGGGTCTATTTGTGGAAAACCAGGTAGATATTAAGTTTCTCATGTCACATAAACACCACATTCACCAACTTGCATGATTTCCTTCCAGCAGGAATAGCTGCTTGAGTTTTTTAACTGCTGTCACCTCTGTCTTAGTCTGTGTCCATTTCTCCTCCTGCACCCTTATCCTCCAGACAAGAACAAAAGATGCATAAGTGTCACAGATCCATTTGCCACTCTTTCTGCCACAAAAATCTTCCTGGGTGTGTTTATTTTTGTCAGGCCCTGGGACAAACAGCAACACAAGCTCAAGGAGAGGTGTGAGCAGAGGATTCAGTGCAGTGCGCAGAGCTGGTGTCAGAGCCTGCATTCAGGGCCGCCCTCATCTCATGAGCCCTGGGTTCCTTACAGAGCATGGGAGGCAGCAATGTGGCCTCAGGAACACACACAGATAGGAGCTTTCCAAGAAAATCTGAACTGACATATGATAGCCATGCTTAGAGCAGGCTCATTTGCGTTCCTCACTCCTGCAAGATTTCCACAAACTATTGAGATTAAACTTTCACAAACTATTGAGAGCCTTATTCTGCAAGCAGCTGTGAGGTTCAGATGGAGAGCATTAGGCAAGGTTAAGCAACATCCACCTTGCTGGATTATGATTTACCCCCAAACCTACATTCTTTTCTCTCCAGAGATCCAACACAGAAATATTAGCATGGAAACAATCTCACCAAAACAAAGGCAACCTAAACACCAGATACCTCTGCCCACAGAGGATTATTTCAGAGTAGCTGAGATAATAATGCCTGAACCCAGAGTCCTAACACTCACTGCAAACCACAACATGCCTGTGTGAAAGGGAAGTCACTGCCACCAGACCTCTGCGTGCCACTCCAAAAGAAAAAAAGGAAACTTTTACATTATAAACATCACGAAAAGATTTAACAATGCTCAAACCCAGAACTATCTATACAGACTCTATACAGAAATAACATCTGTGTACATTCTAGATTTTGACTGTAATGACGAAAGAAGAATGACAAATTTAAGTAGCTCCATTATTTGTTTGGTCTCTCAGGACCACACTAATATTTGGCTCCTTTCCTTTCAACATCTTGCATTTATTACGCAGTTCCAGAATGAATGAAAGCTACACTTGGTTGAACAATGGCTTCCTTTTCATGCTTTCCTTTTCCAATCTTTCCATTAAGATTTCTGCATCTTTACAGCTTGCCAAAATAAAGAACAACATATTAATATTTTGCAGCAGTAGAATTTACAAACTGTTTGCAATGTGCTATGGGGAGAACAATGTACAAAGCAGAAAAATCACACCCAGACACGCATCTACATGGCACACAAATAATAAAATTTGGGTGTGTGATGATTTCTAAACAAGTTTAAAAGAATATGAACAAAGAGTGCTTAAAAACCATCATTAAATGAGATGAACAGGAAAGGTTGGGTTTGGGTTTTTTTTTTCAGATTACTTTATAAAAGGACGTAAGTGCAAAGAAAATTGTGTCATGTTTGCAAAGACAGAACTCAAAATCCATTCATTCATTCATTCAACTGCTTTTGTAAACAACTTTGTGTAACTTTCAGCTTAATTTCAATTCTGTGACATTTTGCTAGGGGCAAAATTTCCAAGCCTTCAAAGTTTCCTACTTATTTCCTTATTTATCCTCCTGCAGAACACAGGACCAAAGCTCTTTATTGATACCCTTCTTTCCCATGTGCCTTGCTGGTTTTAGAATGGCAGCCTCCCTATACATAAACACAATTGCTCCTGATGAAGCTGATGAGAAATTGCATGTTAATAAACGCATGTTAATAAACACATGTTAATAAACACATGTTAATAAACAGGTGTAGTGAGAGAATGATGTCTACCACATCCTGGCTGCCACATCACGAGCACTTGCAGGAAACACAGCAACCTTGCTCCAAAACCATTCTGGGCCAGAGAAAACCCTGGAAGTGCTCAGAAGCATCAATTGCTGCCTACTCACCTCCTGAAGCTGCTTTTAACAAGGCAGGGCCAAAACAGTTTCAGAAGCAAGCAAGCAACGTCAGTTTTGGCAAGAGGGGGGAAAAGAAGTTTGAATTTACTCACCTTGACAGTCTTTAGAGTTCATCAGTCCTTCACAATATAGACCAGATGGGGAAAAAAGCAGCTTTTCATTACAGTGCATTGGGGTGAGGGCTTTATTTAACAGCCTCCTCTTGTCTACATGGACAACATCAGATAAATACCCTGCTGTGCAGCTGCTGATAGAAACTTCTGCCCAAGCTGGAAAGAAGTCTGTGCCTCCTCTGTTCACGCCCAAGAGCTATGGACACTGCTCATTAACCAGGAATTAATGAGCAGAATTATTTACAGGCCATTATTACCTCCTTTAAGCTACTGCTTGATCCCAATTGTAATTCAATACTGGTTTTAACTTTTAAAAACTTATGAGAAGTTGTAAGGGCTTTAAAAAGTTCTAGAAGTGAAACTTTGGGAGCATAAGAACAATTCCTTTCCTGGCCTTTCCTCCAGTGCTGTGAGCTGGGACAGGGGTTTGCCTCATGCATTGTGAGTGTCAGAGCAGCTGATCCCCACTGGAATTTGGGAACGTGGGCAAAGCCATGGCACTTGGGAAAAGCCATTTCCAAATGTTCTGCTGGAAGATTGACTTCCAAGAGCAGCTACAGGAAACACACTGTTGAAGGACCATCTGTCTTGGGATGAAGATTAGTCTTGCTTCTTTTATATGCACAAATCTATTCTGGCAGCCTTGGCACAGCTTTGCAATATAAATGAAATAACCACCCCCCTCAGACTGCTGCCCCAGCCAGCAAACCCACACCCTTTGCTCCATGACACAGTCCTACAGAACATTTCTTTCTTTTACTATTTCTTCTTCTATTTTTTTTGTAAATTTAAGCAGTTTATTATACATTCTTATACAGGGAGAAGAGGGGTGAAAATGCAGCTCCTTTTTGTGCCACTGATGTACACCAACTTTGGGTTCAAAAACAGGTTTAAAGGAGGCTGACTGCTTTAGAGGCTGGTGAGGCAAAGGAAAAACAGGCAGTGGATGCACAAGCCCAGGAGATGCCTTAATAACAGCAGAATGGGCCAGCAATAACCACAATCATTTGTTCTGCTCTGGTCAGTTTGCCATGAAATCACAAATAATGGTTCCTGTAGGCTGTGCTGGGGAATGCATCCAAACTGCTGGAAGAGGAATGCACATATTCTTCACACTTAATGGCCTTGGCTTCGTAATTTCTTCATCATTTCCAAATCAGCAATGCTTAACAAGTTACAACTACCTGCAAAACTATTGGCCAAAAACAGACCAGAGTGAGCTTTACACTCTGCTGCCCCAAAGCAATACTGCCCTTTTTAAAGAAAACACTACATGGAGGAGATTCTAGAAAATAATTAAGTTGTTACACTTCACAGAATCAGTTACAATTTGCTGGCTTGACTTTAACTGTGCACTTCATATTTCACCTTCAAACTTTTTTTGTGAACACAATGAATGAGCTGGTAATTAAATTTAACTGTTTGTTACTTCTGTATACTTGATTTCAGTACAGTTGTACATTATTTTATACACTGTAATGATGGGGTAAAATGACTTTTTTTCCAAGTGAGCAGTATCAAGCAAAGCCGAGTCAGTTGGCTGGCAGAAAGCTGGAGCCCAGATGTGGAATTAACCTTTGGTGACACTGCTGGGCTTCTGCTGACAGATAAATAAAGCAAGGAGTTCTCTGGGAGTGTTTGTGCAGTAGGAGGCTGATGGACACCCAGCAGCAGCATGGTGAGATGATCCATAAGAGCAGGGAAAGCCCTGAGGAGAATGGCTGGATGTGGCACAGAGCCGTGGCTATCGCTCTGATTTGCCTCTCATCAAACACAACTCCTAAGGATGATTCATAAAATCCTTATCTGCCAAGTTCAAACCTGTCAGCTGTTACTTAATAATATCAATCCACAGTTTTAACAGGATTTGCACCAAGATAAGTGAGGAAAGAGCCACAGCTGTGCTTCAACACCATCATCTGTGCCCTTCACTGGCTTTCCAAGGACAAGTGATTTATAAAAACACTTCTCACAATCCATGAGGGGAAAGCCACAAGCAGTTGTGCATCTCTAGGCAGCCAGCTGGTCACACAACACGTGAAGTTATCTGGAGGTTCAACAGCCAGAGCTATCTGATTTATCTGATCAGCCACCTACAGGGACAGAGATGACAGAAGTCACAGCTACAGAAGTCACAGCACAGAACTCCCAGGATGGATTCCAGCACAAAGCTCCTGCAAAGCAGCTCTGAATGACAACTCTGGAACCATCACTTTCTTTCAAGGCAGACCCATGGGAACAGTCTACATTGCTTACATTAGGACTGATCTAATTAGCTTAACCAACAAAGTTTCTGCCACACAAAAAAAGCATCCAGTTTTGTTTTATGTACTGTTGCAAAGATGCACCATCAGCTCAGAAAACAACATATTTCCTTATAAAATAAAGTTTTCTGGTAAAAAGAAACAGCTTGAGCAGTATTTTCTTAGCACTGAACCATGGCTCAGGGGATGAGGTAAATCCCTGGTGGCTTTGCAAGTGAGTGTCTTGCTGTGGGGTGGGGTTGGATTTTTTACAAATTTTAGCACTGTTATAAAAACATAGCCTTTAAAAGTATGTTGGCCTATCAATCCAAGATTTGCATGGTCCTAGACAGGATGAATGCTGGCTCTAAAAACTGGACTGGCCTCAGTTTGGACTCTCTGGAGTAGACGCCTGTGGCTCCTTGGAGTGAGCAGAACCTCCAGCACCAAAGGCCTGCACACTCTGTGTTCCTATTTTCAACACACAGTGGTTTATTCAGCTATAAGTGCACATTTCTCAATCTGACAGGGTTGGTATCCAAGCACACAGTGAAGGGTGGAGCTCAGGTACCCTCTGATGTCTGATTCTGGGGTGACACTGCTCCTGGGGATGACACGTGTCACACTCTGGCACCCAAAAATGCCACTGCCATTGGGAGATGGTGCAAAACCCTTACCTTGCTCTTCCTGGGGTTCCAGAGTGTTTATTTTTCCACATGTTAAGCGGTTTTCCAGAGCTGAGAATCACTGCACTACACATGACAGCACAGGGGTAGCTGATAAATGAAAATAATGCCCATATTGCAATCTCTAGGATTACAACCTTCAGGTAATCTCTTCCCACAGACTGCTGGACAGAACAAAAGGGAATCACTTTCCTTGGACTTCCCAAACTACTCTTATCAAAAGGACCTTTGGAATGAACTATTTAGTGTAGTTTCCAGAAATCTCTGTACATTCATGCCTGCTGTATGGGCTGGCTGGAGTGCCTGAGGCAGCACATCCTTTATCGTGGCACTCCAAATACTCTGGGCCTTTGTGGAGCAAAAAATTCTCTTAACTGGAACCTGTGCCTAGGTAAGGGTGAGAACAACATTTAAATGACAACATGTGTCAGGCATACACACAGACAAATATTCAGGAGCAAACAAGCAAGAGGACTGTGGCCAGAAAATCCAAAATGCAACTGTGGACACAGCTCATGTACAAGTAAAATGTGGCTGTGTAGAGATACTGCTGGTTGATATGGCTGGTTTACACTGCTTGAGGAGAGGGACTATTCAGATGAATACTAGACCAAAAAAAAAGGCCAAAAATTGCTTCTGCAGCCTTCCTGCAACTGAAAACCATGGAGAAAGTAAAAGCTGTGCCAAGAGTGCCCCGTGCCAGGCACTAATACCAGGGAGAGCAGATGCCATGGCTGGAGAAAGGGAGGGCATTTAACACTGGTGGTCCCTGGGAGCCCAGACACTGCACAGGGACACAATGGGGCTTGGCCAGGGCCCAGCCAGCCCTGCCACAGCACTGCACACACTCTGCTCTCTCTTGGGATGCCTCGGCATTTTAGCTCTGCTATTTTTCATAGTTTTGTAATCCTGCAGTTCCTCAGTGTATAACTCTAAACTCCATCTGGCCTGTGTTTTTAGGTAGTCCCAAAAGGTACCAGCTGCTTGACTTGCACAGTGGCACCAATGATTCCTGAGGCACCGAGCACTGGGACTTACCTGTGAAATATAAAATACCAAACTATCTTTAGAATCCAGATGTGACCAGGGTACCCAGGACACACTAAAACTTGTCTCTGGAACACTGCTGCACTGCAGGTTCATGTTTCCTACAGAAATACACTTCAGAGTCACCAGTAACTCTGGCATACCAAGAAATTGAGGTATTTATTTATATATATCTGATGTATTAAATACTATTGAGAAAGGAGAGTACAAAATAGTATAAGACTTGCAGTAGTTGAGAAGAAAGAACCAAAAATCCATCTTATGAGTTAATCAGGAGAAAGCAGAAAGATGCAGAAGACTTTTCATTCTTCTGGGAATCTTTTCATTAACAGAAAAGCAACAAGACAGGGATCTCTAGAGAGAATTTTCTCGACCCTTTGATTAAGGAGTTCAACTGGCAGTAGGAAAACTAATATGTTTGTTCCATAAGGTCATGAACTATTTCATGATTTCCAGCTGAATTAGTTAGGTGGTCCATTAAGATCTATTTCTAAAAATCTAAGCAAAAAACAGATACAAGAGACAGGTTAGTTTAACAAAAGTGAAATACGGGGGGACATGGCTTATTTCTCATGTTTTTGTTTAGGCACTAACATAGAAATACAAGAAATTATGTCCAAGTTCCGTTAAGGAGTAAGGTCATAAATAAGACTAGAAGTTTTAAATATCTAGATTAAATTGTATTTATTACCAACTCTAAAGGTCTCTGTGTGGAGAGCAGTGAGGCAGCCTGTGCAGCGCAGCCGTGCCAGCTGGCCCGGGCACTGCTCCCTGTGTGTGTGGGCACATCCTTCAGCTGCCCAGGAACAGCAGCAGGGATCTCACAGAGCCACCAGGCTGAAAGAGACCTTCAAGATCATTGAGTCCAACCCAGCCCCAGCAGCTCAACTCAGCCCTGGCACCCAGTGCCACATCCAGGCTGTGTTAAACACCCCCAGGGATGGGGACTGCACCACCTCCCTGGGCAGCCATTCTACAACTTTATCACTCTTTCTGTAAAAAACTGTTGGAATCCTGGGTGCTGAGAATTTTAAACTTTCTGTGCTGGAGGGCACAGACTCACAAGAGAACACTGCATTTGACCTCAGGCCATGGAGAAGCTTCCAAAATCGACTGATAGCACTGAGATTGTAGGTGTGCAGTTTGAATAGGAGTGTGTAATATCACAGGGTGGAAAACTTAGAGTTTTAGAATATAGCAATATGTGGGGCAAGATGGAGGTTTTAGAGCGGTGGCTGGTTGTTCTTCTTCACCTTCTTCTCCATGGGTTTGGATGGTGCTTTGTAATTGGACAGAAAAGTCCACATTGCAGACTTTGAGAGATGGGTTATTGGGTTAAAAAGATAGGTGTCATTTTTTAGTGGGATGGTTTAGCCTTAAAAGACCTTGTAAAGAAAAACAGTTAGCCATTTTGTGCCTTGTTAGTGAAAGACTGTAACATAGATGGGAAAAAATAAACATCTAAGCCTAAACACGAGCTATGGTCTCAAATGCCTTCAATCCCAACCTTGACAGAGGCAGACAAAGAAGCCAAGAACCAGCAAAAAAATTTTTCCTAACAGCCAACCCAAATTTCTGTCAGGTGTTGCCTGGAAAAAGAGCCCAACCCCATCTGACTACAAGCACCTTTCAGGAGCTGCAGAGAGTGATGAGGTCACCTCTGAGTCTCCTTTTCTCCAGGCTGAGCAGCCTCAGCTCCCCCAGCCCTGCACAACCACGGTGCACTTCCCATGTGCAGGGACCCACAGAACCTTGCTGATGCTTCTCCTCATTCTGGATTGACCAACACTGACTTCATTTTCACTTCACCCAGCCGTCCTCTCCAGCTTCCAGAGGAGCCTTGGCAAAGCAAACTAAGGAAAACATGGGAGTACCACAGCTAAGATTGGTGCAGAGGCTCTTCTGTACAAGTCATCTTCTGCAAACACTTTAATTAGTTGGCTCTTGTGTTTTTCAGGCCCTTGGACAACTCCTACCCACAAAAACCAGCGACAGACCAGCACAAGTATCCTCACCCAGATCTGAGGTGGGAACACCCTTTGGCATGGTGGCACAGACCAGCTGGGTGAGGGCCACTGAGCTCCTCAGCAGCACCCCCAAAACCACTGAACTCCTCTAAGATTAAAGGCAGAGGTATTGCCCTTGGAGAAAAGACACAGGCATGCAATGCTTGAAAAACAGAAACCACTCCTGCAGCATCTATTTTTGGCTGTGTCCTCTTGTAGATTACTCTGAAGACATATTTGATACCACAACACTGTAAGGTAATTGAAAGGATGTGTTTGCTTGGGGAATCTGACCTTGTCCATGGACTTTTGTTCCACTCTGAACAAAGAATTTCTCTAGACTACAGAAAAAAAACACTGGACAAGACTTCCATGACTGATGTAATGGAGACTGAATCCAAATCACTGTCAATTTAGGAAAATATTCAGGGTGTTGCTTTTTAAAATTTCCCATGCTGACAAAAGCTCACTCGATGGAAAAAATTAAAGGTGGATCAATAGCTAAAATAATCCTATAAAAACAGAACACATATTTCTTTATGGTGAATAGTTTCCCCTCAATTTATCTGCCAAATTCCTTCAAGTAAAGTGACTGGCATGTGTTCAACACATGGGTCAGAGCTGGCAGCAGTACATGTGCTGGTGATTTGATAGCTGAGCAGATGTGTGTGGAGAGCGAGCTCCAGCTATTCCTGAGGGAAGGCACACGAGACCCCTTAGCACTAATCAATCAGAACACCTATTTTTCTCCTGAAATTCGTCCCTTAGAAAATACACAAAGGTAAGTTTATTCTAATCACAGACATTTTACAGGGCAAGTCACCACCACACCAAAGACATGAAATTTATGTGCAGAAAACTACACAGTCCTTGATCAAAATAAAACCACTGTGACACTGTATTTCAACACTGCCACACGTACTTAGACACCTTTTCAGATGAGCAGGGTTTACCAGATCACAGAATTTCCTTATATTCAAGAAGTTGCACATTGCAACCTCATGTTTGCTTATTTATGCCCTAACTTTGAGGTGAGACAATTGGCCTGCAGCTCCTCAGGTCTTCTTGTTTTCCTTTCTAAAAAAGTTTCTCCTTTTCCAGTCACTGGGAACTTTACCAGACTGCCAAAATTTCTCTAGTATGATGGATAGTGGCTTAGCCACTGCATGTGCCACTTCTCTCAGGATTCCATCCCAGAAGAGTTTAAGGGCAGATTTTTGTGGGAATGCATTTGTTTCCTCCTCCTACTTTCTCACATTGTGTTATCAAAGTAATCACTGCATTGCTTCCTCTGTTGCTTAGGGTTATTTTGTGAATTACTGAGGGTTTCTGGTTAAACATGGGTCATTAGTGATGGGAACTCAAGTGCAGAAATATTATACTTGAAATTGAGGGCCAAAGCATCCATCACATCTGTCACGCTGAAGTTTTAATATGCAATTGTAAAAACCTCTCAAATACCTGCAGCTTTTATAGTTCTGCTTAAAGTTTTGCAATCTTTGACTCAACAGCTTAATGAAAAATAAAGGCTGCAGATAAATCAATCGGGTAATGAAAGCAAATTAGGCATTCTGCTCCAGCAGAATTCCAGCACGAATGAGTACGCTGAGATTGACTGCAGCAATAAAATGGAATGCTCTCCTGAATTCCAATTCAGAGCTTCCCTCTCCAGGAGCTTCAGAGGAAGTTCAGCAAACAAGTTTTCAGCACCAAAGCACCAAAACTATGATCTACATAAAGGTGCCATAAGCTTTGACAAGCCCCAGCCTCTCTTAATTCTCATTACAGTCCTGCCTTTTCAATACCAGGGGTTTTCAACACACCAAAGCCAATCCATTACTTTTACTCGCTCATTAAGATGAAAAAGTTAATTCTAGACAGAGAGTTTCACAGTATGGTCACTCTTGCTTTCCATCCTATAAACTCCATTAATTTTAATCACTGAGTGCTGTCCTTAATTTGCATAATTTACACTGTATTAAGAATACTTAATACAGGGAGCAAACAGATGCTTAACTAGAAGGCAAAGTTTAAGAAGGATTTATCTTCTTAAAATGCTTATCTTCATTTCAAGGTCACATGGAATCAATAAAAATAAATAATTTTTTGTACCTTGCTCATTTAGGTATCACATTTCTAACCTAGTCAGATTTAAAAAGTAAATCTGAAGTTTTTAAAAGCTGGTTGTGGTGGGAGAGTAACTATTAAATATTCTGACAGCAATTTTGTTGGGTTTGTTTCAGGAAAAATGTCAAGATTCAGCTATTTTCATGAAGAAGTAAATTCTCCCCTTTTTTTCTGTCTTTTTAAATTTAATAGACACCTCCCACTGTTTGAATTCTACTCTCTCTGAAGCCCTAGAACTGACTGCTTATTTTAAAAGAGACCCTTTGGCATGAAACTTTATCTGTGTAACCCTGGAAATGGGATCAAGCCCTTCAGAAGCACTGAAAGAAGCCGAGAGAGGAACAACCACCCCACCAAAAAGGAAATTACTGGAAGGCTGAAAACAAGAGGGTAACAGATAACTCCTAAGAAATTCTGGGCCCTGAAGAAAAGCACATTTCTGCATTTCAGACCCTGCTCAAAAAAGCATTTTTATATAGGCAAGGTTTATCTTAGTTGTGCAGTGCTGGTCTTGATCCACAAAATCCCCACAGAACTTCAGTGCTCACTTCAGTTTGCTGCCAAGAAAGTGGATTTGCAAAAAGGGGCCTTAAACTTTGCAGAATAATTTGAATTCTGTAAGGTCATTTCTGTTCCTCTGACAAATCTCCTGCCTTCTTGTTCCACAAAGGTCAGCTCGTGGAAGAGTTTTCTTTTGTCTTTCAGATCAATCTTGTATAAAGATACTCTTCACAAGATTATGAAAAAAGATGTTGACTTGATTAATTTATTCTGGGAAATGTTAGGAACCAGCTCTCTGTAATAGAATAAAATATTTCAGTGAGAAAGGACCTACAATGACTACATCTAGTCCAGCTGCCTGACCCATTTAGGGCTGATCAGGTTATATTATCTTGACAGGGCACTGTCCAAACACCTCTTCAATCACTGACAGGCTGGGGGCACTGAGCACCCTCCAGATCCCATTCCAGGCCACCCCCTTTGCTACAGAAATGCAAAATGCCCAGCCTAGACCTCACCTGGAACAGCTCTGAACCAACTTTTTGACCAAATATTCTCCCATCTTGTGGAAATGCCATCCCTACCATATTTTTTACCCCATCCTGATGGAGGCAAGCTCTGTAAGAACCAAGAGCTTCCCAGTTTAACACTGTCAAAGCTTCCCTTAAATGAAAACCCACTGATGCTAACAAGTTTGCACTGTAATTTAGTGAGGCACAGCTAGAGACAGCACACCAAACAGTAATTCAGCAAACACACACTGAGCAAGAGACACAAACCATTACAGTAAAAGTGGCACCAGGTGAAGGGGTTTCCAGATTTAGAGGATATGACCTTGAGGACTGCTTTTCTTCAAAGACAAGGTGTTGGAGATTTGTCACTTGGGGAGTTTCAACATAATGAAAGGAGCAGAGCACTCAGCAAAGGTGAAATTCGTAGGAGCCCTTGACCTGACTCTGAGCAGGACAGAACTAATCAGTATTTACAAGCCTTATGAAATTTGAAGTTGTTTAATATACTTTGGGCAATGCTGGTTCTTCAAGCAGGCTCAGGAACATTATAAATTTCTCTACAATACCTGAGCATTTGCTTCCCAATCCTGACCACAGCGACACAGTACAAAAGCCAAGCAGTCTGTCCCACTGGCCAAGACAAACATCCATCTACATCTTCTTATGCCTGGTATTACAGCAGGCCCTTGAGGGATGCAAAAATGTACACCCACTGCTCCTCCAAATCTGACATTTGATGTCACTGAACACTGCTTAAATATCACAGAAATATCCAGGGAGTACTCAGAAATGATTTCTGGATGTGGTGGTTGGCTGGGCTGGGATGGCAGGGACTTTGGGGACACAAAGCAGAGCGGGATGCAGCCCCAGCTCTGCAGGCTGCCCTCCCTCAGCTGCCTCACACAGAGATGATGAAGGCCTGCACTGACAGCTCCAGGGTACAGGGCAGTGTGCCCAGGGGACCTGCCCCATCCCTCACAGCCCTTCCTGTCTTTAACATACCACAAGAATTTCTTGTTGTTTGTTTTCATGTCTTTGACTCTTTGCTCTTCAAATTCCCTCTCAGGCTCTTCAGTTTCCTTCTCACAGTGCCCACTTTGGTCTGTGCCCCTGTCTTTAGGATTCACTAGTGTTGGATTTCCAGTTTCTGACAGCCATTCCTTTTGCTCAAATAACCTCCTGAACTCTGTGTTTAAGCATATGGATTCATTTGCCTTTCTGCTCCTTTTCTCAAAGGGTGCTGCTCCTATTTGCACTGACAGGCTCTGGGGTGCTTAAGTAGCTACCGTGCCTAAACTAAGATTTTAATTTCTATACTTAATCACAGCCATACATTTAAACAATGCTCACATTGTTCTAGTAATCAAGAGGGGACCCCAAGAATGTCAGTCATTATGTTTTCCTGTCTCTCTATAACCTACATTGGATTTCAACTGTAAAACTCCTCTGTGAGCATGAATTTCCTGCAGGTTTAAATGCAAGTCTCCATAAACCAGACCTACTCTTCAGCTGAAGCAATAAAGGTAGCAGGTAAGAGTGGTACCTCAATCAAATAGAGCAGTGGCATCTCCAAAATCTGTCCATATCACACGGATAAGCAGTGGGTTGTCTTAGCTACAGGTATTTGTGCAAAAGTTCAAACAGCAAAGCTCTCCAAGTGCCCTAGGCTCTGAAAAGCACAGCGTCTCTGGAAATACTGCTTATTAAAACTTCTGGGCAAGGCTTGCCATCAAGATCTTAGAAGTCTGCATCTAAGTGACAAATACAACTTGGAAAAACTTCATTTCCTGAGATGCTAGCAGACATCTCAGCCCAAAGTTCTCAGGCATCTGGACTTGCTTTCCATTTCAACTAACCTGCCAGCACAAAGTTAAAAATTAATTAGAGACTGATTTCCTTGCCACAGAAACCATCCCATTCCCTTCAGCAGGGCAGCTCTGAGAGGAAAATCCTCCTCCAACAAAGAGCATTGAAATTTGTCCCCCAGCCCTGCATGGTTGGTTTCAGGGGTCTCCCTCAATCAATCACTTCCTCCACAGATTAATGCCAAAATTAAACTGCAATAAATCATCCCTCTCACATCTTCAGTATCCCCCATGGATTTGGCTCCTTCAGCCTCTAGGAATTAATCCCCTCCACTTTTGCAGACCATCCATCAGGCTCCTTCCCACTCTGATTCCCTATCTCCTTATACCACAGACTTCTTTCATCTCTGCTGCAAACTTTGGAACAGTTTTCTCAACTCTGCTAATCCCTCCCTCCAGACAATTCTTCCTACAGCCAGATGACCTCCACAAGTCTTTTCCTACCAGAATTTTGTCATTTCACATTCCTTTGTGTTCAGCTACTGAACAACACAGAAGTTATACATACAATAAAAAGCAGTAAGTTCATAGTGCTTACCCAACTGAGCTGTAAATAGCTGCAAGTAGGCTGAAATGCACTTATTGGGGATTAAAGCTTTTATATGAAACTTGTAAATAAATATAAATGTAATTTACCATGCTATCTTTTAAGCATGCATTTGCTTTAGAAAGCACTTTGGAATTCATTGATCAGCAAATAAAATAACTTTTATGTCACCGTGGTATTTTCTGAAAAATCCTCTTTGCCCAGGATTTTTTCCTGGGAAGCTGAGAAGCCTCAGAGAGGAATGAAAACAATAATGATCTGATTGCTGCTGCTGTGTTTGCTGCTTTGGGATGTGGCTTGGACACTGTTCACCAACAGGTGAATGTTTGATTGGTTCCATGTGAATTGATTTTAATTAATGGCCAATCACAGTCCAGCTGTGTCAGACTCTGAGTCTGTCACGGGTTTTTATTATTCTTTCTTTTCTAGCCTTCTGATGTCTCCTTTCTCTATAGTTTAGTATAGTTTTAGTATAGCAATATAATATAATATAATATAATATAATATAATATAATATAATATAATATAATATAATATAATATAATATAATAATAAATCAGCCTTCTGAGAACTTGGAGTCAGATTCTCATCTCTCACCTCGTCCTGGGGACCCTCACAAACACCACACTTTTATATCATGCAAAAAGATTGAAATAAAGATCTTGAAGACACAAGCAAATAGTAAATTTTCATTTATATCAACATTATTTTTTTTTTACCATCAATGAACAATATTTAATAGATCTACAACTTTACTGAACAAAGACAAAAGTACTGGCTCTTTCTAAAAATCTTAAAGATGTACAGCCTCAGTCCCACTTATGTAGTAAAAAGTAGGAGGGAAGGGTAGCACATTTACAGTGAATACAAAGTCATAAAAGCATGAAATCCTGTCCATTTTACAGCTACCTCTGAAAAAAAAATATTTTCCAACAACTTAACGTTGCACATAAAAAACAAATACAGCTGCCTGCTAAACACAAGCATGACAAAGCTCTACAGTAAGGAATAAAGGCTTCCCACGTTGTACCAGAGAGAGGAAGGAGCTCCTATTGAAGGACTGTCACACCTATCAGCAAACACAAAATGCCTGTGCAGCCTGCAGCAGTGGAACAGTGCCAGGCCAGCCCTTGGTGGGCCAGGAGAAAAGCTGAAATGGCTTTCCCAGGGAAAGCTGCCATTGCTGCTGCTCGGGGACACTTCTGCGAGCAGGGAGCAGCACCTGCACTCCCCAGCACCCGAGCAGCCCACAGCTGCATTTGCTGCCTGACACCTCCAACACCGGGGAGACACTGCTCACAAATTCTGGAACGGACCTGCCAGCAAAGGTCCCTGAAAACTGCATTTGTTTAGGTGGCTTAGGGAAAACCACTGCAGGTCATTCTGCAGTTTTTCATGAATTATTAGATTATTAATACTACGTGAGAAACATCTTATTCAGCAATTCCAGTTACTTCTCTGGCTTTATCCAGCCATGAGCCTACATACTGTACACACTGCACAGTACAGTCATAACTACTGACCAATTATAACTGCTGTCAGGAAGATCAAGGACATTTAACCGTGGGTGTCCCACCCAGCCTCTCCTCCTGTGTGTCTTTTAGCTGCTGCCCACCATGGCATTGTCTCCCTTCTGTCAGGAGCCACTTGGCTGAGAGGCATTCCTGGAGTATCAGCCTGAACCTAAACATTCCTGGAGTATGACAGCCACATTTCCTGTGGGTAATAGTCTCTCCTTTTTTCTGAGGACACACCAGCTGCTGAACACAGATTTCTATATTTAAAAAGAAAAAGGAAAAATTAAAAAAAGGAACAAAAACCAGCAACAACAGAAAACCCACCACAGCAGTAAAAATAACCAAGCTTCAACTTCTTTGAAGTGTCCAGTTCACAGATCACTGAAATCAGAGGCTGGAGTATCATTCCTCCAGACATTTCCTCCTCCTCTTTTAAGTTTGAATGTAAGAGTTACAAATTTGTCCAGATTTCTCCCCCACACCCCTGGGCTTGAGCTGCTGAGAAGCACTGATGAATTGCAGCTCTGAGCTGCACACACGTGCCTGGAGCTGTGTCCCTGTGCTGTGTGTAACAACCCAGGGAACGCTGCATTAGAGCTGCTCTGCTGAGCACAAGGGCTCAACCTACCAAAAACCACCAGACTTTTCTAAAGTCATGCTGTGCAACTGGCCTAGACATTCGTAATAAATGACATTTCCCAAAATATTCAGGATTCCAGCAAGAGGACATTTGTTTGCAAACATAGGAATAGTACTAACTTGGAGCCCCAGAGTTCAAGCATTATTATAATTCTCAGAAACTGATAAAAAAGCATAAATGGCTTTGGGGGGAAAAAATGGAAATGCCTTTAAAAATATTTTATTTTCCTTTTTGAGGCATTCCTTAAAATCTTCATTCAAAACCCACAAAACTAAATTAATTTTCTGATAAATAAATGAATTTAATTTTAGTCTATATTAATTTTCTGATAAATAAACTAATACACCAAATAAATAAAGTAGTACTGCTTAGCTGAAAAGGGTTTTTTTTAAATGGTAGGAAAATATGAACCATTATATAGAAAACATTCTAAAAAGAAAAGAGGAGCAAGCATCAACATGGAATAAGCTATCACCTAAAATCAACTGAAGCGAACTGTTTGTCTCTTCAAAGAGCAGAATCTGATACAGGAATAAGGTCACAGATGCTTTCCCATTATCCAACCCCACCAAAAGCAGCAGATCCCACTCAGGGAGCATTCCCAGAGACTCCAGCAGCACGGCCACATCTGCACTTGATTCACTGGAAACCTGACTCCAACGCCACAGAAGGAAAGATGTTTTTTTGAGGGCAAGTGTGAAATTCTGCTCTGGCCACAGTGAATAGGAGTGAGTGTTTTATGAGGTGTCTGTTATCTGTGCTGGCACAAAGCAAAGCCTGCAGAGCTCTTCCCACACCTCTGATTTACCTCCACATTTCCTTTATCTCTCTGCATTTCCTTTCATACACAAGCCATACCTTGAGGTCAATGGGGTTTGCATTTCTTTAAAACTGGAGTAAAACTGGAGTAAAATATATTTTTCATCTCTCAGCTCAGGTCTCTCTCTGCTTTAGAGCAAAATTCCTCACACTCAATGCTGATTGTTTGTCTGGTGCACAAAGTTAATAAACAACTTTTGAGTTCCCAATATTTGCCTGCTATAAACACCTACATTATACAGTCCCAAACTGTACCATAAAAAAAAGAATCTTAATCAAGCAATTAAGAAATTAAGCCATTAAGAATTGCTTAAGAAATTAAACAATCCTAATTTATTTATACTTAGTCTTATTGAGCCCAGAGGAGCACCCACGTGCACACAACTGAATGTGTTTGTGAGTACCACCATGGTTTGGACTGAACAGCACAGACTTAAGATATAAAACCTGAGATCAATTTCTCCCAAAATGCTTCCAAAAATTCTGTAATTTAACTGGAATTTGCTACTGTATGGATTTGAAACTGTACTCTGAGCTTTCCCTTATTTTTTCTGCAGCCTTATTCCCCTACCACCAGCTTCCTGACAGGTGAGATATTTTTCTACTGACAGGCTAGCAATTAACCTGCTGCCACAAAAGAATAACAGAGTAAAACAAAATGTGAAAAATGAAAAATTCATCATAGGTATCACAGAAAAATCTAGAAACAGCATCGCTTCAATTAAGGTTCTTTTCCCTATGGTCATATAGTTTCCCCTGTACAAATCCACTGTTGTTCAGTTATTACTTCAATCTCAGGATTTAATTTCCTCCTCAGCACTTGAGATGCAAGTAGGAAGGAAAGCAGAGAATGAAAAATTGAAATCAAAGCCACTACACAAATCTTGTACTTTGCTTCAGCTGATAAACCAGGAGCAGCAAAAAGTTCAGCTCCTTTCATTTAAGACATTCTCAATAAGCATCTCTCTGGACAAATTAAAAAAAAACCAAAAAACAAAAAGCAACCAACATTTAAAAACTGTTAAATGATGGGCTAAAAGTCACTAAGCCAGTCTGATGGCAGAAAAATACATATTTATATGTATATGCAAGTTGAAATTCCTTTGTGGAAATAGCTGGCTTCCATTGTGCCACCTGAGAGGTACAAAGCACTGACCACCCAAATGACAAATTAGGGAATCTGAAGTTGGAACTCCAGGCTATCTCTCCTGAATACAAGAAATACACACCTGCTTGAGTGAAACAAACCTGGCTTCTTGAGGCTGAACACAATCAGTTTATTGCAGGCAGAGCGACACAGGGACTGCACCCATGGAGAAGGGGTAAAGCACACACAAACTCCACACAAGACAGGAGAGCCACAGCACAGCCCCAGAATGATAAATCCTGCCCAGAAATGGTCCAGGATCTCTGAATGCCCCTGATGATGCAGGTGATGGATTATGCCACAACAGATACTGTATTAAACTGCTGCTCCCATGCTGCTGTAGAAATTCTGCAGGTAAAGGCAGGTAAAGCAGGTAAAGCTCTGTCCTGCACAGAAAATCTGCTCCAGGAATGTGATGTGACTTCTACCCCTTAGAACAGCACAAGTGGAAATCTCCAGACATATCTGTCCACAGGAAGAGTTTCTATAGATCCACAGAACACTGGAAAGAGGGCAAGAGAGGAGAATTGATGAACCCATTTCGGGAGTCCAGAAGTTGAAATAAGAAAAATTCTATTACCAGATGCCTTCATAGTCACTATTCAAAAACCTACACCTGCACTAGAGAATTCTCAGGAGTGAGAAAAGCTTAAAAATTACCAAGTTAATGAGACACAACTGCCATTTACAAGCTTCTGCTAATCCCAGAGGCTTCATCCCAGCAGTGCTCAGCCAGTTTTTACTTAATGCACAGCCAGTCATTCATTCCCAACTGAAATTAGTCAAGCTCTTGTGAATGATGATTGAGTAAAACCAGAGTTATGACTTAAAGAACTGGTCCCAGGATGTCAATTCACTGTCATGAAAATGAAAACTGTGCCCTGTGTGCACACAATGCTTACTGGTACTACTGGGAGTTACTCACTGTTGAACAGGCACAGAAATTAAGGATTTTTTTTAAAGTTTATTTTTAGGCTATGATAAAAATCTCATTAGGGAAATTACCTTTCCAAAACTAAAGCAGACAGTACCTCAGAGCAGCTACCTGATGTTCCCACATTGAGGGTGACAAAACTTTGCAAAGAAACAAGGATACTTGGACACACTGCTCCGTTCCCTTCCCCACCTCCTGACACAACATGACGGGCATTCCCAGGAATTTCACCCACTGACTTCAGAACCTCGGGGGCCAAGGTCTGCAGCAATGACGAAAGCAGGAACAACAACAGGGGCCTGAACACCACAGGGAAGACAAAAAGAAGTCAGGGAAACTCAGGGCCACACCAAGCCAAGAACCTAGAGAGGAAGCCCACATGATCCAGGGAGAGAAAAGGGCACTCTTCTGGGCACAGCCCCTGAGGAAAGGGGTTAACCAGTCCAAAAACACAATTTTACTACCCAAAGACTAGAGAAGAGGCTCTAAAGTATTGAGATTTACAAGCATTCCCCACTGAAATACTGAAATTGCATTAACTGGTGTGTTTTTCACACTAGAGAACCAGACTAAATTAGGGAGCCAGCATAACTTCTAAACACCCTCAACAGAAAAGGAATCATCTCAGAGAAAGAATCATTTCCCAAAAGAACTTTAATTCTCATAAAGTACATAAAGATTTCACTAACCCTTTTCAAAAGCACATCTTGTATCATTTTCATGGTTTCTTGTTAGAGGAAGCTCAGCTGATACTTTGAAATGGTAACTAAAAGGTTGTGTTCTAATTAAGGAGAATAGTGTCCATCTGTTATGGATCTAGGAAGGACTAATTAGAAGAACAATGCCTAATTTGATCAACCTCAACTGGCCAGGTTAATCCATGAATGGGTCCAAACAAATATATAATCTTTTCTAATCACCACTGGATTAGCTGGATGAATCCATTTGGATGTATATAATGTTTACCATATTTATTTCAAGTATCCCACCCTTTTCCTTCCTCTTTACAAGCTATACTAAATTACTTTAAGGCTTTGCAAGGATTTTTGGTTTTTGTTTGGGTGTTTTTTTGTTTGTTTAGTTCTATTTTGTTTTGTTTTGTTTTGTTTTGTTTTTGGGAAAGGACATTCATTCCCTCCTTGGTCCTCCATGAAAAATGGTAAACCATTATTTTGGACAACAATAATCATTCTGGTGTAAGGGACCTGGCAATGTTTACTGGCTTTAATTTTGCATCAAAACTTATCTGAGAAACAGGGGGCAACTGCAATTAATCATCTCTCCCAGCTATATAACTAATATATAGTTATATCCCACTAATTAATATATAATATAATATATTTTTAGAACTGCCCAGTGGGCATCCTCACATTATCTGCTGACACTTGCTGGGAAACTCCTCAGACCAGATGGTTCCTCCAATTCCAGGGGGTCTTTAACCCCAAAAAACCCATGGAGAAGAAAAGGACCTCCCTCCCATCTGTGGCTGACCTGTTTATGAGTACTGGGAGGAAGAACCCAACAATAAAACAAATCCACATCCACCAGAAGGAACTCCTGGGGGGAATTCTATCAACCAGTCCCAAACTGGATTGTCCCTTCCTCAGAACAGTGCTGGAGTCCCAAAACCACCTGTGATGGGTTTGGTGAGAGGAAAATGGACCTGCTCTCCTCAGGAAAAGAGGCTGGGGGTGTAAATGGCAGCAGATGAGCCAGGGGAGGCTGACTGAGTGGAAAAGGGAATTCCTTGCTCCCTCTCTGCTCTGTGGTGCCCACTGAGGGACCAGAGCCAGGCCAAGGAGCACATCAGGGACTGACAGCCCTGCTCTGACACAGATTGTGCAATAACTGACAGGGCTTTGCAAACTGGGAACAAAAGCTACCTGGAAACTGGATGGGGGATACAGGAACTTCCTAATGCATTTGATAAATGTTCATTTTAACTGCATCACTTACACTTGCACCTTGCTTTCTTCCCCTCGCTTAATGAAGCACAGAAATTCCAACCCTTCTCTGACTTCACTCATTTCAGTCCAGGAATTAGATTTTTCCTTAATTTCTCTTGCATTATCAGTGTGGCAATGAGAGTCATGACCCATTTCATCCTGACCCTATCATTCCACTCTCCCTGCCACCATTTCTTCATTCCCAGGGACATTTTTCTCTCGTTTTCAGTTGTACAAATGCATACAATAGAAAAGGTGTTTTATTTCCTGCTATCAAACAGAATGTTTTGATTAGGACCTTGTGTGTAAAGTGAGTGTCAAGCAAAAGGAGCTGCAAACCCTTTAAAGAGAGGCTAGTCTGCAACTGAATCCATAGTTTTTGGGAGAATTTAGGAAAAGAGAATTAGCTAGGCTTTTCTGCTGGGATTATTTAAAAGTTGACCAATGAAATGAGCACTTAACTCCCTTAGGGCCATTTTAAAAAATTTCACATTTAATAATTAATCCCAGTCTGATTATGCCAGAGAAGAACATTTAAATAGCACTGAGATCAGGGCTGTGCAGCTCCACCCAGCTCCAGGTAAGCAACAGGAATGTTGAATATCTGAAGCAGAGCACCGTATATTCCTGCTCACATCATAAAGCTGATAAAACACATTTCAGATGCTATGAAATACTGCCAAATTAATGTTCTGGGAACCCATTACTCTTTGTATTTCTTGTGTTTACTGGGTTTTATCTGGGCAATCTCAGTATTGTGTAAATACAGTCTGTTTGGCTCTTCTATAGATAATAGAGAATAATATAGTTTATGTACTTTTTTATATAGTTTTTTAATATAGTTATATAATTTTCCTCCTTAACAGGGAGAAAAACTGAGGCATTATGTAAAAAAAAATCACCTTGGTCAGAGTGCTTCATTTCAAATAGATCTTAGACCCCCACATGACCCATTTCTAACAGAACCACATAACAATAAACTTTTAATTTCCTCCTCCAGCACTTCTCAGCATCATATCAGTCCTGCCCATCACCAACAACAAGCACAGCAAATCTTTAACAAATGACCTAGAGGCTTCTACAATGGTTCTTATAGGTTACTTAATAAAACTCTTTCATTCACAAGTGTCTGGAGAGTTGCATGTTGATAGCTTGAAAAAGGGTTAAAAATGCAACTTGGATTTCCTAAGGGTTTACAATGGAAGATCAACATTAGTAGTAATAAAGACCCCAATTTAACACACACTTAATGCAGGTTGTAAATAAAAGGTTTAAAGACAGAAAAATAGTACTTCTTAGATGGAACAGGGGGAGATTTTGAAAGCTGAGAAAGTTAAATAAAACGTACTGGAAGCATGCCAAGTTTAAAAACATTTTTCATCTGTACTGTTTCTGAAGTACAACATAAACAAAACCAATCATCTAATTAAGCTAATTACATCAGTAATACACAATTAATTCTGCTGCAGCCTTGGCAAAGATGATAAGGATTCATAGAAAAGTATTTTTTCTGCCTAATTACAAGACAGAATGCGAACATTCAGAGCCTGGGTGCAGATCTCAGTGGCAGCAGCGATTTCTGGGGTGCAGGGCGGATCTGAGGGGCTGGCTCTGGGCACCCACACCAGGGGCTGCTGTGAAACAAGGAGGGTTTTGTGGGGAAACCTGGGGACACCCAGGGCAGCAGCCCCTCCTTCAAACTCGGCCGCTCTGGCTGTGACCCCCACGGCTCAGCTGCACACATCAGCGCTCTGATGCCTTGGGAAGGGTGGCCTAGAACAGAGACCAGACAGAGCTAAAGAATAAAGCAGGGATTCATTAAAATGCCTCCATGGCTCCACCTTGGGCAGCACAACAGCCCAGCCAGGGCTGCACCCAAGGTGAACCAAAATGGGCACAAAATGGACACGAGGTCACAGCGTCTGTCACTGTGATCAGTTCTGCTCCATTTGCACCTTGCAGTTCATTGTCCCATTCCAGCTTTAGCCCAGGCAGTCCCACCCTGCTTGTTTTTCTCTCTCCAGCCCACGGTGTTTGTGCTCCTGGCCTGAGATTTGGGTCATTTGTCCTTGGTGCCCAGCTGGAGCAGGAATTGTTTTGTCTCCCTACTCTCTCACCATCCCCTCATATGAAGCTCAGAAATACACGCTAAAGCAGCACAGAACCTGAAAAATATAAAAGCTAAACCTGAAGCATCAGCTGAACCCAGAAACCCACAGCTCCTGAGCTCTGCATTGTTTCCACCTCTGTGCACTGGAACTTGGCTTCCACGTTGGGTTTTTGGCGGGTTCAGGGCACTGTGAGCATGCAGAGTTGAGGAAATAGAGCAGATGGTCTGTGTGAAAGAATGCCTTTGTGGCCCCAAGCCCGCGTCACACAGTGAGCTCATGCCATGAGCAGCTACGTGATCCCTCCCCTTGTGACACGCTGCTCATCTGGGGCTTCTCACTGAACACTGTCACATTATCCCATGGACAACGTGACTCCAGGCACAGGACCCTGCAGTGGCACTGCTGATACCCAGCCTTTACTGCAGAACCAATGCAATGAACTGCTGCTCACTCTGGGGGCAGGAATGTCACCTGAACATGGCTCTGCTGGCAGGTGTTTGAAAGGAGACTGAAAGCCTGGACCAAGTTCACAGGATATGGCAAAGACTCTGCACCAAATCACACCTTAAACAGAAATAATGGGACATGCATCAACTGAAAACACTAACTCCACAGTTACTTCAGCTGATTTTGAACATTCATCAAACCCCACCAAAAGTTTCAGAAGAATTGCTGTGAATATATGTGTTTTGTGCCACCACCCTTATTTTCCAGTCTCTAACCATTTCTCCATCATTCCCAGGCTCCAAGGCAATGAAGGAGAACCTTGCCAGCACTGAAGAGCACAATTACCACATCTACACACAGCCTGACACAAAGGCTTTGAGACATTGAGTTTCTGCTCCTCTACAAGGTCTGCAGTGGTAAAGCTGGAGCCTGTGACAGTGTCTGGGTACCAGCAGCATGAAAAGAACCCTCTGTCCTTAACACAGGACTTTGGGCTGAGCTGGAGCTGGTACAGGACAGAAATAATAGGAGAAACAGTGCAGGAGATTCACAGAGATGTGGAAGCAGAAAGGAAGAGAACAGCACAGAAACACAGGAGAGTAATAACTGCCAAACCAGAGCAGATTTTCTTATAGGGGGTAAAACAGAGAAGACAGCACTAAATTTAATCCATGCATGCAGAACTGAACTTTGGCAAAACTCTACTGCAAAAAGCAAAGACCTAAAAGAAACTAAACTCCTGTCAGCACAGTCATAAAGTTGAAAGATTCAGGTATTTCTCCCAAAACAGTATCTAAAATTCACAACTTAAAAACCTTCTTGATGAAAGAAGCAGGAATGGCCCTGCACAGCACTCAGTGCTGCTGACTCCAGCTGGGAGAACATGCTGGAAGCTACAGCTCCACAGTTCCTCCACCTAGGGAATGCCCATTCCCATTCCACAAGGGAATACCCATTCCCATTCCATAAGAGAATGCACATTCCCATTCCACAAGGAAATGCTCATTCCCATTCTCCAAGGGAATGCCCATTCCCATTCTCCAAGGGAATGCCCATTCCCATTCCAAAAGGGAATGCCCATTCCCATTCCACAAGGAAATGCCCATTCCCATTCCATAAGAGAATGCCCATTCCCATTCCATAAGAGAATGAACATTCCCATTCCACAAGGGAATGCCCATTCCCATTCCACAAGGAAATATCCATTCCCATTCCACAAGGGAATGCCCATTCCCATTCCCCAAGGGAATGCCCATTCCCATTCCACAAGGGAATGCCCATTCCCATTCCCCAAGGGAATGCCCATGCCCATTCCACAAGGGAATGCCCATTCCCATTCCCCAAGGGAATGCCCATTCCCATTCCACAAGAGAATGCACATTCCCATTCCATAAGAGAATGCCCGTTCCCATTCCACAAGGGAATGCCCATTCCCATTCCATAAGAGAATGAACATTCCCATTCCACAAGGGAATGCCCATTCCCATTCTCCAAGGGAATGCCCATTCCCATTCCACAAGGGAATGCCCATTCCCATTCCACAAGAGAATGCCCATTCCCCAAGGGAATACCCATTCCCATTCTCCAAGGGAATGCCCATTCCCATTCCACATGAGAATGCACATTCCCATTCCACAAGAGAATGCACATTCCCATTCCATAAGAGAATGAACATTCCCATTCTCCAAGGGAATGCCCATTCCCATTCCCCCTGCCCGTGTGCAGCACTCCAGCTCTGCAGGCTGCCTGGAAAGGAGAATTTAACCCTCTCTGGGAATCAGGGCACTGTGCAAACCAAATGCTGCAGCTCAAATGCCTTCATGCCATAGCTGGAACAGATACTCAACACAAATGACTTAAAATGGTGATTCCAATCAACTGATACTTGCAGAACTTTCAATTATTTTGAAGTTTTGCAAAAGACTCATTAGGAAACTGGTGGGCTGGCAAATCACGTTCAGCTGTTGCAAAGAAATAATTTCTATTTCATCCCTGCAGCTCATGATGAGCTACCTCCATAAAGCTTTTAAGCTTCTACAAAAGAAAAAAATTGTTGTTCAGTCATCCTTTGGTGGCTCCTCAAGGCTGCAGCTCCCTGGTGCCAGCAGCAGAATGACACCCAAGTTCACCCAGCACGAGACAGTTCGTGTCTGGAAGCAATACAGCTGCATTCATTTTGTCACTGTGCTGCCAGACTGACTTGATCAGGTCAGGCCAAGCTGAGGGATCTCTGAACTGCAGGCAAGTGTCACTGACCCCTCCTCTCCCCATTACACCCTCCATGGATGTTCTCACAACCCCAGCTACATGTGTTTTGAATAATCTGTCCTGTCTGGGTTATAAACTTACCCTTTTACCACCTGGAATAATCAAAAGCTGACCATATTCAGAATTCAGAGGCCCTTATCCTACAAGTGTTAAAAAGCAAGTATTTCACTCACCTCCACACACAAAAGCATGTTTCATTATAAAGCAGTAACTGGGATAAAATTACAGGCATTAAAATTGCATTAAATCTTCTGCTTTTAAAAATTACTACTTCAGTTCAACATGTAAAAAAAGTGGAGTTTCTAAACACTGGGGAAAATGTCATTGGACGTATTTTTAGATTAAACTGTCACAATAGAAATGAAAATGCATTTTTAAGACAAGTTTTGACATCTAAAATAAATTTTCATACCTACTATATTGATTCAGGAAATTCCTCAAGACCACAGAGTGCAGATCCTACCAGCCTGCCTTTCATGACCATACTGAGCATTTCAGAAAAGAATGCTGGCTCCAAAGTAAGCAGGGGCTGTAGGATGGGAGCTTTGCCTGAGAATCTGCCTTGTGGTCATGGCAATAACATTAATGAGGCTCCTGGCTCGTCTTTTATTAGAAACATGAAGATTTTATGAGTGCAAACCCTCTTAGAAAAACTCACGTAGGTCAAATGTGAAACACAGCTAGATGCTAGAACAGTAATTGACTTGATTCAATCAAGACTCGACAAAAGTCTTTCTGAAAGGCTGAATTTTCATCAGAAATCCTGGATATCAGACACATTCACACGTGGATTTGTAGCAGCTTAAATGGTTTAAGACAAGATCTTCCAAAAGGACCTTGCTGTTTGCAGAGTATCACTGGTGAAAAATAACACTCTGAGTCCTTTTGTTAAACATCTGCTGTGCTGGAACACAACAGAATGCTGGAAAACAATGCTGTGATGAGAGTACTTGGAGGAGGAAGCAGTGTTTGTTTTCCTGGGAACCCCTTGAATGTTTGAACCCCAGTCCCACCATGGCCTCAGTCTCACGGATAGGAATTATGAAGAACAGATACTGTGGGATGAATGTTTGTTAATTCTTGCCCATTTATCAAACCCATATGTACACAACCATCTCCTACTGAGCTACTGTAAGTACTTAAGGCTCCCTCAAGTAAGCTGCATGCACAACTTGCAGTGAATCATTTAAAGGAAAAAGAGTTCACTGTACCAGGACAGACTGATTTATCTTCATTTTTGGTTTGGCTTGTGTCAAATTATATGTAAGTTTGTATTTAATTTTATTCTATAAATAAAAGCTTGCATTTAATGTTGAGAATGCAAATGATCTCTTGGGACCTGATGGAAATACTCTTTAAATTAGGCACATTCTGGTCTTTTAGGACCCTGGGAATATTCTGTCTCTGCTTTTAGCCTATGCCATCTCTAGATACATGAGAGATGTTTGGGGAATACATTTTTTTTAAAACCAAATTTCTGCACACAATTCAAAATAAGTAAAAACTTACACCACACTGTATTGTTTAAGATACTTTACGTGAGTGCATTACTCTACATAAATCACAGGTCTTCAAATAATGACTAGAGATTAAATCTAAGGCTTTACAGAGACAAGCTTCCTCTGAAATTACCTCTGTATCACAAAAGCTGGAGTTAATTTCAATAATATCTACTTTAATAATAATTTATACCTGTCACTAAGCCCTCCAGTATTTAGCAAAGGTGATTTTGACTGAGATAACTTCCTTTTTCTTACATCTTTTTCTTTGAAAAAGCACCCACCATGGCTTCCTGCCTGAAGCAATTCTTTAGTCTCACTGACAGTGTCTTTTTGCTCTCCTAGTTCTTCAAATACTTGCCATGAAAATATCCCTTTACAATTTTAAGTCAGTTATTTGAAGGAGGGAGTGGGGCTGGGGTCTGTGGCCCCCACTTGAGGTGACAGCAGGCTGTGTGACAGTGACAGCAGGGCTGAGGGACCAAGGACAAGCTGCTGGTGAATCACAGGAGCCTCCAGCTGAAGATCCATGCCCACGGAGCACTCCCTGTCTCTAAACACTGATGCTAAAGTACAGCTGCTCCTTTTTTTATATTTATTTATTTTCCTCCTTCCTCAATTGCTGAGTCTGTGTCTGTACAGGAAAACCAAACCAAACAAACAAAACCAAAAGAACAAAAAAACCCCAAATCTCTCAGCCTAACATTTTCAAAGGTGCCAGTGGCAGGTCTGACACTGCTCAGCCCATGGAGTTCCTGCACATCCTCTGTACATGGATCCAGAAGGAGAAATGTGTAAAGCCATCTCAAAAAGGTACCAACAGCAACACCTTGCCACTAATGAATCAATCACTGCATCGTCTCCACAAGGAGACAGAGGGAATTTGGCTTTCTGTGAAGTAGGTCTGTACTTGTATTACCTCAGCAATATAAACACAGAAATGCATTTATTTAAAATGAATTTCAGTATCATTTTTAATAAATATCAAGACCAAACTATTCACCCTCAACCTTAACTTAACCTGAACTGGCCATGGGGTTTGCAATCCATTCTGCTAAACAACCCAGATCCAGGGCATTACATTTACAACACATTTCTATGACAAAGCTGAAACCCATGTGAATATGTGGAAGATCATGAAATCTGATACTGCATGAATGATTCCTTTGATAACTGAACAGTACCAAAGACACCACTACTTCCTACATGTAAAAGGGGTTCAGCCATCAACCCTCTGCAGATTATTTCTAAGAACTCACTCAGCATAGGTCAGATTATGAAAGGACTGGCTGCTGGCCATTACATGCATATCTCACTCTGGCCCTGCTTTCATGTGAAGAGGCAAGAACCAGAAGTTATTTCCATCAGAGCCTTCATGAATTTCTTAAAATATATTTGCTAACCTGTAATTCTGTGAGGCTGAAAGTCCAGCTTGCTCTTCCAAAAGGTTCAAAGTTTATCAGCAAGAGGCTGCTGAGGGAGCTCTCTCCTGTCTGTGATGGTGTTCACAGGGATCTTAGGATGAGGGAAGAGATGAGGATCTGACTCCATGTTTCAGAAGGCTTGATTTATTGTTTTATAATATATATTACATTAAAACTATGCTAAAAGAATAGAAGAAAGGAGTTCATCAGGAGGCTAGCTAAGAATAGAATAGGAAAATGATAACAAAGGTTTGTGTCTGGGACAGAGAGTCTGAGCCAGCTGACTGTGATTGGCCATTAATTAGAAGCAACCACATGAAACCAATCCCAGATGCACCTGTTGCATTCCACAGCAGCAGATAACCATTGTTTACATTTTGTTCCTGAGGCCTCTCAGCTTCTCAGGAGGAAAAACCCTAAGGAAAGGATTTTCCATAAAAGATGTCTGTGACACCTGTCCTTCAGCAAGCCAGCCACACTTTCCTGCTGGGAAGAAGGGCAGCGCATTGCTTTAGCATCTACATGTGTACCTGGGGCTTGGAACTCCCTATAATCATGCAATTATTTAGGCTGGAAATGACCTTCAAGGCCATCGAGTCCAACCATTAACCCAGCACTGCCAGCTCCACCAGTGAACCATGTCCCCAAGGGTCCCCAAGTGCCACATCCATGGCTTCTAAATCCCTCCACGGGTGGGGACTCCTCTGCCCTGCCTGTTCCAATGCTTGACAATTAATTAAATGTTCCCCAATATCCAATTCAGGCCTCCTCAGACACAACTTGAGGCCATTTCTTCTTGTCCCTTTTTACCCGGGAGAAGAGACCGACCCCATCTCACTCCATCACCACCAGTCTCCTCTCAGGGAGTTGTGGACAGCAAGAATGTCCCCCCAAGCCTCCTTTTCTTCAGGCTGAGCCCTCCCAGCTCCCTCAGCTGCCCCTGGTGCTCCAGACCCTTCCCCAGCTCCCTTCCATTCTCTGGACACTTTGTTCTTAAGGTTATTGTTCTGATCAGAAAAGCATTCAACTTCCTATCACAAGAAACTAACAGCACAGTATTGAAGTCTTAATTTCAGTAAAAATCATGTGAATGGCTCATTACTTTTCAGTTTTGCTGCTTTGAGTGATTCACTGCATAAAGTAAATGATGTGTAAAGTGGAGAACAGTTCAATTTCTATAGGCTATTAAAACAGAAATATGGGAGGCTGGGAGCAGGGAAAATAGTGATGCTGCAGGGGAGTGCTGGTCCATTTAGAACCACTGCACACATCTGGGTTTTACAGAAACAAGAAAAATTATACTGAAAAATGAACTCTTTTTTTAGAAAAAGTATTGCCCATTATAAATCATGCTCTGCTAGACACACAGCATACAGAATAATCCTTGAATCATCACATGCATTTGGCCACACTGACAGCTTGAGCATTAACTGCCACAATAAAACTTTTACTACACAAAAGAATTTTGAAAATTCCCTTTTTCCAATCTGGATGGCCCCTGGTTTTAGAGTCATGAGATCATAACAATAGGAGCACTTGATTTCCTTTTTCTGTATCAAAACTTCTGAGCGCTCTTAAAAGGAAGGTGAAAAACAAGATCCACAAAAACCAACACTGCAGTCCAGACTTTATGATATTATCATTATGAAAATCAAAGTCAAACAAAAATTTTCTCATGACAAAGATTCATAAGAAAATCCTGGTTTGGTTTGGGGCACTTTGGCCTTGATGGATTTGCTTGTCTGGTCCCTCTGGGCTGCACTGCAGTGCTTGTCCCAAACAAGCTCCTGACAATATTCTCTCCTCCATATGCACAGAAATACCTTTTGAGGATGAAATTGAATTATGTCACTTGAAATCAAGGTGGAGTACTCACCAGGCTACTTGCAAAGCTGTTCCTACTAAAAGAAAAGAGCCTAAATCCTTTAGACTTCTATCAAAATCCCAAGCTTCAAAAGTCAGCATCTTTCTCCAAAATCTCCTTGCCAGTAGCTCTGACTCTTGAATAAGGAGTTTCTGAATGAGGAGAATGGGACTCCTGCTGGGTTCCTCTTCAGGGACATCATTAACACTCACACTGAATCTTTCTAGCCTGTCTTCTTCTGCTCCACATCCTCTTCATCTGCAGTAGAAAAATCCTTCCCTTTCCTACAAACTGCAATGCCCTCAATCCCCACAGAGCCCAAGCTACTCTTTGCTCAGCAACTTTTAGAAAAAGACCTCACCTACCACTGACTGTTCACCTTCAGAAACATGATTTCACCTTTTTCCTCCAAAACTTCACTAGGGAGACCTGGGATTTCCTCCTCTTTCCCTGCAGACTCAAAGTGGCATGCAATCTTTCCTCTGTGAGCAGCCACTTGCAGATGAAATAAATCCTGAGTGCTCCATGCCATTCTAACTGCACTCCTGGCACTCTATCCTCAGCACACACAGCTGAAAACACACAGCTAAAATCTCCTCTACTGCTGGAAAGCTCAGTTTTTCACTGCCATGGAATTTGACCTGGAAGACTGACACTAAAGATGCACATCACCGACATGGCATGTGGAAAACCTGGGAGAGGTGAAGCTCTTCAACAATCCTCTGAGCATTTCTCAGCAGATTTCTGTCAGAGTATTCCTTAGATGATTCCTTGACACCTTTATTTCAAGATATCCCAGAGGAAAAAGTGCGAAACCCAACTCTGTCCACTGCCATCCAATAACTTTATCCAGTTTAGAGGAAAAACTGGAAATTGGGACTGGAGTAGACACCAATAAGAGCAGACATGGCACTAAATCCTGCTCCTGAGGTCTTACCTGTGTGCTTCTAATTCTGCCTTCAAGAGTTTGTGTATGTGCAGAATCAGAGCCTACAAGGTCTCAGCTGACAGATTTAAATCATGGCCATAACACATTTGTCCTACCTGTATTTAAAGCCCTGGAAGTTAATAGTAATAATATAATATAGTAAAAAATTAATATAATATAATATAATATAATATAATATAATATAATATAATATAATATAATATAATATAATATAATATAATATAATATAATATAATATAATATAATACCTATATAGTATACTATGCTATATACAGTATATATATATATATATACACTGTATATAACATATAACATACTATATACACTATATATAGTATTTTATATATACAGTATTATATAATTATATTGATAATTATTGCTTATCTTTTCTTTTTCACTGGAACCTAAACAGTTAAAATAGTTTGATTTGAAAATACACTTCAAAATTTATAAAAAAAAAAAAAGACATGAGGTTTTTTTTTATTAGAAGATGTACTGATTGAAGAGAATATGTCAGAGAGTACTAAAAATCTCAAAGAAATCATCAACAGGCAACATGAGTTACTGTTCTGCCAAAAAACACTAAACCCAACCTAGTGCAACAGTCCCAGATTTATTGGTCTGGAAAGAATAAAGAGCCTCTCGAGCCACGAGTTGTTAGTGCATTAAAAATTGCACTGGATCACAACACTAGATATAATTTCACTAAAGGGAATCATTGAAGAGCATGGAATTTACATGGGGTTTCTCTACCCAGAATACATGAAGTCAGCATCTGGCTTCTTTTATTAAAAGTAGCATTTTTTTGCCTTTTTCTTTAATTTTTTTCTGGAATAGCTCATTGTTATGCTGTGTAGCCAAAACCATTTTATTCTGCTGGCAAACACATTCAATGTGTATTTAATAAATAATATGACTGGGAAAGTAGTTAATAAATATTATTTTTCACCAGGAGATTCTGCTGCCTACAGTGAGAAGCTATCCAAGGTTAGTTTGAGACACTGACATGTGCCTGCATGTTGATGTTTTGGGCTGGGTTTTCTTATTAACAAGGCACCAGGCACATGACTTTTGATGTCCCAACAGAGCATTTTGATTTGAAAATGCAACGAGTGCCAAGTGCTGCTAATGCTGATCTAGGTGGGATTTTTAGCTCTATTTTTCTGGAATTCTAACATTATCAACAGGAGTCCTTTGACTGCAGGTGTAACTGCAAAGCACACGGGTTCCAGGGAAAAACAGATCTGTTTAGTCAGAGATGCTGAGGAACATCCACAGAGTTAAGATTCAGTCAGGCTCTGATTTGAATCAAGTTGATGAATTGTAAATAGAAACACTCTAATCCCACACAGGGACAGCAGGGAACTCCCAGAGCCCCTCTGATGTGCTGAATGGGTTCTTTTAGAAAGGAAGGCCACACTTCAAGAATGCTGATTGAAAAAAAAAAATCTTTTTCCATTAAAAAATAGGAGGAGGGCAATTTCTTTTTTTAAAATTCTCCCTGGCACCAGCCAAAGATACGCACACAGAGTTTTGATGAACTCTGTTCCTCAGTTTATAAGCAACAGTGTCCACACTATACAATGTTCAGGTGCCTTATCTCAGTGTGCTTTTCCAGCTATTTAACAGATTACACAAGGTCGTGGCTCAGACCTTAAAAGTAAAGATGTTGCATGTGGAAACCTTCTGGAGTAAATGAGAGGAAACCACAAGGCACAATCTTTTGGGTCAGCAGATTACATGGGTTCAGATTTGCTGGTATCAGAATTATTACTTACATTTTCAAAACAGATTTTAAGCAGAATGTAAGTGGTTCTCCCACTTTTTATTCTGCTGTTATTCTTTTGGGAATGGTTTGGTGTGACCAACCCTCGCATACATTTCAACTTGATCTATAATTTTATGTTGACTGCTCACTGTCCTAACTCAGAATAATTCTGAAATAAATTCTGGGACTTGTTCTGGGTTACAAGTTTTTAGAAAACAAAAGAAAAAAGACCATACAGCTGAAGTTTTCACATGGTTTTCCACTGTAAAGGATATGCATGTTACTTCTCTATAATTGCCAACTACTAAAACATCACATATAGATCCATGCTTTAATTAATACATTTTAACCTGACAACATTAAAATGTTCTCAAAATAAAGTGGGATGAAAAATATTTGGAACTTTGTTTTATACTATATGTATATTTAAAAGAGTAATTACTTTTTTTTTTAAATTCAAGAGTAAGATTCTTTAATAACTAAAATGCCCAGGTCCTCCTCTCTCATGCAATGAGCACAACCTGAGATAAAACCAAAGGCAGAATCTAAACAGAGTCCAAATTTGAAAATAAAACAATGAACACATCCACAGTTCTCTATGCTTATAAACTACACTGGAAACAAAAACAACCAACCACAAATAGCATCCAAATACTAACAAGAAAAAGCTTTTTTTCACTTACAGCTCAACACAAATATTAAAGCCGTTTCAGTTAAAATTTCATTTCCCAAATCACGGATCAATAACTGCATCAGCTTTAAATAGCAAGCCAAGATGAGAATGTGTCCAAATTACTCTAAAGGTCATCATAAAGGCTTAATTCCATTTTTATATCCAATTTTTTATTTAAACAAATTGTCATGCATGCGAATCTGAGAAATTCAAAGGTTAGCGTGTAAATAGACTTGAGTTCCTTCACTCACGAGCCCTCAGGCTGTCGAAACTCATATCCTGGCAGACCAATAAAACTTGTATGAAATCAAAATGTTTGATCTCCAGAACGCTGAGTTCTTTGGTCCCAAGCCAATAAAGAACCTAACCATGTGTCTGTCTGTCTTTAAAGCACATGAATCGAGGGCTGACCCCGACTTGAGCAGCCAGTGAGCCACAGCAAATGGCTGTGGAAGGAAGATGAGAATGAGGAGTTGTCCTGAGGCTTCCAGAAACTTATTTGACAGAACAACAATATATTGAGTGTACAGATTCTTTTTCAGACAGACTGGACTGTGCAGCACAGCCCTCCTAGGCTGGAAGACCCCAAGCATCTTCAGGTGATGTGCTGCAGACACTGAGTGCCTGCCTTAGGTTGAAAGATTTATCTGTGGGTGTGCGTTCCATCCCCTCCTGTCAGAGCTGGGGCAGTTCTCTGCTGTCCCTGGGGCAGTTTTTCCTTTCTCTCTCCCACACCAACCCTCCCTGCAGGAGATCTCTGCTGTCCATGGCCACTGAGTGTCCCTGCAGGGCTGAGCCAATCCCAGCATCCCATGGGGAGATGCTCCGCCCAGGGGAGGAGCCAAGCATTCCTGCCTGGATCCAATCTGAGCCTGGCACAGCACAGCAGCCTTTGCCCCCTGCATTGCCAGAGGAGCAGCTTTTTCCCTATTTTGACTCTGTCAGGGTTGTTTTGTATTACTGCATTGTTTATTTTTTATTTTCTTCCCTAGTACAGAACTGTTATTCCCATTCCCATATCTTTGCCTGAGAGCCCCTTAATTTCAAAATTATAATAATTCATAGGGAGGGGGTTTGCATTTCCATATCAGGGGAGGCTCCTGCCTTCTCTAGCAGACACACCTGTCAGGGTATAATCTCACCACACAAATTTTTAAGCAAAATTCAGTGCCAGAACAGCTCCATTCTGATTCCTGCCTTAACAGGGCCTTCTGCTTTGTCACCAAACCCAGCACATGGCCTGGTGGCACTTGATATGACAGCAGTCCCAAAAGGTGTGTCACAGTGTGTGAGGGGAAGAGTGGGTGGGCTGGAAGCCTGCACTTTGCTTTTAGTATTTCAGTTTTATTGATCTTGAAATAAAAACTCACTAAAACTTGCTATAAAGCCCATCAGTCATAAAACAAGATCAAAAGCAGACCCATAGAAAAGATGTCTGCTTGAGGAAAAGACCTTGATGACGGTTTCAGAAATATAAGAAAGCACATCCTTAAATAATGTTTATAGCCTCAAAACTGCTCTGTTCAGACAGATTATAAAATTAGATAAAACTATCTATTGCCTTGAGTGATGACAGGAAAATGAACGCTTCATCCTCTACAGAACCAGGGATCTTCAGATAAGATTTGTCTCTGCCATCACAAGATAAATCACCGCGGGTCTCATGCTGCTGTGATTTACACCAGCTACACCTGGTGCAACTCGAAAGCCTTCACTCAACTTACTCCACCTTCAAGGAGCCATGAGGAGAATCAGTCTTCTGATACAGAGAGATAACTTAAAGATCTTTGAAACCTTCATTAGTTCTTTGCATTTTCCTTGAAGCTTTGCCATCCCCAGCCTTATTTTATCTTTGTTATTCATCAGCACGTTATTTCTAAGCCTGCAGTGGGTAGATGTGCAGGTACGTATTTCTTTTTATACAGCTTTTTCTACTTGTCTTATTTGTCCTTGAATTGTTGGGTATTCCTTTCTGCAAAAGTAAAATCATTGTTGAGGCTAGTCTTGCTGCTCAGACCTAATGAAAACACTTAGCAAAAAAAAAGGGAGGGAGGAGGTTTGGTGAATACTTAAAAAAACAAGAGATGACAAATCTCATAGCCCAGTAGAAAAATGCCTAGATTACAAGGCAAAAAATTACAACAAATTCTGATTCAGATCACTGAAATTACACAATAAAGCATACCTGACTCATTAAAAAGCTCCCCTCCACTGTGAATTATGCACTCAGAAGAAATGACAGCTCATGCTATCAAGTGCCACATGCACGTGGTTAAGGCGTGCAGGAAAGTGAGTGACTGACCCACAGCATCCACACACACGCAGCAGCTCCCTGCCAGAAGGACACACTGAAATGAGGGGACTTTTCTCCCCTTTAAACCAAGCCCCCAGCTCCAGACCCACCTGCTGCAGAAGCAAACTGCTCAGCAGGGTGAGAGCAATGTCAGGAGTGTGCACAACAGCCACAGATACCCAAAACAGAACTGGTGTGGAGCTGCACCAGCTTTGCTGGAAGGAAGGCTGGCTGAGGATATTGGAAAATGAAAGGTTAATAGGGAAGGATGGCATCTGTTATGACATGATTTGATACTCTGGACACAGAATTCTTCAGCCACAGAACTCTGAAGGTCTTAGACTGAAAACCAGTCCATTTTCCTTCCCCACTGTATTGGCTAGTGAAACAAAATATCTGTTTTGTTTGAACCTCAACCTTCTCTTATACCCTTGCAGAAGTTACTCTGCACATTTGAATATCAAAGCACTGGTGTTTTTCCTCCATCTATTCTAAATTTTGCCACCATATACAGAAGCAGCAAGAGTGAGGTAGATGTGATAAACAGTCTCAAAATCTGAAGGGAGGTGGTGGTGAAAGAGTATTTTTGCTGCTACATTTAGCATGTAAGCTAAAACATTAGGAGGTTATAAGAGTAATTTTGTTTTCAACAAAAATTAACTACAGTGGGTCTTGGTTCTTTATACATTTACGTTCTCTGCAGGACTAATCTCCATACATTGTATTATTAAATCCAAATAAAAAAGAGAAGTGCCTGTCTCTCTTTGCATGTGTATATATCATTTTTTGTATCTCATATGTTCTTTTGGCACTTGCTGACTTTCTCCTGTCCCCCAGCAGGACCCAATGAATGATCCTTCTCTCAGGAATCCATTTTTGCAGGTTGCCAGGAGGAAGATTTCAGTAATGAGTTCAAGCTGGCTCATACCCATTGCAGTTCACTCATTTGCCACATATTCCATGGCACATCCCAATAAAGCAATCTTCACTGGGGAAAACAGAACCCTTCCCTTTTCTTTGGCATCATAATTGAAAAGTTTCAGTTTCATTCTGTCCTTGGAGCCAGAGCCCAAGCTCAATTAAATCAGTGCAAAGATTATCAGGGTTTTTAGCTCCTTCTGGACCACAGCCAAGGTGAATGCTACATTCTGTTTTGTAAAGACTACATACATTTAAATCAGAGAAGCCTTTCTCATTCCTGTGTTTGCAGGTAAAAAACAATATTCATCTTGGTAAGAGCTGTTTCATCACTCACTGGTGCTATATCCTCCTAATATCTGCCAGCTCTGCTCAGCAGCTTCATGCTCAGGGACAGAACCTGCATGCCTGAGAGCTCTCACCTTCATGAGAGTTATAAATATCAGCCACTGCCACATCAATCCTGACAGTGACTCCAGGACAGCAGTGGCTGCAGCAGGAACTTCTCAAGGAAACACTTCTGAATCACTGAAATTCCCTTTACTCCCAGTGCACAGATGCACTCTTCCATTATTCCCAAGGGTACTAAAATTAGTTACATACATGAAGACTGACATATTCATCACTAATCCCAAACAATCAACAGAACAGCAGTCTGGGTTAAAAGGATTCTCCCTCCTGCAGATGGTCTGCTGTTTCTTTAATTTCACATTCGTTTGCTAGTGCCCCCAAACATTAATATTTTTTTGCAATAAATTTGGTGGATTTCACATTTTCTGACCATTTTGTCCCAGCTGACTATACTTGAAGAAGTTAGTATCTCTGGAGTGTTAAGTTTAAAGCATTAAAAAAATTTAAAAAATTAAAACTATTCCTTAAATTTAGATATTTATATTTGTACCTTTAGACCTACTCCCCATTCTGTGAGGCATTATTTTATCTGCAGTGTTCCAGCATTTTATACCTCATGTTTACAACTACCATGTGCTCCTTTTCTGCCAAGTTTAGTGAAGAAGGAAGGATGAAATGTGCTACAGGAGGTGAGTCCTGCCAAACCCCAACAGCCTCTTTTCACCCCATTATTTAAAAAAAAAAAAGTGCCTCAGATTTAGAAGTCTGTAAGAGCATTTCAGAGACCCACACATCTCTGTGCTTTTAAAATATAAAATTTTCTCATATTTAATGTTAATTGCATACCTATATGACTGGCATCTGGATCATTTCCTGCTGAGTGAGATGCAGAAATAGCCCTGATTTTTGACTTCTAGTCCACAGGAAAACATAAAAATCAGCTCTTTGCCACATGTCAGAAGTTCTCCTTAGAGCAATCTGCTCAGGCAGGAACAGAGGGAAGGTATTCCAGAGAGATTGGGTCATGTTTTCTGTTAGGACTTTCACACAACCACCTGGCCCAAAACTGCTGAGAGAGAAAAGGAGGATATCACACATGAGGAAGTGATTAAATGCATGTAGAAAAGACATTCTAGCTTGGTTAACTGCTTTCTGTCTGCTGGTCAGCTGTTATTTCTCAGAATGCTATTTATCCACCCAAAATTCCTGCCCAGCCAGCTGTATGAGCACTGTTGTTGGGTGGAACAGCCTGGTCATGGAGAGGAGGAATGAGGAGAGGTTCCCAGAGCAGTGAGTTCTGCACAAGGTGCCACGGGGCACAGGGCTTCAAACATTCCAGCAATCCCTGGTCATGCATGGAAAATGCACATACTACCAAGAAGCCTTCTCAGAACACATCTAAAAGGGGCAAAAAGAGATCTACAAGTTCCACGTTTCCACATGTGCATCTCTAAAATCCTGGTAGCAGAGACATACAGAGGATTGTTTTGAAAAGCATCTACTCCTGTCCACAGCCTTCTGTTTACCATAAATGCTGTGAAACCCTACAAAGGCAATAACAGAAAGGGTAAAATAATTATTATATCCCCTACAGACAGACCTCTTTCCCACAGCAATCTAAAAGAGGCTGAAGGAAGCTCTCACAAGCATTTGAGAGAACAAATCAGAAAAAAAGTTACACAGCTGCAAAACAGTCATAGCAAAAAGAGTAAGAACTATTAAAGCTCTTCTTTCTGTTAAGAATCCATGAAGGTTTGCATCAATACTTACCTTCCAAATGTAAAACATCTAATTTTAGGATGGTACAAAGACACAAGTCTCAATACAGCAAAATGAAGAGAGCCAATCTCAAGCCTTTCTCTTTCCACTGAAAAGATTCAGAGCAGATGAAGTTATTTTCAGCAGGAAAAAGCTGTTGGATCCTCTCACATCTGAGAAAAAACACCCTTTAATTGTTATGAACAGGCCTGTAGGACTGAGGGAAGGATCTGGGAATATGCATGGAAGACAGGACCCATGAATTCCTTAATTCCATGTCCTATTCTTACACTGCTTTCACTCAGATTCACTCCAAAGCCCAGAGCTTCTCCACACCATGTCTGAAGAACGGGGGGGGGAGGGTGAGTGGTTTTGGTTTGTAATTTAAGATTTTTTTAATTTTGAGCTTTTTTAATGGATGTGTTGATGAGCATGGTGGGCTTTAGTGTTGGTTAACTATTAAAGTATTTATTTTATTTATTGTTGTGAGATAGGATTAGGAGAAAGGTAAAGTAGGTTTAAAATTTTAAAAGGGTATAAGGAAAGTTTTATTAATAGTATTTAAAAGAAAAAAAGCTGATAATATAAAGAAATAAAACTTAAAATTTTAAGTTTCAATTTCAATGAGAAGCCTCAAAGCCTCTAGGAAGCAGCATCAATCCTTTCCCCACTGAAATGGATAGGAAATAATGGAGCACATTTTATTTATAACACAAATTTTCCTAATCCCCAAATCTGAATGTAGAGAAAATTGTCAGGGTGGTGACAATTAAAAGATTCAGTACTTCATTAAGGAAACCCCAACTCTCAGGAAAACAGCAAACAAAAGGCACAATCCAATAGCAGCTTCCAGAATATTTACACTCCATCTGCAAGGTCTGAAGTGGAGAAATGCAATCCAAACAGATGTCCATGAAAAAGGCACAGGACCAGGAATCCACTTAATTACTTCAATTAACTTCAAATCTGATATGCTGCACATGTCATTTCACTGATATTTCTGAGGACAGATGGAAAGCCATGTCCATTAAAAATCATATGGAAAAGTCAGTTTTAGTGAGAATTGTGTTGACATACCATGGATTTGAGCAGACACCTCTACATGGTTATAGCACAGCAGTCAATTGGATAACTGGTATTTCCTTAGAAATGCCACTCTCCCCACACTGGTGTACACAGGGCTGTTCCAAAGCACCTCTGACACCCTTGCCACTGGGCAATCACAAAAAAAAAGTCACAAAAAAAGGACACAAACACAAAAAAACCACACCAGCAGGGTTGATTTCCTTACCTTCAAAGAACTGCTACAATTCCGAAAATTTGTGAACATGTTTTGTCTGAAGTAATTTAAAATCAAGCACATCTCTTTTTAAACTGGAGTCTCCTCCAAGCCTGCCAACCCCAAAGCTCTCAGCTGGTGGGTGACCAGGCAAGCCATGACACTGCAGAGCATCAAGGAAATTGTGAGCTAAGATCCAGCATGAGTTCTGAAATCTGATCTAAAAGTCCCAACATAGCTCAGAACACTTTCTCTTACACTGAAAAACACGACCCTGTTGGTTTTGCACACCCTGCATCTGTCTGTGCTCCTGCCTGTTGTGTCACAGGGACTGTGATGTTCCCAGCACTGTCACACTGACTTAGGGCTCTATGTGCAGCCCCAGCCCATCAATAAAATACCCCACAACAGCAATGAGTCACTTTCTGCCAATAACTGTGTGAAAAGAAAACTTTATTCTCTTTTTTCACAACTAGACACACCTAACAGTTTAGATCAGTAATGCATTGTGTTACTCAGCATTACTAAAAGGCACACATTCAAATTACTCTAAAAGCAGAAACAGATTCATTAATTTGGCTAAAAACCTCAAAGTAATCTAAGTCATTCCACCTCTGCCCTCTAAACCAAGGCCAAAAAAACCCCAATGGCAGTGTACATGTAAACCTAAAAAAAAAAATTAATTTTTTGAGTACAATATTCATCCACTGAGTCTACAGCTGGCACAGTGCAAACTGAAACACCACCATCACTGGGGCACAGAGCTGAGACTGGAATCCATTTCTATTTCCTGTGCTCCCCTGAACATACTTGCTTTGTGATTTTGTTCTCTTAACCCTGAAGTTCCAGTAATTTTCTTTTTAAGTCTGAAAATGCAATGGTGAAAATTAATAATTTCCATCCATTTACACCCAGTTATCTATAAGGGTTTTACTCATATTTTTGTTGAACTTCCCAGCATTTACAATATTGTAGTATCAATAATCTTGCTGAAAAAACATCTACAATTTTGGATCCAGAAATGGCCTAAAAAGTGCCTCTCCTGTTTTCAGATACACAAGAAAATGGCTAATAAAATGACAAAAGGAATTTTTAACAACTGATCATCTTTGGAGAGAAGGATGTGTAATAAAAAGCTGAATTTTCATTGAAGTACCCCCAAACTGGCAGTCAGTGGTCTTTTCATTCCAAAAACCACTTTGGAATAAAAGTTAAAAAAAAAATAAAATCCTTTGTGCAGGATGTTCACACACTCACACTCCTATTCAGAAATCTGTCAGAACACATTCTTTCTCAGGTCTTTACCCACTTATTTTTCAAAATTCAGCCTGACTTTGGCAAGCAAGAACCTGAGCCTCGATTACAGGGGGAACAACTGGATGTCAGAAGATTTCCTGAAGCACTCCCAGAGCCAGCAGCAGAGCCCTGGGCTGAGGGACTGGGTGAAACCACACTGGGCAGTCATGATGGGAATTTCCTGATGGAAACACCCCGTGAGAACAAAAGGGAAACAAAGGGAGAAAACCACCCACCTTCTAGAGAACAGGAAGGGGACAACAGAAATTTCACAACAAGGTTGTGAACTAGGTGTGCAACTCCAGAAGAAAGGACAATAAAGGAGATATACCAGGTAGCCAAGCCCTCGGATTCATTTGTTCACTTTGCTTTTGCGGGCGTTTTGGGGTTGTTGTTTTTTTTTTGTTGTTGTTGTTGGTTTTTGGTTTTTTTTTTTTTTGTTGTTGTTGTTGGTTTTTTTTAATGAATGAGCACTTTGTCTCCAGCCAACTTTGTATCTTTGTGGTTTCTATCTCATCTAACATCTCACTGGTTTGTTGGGCTACAGTTCCACCATGTTTTTGTACTCTGAAAATACAATCAACAGCCTGACAAGGCACTGGAGAGAACAAAGAGGAAGAAAAAGACAAATACAAACACCAACAGGTGAAATATGGACAGGGTTGGAAGATAACCAAATACATGATCACATGATAGATATGTGTGTGTGTGTGTTCATTAGATTTCTTGTTGTAGCACCAAGATGCCCTACCCACATTGCCTGAAAAGCAGCTATAAATAGATGATGAAGAGACTGTCCCTGCCCCAAATTGCTGACATTCCAGGCATCAAATGGCAGCCGCAGGCAGACAAGCTCAGGAAGAAAGTTAACACAATGGTTATCAAGGCTAAATGGATGATATCTTATCTAGATGATCTGCTGTTTCCTTTTAAATGTATTTAATGTTTATTTCTCTCACCACTTCACATGGAATCATCCTGTCCTTTCAAAGCCTCAGGCCAAAGAGTTCCATAAAATCTGTGTTTAATAAATTGAATGTTACAAAGATATCTAAACAATACAGCACTTCTGCTTAGCAGTCAAAGCACTGCAATCCCAGTAACCAGCCAAAAACCTCAATATTGATAAGTGTATAATGATTTCCAGTGTCAGCTTCTGGCAATATTCTCCAGTTATCCACAAGCTCAGCTCTGCAGGTGCACTCCTCAGGAAGAATTGCAGCATTTCACAAAGCAAAGTTGCACTCAGGAACTGTTGTAGCAGTGAGCTGCTCACAGGGCTGGGCACTGCCAAGGGTGACTGCTCATTGCCACTGGGATGGTGGGGAAGATGAAACAGGAAAGCCTTATAAATATGATTGCTTGGCAAAAGATTTTGAGAATACAGAAACTATAAGTGAGATCTAAATGAAAGCAAGCTTTGAGATCCCTTAGTTACTGAACAACTGGAAAACAATGGTGTGGCTGGCTGAAGGTAATCCCCTTTTGATGGAACAACACCCTCTGCTTGCAGACAGGCCCAAGGGTCTGAGTAGACCCTACAGCTTGGCAGAAGGGGCCCAAAGAGGAGTTTTAAGGGTTTAAAATGTAACATGCTATAGTAATGTAATGATTCTTACAGGCTGTATGTAAATGTTATAGGATTTGTATCTTGTACTAGATTGGTTAGTGAGAATCAGAATATTCAACACAGAAGATGATTTATGGTATCGTAACGGGAATTTTGCGCTCTTACCCCTTTTTCTCTCTCACCCTCTCATCCTCTCTACCCATCTCCTTCTCTCGGGCCTGCTCTGAGCTGTGGCTGCAGCTCCCAGCAGGGTCCTGCACCCAGGCCCTTTGCAGTAAACCCCAAATCCCAGCAGGGCCCTGCACCCAGGCCCTTTGCAATAAACCCCAAATCCCAGCAGGGCCCTGCACCCAGGCCCTTGGCAATAAACCCCAAATCCCAGCAGGGCCCTGCACCCAGGCCCTGTGCAATGAACCCCAAATTCCAGCAGGGCCCTGCACCCGGGCCCTTTGCAATGAACCCCAAATCCCAGCAGGGCCCTGCACCCGGGCCCTTGGCAATGAACCCCAAATCCCAGCAGGGCCCTGCACCCAGGCCCTTGGCAATGAACCCCAAATCCCAGCAGGGCCCTGCACCCAGGCCCTTGGCAATGAACCCCAAATCCCAGCAGGGCCCTGCACCCAGGCCCTTTGCAATGAACCCCAAATCCCAGCAGGGCCCTGCACCCAGGCCCTTTGCAATGAACCCCAAATGCCAGCAGGGCCCTGCACCCAGGCCCTTTGCAATAAACCCCAAATCCCAGCAGGGCCCTGCACCCAGGCCCTTTGCAATGAACCCCAAATCCCAGCAGGGCCCTGCACCCAGGCCCTTGGCAATGAACCCCAAATCCCAGCAGGGCCCTGCACCCAGGCCCTTGGCAATGAACCCCAAATCCCAGCAGGGCCCTGCACCCAGGCCCTTTGCAATGAACCCCAAATCCCAGCAGGGCCCTGCACCCAGGCCCTTTGCAATAAACCCCAAATCCCAGCAGGGCCCTGCACCCGGGCCCTTTGCAATAAACCCCAAGTTCCTGACCTCGCTGCAGAGATCTCTGCTCTCCGTCCATCCCCACCGTGCCACCACCCATCGTTCCTACACTGGATAAAAAGTGATTTCAGTCTAATAAGTAAGACTTAATGGAGGGTTCTCCTATGTTTAAGGAGAAATCCACTATTAAAAATAGAGTCACCAGCTGTAGTTACCCTATAAAGACTTATGTGGAAGTGATCATTACTGAATTTGGTTTGCAGGACAGTGATTTCCATTCTACAGTTAGAATTAAGCATCCTTCCTCGGTTTTCATTTATTTTTCCACTTGATTTGAAAGCATAATGTCATCAGGATTTTTTTATTTCCTCCATTATTCTTCTGATTTTCCTGTGTTCTTTTAAAGACTTGTGATTTTCTTCCTAACAAGCTGCCCAAATGACAAGCAGCAGCCAAGGGATACATTAATGCAATCAGAAACACACAGAAATTTACCAAGACCAACAGGTATTTACATTCCAGAGGAGTCAGAGATGCTGCCTGAACACCAGAATCACACGTGGATAAATCCTGGCACTGAAGGCACAGAGAATCTTTACAGCTCACACATCTCTAACATGAAAGGGAGCACAGGAAAAGCCAAAACTGTTCCCATTTGAATTTTTATACTGGGAGAAAAGGCTGGAATTACTGGCCAGTGACAGTACCTGACATTCAGATCCCAGGTAACCAGCAGCACGAGTTACAGTGGACAATACAGGATGAGAGGTGTACTTTAGATGCAGGAGGGGAGCACTATCAAGGAAACACAGTAGTTTGATTAGGGAAATTATCTTTTCAGTAATTATCTTTCAATAACTTTGAAAAAACAGTGAAAGCCATACAAAACCATCAGATACTTGTTTTTTGTAATGTACCCTATGGGAAATCAAACAGTATGGGAAGAATCTAGAGGCACACAGTCTTAGAGGACATGAGAGGCTGGAATTAACTTCTGCACAAGCTCATTTTATGTTTAATAGGCACTACAGGAAAATTTTAAAGCTATGTTTTATTTAAAGGTTTTATTTGGGGATTTTCCCTATTTAATTTTCAACCTGTACATAGAAATAAAGTAAATTTCTTAACTATTCATGGATAGCAGATCCCAGTGATTTCAATTTCTATGAAAAATGGAACAATATTGTATTGTTGACACCAAGTAAGACACATATTAATTCTTTCAGTAATGTACAGCATGAAAGCATCAATCTGAATCTAGAATCCTGACAAAAATGTACACACAACTTCTGAAAAGGTATTACTCCAAAGCACCACAGGTAGTCTTTTAGCCAAAAAGAAAATACCACCTCACACCATTCAGAAAATTTAGAGACAGAACACATAAGCTGCACAGAGAGTTCAATAATCTCCATTCACAATGTAATGTTAATATTTACTCACAGTCCCTGGCCCCCACCAAGATTTTCTTTTAATTTTGCAGGTTCAGAAGATAAAAGGTGAGAGCATCAGGGAACAGCACATTGCAAACCTTTTATTTTGCTGAGAGAAGGACAATTACAGGAAAGAATTTAACACCTCCTTCCACCACTCCACATGCAAAGACTGAAATCTTATTAAAGCCCTGGGCTTTCAAGGTAAAATCTTATAGGCAAAAGAAGAACAGAAGGTAAAATCTTATAGGCAATAATAGATTTGTAATGGTAAAATTTCAGGATCCATGGACACCATGGAACATGTAAGCAGTGTGTTTAGAGCAGGAGACCTGAAGCACAATTAAACAGCATCAGCACACAGTCAACACTGCCAATTCTGCTGTGGCAACCAAGAGATAACCTGGAAAGAAGGTAATTAAGGGACAGTGAGCTCAACAATGGATAATTGGTACATCTTGGCCTTGACTTGGCAAGCTCTGGCATTATCAATTTCCAGGGAAAGAGGGAAGCACGTCCATATTTCTGATAGATTTCCCTGCTCATTTACTGCCCATGCCCTCATTTAGGGCAAAGCAGCCCAACCATTCCAAGATCAAGGACAAGAGGAGCATCTCTCACTCCTGCAGCAAACACCTCAGGAGACTACAGTAAGATAAAATTCCTTCCTCTCCAAGGTCTCTAGAAAATACTTTTTTAGAGATATCCTATAGTATATGATGTTCCACCTCAGGAAACACACCTTCCCCTCTCTGCTCCTCCCTTTACCTGTCTGCAGCACCAATACACCCTCACTGAGGTATCCACAAGTGCCTGAGGTCTGTAAAGAGTGCAGTGCTGTGTCTGCATTTCAACAAGAACCAGCAGCAGCTGAGCTGAGCCTGGTTGGTCACTGGGATGAACTGGGGGTTCTGCAGCCCCAAAGGCAGGCAGCAGTGCTGCACAGCAGGCAACTCACAGCTGGGAAAGGATTTTCCAGCCTTGGATGCATGCACAACTCTCACTGCTACTGGAGGACACAGATCCACTGGGACCCTGGAGCAGGAGGGGGACAGGAATGCTCTTCCTCTGGTGGAAATCATTTTTGCCTAGAACCAAAACCAAACTCTGCATCCTGGCCTGCTGGAGTCCTGGATGCTGAGAATTTCAGACTTTCTGTGCTGCCAGGCACTGACCCCCAGGAGAACACTGCATTGGCCTGGGGCCGTGGAGAAGCTTCCAAAATGGAATGGCAGAACTGGGATTGTGGCTGTGGAGTTTGAATAAAGTGTGTGACATAACATGATGGAAAACTTAGAGTTTGGGGTTTTAGAATATAGTAATATCTATAAAGCAAGATGGAGGTTTTAGGGCAGAGACTGGTCCTTGTTCTTCACCTTCCTCTCCATGGGTTTGGGTGGGATTTATTTTGTCACTGGACATTTTGTGCCTTGTTAATGAAAGACTGCAGAGCTTCCTGCTGTGAGATTGTAACTTCCAGCCCAAATGTCAGCAGAGCACAACACACGTGGGAAGGGGTGGGGAACAACTTGGCTGAGTGAATAACCGAGCAGTGCAGGACTACAAAAACCTACTTAGAAAACAACACTTCTGCATTTCTGTAATCCAGCAGTAAATAACAGGAACCAGAAGCACTGGTGGTGAGCTCTGGCAGGTTTCTGCTGGTGATGGTTGGCCTTTTTTTAAACAGCTCATCGATTCTGGACTGCATCCATGTCAGCATTGTGGCTACACTTGATGCAGTAATTTACTTCAAACCAGAGTGCACTTCTACAGCCAAGTCTTTGTTTTGTAAATGTCACTGCACTTCAACACCACTAACCAGACACCCCTATTTCAAGCTGATATTCCTAAATTCAGTAAAAATAAGCATCAGGAACACTGCAACAGAGCCAAATGAAAACAGAAAATGTTTTTGACTCCACACAGCCCTGAGTGCTCTGTAGTGTATCATTCCCTTCTGGGAGAGTTTGGATCAGTTGATTAATGGGCCCACTGGTGTTATCCATCCCAAGATGCCCTGAAACCATCCAGTCATCCCCATTCCCCATGGAGGCTTTCAGAGGAAAATCTTTGTGCTTTAGGACTTTGTGGATAAACAAGGCATTAACTTTCAGACATTTTACTGACAACCAGAAGTCCTGGACTGCTACAAGCAGCTTCCCTTTCTGTCATTCATGTCCTTCCCAAGCTTCCTGCCTGGATCAGATGGCAACAGGGCAAACCAACGTGCATGCACTGCAAGGTCAGGGCACCTGCACTATTAGAAACTGCAGCAAGGTGCTTTCCCAACCAGCACCTTCCCGTTCTGTAGAAAGCAGAAGGTGAGCACAGCTTTGCCACACCCTGTGGGTTAGCAGTAAGAAGAACAGAGCTCCAAAGCTCATCCTCCCTCCTATAGCTGGGAGAACGCTGGAACTGGTCCCAGCACCTGACCCTCAAGGTCAGATAAATGTTATTTCAGAAAAGCAAGACAAATTAGTGCTTTATGACCAACAAGCTTTGTTCATGGAAGCTTTCTCTTCAGAGATTAAGTGAACAATATTGCCTACAAGTGCAGAGAACAGTAATTCTTTTAAACTGTTGAGCTCAATGTTTTTCACCCTATCTCTGACAGCTGCTAATTTGGTGACTGAAAAGTGATGTAGGTTTAAAAGTATCTTGTTCTGCCTCTGTGCAGGGACCATCAGCAGAACAAATAAATTATCAGTGTTTGGATTCTCATTACCTCAAATCAGCCTCAGCACAGGATGACAGGAGCAGAGCCAAGCTGTCTGTGGGCCCTTATGTGGCACCTGTTAGCACTCCATAAAGGACACAGAAAAGGGAGGCCAGGTTCTCTCTGCTGTCTGAGCACAACAAAGCTTTCCTGACAGACTGTCCATACCTCTTCTGACAGCAACTTTCAGCCTGCACACCCACACTGCCCCTAATCTATTAACAATAAAGCACTTGCCACACTTGGAAGTGTCCCCAAGGGGTGCAGGGAGTGCATGAGGAAATTGGGGCAGGGATGGATGAGTCTGCCAAATAACAGGTACCATCCCCACAAAGACATCCATCTAAAACAATGCATTTCTTTACAGGCAAGCTTAAAATAATCACTGTGACAAAGAAAACAGTAAGTTCAGAAGAGAATCTTCTGGTTATCACAGGGAAATGAGATACAAAATGGAAGTGTCCTGTTTCATCATTCATTTAAATAGTTCTGCTGGGCATTTCAGACTGCAGCCACAGGAGCACAGACAGGCAGGCACATTTCTGGGTGGGACAAAGTGACCTGCTCCAAAATGCACCTACAACAAAGCCAGCTGTGGAGAGCCAAAGGCGGACAGGGAAATCATCACAACAGGCACATTGCCCTCTGTTACACAGCTCCTGTAACAGCCTGGATCACTCACTCATCCCATGCCCTTCCTCCTCCTTGCCTGTGACTCCATTTGGAGCAGTCACACATCTGTGGAGGGACTAAACCCATGGCTGTGACCTCGAGGCTATACCATGGACCAGAACATGACGAGAAAGGAAATGCATCAGCTTTCCATGAAACCCTCCCAGGGGCCCCTCCTGCATTCAAGCTGCCAGAGCCCCACATTTTGTGTCCTGTGTGGTTTAGCAGGAGCTGATTGTGATGCTGTGCCTCCCAAGCAGCCAGCTGGCCCTTCCATTCCCCTGTCCTGCTTCTCATGGGGAGGGCATTTTTCACTGCACTTGGTGCCAGTGGGGCTCTTCCCACTCAGATCAGTGCTATGAGCACCTGAGACAGGAATTCAAGCAGAACACATCCATGCAGGAGCTTTATTTAATCAAGTGTTTGAGCAAAAACACTTGCTAACATTGGAAACTTTAAAGAGGAAAAGCAGTAGGACAATCTTAGTGCTGAAGTTGTCCATGTAAATGGATTGGGCACTAGCCCAAATACAACAAGCCTGCCCACAGCTGTGATATATTTAATCAGGTCCTACAGACTAATTATCCTGCACAACTAAATCCACCTGTGAAAATTGTCTTATTTCAACTGTGGGCAAAGCTACTTGAATAACATTTTCACTTTCAAGAAGAAAACCCCAAACAGTATCTCTTCAAGTCCAAAATACCCACAGCCAACTGCAGTGCCAAGGCAGTGTAGAGAGAATATTTAACTAAAATCATAACAAAACTCCTGCTCACCTGAGAAAAATCCTTATTATTAATACTTGTGGCACCTACATGTCCCCAGAACTGTCTTGTGACTTCTTTGAAAGAATATAAGGAGATGATAACTTAAAAAAAAAAAAAAAAGAAACCAACATATTCTTTGGGTGTCTCCCCTTCCAAAACAGTTGTCTTTTTTTCCCAATGAAATTTAACGGCCACCGCTATGTTCTCAGTGATGGACTACTGAAAATCCATTTCTTACACCACAGTAATTTTGAAAATTATTTCATCAGCATTGGTGTAATATGAACAGTATTGTCTGCTTAAAGTGCATAAAAAGCAGCTGAGATTTCCTCAGAAGCAGGCAGCAAGGCTAACTACTGCTTTCCTTTGACTAAACTAACAGTACTAAAAATGTGTATATATAAAAGTAAATTGTGCATGAAAATTGTACAAGTAAACACCACTGCACACAAATGAATAAAGTGCTATTTTTCAGTAAGTCTGAGTCAGTTCTCCCTGCTGCAAAAAAACATGCAATCTTAAAAGCATCTGAAAGCTTCTAAAAATCAGAGTTTCCTTTTCTCAGGCTGTAAAATGTGCTGTTGGCACACTCACTTTATCATTCAAAACAGCAACAAGTGAAAACAGACCAAAAGGACAGAGTTAATTCAATGCAAAGATCTCCTCTCTCAGTAAATGTCTTCACAGCACCACTCTTAGCAACAAAATGTTTATCCAGCACAAGATAGAGAGAGAGGCTTTTCCCTGACACCTGGGACAAAAACCAAAGAACAAAAGCAGCTCCCAGTGCAAGCCAGCAAAGTTACATTTTTCAAGTGTTCCCACCTCATGCAGACAGAAGGCCAGCCACAGCAAGCCACAACAAACAACCTATTTACCCACTTCCAGAAAATGCTTGTAAATTTAAACTGTGTGAAATGTCTAACCACTGCTTTCATTCCATCAAAAGGCTTCATCTGCAAGGGACAATAAAGCCCTTGGCTTGACCCAAAGGGGCTGCTAGGTTAATCTATTCTGACCTTACCTTTATTCAATCATAATACTGAAAGATTGCTTGAATGAATAACCAGCATTTAACAATGCCAACAGGCACTCTTTCACTACAGTGCTCCTCTGAAGTGCCCTCCAAGCCAATTCTTTAGTGACAGGGGATATCAAAAATTTCAAAAATTAATTGTAAAATAAACCAAAAAAATGCCATTTCTCATTTGTGGATAAAAAAGGAATGATATTAAAAAAACAAAAGAAGAAAATTTTTCTCTCGCCCCTTCATGTCTATTTCAGACTTCCACCATCACTTATTGTCAATTTTTGATAATATGCTGTCTCTTATTAACTGTCAGTCACATCTTTTATTTATAGTATTTTCACTCAAATGGGAGAAACCAGACAAAAAAAGATACTACTGATAAAACCTGCCTTCTAACAATAGATCTTAATCACCCAGGCCTCAGCACTTGGTATTTTAATAACTACAGGCTTCATTTCAGAGCCCATTCCACGAGGGTGCTCAGCACTAAACACAGCAAAGCAGAGTTAAAATTAAGCACATAATTAGGCCCACAGAGGTCAGTAAGCTGCATTCACCACTCAGTGACTGATTTAATCACTCAGCTCCCATAAGTTTAAAGTTCACAGCCTATGTTTAAATGTCCTTCTAGAGAAAAGCCTGCAGTACCCAACACTACAGTGCAGAGTTCTCCCCAAGCATTTTCCTCCCTGTAACAGTGCAAAAACCACCTGCATGAAGGAGCTAAATAGTCTGATATGTGTCTGTTAGAGCAAAGAATCTTGCATTTTGTCTTGAAGCAAGAGCTGTATTCTCATTGACATATCAGTTAGAGCACTCATTTTTCAGCATCCACAAACAAATGCATCTTCATTTAATGTTCTACACCTGTAAATGGTTTAGCAACACAAGAGAATATCAAAAAGCATGACCAGCACGCACTGAAAAGACACTTAAAAATGCCTTAAAAATCCACACTAACCCCAGAAACTCCTTAAATCTGTTCCTAATTAGATTTAGGAAGATGCTTAACATACCAGTCAAGATTAAGTGCCATCACCTTTATCCAAAAGCACAACCATCAAAGAACTGGGAAGTAAACCATAAGGCAGTGACAAGAGCATGCAAAGCAAGAGGAATGAAAAATGAAAATAAGAGCTTTCCTTTGGCTTGCAGAGAATACTGGTATAAACTATTCCAAATTTCCTACCTTGAAAAGCTGTGATGTGACCAACAATCATGTACTTCAGCTCAAAGTTCAGGGCCTGGATGCTCTGAGCCCTCTCCCTCCGAACAGCTGCCTGGTAACTTTCTTCCATCTTTTTGGTGCAACATGTTGGTGCCCTGTGTTGGCAGATCTGTAAATCTGACTCTTAAAGCAAACAAGAAAAACACAAAAATTAGAAAACCTCTGAGCTTACATCATAAAAGAAATGCATCTTAATACCAGAACCACCACATTTTAAATTTTGAAACAAGACAAAACCCACAAGGAGTAACAATGTGAAACTCAGCTGTTGTCAGTAGGACACAAAGTTGTGATGATTTCATTTGTGGAATTATCAGCTGATAAGTTATTTTACACTGTTAAGAACACTGGGCACAAAAGTCACCTGGACACAGTCAGGGCCAAAACAGAATCATGGTCATGAAGATATGTGACCGTGTTCACAGGGGTCTGAGGATGAGGGAAGAGACGAGGATCTGACTCCATGTTTCAGAAGGTTGATTTATTATTTTATGATATATATTATATTAAAACTATACTAAAAGAATAGAAGAAAAGGTTTCATCAGAAGGCTAACTAAGAATAGAAAAAGGAAGAATGAATAACAGAAGCTTGTGTCTCAGACAGAGTCTGAGCCAGCTGTCTGTGATTGGCCATTAATTAGAAACAACCACACGAGACCAATCCCAGATGCACCTGTTGCATTCCACAGCAGCAGATAACCACTGTTTACATTTTGTTCCTGAGGCCTCCCAGCTTCTCAGGAGGAAAAATCCTGGAAAGGATTTTTCAGAAAATATCATAGCTACAAAATGCACCATCAAAGGGGTAATATTTCCACCGTACACCTTGTACTAAAGGTATCCAAACTTGAACATGTGAGTGATAACCTTGCCTCAAATGAGGATCCAATACTCAGCCCTGGTGTGCCTCAAGGGATCACCTATTCACCTTTTACACTAGGGGAACCTTCTTAAAAAATCTGTGAGCTCCTAGGCAGCTGACCAAAAAGAAAAAACCATAAAGGCACTGCAAACACTCTCACCTTGCAACTACAGAGAAAGTTGAAGACTGATTAAAACTTCATTCTTGGAGAATTTTTTTTTTGTTTTTTTTTAATCATTCCATCTTTGTATGTGTTTCAGTAAGTTTAGTATCCTTGGTAAAGGAACCTACATCAAAGAGTTGTGATGGACACACTCAGGGTCTGTTTGTTCTACACCACGGGACTTGCAGATGCCCGAAAGGATCTGGTACACACTGCAGGTGAGTATTTGCTGAAACTCCACAAATACACATTTTTAGAAGGGGGGGGGGAAAAAGCAGGAGACTGTTAATCAAGCACACCCCAAAGCAGGGGCACACATAAATACCAGAGCCCAAAGAGTCACACAGTATTAAGTGTGACAGTGTGTCAGGGGCTTCCTTCCCTTTCTTCCCTCCACCTCGAGGCAGAAACAGAGGCCCTGAGGGAAAGGGGTCACAGTGTCCACCTCCATCCCATCCCTCAGGCTCTGGGATGGAGACACCTTTCCCAGGAACACCAGTGGCACACAGGTGGCCAAGCTCCCCAGTGCCAGCCACCCCAGCACTGGCTGTGTGGGCCATTCTGCTGGAGCTGGTGTGTCCCACACTGCCCCTCCCTGTGCCCAAGGGGGGTCTCTGTTCCCAAACACCACTGGCACCCCCTCCCCACACAGCCCCAACAGGGCTGGAGGGCACACGTGCATGAAAACCACCCCAATGCTCCAGAGAGCCACAATTCCTCCTGAGGGTTTCTAGAAACATCCAGGCCACTGCAGAGAACCCAGAGCAGGCCTTGGGATGGAAATATCAATGAACCATCCCCAGCACTGCCCCTCACACCTGGGGTTAATGCACACCTTGCAGGTTAATGCACAGCAAGGCATAACTGACAGGGATCAAAAACACAAGGATGCACTCAGAAATCAGCAGGCACCCCCAAAGGACCAGGCTCTGCTCAGAGCCAGCTCCAGTCAGCACTCACTGAGACCGACCCACAGGGAGAAGCTTCAATTAAAAAAAAAATAAAAAAAAGTTAGCTCAAACATCTCATTTAACTCAAAAATATTGCTTCCAGCTGCACTCTCATTTGAAAGTGCAGCTAATTTATGACAAGAAGGTCAAAACCAAAATAAAATATTTCAATTCACTACATTTTTATACAAGTTTGCAAACAAAGATCAAAGTTGTCACAGACTGAGCTGAGTCAGGTACCATTTTGGAGGTGGATTTGTTTCACATTTCAGTCTAATCTCAAAAATGGGAAACAAGCACAGTGTGAAGGCCCAAGCCCCACTGAGGCCCTGCCAGGAGCAGCAGCAGGAGGGCTGCGCTCGTCACCGGCTGGGCACGCTGGTCCCAGGCTGGAATGAGCTCCTTGGATGGGCTAATTTTAACTTGGATGGGCTCCCTGATCCAGTTCACCCCCTGAACACGTTTGTCCTGTCACAGGAACTGGGGGACAGGGAAGGACCAAAACTCAGAGCTGGCACCAGCAAAGCACCAGTGAAATGGAGATACAGAGAAACTGCAGAGCAACTCATTCAGACACAAAGAGTGTCCGAGCACAGGGGCTGGAAATGTCACTCAGCATCTGCAGGACTGGGATGCTGACACCTGTAGAAGGATAGAACACAAGTAAATAAAGGTAGTATAGAAAGTAATCTTACCCCCTAAAAGAGTTGCAGCTGGGTTAATTATTAAGGATTAGGAGCAGGCCTGATTTTAACAGGCCACAGCTGTAGGCAATAAGAAGAGTGTTATAAAAGAGTGGGTTGGTTGGATGAGGGGACTGGAGTCAGTTGGCTGCTGAGAGAAGAAAGAGTCAGTGCCCAGAGGAGCTGCCCACAAGAAACATCAGGGAGAAACTCTAGCAATATGGAACCCTTGTAATGTAATAACAATAGAACTCTTACACTATAATGACAACAGACACCCAGAGCATTTCTGCTTATAGATAAGCAATGTAATAGCTGGCTCTCACAATTAAGAGATAAATATTATGTAGATTTATAGTAATGTTATTGTAAGATGCCATTCCATAGTCCTCTTTCCCCCCTTGCCTCAGAAGTCAAGACATTCAGAGGAGGCTGGCTTGTTCCCAGGAGGGGCAGCAGAACAACTCCTGACCTCCAGTCAAGAATCTCCACCAATGGATGGCACAGAAAGAGCTGACTGACAAAACTGTGGGGGTACTAGAGATATAAAAGGCAGAACATCCATTTTGTGGATGAGCCACGTGGCCAGTAGTCACAGGGGGCTCCCAGCGCTCTAATTTTTCCTTATTTAGTCCTCTGTTGTAGTTTATTAAAATGTTTAAAAGTGAGCAGTTGTTTCCCACATCAGCCCTCTGCAGTTTTGCTTAACAGGGCTCTGCAAAGCTCAGAGCTGTATCAGGAAAGGTTTGAAATGGCAGGAGCTCTGTGCTGGCCCTGGCTAGGAGGCAACCCATGGCTACCAGAGCTGCCCCAGCACTGCCCTCTGAACTGAGGCACACAGGAACCTGCTTCTCCTCCAGAAAGCTTTAAGGATACTGATATCTCAGCTGAACTGCACTCCTGAGCTTCCCCACCCAGATATTCCCCCATGAATGCTCCAGGAGCCTGAGCACTGGGATTTGTTGGTCCAGAGCCAAAACGACACAGAAGGCACTCCTAAATAGAAACAGCGCTAAGCCCCTGACGGTTCAGGAGCCTGATGTAAAGCACAGAGCACTGAAGGCCCAGCAAAGAGCAAGCCCCACTCCCTCACAGCACTGTCAGGTCAGAGCTGCCATGCACACAGCCTGGCAATTCCATTTGCTCCAGCATTAGCCTCAGGGTATCACTTCTAACACAATTATAGAAACCTAATAAAAGGTTTCACTGCTATACGTGCCTGGGTGCCGAGATTAAATTAGAACTCATTAGTAATGTCTTAATGTCTCTAATAACTCAGATACTAATTTTAGTTTATCTCATCTCTTTCATCTTGATGAAGAATACCCTCTCCAGTGGGAAGAGGGGAGGAGCAGGGACACAGGAGAGGCTGAGCACCCCAGAGGGAGCTGCCCACCAGCCCCAAGGGCAAACTCCTCCCCTCTTTAGGGAACAAAGCCTTCAGTACACCAGAGAGAAAGCACCGTTCCTGAAAGTTACCAACAGCATCATTTCAGGATTTCACCCTGCTAATTTCCATCGAGGACTTGTGTTATCAGCTTTTCCCGAGCTGCCCCTCATTTCCTAGCTAATTTGGGAGGAGCCTCCACCTCAGCCTCCCCCTTAAAGCAGATCTAACCACAGAAGAGCTTCATCCAGTCAAGTTTCAAGCACCTACAAAGATGAACAATACCACAATCACTCAGAACCTGTTTCAGTATTTGACTACACTCATGATAAAATAAGTAAATTTAAAATGTCTATCTGAAGATAATTTTCCGTGTTCCAACTCACACCTGGTTTTTTTCAGCACACAGCCCTGTACCTCCAAGAAGCTGACTCCACTTTCTCTGTTTTCTCCCAAAAGGCAGCACAGCCTCCTTTAACCTTAATTTTCCTCCAACTGAACAAACCCAGCTCTCTATTCCCACGTGTGCCATGATGGGAGCCCCCTGCTAGACTAACTTTGTGCCACAGATGCAAAGCACCTGCATGCAAGGCACCTCTCTATTTCATTTTCTTATGCATTAACTTACTGACAGGGCAGAACACTTTCAACTCTACATGCCTGGGCTTCAATTCAGAGGGTTTATTATAGCTTTCCTAAAACAAATTCATTTTCTGCTTCAGATCAGATGTAAGGATTACTCTGCTGATTATGTACATTATTTTTCCATCCAAGTCTTTTTCCCTTGAGTACTGGTTAAAAATGTGGACTGGCTTATTTTTTAAAGTGAGAAAAACTACAGACTTTAAACCCTAACTGTTATTATAAAAAACAGGATAAAGTATCTTGCTCCACTTTGAAAAACAGTCTCATTCAGAAGTGTAGGGGAAAAAGTACCCAAGTGTAAAGCATGTGTGTTTTGGAATGCATCAGTGATCCCTGATGAAAACTAGTGTGCAACCCCAAAGCAATTAATATATGCCAAAGGCATCACCTTCAGACACTTCCCCGTCACAATTATAAATTACTTTAGGTGCTGAATGCACAGAAAACTGTGTATCCTACCTGACATCCATCTGGCCAGCTCTATCACAATCAGCTGTGCAGTATTTTGTGTGTTGCTTGGAGAACTTTTTGGTTTGAATCAAAAAGTTTGGGACTTCATTTTGAGCTTTGGTACAAATAAAATCTAAGACTCTGGCCATTAAAACTAGCTGGATCAGTATTATTTCCCAAAAGCAGAGAGGCCTGTTTAGCAAAAAAAAAAATAACTTCTTCCAAAAGCTGAATATATATTCACTTTGTTAGCTGACCATGTAGTTTAACAGTTGTGTCCTTAAAATGCTGCACACACTGTAAAAGCCATACTCTGAAACCAGAAAGCCAAATTTAACACACACTAACTGATCTAGCTGCACCAATTTTTTCAAAGACAGGCTGATTTATGTTTTTCAAACAAGCTGAGCCTCTAATTTCCACTGCAGAGAAGAGTCCCGAGCAAGCACGGTCAGAGGGTGAGCTCAGTGCAATCTTTCTTCTGACAGCTTTTGCCTTTGTATCTTGACAAACATTTCAACAGTATTTCCAAACAAAGCTTTAGTCCAAAGCCCAAAATTTTAATGTTGTACAAATATCTTCAAAGGCTCCAAGACTGATTATGCCTCAGTAACAGAGAAAGGTGCCAGAAGTATGCTGCATTGTGTCTGGCCCAGCTGAACAGGAGCCAACACTTCATCCTCCTTGAGACTCATCTGTCTGCTATAGCTGCTGCCTCAGCTTGGGGAAAATTCAGCAATTAAACACAAACTAATTTGGGGAGGAGGCCAAGGCGAAAGGAAAAGGAGCAATTTCCAACAAGGGCTCTCCCTGCAAGGACTTGGGGCATGAGCAGAGCCCACACCAGCAAAACCACATTGAGGAAAGGGAATCCAGCCACTGTGGGTTGCCCCAAGTTTGTGAGGTTGTTTTTCCATGCAGCTCCTGTGCCCCAGCAGTGCTAAAACCATCTCCACCTTCACCTGCAAGGCTGCTGCCAAGAAACTCACCCAGTGGCCATGCTCACCTAGCAGGGAGCCCAGCTCCCTGTACACCACAGCTCAGGCCCACCACAAGCCATAAAATGTTTGCAAATAAAAAGATGTGGTGTTTGTGAGGGTCCCCAGGATGAGGTGAGAGATGAGAATTTGACTCCATGTTTTCAGGAGCTGATATTACATTATATTATATCATATTATATTATATTATATTATATTATATTATATTATATTATATTATATTATATTATATTATATTATATTATATTATATTATATTATATTATATTATATTATGTTACATTATATTACATTATATTACATTATATTACATTATATTATACTATACTCTATTGCACTCTATTATACTATACTCTATTACACTCTATTATACTAAAACTATATTAAAGAAAGAGAAAGGATACACCAGGAGGCTTAACTAGAATGAATAATAAAAACTCCTGACTGACTCAGAGAGTCTGACACAGCTGGACTGTGATTGATCATTAATTAAAAACAATTCACATGGAACCAATCAAACATTCACCTGTTGGTGAACAATGTCCAAACCACATTCCAAAGCAGCAAACACAGCAGCAGCAATCAGATCATTATTGTTTTCATTCCTCTCTGAGGCGTCTCAGCTTCCCAGGAGAAAATCCTGGGCAAAGAGGATTTTTCAGAAAATATCATGATGACACAAAGACAAGCAAAGGATCTTCAACTCATCAACTCACCATGTGCATTGCCAAACAGCTGCTATTTTATCTGTCAGTGTGTCAGATATGGTAGTTATTACGCTTGAAGTGGTGCCAGGAATTAGCACAAAAATCAACAAGCCAAGGCATCTGTGCTCTGGGACATAAAATAGCAGCTAACTCAATGAACCTGCTCTCTGGGCCAGCAGTAAAAGCCAGGTCAGCTCCAGGGAGCAGAGTCTAAGTCAAACTGAGGTGTCTTTTCTTCCTGCTAAAGGTACACTGGAGCCAGGCCCTCCCACACTCATTTTCTGACTAGGCAGAAAGAACTTTCCAGTCTAAGTCTTTCCTCTGTTTTGTTAAAATAATCCTACTATCAGCTTTAATATAAAGATCACACAGACAAACAGCATATTCAAATGTCCCTTGAAAGCAAAAAGCTCATGAAATACTAAAGCAGAGCCCAAATTTGTCCCGTCCACCTACATGCAACTTGGCAACATGCACACATCCAGCAGGAAAGCTTACAAGTGCAGTTTGGAAAACACAAGTTATGAAAATTTCCTTTTCCCCATTTCTCCTTTCATAATGTACATTAACAGAGATACTATTTAATTTGATAAGTAGACTTTGCATTCTCAGTGTTCCTTTGAAATACACTGGAACATGACTAAGGCTATGACCAGATGTGCTGTTCCAGCTGAAACAATCAAGGCTCAAAGGCAAACACCTCAAGTTTCACCAAGCACAGCTTAGATAACCTACAACATAACTACCAGCAAGTGTAGCTACTTCCAACTTTGTCAAGTCAAACAGCATCCATTTGCTCAAGAGTTCTTGAGTAGATGTGAAAAAAAAAAAAAAGTATAAAATCACAAAAAGGAAGAACCCCTTATTGATGGCACTGGAATTAAACGTGGACATCTGAGGGTGGTGGGAACCCGGAGTGGGACAGCAAGAAGCACTGGATGTCAGACTCCAGAGAGCTGCAGCATCAGCAAGTGCCACAGCCTGCAGGACAGCCAGAGACCATCAGGCACCAGCCCTGAGCAGCTTCCAAACACACAGCTCACAGGGCAGCATCTGCACACTGAAATGCTGTTAGGCCTGGTGCTAGGTGCATTTTGTTTTTTTCTTTTTCCCTCTGCTGTTTGCCTGGTTCTCACTGCTCTTGTACTCTGATTTTTGGTGTCATTTCTGTAGCACCTTCTGCCTTACCCTATGGGTCACTGCCTGGCAGGATTTTCACCATGGCTTGTGCCCCACAGAACCTGCCTTGTGCCTGGACCCAGTGAGCAAAAAAAGCATCTGAGTTTGCTAAACTGAATGGCCCTGCACTCACTGGAACCTACACAGGCACAAACCAGGCACTCCCTTCACTCCTCCCAAGTCCATCTCCTCAAACAAGATTCCCATTTATTTGTAGCCATGATATTTTCTGAAAAATCCTTTCCTTAGGATTTTTCCTCCTGAGAAGCTGGGAGGCCTCAGGAAAAAAATGTAAACATTGATTATCTGCTGCTGTGAAATGCAACAGGTGCATCTGTGATTGGCCCGTGTTGGTTGTTTCTAATTAATGGCCAATCACAGTCAGCTGGCTTGGACAGAGAATCCAAGCCACAAACCTTTGTTATCATTCCTTCTTTTTCTATTCTTAGCCAGCCTTCTGATGAAATCCTTTCTTCTATTCTTTTAGTATAGTTTTAATGTAATATATATCATAAAATAATAAATCAAGCCTTCTGAAACATGGAGTCAGATCCTCATCCTGGACCCCTGTGAACACTGTCACAATCTACTGATCCTCCCTGGCCCCTCAGCTCCCTTCTCCAATCCTTTGCACACCTGTGGGACACTTGGAGCAGCTGGACACATTTCCAGCCCATGGGCCACAGTTTTCCTGCAGGGAGGAGCAGCTGTGCAGGCAGAGACCTCCTCCTGTCCCTCATGCTCAGTTTTCCAGGCTGTTCCTCAGAGTCTGGCTGCACCCAGGAGGCTGAGCTGTGGTCACTGTTCCTTGCCTTGTGCCTGCTACCAGACCTCTGGCAGGAGGAACAGGGGATGGAACTCACACACGGGAATAAAACGTCCTGTAACACATCTACAAAGCACCTACAATTGGAGATTTTACAGTTTCCCAGAACAGCCTGGTTGTCAGAAGGGTGTTGGAAGGTATATCTATGATAATCAGAGTCCTGAAGGAACAAAGTGTGATTAACTTCCACAGTTCACTGCCCCCTCCCTCTGGTCTTCCCCACACCAGCCCTAACCTCAGAACCAGCAAAATTTCAGTAGGAAGGCACAAAACTCATAGAATTTCACTGCAAACTGTTAATTGAGCAGCTGAGCAGAGGCTCAGCTTGGTGCATGCAGGAGCAGCAGGCAAGCACTGCCTGCCATGCCAGGGACTGCCCTTGGCCATTCCTCCATGCCTGGCACTTGTTTAGGTGGGTGAGAAATTCTTTAATGCTGACTACATTTAATAACTTCCCATGAGCCCAGTGCTAAATGAGATATTCTCTGAATGTGGATCTATCTGGGGGGCAGGCAGCAGGACACTGACTGCTAAAGAGCTTGCTAACTACACACTACATGCAAATTCAAAAGATTTACACTCTCAAGGATCCATCCTTGTCAGGATCTTTAGCTTGTCAGAGTGACCCCGAGAAAAGTTCCAAAGTCTCTTTTCCCAGCCCGGCACTTCAAGAAGGAGTCAGGGCTCTTCATTTCTTGGTCTCAAGGTTGTTTATTGTTCCTTATCTATAAAATTCTTTCTCCTGCCCTGCCGAGGTCCATCCAGCAGGACAGTTCCAGGCACTCTGCCTGCCCCCAGGGCAGTGTTATGTCTTTATACTAAAAACTACATGTACAATGTTTACAATTACTTTCCAATACCTATCACCTGTGTTAGACAGTGAGCTTCTACTCTAAACCAATGTCAGTGCCACCATCACAGCAGAAGATGGAGGCCAAGAAGAAGGAGAAGGAGAAAGGCTGGACACACCCAGATCCCTCCATTTTGCCTCCTGAACCCCCATACCAAAACCCCAAAATCTACTTTTCCACCCTGTGATAACTTCACTATTATTCTACCTAAACTGTTGTGGCTTGCTGATCTTCATCTAAGGTTGGTAATTTGCTCCATGGGTCACAATCAAACCCACAGGTGTTCTGGGCTCTGTGCCAGGGTCTCTGAGCCCCCTGGCAGGGTCCTGGCCATCCTGGACAGACAGAGGGATGTTCTGGGCTCCCACACATCCTTCTTTCTCCTAGAATTGACACAGAAGCATGAAGACTGATGTACAGAAAGTACATTATAAAACAACTCAGGTTGGTAGAGACCAGTGGATTTCAGCAAGGAGGTTTCTACATTTACTGCAATGCCATTCTCCTTGCCATTTAATGCAATTCCTCCATTCTCCTGGGACAACACATGGAACTGAATGCAGAGGTGAGAGAAAAATTACAAGAGCTTTCATTAATTTAGAGTCTATTACGAATCATCTTTCATTATGTCTCATCACATCCCAAGCAGTAAATCCTATACATTTTCTCCACCAAGAACAAAATAAAAAAAGTCTTACATGCATACAAAACATTTTCTAGAGGAGTCTGGTAAATCCTCCTACTCCATGTGTAGTAAATCTTCCTACTCCATGCCATGCAAGGACAACAATGAACCACCAGCTGCATTCCTGCTCTCCAGAGGGGACAGCATTTCACTGCCACAGAACCCTGCCTTACCTGAAGAATGAGACACTGAAACCACAAGAGCTGGGAAGCCTCCAGTGGAACACAGCTTACAACAAAAAACTAAAATGTGTTTAAATGAAAGGAGTAGGTTTGTAGCCCTGTACACTTAGAGAAAAAACACCTTCTGAATGCAATCACACAGGCTGCCTATCTAGTCCTACAGGGAGGACATAAAATTATTTATGAGAGTTGTGAATCGCCTCATTCATCTCAACTTCAAACCCTAACAACAATTCAAATGTTAGCAACTGTTTTCTCAACTTTTTCATAGGAACTACTTCCTAATATGCTTTACCTGCAGTGGTAAGATCCATATAAGGTGGCAAAGAACAGAAAATTTCAAAGATATTGACAGGGTCACAATAAAATGTATTTCCTATTCTTCTTCATTTTATCTGTCAACATAAAAACCTGTAAGAAGGTTAGACTGGAAGAAGAAAGAAAAGCAAAGATAAATATAAAGGAGCCAAGGGACTATTGGACATCTGAGCCTCAGAAAGGGAAATTGCAAGAACAGTATTTAAAAGGAGAGAGGAATAGCAACTCCTCAATACTCCCTTTCCTCCCAAAATTTGAGTAATTCTGGTTTTGCCATCTCTTGAAAGCCATACATGAAGCCAAGTGCTCAGACAACTATTTTCTCTTCCTTAAAAATACATACTAGTCTTGCCTAAGTATTAATTTAACAACTAAATCCTAATGCTTTCAATGAGCTTTTCCTGTAAGCCTGTAACTTCATTTTTGTGTATGACTTCAGAATGAGAAATGGCTGATTTACATCAGTTTTTACCACCATTTGAACATATTTCTTTAGGATCCCATTCTCACTTTCATTATTTATTTTCAGGGAGAAGAAAGAGGAAAACTATAAAAACCCAGATGAAATACCCAAGAATTTTAAGGAAAGCATCCTGCTCTCTTGATTCCATTTACACAAAAGGAAGAACTGAACCATAACTAAGCAACTGCTTACTAGACAAGACACCCCTCACCCAAGAAAATCTGCTCTTAGTAATTTTTTCTTCTCTTAGTAAGAAAAAATCAAAATTAAAATAAAGAGAGAAATGAACCTACCGAGAATTGTGATTTAGAAATGCTTTAATTACCTCAGAGTAACTTGCACTTCATTTCAGACAAGTGAGTTTTAGCTGCATGCATTCAATGAAAACCAGCGGAAGGTCAAGCAGCGAAAGCCCCAAGCACATCAGGGTGACAGGTGACAGAGCACATCATGGAGCTGGTGACAGCATTCATGGGTCTAAAGCAGTGAGGGTCCATGAGTAAAGTCATTTAACCCCCAGAAATTAATGCCACACCAGTATTAGCCCTTAAGCACATGGCAGTCCTAAGTTTGGACTGCTCTTCTGCCCTTTCTCATTTGCTTTGGCACTGCTTTGTTCTGTCTGCCTCGTTCTTGGAGGATGTTCTGATTGTGGCAGGAGCAGGTAAGGAATGAAGAATTGGAGAATCACAGTCAGTCCACAGTGAAATCTCGCCTGAAGGAGCCATGCCCTGATTTCTGGGTACCAGTCACACCCCTAAGCAGGAAAGCAGCCAAGCTCAGTGCACAGACATTCCACCGGCCTCTCCAGGACCCCAGCAGCATGTTCAGCAGGAAAACCTGGACCTTTCTGGGACTCCTTGAGCCAGGATAATGATTCTGAAACAGATGCTGCTTCCCAAAGGCTGAGGGGAGGCAGGAAGATGTTCTGAAAGCCTTCAAGCTGAGGCCACAAACAACCAAGTGTAGAAACCCCTGGTGGGCTCCTCCATGTGGCAACACTAAAATGCACATTTGACCTCAGGCTCCACACTTTGTTTCAGACATGGAAAAGAGGAATACTAAAATGCACATTTGACCTCAGGCTCCACACTTTGTTTCAGACATGGAAAAGAGGAATACTAAAATGCACATTTGACCTCAGGCTCCACACTTTGTTTCAGACACGGAAAAAAGGAAAATCTCTTCCATTAGTTTGCTCAGAGCAGTAAGCAGTCCTTAGTGGAGAGTGCCCTCTGCTATGTGCATGTTCAGTGCTTTCCTGAGACCTGCTTTTGATTTGGACCCTGTGCACCTGTTATTTAAATTAAGAAATCATGTTTCTCCCTGACATCACTCCAGCAAGGCACCTCCACAGCACACTGAACTGATTATCCCTCCCTTCTCCCTTGTGCTGCTCCACCCAGAACCACCAGCACTCCTGGAGCTCTGGGGTGGCCAGCAGAGCCCTGGTGGCACAGCAGGACAGGGGACAGGCAGTGCTGGCTCTGCTCAATCCACATTTGGAAAAGCCAGGGGTGGGCAGGGGATGGCAGAGACACAGCAGCCAGGCTGGCACAGCCCTTGCTGCTCAGCTCATGTTTTGGCACCTGGGATAGTGATTTAGAACAAACTTTCCAAAGGGAAGCCAAGAGCCCTGCCAACAAATGACACTGACACTTTTCATCCCAGCTGGGGTTTGTTTCTGTCAGGGAAGGCACAGCGGGTCTGTTACAACAAGGGGGAAGCTCCCGGTCAGCTGCAGATCCCGAGCAGGTACAGCCAAACCACAGCTGCTTCTTGAGGAATGCAAATGTTTAGATTTCCTGACATATCTAAGGCAAACCAGATCAGAAAGAGTAAATTTGATTATTGCAGCTTGAAACTGAAAATGCAATGCTTTAGCCAAATACAACTTTGGGCTGCTCCAAATGGTAACAGATATATTTTTTCCCAAACTTCAAAACTCAGATTAGTAGATTAAAACCAAGTCTTCTCTGAGCAGAAGTCTGAAAGCCTTTCTCTGAGAGCTGTGCTTTCAATTCCTTTTTTTAAAGCCCTAGTCTGTTTTGGGAAGCCAGTGGTTTTTCTACATATACTTTGTTCTCTTGCCTTCACCCTCATTTCACCACCCCTTTTAACCACTCACGTAAAAAGAGAAGGAGGACTGCAGTTCTCAAAGATCTTGTTGGGAGCTGCAGGGAGGGAATATTTTCACCACCATCACAGGGCAACCATGTAACCCCCTGGGTGTGACTGTGTTCACAGGGGTCTGAGGATGAGGGAAGAGATGAGGATCTGACTCCATGTTTCAGAAGGCTTGATTTATTATTTTATGATATATATTACATTAAAACTATACTAAAAGAATAGAAGAAAAAGTTCTCATCAGAAGTCTGGCTAAGCTACGAATAGAAAGGAAAGAATGATAACAAAGGCAGCTGTCCCAGACTCTCTGAGCCAGCTGACTGTGATTGGCCATTAATTAGAAACAACCACATGAGACCAATCCCAGATGCACCTGTTGCATTCCACAGCAGCAGATAACCATTGTTTACATTTTGTTTCTGAGGCCTCCCAGCTTCTCAGGAGGAAAAATCTTAAGAAAAGGATTTTTCATGTCTGCAACACCTGGATACTGCTCCCCAAGTATCACCCAACAAGCCCCTGCTTCTAAAAACATCACCCCAGCCTTCCAGTTCCCACTTTTTTGTGTTTCCTCATGGAAGGCCAATGGAGCAGGAGCACAGGACATTCATGTTTGAGACTGGATTAGAGGGATGGGGCACCTCTCCTACAATGACAGCCTGAGTGAACTGCAGTTGTCCCTGCAGAAGGGAAGGGTTCAGGGTGATCTAATTACAGCCTTCCAGCAACTGAGAGGAACCCACCAAAACAAATGGAATTACTGCCGAGAGCATGGACTGACAGCACAAGGAGAGCAGATTCAAACTCAGAGTAGGCTTAGATTTGATGTTAAAAATTCTCTGCTGTGAGGGTGGTGAGGCCCTGGCACAGGTTACCCAGAGAAGTCATGGATGTTCCATCCTTGGAAGCGTTCAGAGCCAGGCTGGACAGGGCTTGGAGCCACCTGGTCTAGTGGAAGGTGTCCTGGGTTGGAACAAGATGATCTCTAGGGTCCCTTCCAACCCAAACCATTCCATGATTTCACCCTCTGAGAGACTCCAGGACAAGCCATGTGGAGCCCAGCCATGCAGCATTCTGTAGACAGACAGACAGACAGACAGACAGACATGCTTTGGGGAGGACAGACACAAGCTCTGAGCTGGAGCACTAGAGAATGATCTGAATTTGGGCAGCATGCCAGGGATGGCTACACAGTTCTGGAATAGAGGGATCTAATCCCTCCCTTTGGAGCAAGACCAAATCCACCTGGGCATGCAAACTTTACCCTCTGTCACAGACAACTTTTATGAAAAATCCTTTCCTTGGGATTTTTCCTCCTGAGAAGCTGGGAGGCCTCAGGAACAAAATGCAAACAATGGTTATCTGCTGCTGTGGAATGCAACAGGTGCATCTGGGATTGGTCTCATGTGGTTGTTTCTAATTAATGGCCAATCACAGTCAGCTGGCTCGGACTCTCTGTCCCAGACACAAACCTTTGTTATTCATTCTTTCTTTTTCTATTTTAGCCAGCCTTCTGATGAAATCCTTTCTTCTATTCTTTTAGTGTAGTTTTAATGTAATATATATCATAAAATAATAAATCAAGCCTTCAGAAACATGGAGTCAGATCCTCGTCTCTTCCCTCATCCTCAGACCCCTGTGAACACCATCACAACCCTCATCTTTGAGCCTTTCTCAGCCACAAAGAATAACTTCCCCACATCAGTAACAACAAAACACTGCTCAAGAACTAACACCCCAAAACAGGGGAACACTGATAAACAGAGGGTTAAGGACCAGAGCTCCCCTCCACCTGACAAATTAAGATATACTCAGACTTGCTCTGGAAATGCCATGTCTATTTGCAAGACTTAAAATTTTGATCAATGTCTTCTGATTTCAGCAGCCCAATTGCCACCTCACCTACACACCTGCAGTGCAGTGAACTGCCTACCACCAGCAAAATCTAGGGTGAATATTTTATTTAAGCTAGGAGCAAATGCTCCACATGGCTTCAGGTAGCTCTTCCATGCTGCCTTTCCACAACAATGCAGTTTCCCACTAGCAGTCCTGCAACTTGACTGCTGTTCTGAGTTTGATCACTTGAAAACTGATTTTTCTGCATACTCTCATCTTCCACTGCATTGCAAATCTGTGAATTTATTATTTTGCCTTCCTGACCATGGAATTTTATATCCCCACACTCTGTTTGCTCCTTCTTCACAATACTCAAACCTATAAAGGAGGAAGAAACCTATTCTTAGGGCTCAAATAGCAAGTTATAATCCTTAATGAGTCCCCACATCTGGAATTCACTTCATTCATTCCAGGTGCCTGGGACCCAAACTTAGTTTAGATTCATTTACACCAACAAGCTTATTGCTCTGGGACCAGTGCAAAAGCACAGAGCATCGTTTCAGAGAAGAACAAACCACAGCAGTTGTCATGTGAGTGTTACTGCAAAGAGGAAGGCCCTAAGAACAGGATAATGCTGTATTTTAGCAAGGAAGAGCTAGGTTTTCCATTAGGAAAAAAACTCTGCAGCAGGGTAATTAAGCACTGGAACAAACAGACGAAAAAGGCTGTGATCTTCTCTCACTGATTTAAACAGTTTATTCCGGCCACAAGCAGAGGGAATGGACCAGATGATCACTTCAGCTCTCTTTCAGTACTATTTTCTGTTATTATAATCTTTCAGCAGCTCTCAGCAGTGTATTTTTCTAATTACATCCAGTTTTCAACAGATTAGTCTCCCTTTATTCCCATTTCCTAGCACAAACACCCAGAGCAAGCTGTTCCTGGACACCAGCTCCTTTGGCACTGTGCTGCTGCACCTTTTGTGAGGATTTGGCCCTTAAGATCTCTCAAGAGTAGAGCTTTAATTTCACAGCACGGATCTTGCTCATTTTACTCCATATTTACCGAGAACAAAGGGAAGACTATGCAAATGCCCTGCTACTTAGACCTGAACAAAGTGGAAGCAAACATGTAGATGTGAATGGGAGACATAATGGTAGGGGGAAAAAAAGCAGCCCTTTTCAAAAGTGAAATGACTTTGTCAGGGTCCCTTTGCACTACGTGCATGGATGATTTGTGACAAAACAAAAAAGTGCTAGCCTAGCACGTCACCCATGTCAGAGATTAGAGCACTTCAAAACCTTCAGCAGTTCAAGCACTTGCTGGAACTTGAAAGGCTTTCTTAGGCAGGGCTGAGCTTCTTTATGGCTTTTACACGACTTTGATGTGCACCTAAGAGTGAGGAATCTTAATCTGAAAGTTTTCTATGGAAACACCCGTTTTGTATAATAAATCAGAAAATCTCATCACCCTGATTAATGTTGAGTCAAAAGTCTGAAAATGTTTTTTTTGACAAAAATTAAAGATTCATTGTTTTGATAGCCTGAATTTCCAAGCACTTTGGTACTTTCAAAAGCTTCTACAATAATGGCAGTGGTGTGATATTTCTGATCATTGACAAAGTATGGTGTGCAAAGCAGGAGGTGCTTATGCAAGCGTCACTTTCTCCCCCATTCTCACTCCCTCTTTAAAGCAAAGATTTCAAGTTTTCCTTGAAGTTGAGGGATCTGGGGACACACAATCAGTTTCTCCTGTGTTACAAAACTTCTTCTCTGAGTGCAAACATGGATGTGTAAACATCAGCTTCATTTCCCCCCTCACTCCACACCCTTAACCCCTAGGAGCATTAATGGGAATTATGCATGCATAACGAGCACAGAATGCTCCCCTTATGAATAGGGGCCTTGTTGGGACAATGAATACATCTAACCATTAACATCTAGGGATGTGCCCAACTATCCAATTTAACTAGCAGCCAAACAAAGCCACCATGACCTATCTGATATTGTCAGGTTTGCCACTGCAGCTCCCTGAAATTTGTCTCTCATTTGTTTCTGCAGGAGGTGACAGCTCTTTGTCACAGGGATGGGCTCCAGAGCCCTGGCACATCCACCATGGGATGGGAGAACTCTGCAGAGGCACAGACCGTGACCCCAGAAAGCAAGGAGTGGCATCAGAAGACCAAAAAAATCTCTATATATAATTTAAGTGCATATACATGCTGGCCATCAGTATTAATAGACACTCAGAAAGAGCAGAGAAAGGCAGAATGTGGCACAGAATCACATAAAGTAGGCTGAGAATTACATTTCAAAAGAAAAGAGTGGAAAGACAACTTCTAGGGGAATAATTTTGTCCTCTGCAGGTCTGAAATTCCTGTGCAATTACCTGGCTACACTTGTTCTTTATTTCTGTATTTTAGCCATCAAAATGCAAGCCAGAACCAGAGGATATGTATCAATGATACCCTCCTGAGACTTCCGAGTCCACAAAATAAATGTAATGGTATCATCTGTGATACTCAAAATTCCTTCATTGTCTTAATTTCTTTCTGTATTCTTCCAGCTTGTGCTGTGAAATTCCACAAATTGAAAACTTACTCATTATTCATGCATGTATGAATACACTAAGAAGGCAATTAATAACTCTCCTTTAAAACTGATGTACTGAAAAGACTAAAATAGATAGATTTATTCTCCTGCAAGTGCATGCAGAGCGTGCCTCAGTAAGAAAAGGCAAGGTTGTGATTGCCCCATCATAAATCATTTGTGCGACTCTGCTGAGCTGCTTGGTGCTGTACAATGGCCCAGAGCCCCAGGAGGGTCCAGGACAGGCAGGGAACCCACAGAACTCCTCTGTCAGACTGCCAGGGTCAGCCCTTGGGCAGCACCTTGGACAGAAACGAGCACTGCTGGCCCAGAGGGCTCCTGTGGAGCTTCATCTGCCACCAGGCACCAGCACTGGAGCCAGCGCTGAATGGAATGGAATGGAATGGAATGGAATGGAATGGAATGGAATGGAATGGAATGGAATGGAATGGAATGGAATGGAATGGAATGGAATGGAATGGAATGGAATGGAATGGAATGGAATGAGCAGAGCACCCGAGCTTCACTCCACAGCCTGAAACAGGGAGGCTACACTTTGTTTTCAGGTTCCTCCGCAGGGCGGTCTGATGGAGCAGTGCTGCTGCAGCAGCTCAGGCACAAAGGGCTCACCCTGCCATCATCTGCATCGCCATAAAGGACATTTATCTGCTGGATAAATAAATGCAGCCATAGAAGTGTCAGAGCAGGATGGCACGGTCCTGCTGTGGCTGCTCCACACACAGCACAGGCAGCTCCCTGTCCACACCAGGCTCAGGCATCAGCACACCTGGATCTACAGATCGCTGCGTCAGCAAAGACACAAAACAGGGAAAAAACCTTGGGGAAAACACACAAAACCTTATCCTCATCCATCTGTGCTGTGGAATCCTGTGCACCCAGCTCTTAGCTTGAAGCTCTGGTTACTTTTGTGCATCCAAACAGAAATATTTTGTGTTTTGCCATCAAATAATATACTGCCTCAAAACACTAAATCTCACTGCTCGGTGGAAGATTTAAACAGGCTTGCCTCCCTGTCTAATTCTATCCTTAGGATAAATCATTAAATATTAGCTGGATGCTTTCTTTCACCCACTTGTGCTGCTCAGAAGTTCCTTGTATGTGAACAAAGCAAACACCTTTAAATATATCTTCATGGGTATGAGGATGAAGCTTTCAGCTTAAATGCTGATACCTAATCAATAGATTGATACACTCCATATAAATTTTGTCACAGGCCTGGCTGCTGTCTGAGAATTGACTCTGATCCATCAAAATTTTTATTTTCCCCTAGAAACAAAAGCTATGCTCTAAACTGGTATGTGATGAGTATGCATGTGAACTGTTATTAAACATATGCCACTTTATCATGTCATTTTATGCTTTCATGGGACAAAGATTCAATTACAAAGACTTTACAGTATTTGGAACTGGTTTTATACCATTTAAAAGCAAAACCATTTCACCACCCCGGGTGCATTTTACACATATCCTTGCTTTTTACAGATCCTCAGGCTATGACATTTTTCATTATTAATCCTTATGAAACCTCTTCTTTATTTTGATGTATTTATTTTATTGATTTATATAGCAATTATCGTGCCAACTTTGTTTCCACTCACCACATTAGTGCCTTTTCATCAGCACTGCCCTTTGGTTAAGATCTGTCTGCTCAGACCTGCCACACTACCATAGGGGTGTGGGAATATTATTTTTCTATTATTTTTCTATTATTTTCTCATAACAACTTGGTAGCAAAACTTCAGTGGCACATAAGGTATTCCAGAGGCAGCTTTTGGGAGCCACCAGTATTTCAGCATGAGTCATTTCCTACTAAGCTTTTATCCCATCCCAAGGTCCAGTTCAACTCCAGAATCACCAGATCTTGAGCAGACCGTTAAAAATAAAAATAATTACACACTCTTTTCAGCAGAGATTTCTCAGAGAATGAATAGACCATGTGAATTGTGGCAATTCTTGACTCAGTCTGACAAGAAGATTGTGTGCTGGGGGAGAGCAGGTTCTCTGCTGCCTCTTGGATACCTTCCCAAGACATTTACAGGAAAGGCTGATCTGAGTAACTAAGTCATTTTTCTTCTCACCTGGACCAAATGCTCAAGCAAGCCACCAAGGACAATGATCCTGGGGCTCGTGGATTTGAAAACTACAGGTTTCCATCTGGCAGTGGAACAGCAATTCCATCTTTATGAGGCATTAAGGAAGTTTAAACACATTTTTTCTGCCTATAGATTACTCCCAAGAGGGCATTACAGAGGGGGCAGCTGGTCCTGTGTCAAACAGAAATTTAAGACATGGGAAAAGAAGGGGGAAAAAGATGTTACTGCTGGTGAGACCTTGCCTGTACCCACAGGCATGAGCAGCTTCAGGTTAACACTTCTGGTGACAGCCTGAGCCTGAGGAGTGCTACAAAACCCTGAAAAGATTATTGGAGGAAGGATCCTTTCTCCAGAGGAGCTGCAGGCTGCAAAAGCAAAGCTTGCCTTCTACTCAGAACAGCTATTTCAGCAGGCACAGACCACAGCCCCTGGCTGGGAGAGAGAAGTGAAGGAAAGACAGCTTTCAGGTTCAGCTTCCAGCTCAGAAACCAATGTAACTTGTAGCCTTTTTCCTCACCTAAGGAAAGAATTAAGTGAAAGTCAGCCTGAAGAGAAGGTGTAGCTCAGTGATAATTTTTCTAGCTGCAATCGATCACCTTTTCATGGGGGGTATTCAGCAATAAAGTTACTCACAGCAATATATCATTATATAGCCTGTAGACAGGGAAACTGAGGCACAGCTGTTCTCAGAAAGAAACAAAGATGGGCACAGAATGCCTCTCACACTGCACCAGCCCACCCCCTCTGTGATATAAATCACCAAGAAGACTCTGTGTGTTCATAAATAAGCGAATCCCAAGTGTAACAGGAAAAACACCTCCACTCAACAAGCTGCAAGGTAATGCCAAGGACATTTCAAACTTGGGTAACAACCAGGTTTGCCAAAAAGAAACAGGAACCCCATGGAAACAGGACTAATTTCTGTGCCTTTTTTCACAATTGTAACCATCCTATAAAGTTTCTCTGCATAAACAGAACTGTGCTCAACCAGCAATGTTTCCTCCCAGATGGATCCTTCACCCACCGTGCTGAAGGCAGTCCCACAAACCACACGTGCAGGTGGACAGAATATCCAAGAGGATTTCAGTCTCTCATTCTGATGGTGGTAAAAGCCCAGAGCCAATACAGCAAGTCCACATCTCCCCCGACACAGAGCAGACACTGACAGAATGTTACTGTGAGCGAAATGCCTTCCTGCACTACACCTGCACCACGGGAACCTCGCTGCTCTCATAGGGAGGCAGGACAGCTGAGCAGGAATGAAAGAAAAACAGGAGAATAAAGCGTGGCATGACCCACTTCATAAGAAAATGGGCAATTTAATAGATATTCTTGGACATGTACAATATAGGGACCCAGCTCAGGCTCCTTTCTCAACACACATGGGAGCTGTGCCACAGACTGAGGTGGGAAAAGATCCAGGCTAATGCAGGCACCACACACAGCAAGGGGCTTCTGCTGGGAATCTAGGACTTGCCTGTCATTATTCAGAAAGTGAAACAGTTTTAATGCATAAATTGTTAATGCATGTCCAGCTCTACAATGGGACATTCAATATATACACAGAAATGAACACTCCTGCTGATTTAAGGTGCAGGATGACACCAGAAAATAAAGCAGCTTTTACTGGAACAAAACCTGCCCTTCAGAAGCAAGTTCCACAGCACAACCTCGGCATCTTCTTCACTCTTTATAAACCAGTAGTACAACAAGAAAAAGCTAATCATCCCTTTGGTAGTTTTCTACAAGATGATTATTTATAAGGTAAAGAGTTCCGAAATTCTTTCACAAATGACATATTTTCCATGCTCACTAGAAACCAGCCCAGCTCTTCTCTCTTGCTTACCATATGTTTACAGACTGGGGTTTTTGCATGCTCAGACACTGGTCAACCAGCCAGAAGGAGAACTGAGCATATGTGAATGCAGGATGTTCTTGTGGTTGCTTACATGATTACCCAAGGAATCACAAGAGGACTTTTACTGTACTTGCAGGGAGCCCCATGGCAGGGAGGCATAATGAATCTGACTCCACGTTCTCAGAAGGCTAATTCATTATTTTATGATACTATATTGTATTAAAGAATGCTGTACTAAACTATACTAAAGAATACAGAAAATATACTTATAGAAGGCTAAAAAGATAATAATGAAAGCTTGTGACTCTTTCCAGACACAGCTTGGCCCTGATTGGCCAAAGAGTGAAAACAACTCCCAGCAGAATGCAATGGAACAATCACCTGTGGGTAAACAATCTCCAAACACATTGCACAGGAGCGCAACACAGGAGAAGCAAATGAGATCAGAATTGTTTTCCTTTTTCTCTGAGGCTTCTCAGCTTCCCAGTAGAAAAATCCTAGGTGAAGGGATTTTTCAGAAAATGGGAATGTGACAGACTTTTATTCTGGTTCTGCTACCATTCACTGCCTGACTGTGGTCACGTCACATCACAGACTCCACTTGGGTCCATCCAGTTGTCCCCTGAGCGCTTGGAGAGCAGTGACAGGCAGGCACCACCACTCACCACGTCCCAGAAAAACCCGGGAGTGTCCAGAACTCCTCCCCAGCGCATGCCAGGGCTCACTGGGGGCTGTAACACAAGCCAGGGCTGGCAGGGCAGCACGGGCACGCTGCAGCCCCCGCCCGGGAGCCATTCCAGACGGGGCAGCACGCGTCAGGTTGGAGCCATCCAGACTGCCTGGAACCACAGTGCCCTGGCAGGATTAACACAGCCCTGCGCCCCTGCAGGCTGCTTAGAATCCTCCCTCATCAAAATGTCAACCAAGGAGCTCCCTCAGAAACATCCCAGCTCAGTCTGCGATCATCAAAGTACGTGATCAGGGACACATTACCTCATTGCTCAGTCTGGGGAAGGCACAAAAAGCCTTTCCTGTGGATCACAGCCAAGGCACGAGTACCTTTACCTGGCTTCACCTTTTTAAGACACCTATAGTATCTTAAAATAATGAAAAGGTACCTTTACCTTTTCATTATTTTAAGATACTGTGTAATATAGCACCATAAAATAATGAATTAGCCTTCTGAGAACATGGAGTCAGATTCATCATTCCTTCCTGCCATGGGGTTCCCTGCAAATACCATAAAAGTCCTCTTGTGATTCTTTGGGTAATCTTTGCTATTGGCAGCAAATTACCCTTGAAACATTCCATTTGTACCAAAAAAGGTACCAGAGAGAAGCATAGATTCCACCAGAGGAGAAGGGAGTCTCAGGCAGACCAGTCTCTTACCCATCCCATACCCAAACATGTCCTTAGCCCTGCACTCATCCATGGACTAGATTTCACAGTGGAAAAATATCTCAAGTCTTTTGGGGCAAGTTGTGGAAGAGAAATTTAGAAGAAAACTCCTACTCATCTCTAAGAGCTCATTCAGGTGACACTTTTCAGGCAGGTTGCTGCCAGATTCACATCACACCTTAAGAGCAAAAGCCCTTTTTTTTTTCCTTTCCTTAGGAGTCTTCCTCCTTCCCTTGCCACCCCATTTTACCCGGGAGGCTGGCAGGCCCTGCCCAAACTCCCCACCTCACTCCAGGCCGTGCTGCCAGCACTCAGCAATCCCAGGAACCTGGCTGCAGACCAGGAGAGCACAGGGCAGCAGCTCCCAGCCCACCAGTCCCTATGAGGTTATATTCCAGATCCACCAGCTGACAGCTCCAGCACAGCTAAATGCCACAGGAGAGGGTAGGCTACTGATTCTCCCAAGCATTTCATTTGATTCCAGGTGAAATGGGCACCACCCATAAGAGGAGACAGAAAATGTACACCTGTCTGTCTGTCTGTCAGTCCCTCTCTCAGTAGCACTGGGCTACTCGTTTTCCTGACGGAAAGGAATCCAATAATCATTAAGACTTTAACCTCTGCCAGATTTGTTGTATTAGCCTATAAATACTGGCTTGAGATTAGCCAAGCGCTTTCAACACTTTGGTGACTAAAAATATCTAATATACAGACAACAGGACTGCAGAAGTTTCATTTTTTTTTTAGAGAAAAGCCCAAACCAACATGCAGGTGACTGAGGAGCACCCAGAGCAGGGCAGGTCTGGCCCATGTGAGCAGAAGAGAGCAGTAATAAAAGCTCCTGGCACTGCACCCAGGGCTCAGTTCAGCCCAGCACGCTGCTCCCCAGCTGCCCACCACTCTCCCACTGTAGCTGACACCCAGCATCTCCAGGGGATGTGCTCCAACATTTGTGTGGCATTAAAATGCATCATAAAATCAGCCCCAATGTCAGGAGAAATGTGTGTCTATTAAGATATACTCACTGATAACAGCTGCCCAGGAAGATGCTGGAGAACACTTCAGGGTTTAATTAAAAGAGGGCACAAGACAGGAGGCATTAGTGCCCAGCAGGGATCATCAAAGCACGCCAGCTTTGGTGCAGCAGAGTGATACTCAAGCAACAGGGAAGATCAATATGCACCACTTGTTCTCAGCTCTGCTCCAAACCTCTTCAAAGGAAATCTTTATGAGCTAGAATTTAAAAGCATTATTACCCTCCCTTCACCTTGTCTCTTGCCATTTCTTTTCTGGGAGCTTGTTGTTCAACAGGGAAGTTGGATAGGACACAAGAAGACAATGAAGGCTTGTCCACAGCAGTAGGGTTGGAACTAAATGAGCGTTTAAGTCCCTCCCACCCCAAACCATTCCATGATTCTGTGATTCTCTTCAGCATGACAGGACCTACATCTTCCTTCTGAAAGCACACAACTTTTTGAGAAAGTTTCCTCTACAGCACTAGAGTTTTATAGATAATGTAAATCCCTCAATTTAAAGTTGGAGGAACTTCTTCTAAGAAGAACTCAGGGGAGAGGGTTAAGCATCCAGCAGAATGGATGAAAAGCCTTGTTTTGCCTCTCCAGAACAACCACCATCTGATGCTTCTATCAGCACAGAACAGTAAAACCAGGCTTCAAAATGCCATTCCTGCAAATCTCTTCTTGCCAGAAAACGACAAATGATTCCTCCTCCACAGGTAACTCTACACCCCAGTGTCATCTCAACTACCTCATGCAAAGTGAAGATCACTAGCACTCTGCAATCGATTACAGCCGCAAGAGATCAGCCCAATGGCCTATCAAATGTAATCCCCAAGACAGAAACCCGTGCCAGAAAACATATCCAAAACTCATCTAAGACAAGGAGTCTTTCCATCAAAATCCACAGGGTTTGAATAGAAGTGCTCTCAAAAAAAAAGTAAAAATAATAAAACAACAACCCAAATTGAAACTTGTACCACCACACACCTCTAGGCAATTGCAGTGCCATGACGTAGCTAGAAATTGTGTTAGGAGATTGATATTCTCTTTTTTATTTCAATGCCTGCAAACATTGCCTTTAAACAGATTCACTGAAGTATTTTGACTGGAAAACATGTAAAAGTGAGGAATGTGACTTCATTATCTAGATATATGATACATTCACAAGAGTTTAATTACGAAGTGCTTCATCCCCTTACCAGGTTAGTTGTAGAATACGCAATAAAAAAAGTCTATTCTTATTATCTATGCATTACTTTCCCCTTTCATTGCTGCCAGGCATTGTTGCCGAACTCTGAAAAGGCAAAACGGAACAACACTCTGCTCATCAACTTTCCCAAGTGCTGCAGACTTACTGCTTAACTAAGCAAAAGCCAAGTTCTGCTGGCTGTATCCCTCCAAGGTGTCACCTCTGCCTTTCCCTATGACAGCGCTCCCGAATTCATCCACAAGATAACTCTTCCCGGGGCAGAACTTACAGTGAATCCTGAGTTCCCGTGTCAGAATTACAGTGAATTCACCCCCCGTCTGATGACCCCACACTTGGCCGGCAAAACAAACCTGCCAAAAACTGTCCGGCAAAACAAACCTGCCAAAAACTGCCCGGCAAAACAAACCTGCCAAAAACTGCCCGGCACTGCCTGCCTCCTGCCAAGGGAGCCTTGCCGCGGGGAGCGCTCTGCCCCGGCACTCGGCACAGGGAGGGCAGCGGTGCGATCGCGGGATGGAGCCCCGCTCCTGGCGGTGGGCACCGGTGTGCAGCACCACCTGCACGGTGCAGGAGCAGCAGTCCTGCCGCTCTTCCTTCCCGGGAAATGCTGAGTTCGCTGCCGCTCCCCAGCCCGCAGAGAGGGAAGCGGTGCCGGCCGGAGGGAGCCGGGGCAGCAGCGGCACCGCGGGACCCCGGCTGAGGCGAGCGCGGCTGAGGCGAGCGCGGCTGAGGCGAGCCCGGCCCCCGCCCCGCGCCCCGCAACCCTCCCGCGGCGGAGCGGCCACCCGCGGGTACCCCGGTACTGACCGGCCGTGGGCACGTCGGGGACCAGCTTGAGGGGCCCGATCTGCCGCAGCTGGAACGCCGTCCGCACTTCGTGGCAGCTGGGGGACCTGCCCGCCGCCACCGCCGCGCCGCACAGCCCCGCCGCCAGCAGCCACAGCCCCAGGACGGCGCGGCTCCCGCCGGCGGCCATCTCGCACCCCGGCCACGGCTGCGGGCGGCCCGAGCGCTGCGGGGCGCGGGCCCTCAGCCGGTCCCGGCGGCGGCAGCGCTGCCCCCGCCCGCCGCCCGCGCTCCTCCTCGGCGGGAGCGGCCGCCGCCCCTCCCCGCCCCTCCCAGCGGGGCCCGAGGGGCGCCACCGCCCCCCGAGCGCGGCGGGGGCAGGGCCGGCAGCGGGCCCGGAGCCCCGGCAGCCCCGGCCGGGTATGGGGCGCGGGGCCGGGAGCTCAGGCAGCCCGGGCAGTGCCGGCAGGGACCGGCCCCGCGGGACGGCCGCGCTGAAGTTTGCGCTGAGCATCGCTGCGGTCCCTGCAGAGCCGGCCAGGGCAGGGCGAGGGACCGGCGGTGCCCGGAGAAGGGATCTGCGCGCTCCCGGCGTTGGGCTGCTCAGAACAGGTACGGGAGCAAACCGAGCACGAGGAATAAAGGGAATAAAGCCCCAAGCACCGCAGGTTGCTTGTTCACGGTGTGCTTCGATCCTGAAATTCCTAGCAGATGACACGGAACGGTCTTCGTGAGATAAGTGTTAACTCCAACCAACAGTCCCTGCAGAGAATAGAAACTTTACCCCAGGAAACGCATCTTTATACACCAAATGCAGGTATAAATTGCTCATTTGTACCGAAGCCGGCAGCAGTTCCATCCTGTGTGGTTCGGGGGGCATAGCCCCCTCCTGGGGATCACACCACCTTCAGAGAGGTGGTCTGCGATATTTCCACTGCCCTCAGCTAGCTCCCGTGTCAGCTGCTTTACCACACGTTTGAGAGCTATGCTCAACACCTATGAACATTTTCCATTTCACAAAAAACATTCAATTTCCAGAGAAGCCAGACCCAAGCAGTCTCTCACAAAGAGTCCCATTTGCACAGTACCTCTCAGGCATATGGAGCACGTTACCAGCTACAAGAATGACTATTGTTTGGGGCCGTTATGTCTGATTTCTTGAAGGTTACTTGCAACCCTCAAGATGCTTCTAATGTGCTTCTGGAGCAGCAGGGGAGCCCACCTGCAGCTAATTTAACCATTATACATTCCCATAGGTCGTAATGAGAGGCTGAACTCAAGTGCTGAAGTTGCCTAAGTTGTATTTTAATAGCTAGAAGCACAAATCCTTTCGGCAATTTACTTGTATTAACTTTGTTCCTATCAAGACAACAAGAGATTAATTTGCCCTTTTTTTGAGAATAAAAACCACAAGCAATTTGATGTAGACCATTTAACTCATGAACTAAAAGAAAAAACAAACTGGAAGAACAGACCAGCTGTATAATCAGGCTTCTTAATTCAAAAGTAGAGAACAAGTCACCTTGAAAGCCCTCTGCTCGCCCAGTTTGGAGCTGCAGTCCCTGGCTCATCCTGCAGCTTTCCAAGGTCACACAAGAGCCCAGGACATGATGGAGCAAGCCAGCACACCAAAAGTGCAGAGCCCATGGACACAGAGGCAGGTTATACAGCCAGCAAAGCTCAAGTTACACACACACACACACACACGAAAAAATCAAGGTGCCAACAGGTAGGTTAAAGAGAGATGAGGGAATAATCAGCATCAGTGACAGAACAAATCAGCATCATAAGGCACAGTACCCCAGCTATTGCCAAACTATTGTCCATCATGTGGGTTTGTGAACCCAAGGAAGATGTTATAACAAGTTGCCCCCAGTTGCATATTGTTTAACCTCAGGCCCAATCCTAAAAGACTTTATTCAGACAATACCCCCATTTGACTTCAGTGGGAGTTCTGCCAGAAGAGAAACGGCAGGATGATGGATCTGACAAATAATTTACTTGACAAATAACAGCATTATTTGGCACATACGTTATTCTATGAATAGCATCGAATCAGTCCTGTGCAAGGGCTTGAGGCATTGAATTCAGTGGGGGTTTTGCTATTGTTTTCAGTGGGTGGCAAATTCAAATCCCTAGTTCGTTCCTAACATGATTTTAGGGCCTCATCTTTGTATGATGGGTGTTCTTTTCATCACCTGTCTTTTTAAGTTATGTCACTTATTTGTAATTGGTCCTCATATTGTTAGCAGAGGACAGCCCATTACATCATCTCCAGCTCCCCTCCCTGCCTCAAAATCCTGCTAAGGAGCCAGAATTATTCCTGTGCCCAGCAGAAAACTCAGTGAAGTGGAATGTCCATACATGTAATACCGGTTACTTCATTACATAAGGAAACATTTACATTTCTCGTGATTTTGTGATATCTATACTGAGAAGCATTACATAAAGATGGTGTGTTTCAGGCTGGAATTTAATTTTTTCCCCCTCTTCCAAAAGAATAAAAGTAGACCTTTCCACACGGTGCTCAGGCGTGTGTTTTTGCCACTGATTCTATCCATGACAATGAGGTGTGACAATGAGATAGCTGTTATCACCTGAGCTGCCCCAGGTGATGTGCATGCACACAGTCCTCAGGTAATTGCACCCCTTGCATCCTGGCGGTGACACTAACCTGTCACACCTCCTGACACTGCCTAGGTGACAAATGAGAACCTTCTGGCACCACTGAGCACCCAAGATTGCTGCTCAAACCCAGCCAGTGAAAAGTGACAGGGGCTCCAGGGCTCTGTCCCTACAAAGTGATCCTCAAACCCAGCATGGTGCTTGGCTTCCCAGAGGGCTGGGAACACTCACCTCAGGCAGGATGCAGTGGGCTCCATGGAATTCAGACCCCGTTTCTCCAAAACACACACAGCAGTGCAGTCAGGGTGGCTGGAGTGGAGGTGGGCAGGTGCTTAATGGCAAACGCAGCCTGAGTGAGGGCTGTGCTGGAGCAGGCTGCAGATAACACCAGAGCTGTTTAGCCAATCATTGTACATGGCATTCTACCACACTTGAGCAATTTGCTTGGAACAATCACAGTTTACCTTGTCAACAGGTGCCTTGTATTTTAACAAATGAATATTTATCAACTGCACACCACTGAGAACTGTATCAGTACTTCTTACAATGAATGGCCACATAAATCTGCCCAAACAATCTGCTCAGCCTAATCCTGCTAAAGTGACCACAGCACTCAGCATGAGCTTTGGATGTGTAAGAAAAGCTGGGATCAGGCTTAGAAACGGGGTTTTGTGTGCCTGCTGCCTCAGCCCTTCTCTGGTTGAATGTAGCTGGAGCTGTGCCAGTGATTTAAATGGAAGCTGGACTAATTCCCTTATGGTTCAGATAAGCTCAATCTCCAACTGGACTTGCCACCAATGGGACTTAATGGGCACGAGGGCTGCTCTTGCCAATTTGGCTTCCCAAGGAAAGCCTTGCTGTTTGTGTCTCAGCCATGCCAGGAAAGACAGCAATCCAGTCTCTACAGCCTTAGTTTATCTCTGGAGCTCCAATTCTTCAAGGTACACGTTTCACTGAAGCACCTGAAGAGCTCAGTGGGCAGAAGTAAAATTAAGGAACCTATTTATGTCAAATGACATGCTGATTTTCATTTTTAATTTTAATCATCCTCAAAAGAAGTGTAAAACTCTCCATCTGTAATTAAGACTGGTTTCCTTTCTCAGGTTTTTATAATTTTCTGGTGTTTCTCCTTTCAAGAAAGTTAAATTTATTTTCTGAAGACTATTTCAAGTCAGAGCAAACTTTAAAGCTGAGTATGAAATTTTAAATATAGATCTTAATAGTAAAAAAGTCATGCATGAAATATTCATAAATATGCCAGGACTAAAAATCACTGCTAGAAAATTATTTCTGGTGATTTTACTCAAAATTTTCTCATCCTGTTAAATGATGAACATATGAACCTATTAGAAAAATTACCAGTCTATGCCTACCTTTTTTTTTTTTTTTGCTTAGAGATCCCATTTTCTTCTCTTCTCCTTCCCTCTCAGTACTGAGCACAAAGAGAATGATCATGCTGCCACACCATGAATTGTTTCCCATGCTGCATGTACTCCACACAGAAAAAATGTGTGAAGCCCTTTCTGATGGTCAGAATGCAGTATTCCTGTGCTGCCTCATTATTTCAGGGATATTTTTCACTTTACCAGACCTATTGAAATGCACACCTTAGAAGTGCCTGTGCTGTGTTTTTTTCCCCTGAAAAAACCCCATCATGCCTGAAAAGCACAGCCATTAACTGTACCATAACACTAATTTTGACAAAAATATTAGACCACCAACTAATCAAAGATCTGTGGAAGAAATAAAATTGATGTGACAGCTCAGCAAGTCAGGACAGCCACTAGTTGAGAGAAAACATCCTATAGACAATTCTGAAGACACTTCCACTTTTTAATCTTTTTTCCAGTGCTTCAACAGTGTGAGAACAATTATTTTGTATCAGACCAAAAATTCTTCAGCCCCTTGACTTATCTCCTGTGGCAGAGATCAGACCTGCTGTGCTTATTTAGAGATTACACCGTGTACAGCATTTCAGAGTTCTCCCTCTCTATATCTGTTCCAAGTCCCATCCTGGCCCCCAGAGACTGCTGTGAGCTGAGTACATCAGCCTTAACAGCAGCTTTTTGGTTATAAAAACCTGCCCTGAGAAATAGTTATCTCAGAATCTCACTGGAAATGTGAAGGAGGAAAAGGCACAGATTTTAATGACTCAGAAAAACAGCACCTCCAAGGGCTGATGAGTGATACAACCCAAGAGGAACACCATGGGAAGGTGTCTGTGTGGTATCAGCCTTCCCATCTCAGCAATACCAGCTCTTTCTGTCTTGAATTCTTCCCCAAGCATCCTGGTCACTGAGCAGCTGAGAAAATGAATATACTCTTTGCCCTCACCTGCATGGCTCAGCATACAAATTAATTTAACTGGGACAAGCTAGAGTATTCTGAACTTTCTCAAGTGAGAAGCTGCCTCACAGCCCAAGGGAAATCAAGAAGATTACTCAAGGAGTAAAAGCTGCATAACACCAGCAGAAGCATCTAGCTCTGGTTGTGCTTACTTCAAAATACTAATGAGGGAAATAAGTTTCATATTGGAAAAGTCAGACTGGATACCCAGGGAAGAGGGATGTGTGGACTGGCTGTGACAGGGCATTCGTGCTTCTCTGAGCAGTTCACCTCCCACAAAATCTGTACTTGGGGCTTCCATAGTGAGAACACATCACATTTAAAGTGCTGAATTTAACTTTAAAATACACATCAAAAGCTGCCAATAATTTCTGATAACCTTACAACAACTCCTGGCTTTTTCCTCCCTGACAGGTGAAGATCACAACATGTTTGCTGCCTATAATTTCTGATAGCTTTACAAGAACTCCTGCCTGGTTCCTTCCTGACAGGTAAAAACCACGACATGTTGGACTTTGTTAACAGACGTTGTCATTGAATTCAAAACTGCTTCTAAAACTTCAATTTATTCTTCTTAGGAAATAGTGCCCTTATTCAAAAGCTTATGGTATGGAACAAGATCATCTTCCAAAAGTGCTATTTCATAAAAAATTTAAAAGATCACATAAAATTTATAATAGAAGTGTGAATAGCATCATTATAATATTTGTAATAGCTTTTTCGAGCAGAAAAAAATGCCCCAACTTCCACTTTTCTAGCTGGGCACTCAGAAGAGCTGATTTTTAACTATGTGTCAGAATTTGAAGTTAATTAAAACTAATTGCCCACTGTACTGTAAGCGATGCCACTGCATTTTCAAACAGCTCTGTTTCCATGGGATGATTTTCTTAAAACTGATGTCTCTCATTGAGAGACTGAGTTCTGGGTTTGCCTTAATTGTATTGTTCAAGTTGTTTATCTTTGCTTTCTGCCTTGCAACTTTACATGAAAGGTCATCAATAGCAAAGTTCCTCGCTAAGACTGACACTTTTTCAACAGGAGAAAAAGCATCCTAGAATATCAACTAGTTTATCAAAATAAACAAACTCCTTTGACATCTCACATTACCATTCCCACCAGCTTTCTGTCCTCAGAATGTTTGTGTATGTGCTCAGCTTTGCAGCAAAACTTCATGGCTCAGAACCACTGTACTGTACAGCAGCATTGTTCTCTTTCCCACTCGGGGGTAAATTAAACCTCTTTAATGAGAATTTGTGCACACCAAGAGCTTTTCTGCTGCTCCACTGCCACTGGTGTGCACACAGACCTGTTCAGCCTTGTGAGTGCATAGTGAAGGTCTCTGTGTGCTGGATTACAGAGTGGCAGCACCTCCTCCTTCATGGGAGGCTGTGAAGGGTAAAAACCCAGGGTGAAATAGGGCAAACAGGGCCAGGCACAAGTTCACGAGGGGCTGCAGGACTGCAGCAGCACAGGGGGATTATGTCTGTCAGGAGAACAGCAAACAGGGGAGGAGGAGAGTGCTCTGGATTTCTCATGGCACAGGTTGAGCCTAGTGAAAAAGCACAGCCCTTCATGCAGTGTGACAAAAGCAGCCTGGTCGCCACCATGATGCACAGCATGGCACTGGGACATCACCTGCAGCACCTCAACTCACCTGCAGCTCATCTGCAAAGGGTGCTAGGACCAGTGTCTAGGGCAGAGTCAGCCTTTGGCATTCCCCCCTGCTGCCCTGGCACAACAATCACTCCTTTCCCTGTGGTTTGGTTGTGGGAATTACCCCAGGAGATCCAGGAGGAACCCTGGTGAAGTTCAGCACACAGCCAGCACACAGCACCTGCCCTTAACCACAGCATGCTCCAGTCAGCATCACTGGCACCAGCATCACACAGCATCACTGGCACCAGCAACCAGTAGGGAGCTGGAGTAGGTCCTGAAGATAACTTTTGTTGCTATAGAAAATGTACTCTAGAGGACCAGATGCTGTGTAATTATATTTTCCAGCCTAAGAACATGCCTTCAGAATTAAATTTAACAGCCGCAAACTCGCCTCATTCCCTGAAGTCAAATCCTGCCCAAACCCATCCCAAGTGCCAAGACTCCTGCTCAGGCCCATTCCAGAGGTCAGGTGGTGCTCAAAGGAGACAGACAGTGGGCTCTGCAGACAGCCTTCAGCTTGCCTGGCACTTTTGGACAGGAGCCCCTGCAAAGTCACTCAGCACAAGTCATCCACAGTGTGCATAGAGACACACTGGGTGTATGATGGGCTGGAGGGCAGGACTGTGTTAAAAAATGCTGGCATGGAGACAGACCATCATTTATCAGTGCAATCTGCAGTGGAGAGATGTACAAAGTGAGAGACATGAAAGAAGCACCACATTTCACCAAGTCCAACTTCCAGATGTTAAATTCATCCAATATTCCTAGTCCATTTCATTATGGAGGGCAACAGCAGCTTGATAGCCTAGAGACTGGATCAGCAAGAGCAGAACAGGCACAAGTCACTGCTGAAATATGCCTGGGAAGTTTGCCTGTGCTGTCTGAAGCACATTTGGTTAAAATATGCTATTCATAAAAAATACACGTTGTGAAGAGCTTTTTCTAATTGGCACTCACTGTTGTCAGTTTTAGACAGACACTCTTGCTAAAGATCTCACTGCAGAAGACTTTGTGGTAAACATTTCCAACAGGAGGATTCAGGAGTGGAAGTCCACACTTCAGGAAAACTGTGAAAAGCTTCCTAGTGTCACAGTGCTGGCAGCAAGTCCCACTGTTTCTTTTTTGGTTCAGCAACTGCCCAGTGCATTCACTACAAATGGACTTGTAGAGGTGTCCCTCAGAGCAGGAGCTGGAAATGGTGGATTTGGGGAAATCTCTGGCATAACTTCTTCTGTGGGATCCTTGTAAGTGCAAACACTCAGCACCTTTGCAAACTGAGCAAGTGTGATACAGAATCAGAAAAATAAAGAGTAAGCACACTGGGTTACATTTTAGTCTATGATATCTGCTACACATACCACTGTGTATTTTAAAAACTATATTTAACCACTGGTTTCCTTTGTTTAAATACTGAAAATCACCTTTTGCTGCTTTCCCATCACATCATACAGTGACTTGTAGATATAATGCAACAAGTAATCCTGGAGCTGAAAAGTGCTTTTCAAAGGGACAGAACCTGAATGCAACGGCTCAGTTAAACCCTGGGTGTGAGTGCCAACTTTTCCTAGTTGGTTTTGCTCATGAGTAGCAGAGCAATTGCTGCAATTCTTCACCTGAGTAAAACAGGGACATTCAACCCCTTTAGCCCCAGTCCTGCTGTGGGAACAACCCTTAATGTTCACCAATTCCAGTTCAAGTTTTTTCCCTGTACTCATGGTTCATGCCAGCAGATCAGCAATTCCTATTGCAGCTCCTCTGGGGACACATCACTGCAGCTTCTTAATGCCACGAGTTTCGTGGTGCTTTCACAAACAGAGGGTGGAACAAGCAGTGACAGAGCTGCTCTGTTTGGGGCCAGGCTGCTGGCACCCCTCCCTCAGCACTCACTGCTCTCCTGAGCAGCTCCTGGCCTCATCTGCTGGACACCGAATTCTTCATGCACATGGCTGTAATCTCTCCTCTCCAAGAGACTGCAGGAAAAGGCAGATGAGCCCTGAGAAAGGATAAATTAATGCTGACATTTGCTGGAATAATGTACTCTCCCGAGCCTCTGCATCTATGACGCAAATGGAGGCTGCTGGCGACACGAGTTTATATGCAACTTTCTGCTAAATCAGAGCATCATCTGCACAAATCAAGCACTTGGGAGACATCCTGAGATTTGTGATGGTCCCTAGAGCCATAGCTGGGTTCTGAGCCATCTATTCTCACTGACTGCTGAGATTCCTTACAGGCAATTTTTAGTGACAGAACTGAGGATAAATCCCACCCGTATTTCACAAAGTAACAGGCAAGCTTTGTTTGACTTTGAAGTACAGATTACTCAGTGCTGATAGCACTACCTATTCCACACTGCTCATTTTCTTCCTTCTAAACCAAATCCAGGGCTGGTTATAAGTGGGTTTCTGCCCTGCACGGTCAATCTGGGACAAATGTGGACCCCAAGGCGCGTTATCCCAAGTTCTTCACACAGTTGGAGAGCTGAATGAATCAGGATTTTCTACCTGTGAAAAACTGTGTGTATGTGATCCAAGTCTCCTCAAAACCAGTGCAGAGCTCCTGTGGCCCCAGTGAGCCTTGGGACAGGTCTGCTGTGGCCTGGTGCTGCTGTACAATTCCATTTCTGAGCATGCAAAGAAAAGGGCTGGGGACTCCTGAGGATCGCATCCACCTTCTGCAGAATCTTTGCCCTCCACGTCAGCACTTCCAGCTCACTGGGAGGACCTCAGCCTGGAGCTGAGGGTGTCAATGTTTTCTTAATAGGGTTTCTAAACCTTCCATCAATGTATTAACCACAGCTCTGCTCAATGGCTGAAGTCAGCGTGCAAGAATTTAGCCCTTTAAACTATGACTTAGGGGCATTGATCTATCCAAAACAAAGCCTTAAAAGTCATCAATAAACTGAATACCAGGACCAGGTATATACTCACAACCAGAATTTGCACTTAAAGATGTTGATATGTGGCAAGCTTCTTTGTGAAGGAAAACACAGAGTATGAGCAGGGTGGGTTTTTTTAGCTCTGATATACCACTTAAGCTGTGGCATGCTTCATTTGCTGAAATGGAATATAATATGTCTTTGTATTGAATTATACTTGGGTTGGTTATTAAATGAAAACTATTATTCCATTATAGCCATAAGAAATGGGAGTGCTGCATATGGCTGTGTGCAATCCATTAACTGGCTTATGGAGCCCCAGACCCTTCAGAGACCATTACAAATCCATTCCATGGCCCTCTCTGCCAGATTTTACACTCTGATATCTGCACTCCAGGCAAGAGGCATAAGGCTCTGTAGAATCTCTATTAATCAGCCTTTATACACTGTTTGTGCCAGCACAGACAAAGAATATTCCAAGCTTAAACCAATTTCTCATGTATTAGAGCTATTCCTCATGTGTTGTTCTGTAGGTAAGTGTGTGATGCATGGATACAGCTTCCCTGCTCCAGGCTCACCAAATACATCAGGCTGAGGAGCTCACAAGCAGCTCGTCTGCACCAATGCCCACCTGAACCTGCCTCTTGCAAGGCCATAATTAACAATGCAATAATTAACAAAACAGGGCAATCATCTCGCACTGTGGGGATATTTTCCAAGGGCACAGAGTGAGAATAAAAAGGAGAGTTGCCTTAATTGACTAATAGACAATCTTCCTCAATATTCCTTCTGGTGGCTGAGTTGGTTTTTTTGTTGTTGTTGTTGTTTTTTTATGCAGAACTCTATTTTCTGTGTACAGAATCCTTAATATTAGAATTATTTACAATGATTCAGCAAGCTTTTTTTTTTGCAATGTTGTTTGAAACAATATGATGATCCTGCTATGAGTCTGCATGGTTTGTGTTTAAAAAAGGTCAAGCTTACAGTGTGAAATCGATCTTTTGTAATTTCCTTTGTGTCATCTAATGGGGGAGGGCAGCTTGGATTTAAAAGACAGCAAATTAATGACTCCAACAAAGATGCTAGTTGAGAGCAAAAGTTTGACCCAAGTTTTAACCAGGAATGTTTCGCTACCCAAAATGAATTTTGGTAAATTTGAATTTTGGTAAAATTTTGGTTTTACGTGGCTAGATGAATTTTCCAAGCTGCCTGATACAATCAGTTCTCTCCTTTCTCCATTATCCATGCCATGCTCACCAACTCAACATCAGCACTCAAACTTTCACCAGGAAATGGTGATGACAGAAGGGGGTATTGGCTCCCTGTGAATCTGGACAGGACTGGTGAACATGTTGGTACAGAAATCATACAAAAAATGGTCGGTCACCAAAGCCAAAGGGGGAAATGCTCCTGTGAGTTGCAAGTATCCAGAAACCTCATACACAGCAGCATTCAGCCCAGGAGAGCACAGGAGGGAGCTCTTGGTAAAGGTGGTGACAGGGAGACAGCAAATCCAAACTGCTGGAAATGGACACCTGGCTCTTTTTGACCCCATTCAAGGCAGAACTGAACATCTCTCTGCTGACGGTCAGAGGGTGTTTCTTACTAACATGTGAGAAACAGGACAATGCTCAAGGAAGAGCCAAGCAGGAATTGGGAGGTGCTGGAGAGCAATGGCATTGACAGCCCAGCGTGTTAGCACTGCCACTGCCAGAGCTTTGAAATATGCCTTCACTTCAGACACACACAATCCCATGTATTTAGTGCATTTTCTGGCAATGCAGTGAAAGCTGATGTGCTAAAAATGCATGACTCATGCAGGCTGTTAGATTTAGATTTAGATTTCATTTCCTCCTGAGGAAAGACAACTGCTCTTGTCTTTGTCTCAGGGCCAACATTTTGGGTAATCCACCTTTGACACTTACAGCCCTAAGCCAGTTGGGATTTCTCTCTGGGCCAATTCCCAGTCCCTCTTCCAAACAGAACAAATGCAAAAAGCTGATGCAATTCCTCAAAAGCCTGAGGTGGCTGCCTCAGCAAGGCAGTAATTAATTGTCTAATTAGCTGTTCTGAATCGCTACCACTGTGCACATAGGGATCCACAGGTGAGCTGTGACAGCAAAACATCTTTTTGGCAAGCCTGCTATGATCTGTCATGGCTCAGCACAGGAGGGGAGACAGCCCCACCTCTGAGATATCCAATCTACTTTACAGGAACGAGCTCTGAACTACAGGAGACAGGAACACAAGGGGTTTTTTTCATATTTTTGTTGACCTATTGTTGCCAGGGTCAGAGTTATTTCAAGTTACATGGCACTCCACCACCAGGAATCTTCCTCTGGACTTTTCTTCATTCAGTAAATTCATTCAGAGGAGCTGAGAGCAGATGCTTACATAGAGGTGATACAAGAGGGAAACCTGCCCAACTTGGCAGCATGTAGGAGCATCTGGTTGCAATAACACATCAGAGGTTGCTATTTGACTCAAAGAGACTCTGTTCCTAATGCAACAGCAAACCCTTCCCACAACTGGCAACAGGAACTTGACAAATTCCTTTTTGTTCTATTTTTCCCACTATTTTCAATACCACGCCAAGCTTGTGGCCAGAAGGGATCCTCCTTTCTGTACCTCATCAGTAGGGCTCTTGCCTTTTATTTTTTCCTTTTTTTCTCCATAGCACCAGTGCTTTTGAAGAAAGGAGAACAGCCAAAAATATCCTGAAAATGTTCTCCAGGGAAACATCTTGCTGGAAAGAGGAATGGGAGATAATCCACCCTGCTAAGTGATGTTCATGGCAGACATGCTCCTTCTAGGCATTTAAGGTTCTCCTGGTTCTGATCAGTCCAGGCTTTCAGCCCCTTCCTAGAAACTCTTGAAAAACCTAAATGTACTTTTTAATCCCCAGGCTAAAAATTCAGGGAGCTACAATCATGCCATCTACAAATTCTTCTGATTGAATAATTTCTTTTATTAGGAAAATTCCACTCTATTGACACCTCAGTTCACCCATGAGAAAAAAAGGCATGAAGCATTTTTTAGGTGCTACATTCCTTCATAGGAGAAGTACAAAAAGCATTCTTTATGTCAAGCTGCCTGCACTGAATAATTTTTTTCCTCATTTTATTTCCTTCCTGTTAAGACACCTTTTTCCCAATCCTTGTTTCCTACCAAAGGGAAGATCAATATGTACAGAAATTTGCAATCAGGACTTCCACAGCTGGAACAGAGAAATCACACAAACAACTCCCTCCTGTGCCCCTTGTTACACCAGGATAAATCTGCATTCCCCTGCTGCAAGGACAGGGCAGCTCACCGAGCCTGCCAGAACAAGCTCTGACCCTCTCTGTCTGACTGCTAGGAAAATAAAACCTGGAGGTTTGTTTCATAATTTCTGCTTTGGCAGAGCACAGGTGTGAGCAAGGGCCGGGCAATTGCAATTAGCTGACAGAAATGGGCACCAAGGGCTGCCCCTGGTGCTCAGGGTGCTGCCCTCTCCAGAGGGAGCCTCTCTCTGTGAGGAGACACCTGCTGGAAAAGGCACTGACACTAATTTAGAATTCCACCTGAAAAAGGGCAGGAATCTCGCGGAAAATGTGAATTTCGTAAGCTGTAAGGTTTCAGCGAGTTGGGGCAAATCTCCAGAGGAGGTAAAACTTCAAATAGAGACATAAAACTTGCTGTTAAAGGCAAAGCCAGCTCTGAGTATTTCATATGGAGAAAGGAAAAAATCAAGCTGTAAAACCTTGTATCTTCTGAGGAGCACAGTCCTCCATCAGCTATGGCAGCACCTGGAGGATGCATTTACCCCTCAGCACTTCCTGAGGAATCCTTTGGATCAGATAATTTTTGGGAGGGTAATTTCTCTGTGCAGGAACCTCAGCCATCAATCCCCTGCACTGCCAGCTGAATGCCAGGGTCTGTACCAACAAAAGCAGAACTGGACTAGAGCCAAAGCTCTTGGTACTACAAACTTCACATTTTAAACATGGTATTTTACTGCTATTTAGTATTTTTACAAGAAAGCAGATTTTTGCCCAGTTAAAAAAAATAAGCATCAGTATCTCTGGCTAGATGCTATGCGTGAATTCTTGAGCGTTTCCCATTTTTAGAGAATGTCTCTGGTTTCTATTTGCTTCTTTTCACTTTTTTGGTAGTTAAAACAAAGCAATTTTTTTCCTTTCTGAAGCCAAACCCTCTCTCCAGATGACAAAACACTATAACTAATGAAATGAAAATGATGTATAAGAAAAGAAACCTCCATTCATAAGAGTTATTCCAATTGGCTGATGAAAGGCATTCTGATATAGTAAACACATGTTAGAAAAAGACCAGAATTTCTGCTTATAAAAAGACAGTTCTCAAGTGTTAACCATTAATTTCAAATTAAATCAACCTAACAATGTTCTAAGGTAGCAATACAGCTATGTAATTTCCCCATTAGATTTAGTAAGTTGTTTTGTGGGCACCAGGATGATGTAAAGCACATGATGTACAAATAAATCAGAAAAAAAAAGAACTATTGGGTTGTTTTTGTTTTTTTTTTTCATAATTTCTCAGAGGACACTGAAATTTCTCATTAAAAGAGGGCCTGGCTGCAAAGAACAAATCCATATAACAAATTAATATACTGGTGATGAAACATGTGGAATATATACAGCAGGATTATAAATATGGATTTTATGCACCACTATACAGAATATGCAGTGAAATCTCCTCTTCCCACAAATGTAATAAAGGAATAAACATGTTGCAGGAATAGATTTATTGCACAAAGTTCCACATTTAAGAGGTCTCCTGAGCTGTGTTATGTGCTAGGTAAGCTCTGATTGATAGCAGCTTCCAGTGCAGGCCTCTTTATCCCCTACCATATCTCCCTGTCAAAGCCACAAACTATTTTTTTTCCTCTTTGTCTTTTTTCTCCCATTCACTGACAGTTAAAACACTCCTAAACAATGACAAAGTTTCTGTAAACCCTTTCTCATATGAAAAAGGCTGAATTTCTAAGCCATCCTTGCTCATGAAGTGTTCTTTGACTCCACCCACCAGTAAAGGGAGAGACATGAACAGCCTTTTGAAAACTGCCTTGTGTGCAAGGAATCCCAGAGCAGCCTCTGACCCTTCCCACTAAAAGCCATGGGAATTTCCTTCCCAAGTCACACAGTCCACTGCAGATCAGCCAGTTTTCCTCGGGAGAAAAGAGGCACTGCCATTTAACAGGAGCTGCACAGTGTGCATCTTGTCCTAGGGAAGAAGGAGCTCACCTGACACTTCCATCAAGGAAGAGATGATCAGCCCTGGGGCACTGTTTTTAAAGAAAACCCCCCTTTTGAAACTGATGAAAAATAAGCCAGATCTGAACAGGGTTGTGCTCTGGGTTTTGTGTTATTTTTCCATGTGATTGTCAAATCAATCTGCAGGGCACCTTTGTTGATGAGCTTGTTTACTAACATAAAAATGACAGTCTGTCTGACAGCTGTGTGTATGTCATTGAGGAGCCTGTTAGTGGCTGTGGGACCATTTCTGCTGCTTGCAAGGCTGAGCATAAACCCCCGGGCCTGCAGAGTGGGCAAATGCCCTCACAGAAGCTTTCAGACACACCACACCAAGTTATTCACCAGTCCAAACCAAACTCTGTTCTAACTTCATTGAATCAGCCTCAGTCCCTTTGAAGACACCAGTGTTATGCCAAACCCTGGTAACTGAACATCATTTGTTTGTTGTTGGTATTGAAATGAAGTGCTAACTAGTACATCTCCTGCTAAAGAAAGAGTGGCATTGAGTAATTCTGATCAGCTCCTTTATGAGAAAGTCTGTTTCCCTTCTGCCCACGTTTGCTGTCTGCATGCTAATTCACCCCTGCTTAAACATGCATTGTCACCACTTAGCCAAGTAAATCTAGATTTTTTTTTTTTTATTATTAAACCACATTAAGACAGGTGCAGTAAATGATTTATTCATCTGGACTGGATTGTTCCTGAGACAGAGACATCCACAAACACCATCATAAGTCAGTGTAAAATATGCACTTGCTTTAGCTACACTGCTCAATTAGTGATTCCCTGCAGTTCTAATAGTTTTTATATATTCTGTCTCCTCTGTCTTGGGCAATGTGCTGCCATTTACAAAATTCACTAGAGGAAACCTATGGCCTACTGCCCTACATTAAAGCCCTGCTAATTAATGACAGATATTCTTCCAGGACTGTGTTCTGGATCAATGAGAGGAAAAAAAATGTGTCCCATACTTTTCCTTTGTTTTTCCACTTCCACACCACATCCAATGGCTCTTGTATTGAAACCCTCTGCTGAATGTAATGACAGGCAAGACTCTTCTGCATCCATGGTTACTATTTACTAACAAAACTGATGATGTCAGGAATTTAATTAGGTTGTTTCTAGCACAGAGATTTTAAACCATGAAATCATTAAAGTGTCTAATCTTTTCTTTGTTTGCATTTGATAAAAAAGTAAACCCCAAACTGAACACCATTGCTGTCACAGAGAGCTAAGCTCCTCAGGGTTTGCCAGGCATAACACACTAACAGGTTTAAGAGTAATTAACACAAGCTAGTCCACACACTATTATTTTTTCAAACTACACCACAGCAGCAGCAGCAGCACTGCTGGGCTTCAAGACAGTACCAGTGTTTTTATTACAAATCCTTACTTTCAAGATTTATAACTTGGCTGTAAAAATGAGCTTCAGGCTAAAATTTGGCATACGTGCTCCAGGAATTTGTTTTTAACACCAGAATTGTTATAATCCTGTGTAGGGAGGGTTGGGACATGGCACTACAGAGAGCAGTGGGTGCAGGGGCTGTGGAAATATCCCATGTCTCCATCTAATCCCTGAGCACCCCCTCCCATGGGAGCCCCCCCTGCCTGCCCCACTGCCAGGGGCTGGGCAGCCTTTAGCAGGGCTTGGCACCAGAGAGGCTCCAGCCCAGAGTCACTGGGTGGAAGGACACACATCTCCTCACACTGAGGAGGAGCCTTTCCAAGCTCCTGCAGCTCCTCAGGGAGCCAGCAATGAGGCCACCAACACAAGGCAGCCAGGTCGAGGAATCCACCTGTGATCTGAGCAGGGTTCCCTTTCAGGCTGTGATAAAGTGAGCTGCAGTCACCTACCCACGGGCTTGTTTATGCTTTTTTAGGTTGGTTTTTTTTTTTTTTTTTTTGTCAAACTCTTACAGCCCTCAGAGATCCTTCAGTAGGGAGATCCCCCTGCCATGGTGTTGCTGCCACAACAGCTCCATGGTGGAGGCACAAGGATGGGAGCACACAAAGCACCTCCCTCCCTGCCAGCTCAGATCACACACTAGGGAGCTCAAACTTGGAGCTCAGCTCACACACTTGGGACCCACGGCCCTCCCAGGAGGATGATCAGCAGAGATGCAGCCTGTGTCCAACCAGGGACAGGGTTGCCAACCAGCAAGACAGCACAGGCAGCTGATACCTGTTCCCTTCTCTGTTCTCATCTAAAGGACAGCAGCACTGAACATGGTCCTTGTCCTGCTTTTATATACTAACACACCTGCAACCCAACAGAATCAGAAAAAATTCCTCCTTGAACAAGGCCTAAGTGAAAAAAATCAACAGCAATATTTTTTTGCATGACATCAAGGTAGTTTCCACTGGCTGCTCTGAAGGTGGGCTGGAAATGCTGCTCACACTCCTGTCAAACTCTGGGCCACCTGAGATGTGTCCTGCCTGTGCTGCTCAACAGCTGTGGCTGTGCGTTCATCTCCTCTGCAGGAAACCCAGATGCACAATGCAGCCAAAAATTAATATTTATTGCATGATATCAAGGTAGTTTCCATTGATGCCTTGAGAGGCTGCCTGGAACAGAAGCTAGACAGTGTTAAAGGAATAAAGTAGGGATTTATTTATTTAAAGGCCTTCAAAGGACACACCATGGGCAGTACCATAAGCCCAGCCAAGGGCACACCCAAGATGGATCCAGGGTCACAAGTTTTCACACTTTTATAAGTTTTGGTCCATTTCCATGTTGGGGTTGGTTAATTTTCCAGTTCCTGCTCCAGGTTATGCAGTCCCATCCTCTCAGTTTGCTCTCCTCAATTTGCTGGTTTTTTACACTTTTTGGGCCTGGAGCTGCAGTGGTGCCCTTGGTTCTGGGGCTGGAAAAGGATCGTTCTGTGTGACTGAGCCGTGGGGAGAACTTGCTGACACTTCATATGAAGTCCAGAATTATACACCAATGCAGCGCAGAATGTGGAAAATGGAAAAGCCAAAGCTTAAGGCATGCTCTGAAGGTGGGCTGGGAATGCTGCTCACACTCCTGTCAAACCACCTGAGCTGTGTCCCCCCAGCTGAGTGGCTGTGCATTCATCTCCTCGGCAGGAAACCCAGATGCACAATGCAGCCAGGGTCCCCCAGGGAGGGACTGCAGCACGGACAAGTGACAAACTGAGGATTACTGTAATGCCCTCGGGAGAATTGGAGCATGCCAGGAAAACCCAGCCCTGTTCATCTCCACAAAAGGGATCAAACTTTTCTTTATCACTATTAGCACCAAAGCTCCTTAATGTGCAAAGCCAGAGGTGTCCTGTCAAAAAGCAGTAGGGTATCAGGCGAACTAAAGAACTCCATTAAACCCAAATTTCCCAGAGTCATGTTTCTGCAGTTTTGACAGCTTCCCCTTTGTCATCAGGAGTAGAAAACCTCATGAAAGTGCCTCAAGTTCTAAGTGACAGGAATGTGATCACACTTAAGAGTAAAAAAAAAAAAAATAAATTAAAGAATCAAAGGTATAACTTCAAAAGGAAAATAGGCTAGAAGTCAAACTCAAATGAATCAACACATGGAATTGCTAAAGGCCCCAAATAAGCATTTTCCTGAGCATTTCCTTTTGAACAGAAAGCTGTTGAAAGGTAGATTGGAAGATCATCATTGCATTGGACTATAAGATAGGGGTTTAGTTTTGTCATGTAAGATAAAAGCAACTCAGATTTACTGCTGCTTCACATAGCAAAATTCTCATTAAATTCAAGATAAACACTGAAGAGAAATGCAGTGGGTAAGAGGGTTTTTACTTTTGAATGATTAAACTTCTCCTAAAAAATGTTGTAGTGGTTTGGTGAAAGCCTTTTTGCTAATCTTAGGAAATTATTTTGCTTGCAGAAGAAACCAGAACCTGAGGTTTCTTCAGTTCAAACCCACTTGTTTTCTGTATTATATCCTAAACTTTCACATGAAAATTGAAGTATTTAACAGAGGTTCTTTTCAAGTTGTTGTTTTGTTTTTTTTTTTTTTTTTTTAATTTTCATCTTTGAAAATCAGACTTCATAGAAGTCTTTAGTTAAAATTCACTGATTTTTGAATCATAAGAAGTATTGATGGAAATAAACCAAACCACAGGTGTGATCATCCCATATCCCAGAGAGACTGCATGGGTGGCCCTGAATAACCTGGATTAGCATGTTGGGAGTGCTTGTACACCTGAGTTTGGAGCAGTGTGTCTCCCCAAGCCCCTTTGTGTAAATTATTTGTGAAGTCACTTCTGGTACTCAGGGCTCTGAGACAGTGCCCATCTCTGTACAGCTCAGTCTCTAAGCTTGTTTAATGACCAGTCCCTGACAAACCCCAAATATGCTGGGGCACCAGCTGTGGGTTTCTCTGGCTCTGCATTGAAGGCAATCCAGACAGCAGTTTCATGTTGGCACTCAGGTGTTTATTATCTCTTATCAGTAAAACAGTCTCACTGCTGTGAGTTCAGCAGCTTTGCATTAGAAGGCACAAAATGGCCAACAATCTCTTGGTACAAGGTCTGCTAAGACTAAACTATCCAATTAAGAGCTGACACCTGGATTATTTTCCCTTTTAACCCAATAACTGATCCCACAGAGCCCACAGTGCAGACTGTTCTGCCCAATTACAAAATGCCACCCAAACCCATGGAGAAGGAGGAAGAAGAAGCTGAAGAAGAAACCCAGGACAGCACCCTGTGCCCTCCATCTTGCTGCCACCCACAACACACTAAAAACCCCAAACCCTCAATTTCTCACCCAGTGATGCACCTGCACTGCTCTCTGTAATCTATTGCACACTTTTGTGGGTTCCAGTCTGTCTTGAAGTGTGGGAAACTTTCTCCATGGATGGGGGTCACAGTCAGTGCTGCCCTGGGGAGAGGAATATTCCCAGTGCCCTGGGTTCCCATACAAATCCTTTCATTCCACTTCTTTCCAGGCTCGTGCCAGTCCCCCAGGAACCAGAACAGGGGGGCACACACACAGGGTGGCACACACACACAGAGTGACACACACACACACAGGGTGGCACACACACACAGGGTGGCACACACACACAGAGTGACACACACACACACAGGGTGGCACACACACACAGGGTGGCACACACACACAGGGTGGCACACACACACACAGGGTGGCACACACACACAGGGTGGCACACACACACAGGGTGGCACACACACAGAGGGTGGCACACACACACAGGGTGGCACACACACACAGGGTGGCACACACACACACAGGGTGGCACACACACACAGGGTGGCACACACACACACAGGGGGGCACACACACAGAGGGTGGCACACACACACACAGGGGGGCACACACACAGGGTGGCACACACACACACACAGAGGGTGGCACACACACACACACAGAGGGTGGCACACACACACACACAGAGGGTGGCACACACACACACACAGAGTGACACACACACAGAGGGTGGCACACACACACAGGGTGGCACACACACAGAGGGTGGCACACACACACAGGGTGGCACACACACACAGAGTGACACACACACAGGGTGGCACACACACACAGGGTGGCACACACACACAGAGAGGGTGGCACACACACAGAGAGGGTGGCACACACACACAGTGTGGCACACACACACAGGGTGGCGCACACACACACAGGGTGGCACACAACCACACCACGGCCCTGCCCAGCCCTGCCCAGCATTTCCCATCCAGCTGCTGCTTCCCCATTTCCCCAAGGCAAGGCTCCCAGACGGACCCAAGGGCACTCCTGGGTGTCCCCATCTGTGCCTGGGGCCACATCAGGGCTGTCACCCCAGAGCTTTCTCACCCCAGCACTGGAGGCACCGAGGTGCTCCAAGGACAGCTGGAAGAGCTGCAGGCAAAACACTTGGCCACAAGCACTTCTCCAGAAATGCTTTAAGTAAAGAGATGCCTCATTGCTCATAAGTCACCTTAGAGCAGCAGGCAGAGAGGACACTGAGGATGAATCTGAGTGAGGAGCTATTACTTAAGTGAATGACAAAGGCTGTTCTAACTGAGCATTTAATTACTTTGACCTTGTAATAAAAAACATCCCCTTTATATTTGTTCCAGGTTTGCATAATCAGTTTGTTTCCTCTTTGATCATTTATCCACATGCAATTCTCCTGCACAGAGCTTTGCTATTGTTCCCATCAGACTCCAAAATGCCACTGTGCACTGTTATTGCACAAAAAGCAGAAACAGCAAGTTTGGGCATCCTGCCATTGCCATTTCACTTATTTTCATCTTAAGTGCAAAATGTTCTTTGTTTGGCAAAGAATAAGATGTGTGTGTCACAGTGGGGAGGGCAAAAATAAGAGCTGAAAGTCAAGCAGGGTACATTGTGCTCACCATGCTGTGTTTTTGTGGGCTGAAAGTCACCCATGATCCAAAACTCACCATGGGGGAAAAAAAATCACATAAAATCTCCCACCATCACCTCAATACATACAGATAGTGAAGAATTACCAAGATACCCTGGTCTTTATTTACTATTGGAGACTGATCTTTTAAGAACTTCTTTTGTCAAAGCACAGAGGAGCGGGCAGAGTAAAGAGGAGGTATCAGAAAGAAAAATATAACTTTCAGCATATCTGTGTTACTTCCACCAGAAAAATTAGGATGAACACAGGTAAAAGTATAGGAAGAAATAGAAGGGAAAGCAAGGAAATGGTTTCAATGTGCGGCAGCTGGAAGGTTCTTCAAATGGCTGCTGAGTTGATGTGCTCCAAAAGCAAAGTGCAGGGCAAGGGCCTGAAGGCAAAAGGGGAGAACCCAGCTTGTCCCAGCAAACAGGAATTGAAGACCCCAAATTCCTCTCATGCTGAGCCATAGGAAGAGGTGGTAAAGTGTAAAAATGCTGCAGATTCATAGCAAACCTAGTCAGAGTGGTTTGAATATTTCTTCCACTAGAATGATGGCACAAGGGAAGGCAGATCATAGTTTCAGAAAGGAGCAAAGCAGCTGCAACTCATTTCAGCAGCAAAGAATCAGTAGCAAGAGCAAAACAAAGAAATGCATTTGTGTGAGTGAGGAGTCTCTGGGGAGGCAGTGTTAACATGGCCCAATGTGGCTCAGAACAGATAAGACTGACCTGAAAATTCATCCTAGAAAGATCCTAAATGAACAGAGCTTACACAATATGGCCTAAACAGGAGCCTTAGAATAATCTGGAAAAACAATCCCTTTTGTTTGTTATTTGGTAGGACATTAATCAGTAGAAGTTAATCACCATTAGCACTCACTGCCAACTATTTCAGCTGAAGATTATCAGTCCCATGTGCCAAGACACAAAACTGAAGCACCAAAACGAACATCCAAGCCTGGAATATAAGAGATCTCTGTGGCACAGCAGCAGACCTGAGGGCCCATTTCAAAGAGAGAATCAAGGAACAAATTATAGGGATTGACAGTATCTTCTGCTGTGACACACATTCAAGCGTTGTTTTAGTTTAACCCTTTTAAACCCCATCTGTACAGACCTCAATGAGAATTTTAGTGGTTAGAGAAACCAGGTAACATCACAAAGCAGCACTGCCTTCAGTTCTGTGGGACTTTTTGCCTGTTTGTGAACTGAGACTGACAGATAACAGGTTTTATTCTGCTCCTTTCTCACCAAACTTTGCAGCACAAGTTCTGTTCCTGGCTCTCAGAGTTCAGTGCCTGGGACAAAGGGCTCTGAACTCATCTCAGATAATCAATAGCACCCACATGATCAGCATCAGGAAGATAACCCACGAATCCAGCTTCTAGGAAGCCTGTAGCTGTACAAGAAAGCCTAAAAACAACCCCCCTTCTGCCAAAACACAGAGAACTGTTCAGTCACTAATTGGAACTGCTGGTCCTAATGATTAATTTAAACAAAAAAATTGTTTTAGGATCCATAATTGGTTCATACATGAAGTATGTTGGGTGCCATGCCATCCTTTAAAAAAGAATACAATCTCTACAAGTGGATAAATATTGATTTCCCAATTATACGGTGGGCCCTCAAGCAGCCATCAACAAAGAGTTATAGGTCTACCCTACAAAAAGATAAGAACTTTATGACTCCCTCCCCATTAACAGCCTAACCCATATTTAAATAGGAGAATTAATGCTATTATATAAATAATGCTGAGGAATTGGTGTTCTCCTTTTCTGTTGTAAGGAAAGGATGCTCTGTGAGCAGCCTGGCTGCAAAGTGTCCTCAGGGCTGGGCTGCTGCCATCCCATGTGGGTTGGGCTTGGGGAAAGGCACAGGCAGAGCTCCCATTTCACATGAGGCCGTGGAGAAGCTTCCAAAATGTGATGACAGCACTGGGATTGTGGCTGTGGAGTTTGAATAGAAGTGTGTGATATCACAGGCTGGAAAACTTAGAGTCTAAAGGTTTAGAATACACTACTATCTATAAACCCAGATGGAGGTTTCAGGGTGGAGACTGCTCCTCCTTCTTCACCTTCTTCTCCGTGGGTTTGGGTGGTTTTGTGTAATTGGACAGAAAAGTTCACATTGCAAACTTTGAGTGATTGGTTATTGGGCTAAAAGTGAAACTAATTTAGGTGTCATTTCTTAATGGGATGGTTTAGCCTTAAAAGGCCTTGTAACAAGAGATTGTTGGCCATTTTGTGCCTTGTTAGTGAAGAACTGCAGAACTCACTGCTGTGAGGCTGAAATATTGATAAGAAATAATAAACACCTGAGTCTGAATGCAAACTATCACTTTGAGTGCCTTCAATCCTGACCTCAAGAGAGGTAGAAAAAAGAAGCCAAAAACTGGCAGACTGCCCCTCATACCTAAACACTTCCTAAGGATATCTAATGTCAAGTGTAAAGTACTTGAAACTTTAAGGAGCAGGAACAGGTTGGAGTTCATCTTGTGTTTTAGTTCTGCTACAGATCACCACACTGAAGGTCTCTCTGGGCCTTGGTGGTCATTTAAAAATAGGAATAAAATGCCTCCAGCCATAAATATTTTTAGGCCATAAAACCTCTGTGTTACTGTCCAGTGTGAGGAAGATGGTCAGCCCTGCAAATTGAAGGGTGAAATAACACTTTCTGACACATCCATCATTTTCAAAGTTTGTCTGAAGAGAGTTTCCAGAAATATCGGGCTATTTCACAGACACAGAATCATTAGGGTTGGAAGGGACCTCTGGAGATTATCCAGCCCAGCTCCCTGCCAAGGCAGGGTCACCTGGAGCACAGGAAAACATCCTGGTGAGCTTTGAATGTCTTTTCAAATTAATCCTTTATATTAGAATGCATCAAAACAGATCAAAGGGAAGAAGAGAGTCAATTTTTCTAGCAAGAAGGTATTGAATGTCATATTCACATTTTCTGAAAAATGCCTTCAGCCAGGATTTTTCTCCTGGGAAGCTGGGAAGCCTCAGAGAAAAGGAAAACAATTCTGATCTCATTTGCTTCTCCTGTGTTGTGCTCATGTGGAATGTATTTGGAGATTGTTCACCCACAGGTGATTGTTCCATTGGATTCTGCTGGGAGTTGTTTTCACTCTTTGGCCAATCAGGGCCAAGCTGTGTCGGGGCTCTGGAGAGAGTCAGGAGTTTTCATTATTATCTTTTTAGCCTTCTGTAAGTATCCTTTCTGTATTCTTTAGTATAGTATAGTATTCTTTAATATAATATAGTATCATAAAATAATGAATTAGCCTTCTGAGAACGTGGAGTCAGATTCATCATTCCTTCCTTCCTTCCTTCATCTGGAGGGAACCCAAATACAATAACTGAGTTTTCTTGAGGTTCTCTGAAGAGCTGAGACAAACATGAATTGCTTCTCCATGTAATGCAGCACTTATCCCTTGCCCCCTTGATGAAGAGAGTGAACTTTCCACAGGTCCTAACTTCACAGTTCCACATCATACCTTGCACAGGCTACTTTCAGGTAAAAAGAGAGTGCAAAATAAGTAGCAATAAGATTTTTTTTTAATTTTCACATGAAGCAAAGACTGTTTAAAGTCTGTCTTTTTTTTCTGAAATGCCACTGTGATTGCTGCACTCATTCTGAGACCCTCTGTGCTGTGATGTTTAATGTTTAAGTGCTCCCTTGGCTGCAGCAGATATAAGCAGATATAGGATAAGATGTAAGACAAGATATAAGATAAGATGTAAGATAAGACATAAGTAGATATAATTTTTTTTCAATTTTTCACATGAAACAAAGATTGTTAAAATCTTTTTTCTGAAATGCCACTGTGGTTGCTGCACTCATTCTGAGACCCTCTCTGCTATGATGTTTAATGTTTAAATGCTCCCTTGGCTGCACCCCACTGAACACAGGGACATGGAATTGCTCTGGGTTTCAGGGCTGGCAGCAGGGACAGGAATCACTAAACAAGAATTCCCTGGTGTTCACAAGCATGAATGAGCCAGACTGAGAGCACCTTGTGCTGACCTGAGCACAGTGTGAAGAGCCTGAACTTCAAAAGCTGCTCACAAATTCTGTGGCCATGTGAAAAGGCAAGGACTGATTGCTCAACACATTTATTTTGCCACCTGCTGAAGTTAAAATGCATGGCAATGGACCCTCTCCCTGGCAGCCCCAATACTATCCATTTCTTCACCAAACAGAGAGAAAACAGCTTTGTAAAGCTATCTGTAAAGTTTTCCAATACTTCAGCTACAGGGTCTGCAACCCAGATGGGTTGCTGCTATTCTCAGTGAAACATTCTATTAATTAGCTGCTGACAGCACAAACCAGCTTTAAACTGTTCAACTGGAGGAGGGTGGGGGAGACATCAAATGAATCTGATCTTCAGGGGACAAGATAGAAAGGTAACAGATGTTGGTGTGCCCTGACCTTGGTCTCATCACTGTTCTGTAGGACTAAGGTAAATAAAATTTAACAACCAAAGAGAAAAGTGAAAGGGATTCAGCTGTAAGAGCTCCCAGCTATGCTCCAGCACTTTGGCACATGATAAAAGCAAGGGTTAGGTCCTCAGCATGAGGACTTGGAGGTGAGGATCTCCAAGCTCACAACATGGATGTGACCCAGCAGCAGCAGCAGAGCTCTGGCAGGATCCCAGGTGAGGAAAGGACCTGGCACTGCATCCTTCACTGCTGATGGATGCCACACACTCAGGAAAAATGAGGAGACACAGTGCCCTAAAGTCACTAAACAGCTCTGAGCACAGGGTGGCACAGGGGGCTGGCACATGCACAGCCTCAAGCCTGGCTCCCTCCTGCACAAGGAAATGTCCTGTGCCTCTAACAAGTCAGCCTGGATGGCCAGATACAAACACCACCTCCTCCTTGTTTCTGAGGTCCATGAAACAAAAACTACAATTAAAAACAAACAGGCAGCACAGATGCCTGCTCAGACTGCAACTGCAACAGTGAATATCCAATAGACAAACCAAACACTGAGGTACCTACAAATGCTTTGGGCAGGAACCAGGACATAAATGCACAAAGTTTCTAACAGGAAAAGCCACTGGGGACTACCACAACCACAAGAACAGCTGAGAAAAGTGGCTGAAGAATGAGAGAAGAGGCTGAGAAGCAGCAATAGAGGTCTTAGATCAGGGAAGGAGGATATGGGAAGCACTAAAATGCCATTCAGTTGGCAAGAATTGTTCTGCTTGTCTGCTAATCCTGTCTTATTTATGACTTCCAAGAAACCAGACTCACCCCTGGATGCCCAGCACACCACCAAGCTGAGAATTTCAGAGTGGGCTTTTAGAAGTAGCCATGGTCAGACCTGTGTTCCAGATTGCAATGCAAGATGTTTTCCATTCCCATCTGTATGGCAGATTATCTTTTGTCAAGTGGGCAGTTTGCCTTATCTCTCTCTTTGAGTGACCACATTCACACCTCCCTGGGAGGGGACATCTGCTGATAACAGCTATTGAATGTCAGTGCATGGCTGATAAGAGCTACAGCATCCCATTGGGAGATGTGAGCCCAGAGGGAGGAGCCAAGCATTGCTACCCAGATATAATCCAGAGGTTTTGAGACACCAGCACGGCTTCTCCACGGGATTCCCCAGAGGAACAGCAGCTGCCTCTCCTTCCACTGGATCTTCAGAGGAAGAATACATCCTTCTCTACAGGATCCCTGCTCCAGCAGAACCACCCCTGACACTGCAGGAGGGCTGAGCCACAATTCCAATGGGACTGCCACCAACACCCTGACCCACAGGGTGTCAGGTTGGGTTCTGACTCTGTCAGTGCTGTTCTGGTGTACTGCATTGTTTATTTACTTTTATTTTTTTGTCCCTATTAAAGAACTGTTATTTCCTGCTCCCATATTTTTGCCTGAGAGCCCCTTAATTTAAAATTTATAGCAATTGGGAGGGGTGGGGAGGGTTTACATTCTCCATTTCAGGGGAGACTCCTGCCTTCCTTAGCAGACTCCTGTCTTTCCAAACCAAGACAACCTGTAAGGCTGAGAATAACCAGAAGAGCAGTGTGCTCCTATTGCTCCTTGTCCTGCCGTCACAAATTCCCTTCCACGTGACAAATCAGCCAGAACAAGCACTCCTGGAGCAGGATGCCACAGCTGGTGAGGCAGGCAGATTATCAGTTTGTGCCAGCTGAGATCAGGATGAGCTGATGGCTTCTGAAGAGGCTTGGTGTCACTCACACCTGCCTTTTGTGACACCACTGGTACTGGGAGAGGGAGGAGCTGGAGGGTTCTCCCCACTGCAGAACCCTCAGCAAGAGGAAAACAAACTCCTGTTCTGATGCCAAAGCTATTCTTCTTCCCTTCAGCCCTCTTGCTGACACCCAAACACCCAAAGGTACATGCAGGATGAGATCACGGCAGTTTAAATTTCCCACAAGTTCAGCAGTCCAATTTAAGAAAACAACTATCCCAAACTTTAGGCATTAATCTTGGGTGCAATTCCAGTGCAATCAATGAGCCACAAGTTGAAAAAAAAAGGGAAATTCTTTTATCTCAAACAAGACTAAGGTTACATGGGCCACAGAGAGAAAAACTGCCTGTTTCTTAGAAGTCAAAAATAAAACTCCACATTTGACACAGAACAAAACCACACAATCCAGTGCAAATGCCACCATTTAAAATGGATGTGTCAACATCTCTCACATAGATCAAGGAAACAGTAATGTTTATGTGCTATCAATAAAACTTCCAGAATCTCTTTCTTGCACCAAGTCATGGTCAAACTCAGCTTGTCACAGATATAAATCAAAGGTAATTGAATTTAGACACTGGGGTTTTTATGTGTAAAAACAGATCTGCAATCTGCATGTATGGACACAAGAAGGATAAATAATAAATAGGTTACAGCCATGAACTCTGTGTATGGGTAGAAATGACTAAGGTCTGGATTCAAAATACACACAAATATATATATATTTATATATATTTGTCTGTATGTATATATTCTGTATATATAGGTTTTCCATAAAGACTGGATAGATTCCCTCCTGACCTGGAAGTAAACACATCTCTAGGACCTAGAAGGATGAAGGCCAGATTTGCAGAGGTATTTAAAGGACTTAAATATCCAGGTAAATGCTGAATGGATTTTATAAAAGCCACCTGAATGTGCTAATATTTGCCTCACTGAAAAACAGCGTCCTTTGTTAAGCTGTGCAAATCCCTGGTAGGAATTTACCCATATATAGCTGCTCCAATGGCTTTATGAATCTGTTTCCTTATCTTCCCCCCATTACCTGTGTTGGCTCAAAGCCATCAGTTAACTAATGGAACAAATCTGAGTAAAACACCACTCAAAATATAAATAGGGAGAACAACTTGCTAATGGGTAAAGGAGGAGATTATTTGAAGGAAACCCAAATGATTAGTGCAGACTGAATACGCACATAATGAACAAATGGTTAGAAACACCATGAGCACAAGGACAGGGGAGCAGGAAACCATTTTATTACAGAAAAAGGCAAGATCTCAAATTGTCAAAGCAAACTTTGTGTCACATGGCCTCTTCACACATCCATACCATGGAATGATGAAGAACCTGCTCACATTCTGCCTGCTCCATCCTCTTCATAACGCTGATATTAAACTTATCACTGTTTCCCACCCATTTTCTGCAACAACCTTCCCCCTCAAACCTGCTTTAATGAAATTTCCCTCTAACATCATGACATGGCAGAGCTCACTCATGCTTCCAGGCTGCTGATCTGCTCTACAAACAGCTTCAAGTTTTCATCATGCACTCACTTTTCAGGTGAGGTATCAGCAAAATGCCAGCCCTGACTGATCTCCTGGGATTCCCACCTGCAGACACTCAGTTCCTCTGTCAGGAATCCAGATCCATCCTAAGGCAAGCAGGTAAGAGATCAGTGACACCTTGGGATTTAAATTTTTCTGTTCTGTGTTGGTGAGCAGCTCTTGGCTTTATATTAAGTGTCACTGGGATCTTTGCACAGGGTGGTGGAGACAAAACAATCCTATTCCAGCTGGAGACTCAAGGACAATCTCCTCAAACTTCAGGCCCAAAGCATGAGCAATGTGAAGAGAGGAGGGTGGGCAGGCAAGCAAGGGGATGAAACTTCATCATTTGAAGCTGTTGATTGGGCAGTTAACTCCTGCATGCAAATGGACTAAAACCTATGAAAATGTGAGATCTCATGACCAATCCCTCCTGTGCTCCCACCTTGGAGCGCCCAGGGCAGAGCCAGGACTGTGCCTCTGGTACTGCCAGGGTGAGGCCTCTGAAGGCACCTCAGTAAATACCAATAAACCTGCACTTTATTGCTCTGAACTCCTTCCAGCCTCTGCTCCAGCTCCTTAAGGCATCACCAGAATACAGCTCTACCTTAAAAACTGCATTTTCAGATCTCCATGTCAGTGACCAAATAAGACAGAAGCCTATCAAGGAAAGGTTAGAGGTAACAAGAAAACTAAATCATGCTTAGGGCTTCTGAGGATTTGTATTATTTTGGCTTCTCTACTTTGTATGTGCTTCCTTACTAAAAAAGGAGACATTAAAAAAAGGGAAACCCCAAATAATTGCCTTTGCAGATGAAGTAACAGTTATAAGGCATACAGAAAATCACTGCAATACAGTTTTAAACCATACAGAAAATCACTACAATACATTACAACCCAGCTTTGTGCTCATGATGGGCATGTCATCAGGTAGAAACAAAATATGTGGCTATAGGTGGGCAATCAGGCACTCAGACCCCTGGATCTTTACTAAAACCCCTCTGCCCACTGCCAACAACAAGTTGAAAGGCAAATATTTAGTTCTAGAGTCTGACCTAACAAGCAAATCCACCGCAACAGCCAATGACATTTTGATTTAGCTGATTAATGAAAAAATCTAAAAGGTCCAAGTGGCATGGTGGGGAATACTCAGTGAGTGAAACTGCAATATGCCTGCTGCCTGCAACAATTTGGCTACTCATTATTAAAAGGAATTGTGTGAGGAGCTGTTCTATAAAGTGACAGGAAGCAACTCCCATCGAGGGAGAAAAAGGATGATGAACATGCTGGAAAATGTTATTCATCCACTCTGATTTGTGCTGTTCCTCTGCTCTAGAGGAAGCTAATTCTAAAAATAAAAAACCTCCTCAGAATTTAACTAGGATTTTATCATCTGGTACCTTCCATGTTTAAAGGAAATGCATCTGCTAAACTTGGAAATTAAATAGAAGGAAAAAATATGGAGATCCCAATTTTGCTTATGACTTTTGCTCAATAAATATGACTCCCCAACTGGTTGCATCAAAGAGGTTGGCACAAGGTTTATTTGGCAGCTTCTCCTGTGATGTTGTACAGGGAACAACTGGGCTTTGTCAGCAGAATTTGTTGGGTTTGGGAGCAGACAGAGAAAGCCCAGTAATAACCCCAAACCAGAGCAGATGCATTAAGCAATAGCTCAGCTTGCAGCAGAATTTTGTCTCAGATTCTCCCTCACACAATTATTCACTCACAGCAATTGCAGCAAGAGATTTCTGTCTACATTGGGCAGCTTGGTCCAAACACTTAAATCCCAATCCTGAAGAAAAACCCAAAATCCTGGAGGTCTATACCTAGTTCTTATAGACCAGGAACCATACAACTAAATTACAAAACCCCTCATCTCTTTAAAAACAAAGCTTATTTTTAGCCACAACTCCCCTTTCAAATTTCACCAGAGCAGCTTCTGGGAATGCATTTTGCTGAGCATGATCAACATTGGGATTGCCCAGAGGAACAGCAGGGCTATTTCTGTGGTTATTAATTGTTGTGGTGGTATTGTGGTGAGAGATGAGAATTGACTCCAAGTTCTCAGAAGGCTGATGTATTATATTGTATAATATATTAATCTAAAATTTTCTTTTAATGTATTATATAATATATAATACATTATATTGATATATAATATATTAATATATTATATCAATATTATAATATATATGAATATATATTATAATTATATTAATTTAATATAATATCATTAAAATATATTATGCATTGATACTATTAATATATAAATATTATTAATATACTTAACATAATGATATTTATATATATTAATATATATTAAATATTATATATGTTTAAATTGTATATTATCTATTATATGCTATATATTATATTATATTATATTATATTATATTATATTATATTATATTATATTATATTATATTATATTATATTATATTATATTATATTATATTATATTATATTATATTACATTACATTATAATATACTAAAATTACACTAAAGAAAGAGAAAGGAGACATCAGAAGGCTGGCAAAGAAATGACAATAAAAAACCCATGACTGACCAGAGTGCCAACACAGCTGGCTGTGATTGGTCTTTAATTAAAAACAATTCACATGCTGGGTAACCAATTCTCCAAATCACGTTCCAGAGGAGCAAAACATGGAGAAGCTGAAGCTTCCCAGGAGAAGAAATCCTGGTGAAGGGATTTTTCAGACAATATGTCAGTGACATTTGTTCCAAGGGGCATGGCCAGAGCCAGGTGAGCATGGGAAGAGGAGAGCCCTGGCAGGAGGGCACTGGATGTGGCACAGAGCAGCCCCAGTGCTGAGATCAGAGCCTGGGCTCGCTGCTGGAGCTGGGACCAAGGGCTGGGCTTTGCTATGGTCTCACTTCCCAGCACGTGCCCAAACCACCTCATTTCTACCCCATCTCCACAAGGCTCAGACCCAGCTCTTAAGGTGTGCACACCTACAAGTTCTGTTTCCTGGTATCACCTGGTGGGTTTAACTTAAAGCCTTCCTACTGGAGGCAAATGATGTTCTCTTTGGGACACTCGTGTTTCCCACAAGAAACACCTCACAGTAATTTTCAATTCATTCTGATGCATAATTGAGCTTACACAAAGTTTATGAAGAACAGGGTTCCACCTCACACCCTCCTGCCCTTCTAGGTGTTTTAATGGTGATAATTTACTTTAAAATTAGGACCTAAGCTTGGTCCTGTAACAGGTCTAAGACACTTTCCATACATTCAAGTAGATACTGTCAGCATCAGATAAATGCTTAACACTACTACTGACAGATAACATCATTTTTAAAGGTGTATCAAGAGCAAATCACTCACTAACTTTTGCACACATATTTTTTTCCCTACAAACCAAAGGGAAAACCCTTCAGTATTTTCTTCTCAGGAGGTTGGCCAGTAAAAGCCACACTATTAAAAAACCCAAAGGAGCATGTTTAAGTCCCATCTTGAAAGCCCTCTCAGATTCTGAGAGCTTGTTGCTGTATGAAAGGAATCAGAAGAGCTGAAACAGAGAGCACCTGACCCAGTGGGATCCCAATTTAGGATGCTGTAATCCTGGGAGAGAGCCAAGCCTGTGAGTCAGACCTTTCAGCCAAGAAACTACAACATACCTGTCATTTCAGGACAGAAAATGTTGTTCTCTGACATATCCAAGCCCTTGGAGTCTCCTGGTGGTACATCAGGACTTCAACATAAATATCAACAGTGGCAGGGGAATAGATGTTAGGGTAAGGGTGGGAGAAAGGCAGCACACCAAGGAAGCACAAAGATTCCATCAGAACAAAGATAAAAACAGGAGTGGAGAGCTCAGAGTCAAAAGTGGAGACACTTGCAGTGCCTTCAGCTTTCCTTGATAAACCTGTTATCTCTAAAGCTCTCAGCTTCAGAGCAGTTTGGGCTTTACCTGCTGGGTCAACAATTTAGGAGCTTCACCTCAGAGAGAGCCCCACAACCATTCCAGGTTGTGTTAAAGACTCCAGAGTAAGGCGGGAGCTGATGTGGAATTTACCAAACCACACCAAAACAAGTCTACTCACTTTAAATTTCCATTTCTCAGTGGATGTGTGCCCTGGTGCATGGCTGTAGATGTCTCTGCAGAGAGCTGCCCTGGCTTTTGAGGATTTGGAGCCAAAGGGAGCCCAGGGCTCCCAGCACCATCCTACCTTCAGCTCCAGCTCAGGTGCATTTGCTCCCCACCAGGCTGCAGCAGGTGCTCAGGGGCTGGAGCAGAGCAGGCACTGCAGGCAGCCTTGCAACTGGAAGCAGCTCTGAACTGGGACATTCATGGTCATTTGATAGTTGGAAGAAGAAGGAATTTCATAAGGAAGAATCCTAGGTAGGAGGAGGTGATGGAGTGGCCTTTGGCTGGACTTTTCTTGTATAGCCTTAGACAGAACCAATTTTTTTCTGTAACACAAAGACTGCATTTGCGGGGAAGCAATGGCTTGGAGCCAAGAGAGTGCAGTGATGTGATGTGAAGGAGAGGAGATGGATGAGGAGGGTGGTGGTGCCCTCTGTCTTCAGTGAGGAAGACACATGGAAGGAAGGAACATGTCACAATGGCAGATGTTCTCTAATGTGTGACATAAAACTACAAAAGGTTCAACTGTATTTCCAGGGGAAACCTATGGTATAAGAGGGACCTCCTCTCTCCTTGATGAACTGCCAAATGATTATTTGAGAGATAGTAACTTGATTGAAAATCCAAGCTTTTGTCTCACTCTGCTGTATTACAAATTGAGTGGAGGGAATAGAAATCTTTTGGAGAGTTTTCATTCTAAGTTATGTGTGTCTTCCTTTTAACATATAGTTGTAGGTTAATAAAGTTTGGTTTTTTTTAATTTATTTCTAAGCTTGAGCCTGCTTTGCTCTATTTCTGGTCCCACCCCACAGCAAATACTAGACAAAATATATTTTATAGGAGCACTAGCATTACACCAACATCAAACCATAACAGTTGTGCTGCAAACTCTTTTGGTGCTCTGACAGCACTGATAACACAACAAAAATGGAATTGTTTCCAAAATTGTACCTTATTATTCCTCTGGGGATGCCAATCTACCTGAAAATGGTAAACTTCTCTTAGGGAGTACCTTCCTGATAGCTTAAAACTCTCATAGAGCCAAGGAAATTATTAACATCCTAAAGGTTAATGTCATTTGGCTGCTTTCATATGAAGTACACAATAATTTGATATCAAGACAAATTCCTCACCTGGGGTAAAACACAATAGCTTCTGCATTTATATTTATTGAGCTTTCACTTCATTTCAGATTCTTTGGAATTTGTAAGCTATTCTTTGTCTGGTAATTTGTAACTTACTCCCTTCTCACCTTATTTTCAGCAATAGGTTTTATAGTTCTTGGTTTTATGCTTGCAGTGTCCCCTTTGCTTCAATTTGCCTTGAGACAAATGCAACCATGCTGTAACCATGTGTTTGCTTGCTGGAACCACAGTTCATCTTTTTTTAAGGGTTGCAAATATCCTTGGCAATGCTGTCCTGCCTTCCTGAGAAAAAGTGTCCTGATGGGTTCTAAAGCAAGTGCAGCTGGACCAGCTCTGGGTGGGAGTTTTCCTTAGGGGAGCCTGGCTTCAGCTTTTAAAGCTTGTGCTGGATACCTCAGAAAATGCCTCCAGTTTCTAGGAGCAAGAAGATAAAAATGCAAAGAGGCAAGAATGCAAGCCTACAGAGTGGATAGAGAAGATGAGAGCTCCTAAGAACATTCTGTCCTACTTACTTCATAAATAATTGGCAATAAAAACTTCAGAAAACATAGCCTGCACACAATGATAATTAGAAGATCTTTTGATAACTCTTGAGTGCAAAAATGTTTACTTTAGTAATCTTATTATTTCTGGAACCATCACACAGCCAATGTCTGATATCCTCCCTTTCTCATTCCACTGCCTGATAGCAAACACAATAAACCAGAAGAATGAAACATTTATAGGTAACAGATGCAAGACTGAAACCTCCTTATTTGTTAAGATTATTTTTCCTGATTAACTGTTGTTACTAATTCTTTACATGTGGCATCACAAACAGCAATTGGAGTCTCCTTAGGGCTCACCCAGGGCTGTATTTTGTGTTACACACATGGAGCCTAAGACTCAGCAGATTGAGGCACTTCAGTCTCACTGACCAGCATTAAGACACACTTTGGGATTAGAAAAAAAACAAAGGAAATGCTCAGTCCCAGTAAATCTCACAGGTATCAAGCCTGACCTGTCTGTACAAACCCTTCTGGTGATTTCCAAGTCCCCTAAACAGGTGAGGGAACATGTGCTCTATGCCCTCACCACTCAGCAGGAGCTTCATAAAGGGACTTCAGCCTGGACAAATTGTCAGTGACTTTAAACAATGGCCTGGAACCTGTCCTGGGTACACTGGGGAACAGGCTTTAGCAGCAGGGTGGGTTTATTGCCCTTGAAGGTGTATTTCGGAAGCTACATATGAGATTTATTGCCATTGCAATAAATGGTGGTCAAGTTTCTAAATCATTCCCTACAGTTTATCAGGGAAGAGCTTATAGAAGCAAAAACCAAGTTGCTACATGCAGGTAAAAAAAAAAAGTCAGCTTCATATCATTCACTAAATTTATTCTTATTTCAGGCTAAAGTCTCAGAGAACTCTTCTGAAAACATCCCTCAGAGATGAGACTGGAAACGTGGCTGCAGCACGGCTCTCTGAGGAGGGAACTCAGTGGCTCTGATCCTTCTTGTTATGCTTGGGAGTCCTTGCTCAATTTCAGAGCTTATTTGCAAAACAAGATTATTTTGCTTCTTTCCTCCCACCTTTTGTATGAGCTACCTACATTACCTTCTTTATTGAGCAGCCCTTCTGTTCCAGTCCTAATTACAGCCCAGCAGACCCATCTCAGGGCAGCCTTGATCTATAAACCACCATGCAGAGAACTGCCACTAGGAACACCAGAATATTCTCATTTCTTGACCCAAGAACTGTCATTTACCTGTCACATTCACAAGATCTTTTTTGCATGTAATTCACTTTATAACTATAGCTTTCTGTACAACCAGAATCCTAAAGGACTGAAATAATTTCTCGCCCTACAGTCTAAATATAACACTAGGAGGAAATGCAATTTTAAATCTTTTACACTCTGCAGGAACAAGTAGGAGAATTTTTCTCTGTGAAAAGAAGCAGTACTTTGTGCCAGGTTGAGTTAGGTGTCTGGGAATAATTCCAGTGGTTACCAGACCAAAAGACAGCAACTGGTAACAAAGTTCATGTTCTAGTGAGCATTGTTTGACAACCATTTTTGAGCACATGAACATGAATTGTCTTCATCCTCATTTTAAAGGATAATGCAACACAATATTTAACCTTCTCAGGTTTATGTGATTCTGAGATCAGAGTAGATCTACATCACCATCCCAAGAGGGAATTTGGAGGTCACTACCACTCTTCATGGCATACTAAAAGACAGGTTTGGCTAAGCTCAGAATGAGCTGTCCTGTGATTTTACCAGTGCCAATCCATCAGGACTGTACCCCACCACAAAGGGGAAATCTATAAAGCACTTCATTTTCATTTCACATCCTTTGCACCAAATCCCCTGCCCAAGCAGTTTTTGCTCAAGGCTTTGTGCTCTTCAGGCTCTTCAGTGACCACAGCCAAACCCCACAAACAATACCCTCCTCTTCTCTAGAGAGGGGAAATCAATCAAATTTGAAAATTAAGCACTAACCTAACCTGAATACAGCTTCTAGGAACAACCTGCATTGGCTGCACTGCCTTGGCCCTCCCTCAGCTCAGAGATGGGATCTCCTCCTGCACTGGAGGTCCTGCAGCTCTGTGGTGACAGAGTTACACTGAAAGATGAACTGTGCATTACTTCACTGAAAATCCACCTTTAGAAAAAGCCATAAACCAGGCAGCTGTTCCACATCTGATCCCTAGCATGCATCCAGCAAGAGCAGCCCAGATTTGCAGCACAAATGTGTCAGTTTTACTTTCATTTAGGAGTCATCACAGCAGCTGTGGATAAATGTGCTTGTACTTGGCAAAGAATGATTAAAATAGGCTTCTTAGGAAGATTTCTTCTACAGATAGAAATTTTACCCCTGACAGTGCAACCAAGTCAGAGAGGAGCTCCAGAAAATATCTAGTGCTTCAAGTTATAAAAACTTTTATAGCAACATTTTATTTATTAATATTTTAAGAGGGAAAGCAGATTAGCGCAATGAAAATGCTGCACTTCTGGGTTATTGGGGTAATCCTACCCACTGTCCCAAACACACTCAGTAACCAGTTTCAGGAAGCTTCTGGGTTCTACAGGACAGAGACAGAAGTGCTCTGCGTGCTGGCATACAACTGGCAGCACATCCATATTTTTGCCACATCCCAAAGTGCACTACAAAGAAGCACAGGATGGATTTTCCCTTCATTTCCATTGCACGGCTGGAGTGGCAGAACAGGAATCTTGGGCTCTCCAGAACTGCAGTGCTCCAGCTTCTTGTAAGAGCAGCCAACTGCAAAACCCCACAGACCTGGGTTCATCTGGAGCCATCAGTTCATATTTGTGAGGAAACCCTGAAGCATGTTCAGGTTTCTCAGCCCTAATGCACTGAGCAATGTAACAACTGGAAAGAACACATTTTTAAGTGAGCATTGTATAAACATTATTTTCTGCAGCCGTCTGCATCTTTTCTCTGCTGTAACCACACATACTTGAGCATGACTCATGCCCATGACAGAAGCCTGGAATTCCCATGTCCCAAGCTATAAGCCAAGACAGCAAATTCTCCAGTTTCCAGAGTCTCCTCCTGTTTTCAATCCAGCATTTCCTCTCACCCAAACCTCCTTTCTTTACAACATTTACATTCCAAGAGTTTTAGAGGCAGCCTTGCCCTCCTCTTCTGTTTTTTATACACAGAGGACAAGTTGTGGCTGCCCAGCTTATATGGGTTAATAACCACGCTTCAAAACACCCAAAGCTACAAGGCCACCCCAATTTATTTTGGAGGGACTACAGTTTGGAGGAGTTTTTTTACACACACACATAAACTACCCAGCAGAAAAGAAAGGAAGGAATATCTGCACATCTGCAGTTCCTGCAGTAAACTCTGCGTTAGCTCACTCCTTGAGCAAGGCAAAGAACAGGATCCATCAAGTGGAAGCAATTTCAGAGTATCCTCTAAAAATCTCTGCAGGTGCCTCTCAGACCTCACACTTCTTTGTCTCAATGAGTGATATTTAGTAACAAACAGCACTGACCCATTCTGAACTTCAACTGGGAATGCAATTAGCATAATCAGCTGTTAATCTACATCTAACAGGGACCTGGGACATTCTCAGTGTGCAACTCCTGTGCCCGCAGAGGATCCATGTTAGGGCTAAATCCGACCTGCAGCGCCTGGTGCTTGTTACAGCACTCACTGTGCCTCTCCCTCACAGCAAAAAAAGGAATCAGGAGATGAATTACAGATGCAGACAAAATCTTCCAAGCCACATTCAATTTGGTTTCTTTATCATCACTTAGTCCAGATACCATGAGATGTTCAGCTGCATAAAGGCAGACTCAGATGCTGTGTTAATGTTATCTATTATTCTGTGCCTCTGGGAAGGGGGAGGGCAGCTTTCCCTCTCACTAACTGCATATTTTTAACATCTGCTATTTTAATGCAATTTAAAAAAAAAATTATTTCTGAGCTCTGGAGCAATGAGATTATTGGATGGCAGAGTCCCACAGAGCCTAAATTAGGTGTTTCAGGTCACAGGAATCTCTCATTTCAGCCTTTTTTTAGAGGCACACAATACCTGGGGAGAAAGTTCAGCTTGTTTGCATCTAAGAACACAGTGTGGAAGAATGAGGATTTATTTAAAGCTGCATTTTGTGCATTGCAAAAAGAAGAAATGACAGTTTAAAGATGCTGAACACCAGCTGAACGTGCTTTTAACCTTTTCCTGCCTGTGTGGACACAAATCTGCCAAAAGAACAAGAAGATTTCCCTTGGAGAACTCACCTGCCCTACGAATTCCTGGGAGTATTTGGGATCAGGAATTCTGGGATTTGGGAATTTTGTAAATTTTGGGATTGAGGAATTTTAGCATTTGGGAACTGTGGGATGGGGAATTCCAGGATTTGAGGATTTCCAGGAATATTTGGGATCCTGATTTCTTGGATTTGGGAGTTCTTGGATTTGGGAATTCCTGGATTCACGAATTTTTGTAGTATTTGGGCTGGGGAATTTCTGGAATTGGGGAATTTTGGGATTCAGGAATTCTGGGAATTGAGGATTTGGGGAATATTTGGGGTCTGGAATTCCTGCATTCAGGAATTTAGAGGATAATTGGGCTGGGGAATTCTGGGATTGGGGAATTTTGGGACTCAAGAATTCCAGGTCCTGGATTCGGGCATTTTGGGATTCAGGAATTTTTGGGATTTGGGAATATTTGGGATCAGGAATTCCAGAATTTGAGAATTCCTAATTTTGGAAATTTTGGGAATATTTGGGCTGGGAAATTCTGGGATTTGGGAATATTTGGAATCAGGAATTCCAGGATTTGGGGATGGGGAATTCTGGAAATAATTGGGAATTTTGGGATTGGGGAATTTTGGGATTTGGAAATTCCCAGGAATCTTTGGGATCCTGATTTTTGGGATATGGGAATTCCAGGATTTGGGAATTTTGGGATTGGGGAATTTGGGGAGTTTCAGGATTTGGGAATATTTGGGCTGGGGAATTCCGTGATTTGGGAATTTTGGGAATTGCAGGATTGGGGAATTCCAGACATGGTGCTGAGAGTGAAATCTGTACCCTGAGGCTCCCTGTGCAGAGGGGCAGTGGGAGACAAGAAAAGCCCTTTCTGCAGCTTCCACAGTCTGTTCTGGGCTCCTGCCCAGGGGAAAGGTGTGGGGGTCCCAGCTATGGGTTTCTCTGGCTCTGCACTGAAGGCACTCCAGACAGCAGTTCCATGTTGGCACTCAGGTGTTTATTATTTCTTATCAGTAAAACAGCCTCACTGCTGTGAGTTCTGCAGTGAGAACTTTCCATTAGAAGGCACAAAATGGCCAACAATCTCTTGGTACAAGGTCTGCTTAGACTAAACTATCCAATTAAGAACTGACACCTGGATTATTTTCCCTTTTAACCCAAGAACTGATCCCACAGTGCAGACTTTCCTGCCCAATTACAAAATGCCACCCAAACCCATGGAGAAGGAGGAAGAAGAAGCTGAAGAAGAAACCCAGGACAGCACCCTGTGCCCTCCATCTTGCTGCCATCCACAGCACACTAAAAACCCCAAACCCTCAATTTCTCACCCAGTGATGCACCTGCACTGATCTCTGTAATCTATTGCACACTTTTGTGGGTTCCAGTCTATCTTGAAGTGTGGGAAACTTTCTCCATGGATGAGGGTCACAGTCAGTGCTGCCTGGGGGTCAGGGCACCCCAGAGCAGACACAGGAACATTCCCTGTGTGCCCTGGGGTTGCACAGAAGGGCTCAGTCAGAGCTGTGCCTGCCCAAAGCAGCGCTGGGAGCCGGGACACGGCACACCCAGCCGAGAGCATCCTCCGGGCACAGCGCTGCCCCGTCCAGGGATGCGGAATTGGGGCCGATTGGGCTAAAAGAGCCCCATCTCGTGCCTCCTGTCAGTATTACACAGCCTATCACCCGAATAAAAGCTTTGTTTCTGTGTTAGCTCTTTGGAGCTCAGCAGTTTCTTGTGCTGGGAGAGGTTTCCCTGTGACCGTGTTCATAGGGGTCTGAGGATGAGGGAAGAGACGAGGATCAGACTCCATGTTTCAGAAGGCTTGATTTATTATTTTATGATATATATTACATTAAAACTATACTAAAAGAATAGAAGAAAAGGTTTCATCAGAAGGCTGGCTAAGAATAGAAAAAGAAGGAATGATAAAGGTTTGTGGCTCGGGCTCTGTCTGAGCCAGCTGACTGTGATTGGCCATTAATTAGAAACAACCACATGAGACCAATCCCAGATGCACCTGTTGCATTCCACAGCAGCAGATAACCATTGTTTACATTTTGTTCCTGAGGCCTGTCAGCTTGTCAGGAGGAAAAATTCTAAGGAAAGGATTTTTCATAAAAGATTTCTGTGAAACTTTCCCTTCCCAGCACCTTTTCCCCAGGAGAGCTGGGAGCAGCACAGAAAGGATTCCCACAAAGGCTCAGTCCCCCTTTCAATGCCCCTTTAGAACACAGGGATCTCCAAAAATGCTCAACCCTGTTCGCTGTTTGTCCCAGAAACATGGACTCAATCATGAAATCTGACACGCCTGAAGTCAGTGGGTTTGATCCCATGGATTGTTTGTACACTTAATACAGAAAAGCTGTGTCTGATTTTGTTGGTTCCCACTAACAGTGCAAAATGATGAGGTATCCATGCTATCTGAATTCTTTCCTCATTACATCAAACTGCAGAAAACATGCTGTGGCAATTTGCACTTGGGACATAATGAGTGGCAATTGCTACAGAGGAAGCACAGACAATCTGAGAACCAAGGGGTGTGAGGATTCAAGTGATTCTCACTGCCACTTTTATCTTAACTAGGAGTACTCTTGCTATTAAATTCCACAAGCAAGCACCAGTCAGAAACCCTCAGTTGGCAGCAGTGCAAAATGTACTGCAGTCACTCATCTCATCAAAGTAAGAATATTTCCTTAATTTTTTTCCCCTACCACTTAATTTTTGTTTTGTTTCCTGTTTTATTCTCATTTTGACTTTGAGATCATTGTTTTCAGTACATTTATACAGCATTAAACATGTGGGTCTTTAGCATGATCAAAATATAAATGCATAATCATATTCTGCATCTCTATCCTACAGCAAACAGAGCTAGTATAGCATGCAAGAGACCTGGGGCAGAACTCCTTCCACTCTGCTGTGCAGGAAGCCACAGCCTAAAATTGAGATTTTTAGGTACATAATTCCCAAACCTGAAATTGCACATTCTGATGCATGGGCCAGCTTGGCTCCAGCTTGATGAAGTGCTGGAGCTGCAGGATGCTGAACAGTAACCAGAACATGTCCTGGTCAAGGCCAGATGCAGGCATTAATGTGGTTGTTCCCACACTGGTGTTGGTCCCTGGAGCCTGTCCCAGCTGGATGCTCTGCAGTGCAGTCACCCTGACATAGGAGCAGCTCCAAAGAGCTCCTCTGTGATGAACCAGCTCAAGCAGGAGCCCCCAGCTGCAAAGGTGAAGCAGATAGAGCTGATGCCAAACTGACTAGAGCTAAAAAAGGAGATTTTGTGAGTGCACTTGCTCTTGCCTTCACTACTCCTGTCCTCCAAAACGGGCTAAAGCTTTGCCCTGTCAAAGTCTGTGGCAGAAACAATGTGCTCCCCTGTTAATCTTGTTTTGCTGCTTTTCCTGCAGCTCAGGGGTTTCCCAGCTCAAACCAAGGCCCCCAGATCCCTCACCCTGAGTGTCTAGAGGAGGCATTATTAGCCTAAGCTTATAGGTGGGGAACAGACAGATTAAACACTTTGCCTCCAGATTGCTCACAAAGTCTGAGCTGAACCAGGGCTGAGCTCAGGAATTGTCTCCCAGCCACTCCTTCAGACAGGATTCTCTTGCCTCCAACAGGATCTGCAGTTATTCCATTGGTAAACCATAGAAATTATCTGTTACCATTTCTGCACATGAGGTTAACAGAAGGAAGGAAAATAGGACAGTGGGGAGTGAAGTCAGAGAAGGCAGCATGTGATAGCTGTCAAAACTGTGCAGGGCTGACATTCCCAGGTTTTTACACCCAAGGAACTGAGTCAGCTTCCTCCCAGTATTTATTGGGATTACTGGCCACTTCCAAGGTCAGCATGTGCCAGACACTAACATGACTTAAAACAGCACAAACAGCTTTTAGCAATCATGAAATTCATCATTCTCTAGGTGCTGATAAGCCTGTTCCTAGTTCTACCCCAAATTTGTTATTTTTAATAACTTACTCTGGAAGGATTTGGAATGTGAATTCCCTTTTCCATTCATTTCCTTCTGTTATTACAGTCAGGGATCCCAGCAGTTGGTTTCAAGTGATATTTACTACAAAAAGCCTGTCAGATGTGCTGACTGGTAAATATTCATCACTCTGAAAAGAAGAAACCCCTCTTTCTGTGGATGCACTGAACTCCTGCTCTCCAGGTGGTCAGCTGCACACCACACAGACCATTCCAAAACTGGGAAAAATTTTGTTTTGAATTCCAGAACTTCAAATATTAGTAGCAAACGAGCACAAAAAATGGTGTTTTCAGTGACCCACATAATTTCCCTCAACAGAGCCATGCAAATGCTGAAGCCTGTAAGGCCCAGCTCCCAACAGTTGTATCACACATTCCAGCAAAGGAAGCTCTTGGCAGCATTTTCACCCTGGGAAAAGACACCAGAGGGGTGAGGGCTCCCCAGCCCTTCTCCATTGCCATGTTTCACAGCTGGTGGACAGAAGAGGACAAGCCAGCTCTGTGAGGTGTTTGGGGCTTATCTGTGCAAAGAGCACTCAGGTTTGGAGGTCTGAAGGGCTTTCAGATGTGCCAGACTGGCATAAAAATCTAACTGGGACAGTAAAACATGAAGAACTGAGTCTAGTTTACAAAAACTCAGTTTTCAGTAGTTCAGATGCAGCTCATGCTGTGCAGAACTATTACAAAAGCATTCTCCAAAAGCTCTTCCCAACATCTGCACTTTCTCAAGTCACAATTAAGGGCCACTGAATGTTCTGTTCCTGCTGTTTTTCCTAAAAATCACGTCTTGGCAGAAAAGCCAATGTGACATCTTCCCTGCTGCAATGTCCTTCCTATGCCAGCTACAATGCCAAGCTTTATTTATAGCTACAAAAAGGCAGGATGAGCTTATACAAGAGTGTCTGAGCAAACCCAAATTAAGCAGGAATTGCAAACAGAACAACTTCTTTGTGTAGTAAATCTGTTATCACAAATCCTAGAGGACCTAGAGAACTGCAAGCCTGCACAACAACAGAGAAGTTCATTGGCTGGGTTCTGTTGTCCTCCCTCAGGCAGAATCATGGAATTATTGAAGTTTGGAAAAGACCTTTAAGGTTATCAAATCCAACAGTTAACCAAGTAGTGCCAAGCCTAAGCCACAGATTAAACCCAGTACACCTTTTGCAGGTATAAATGCACTGTGAGACTCAAGAACAGCTGTGAGATATCAAGGTATGGGAAGAGTGGGGCTCTGGAATGGTGGGCTCATCACGAGAATGAGACCTGCATCAGACTGCAACACAGAATTTCTAAGGGAACAAGTGAAAACAATGAGAACAATGAGCTCCCTGCAATTAAAATATTATCATCTCACAATGTTTCTTTGAAAAAAACTGTGAGCTTTCCCTGTAATGATGAGAAAGATCATATTACACATATGAAGGCACCAGACATTTTTAAAACCTACTTTCAATATACTTTAAAAAACAAAAATGGAAACTTCATCTTGCAACAATCTTCTTTCAAGCTTTAGGGTTTTCACAACCCCAGACCACAGTGAGTATTCAAGGAAGGACCCAATGAATCCAACATTTCCTTCCCTAAGGACTGGTCTTAGAGATGCAGTCACCAGCTGCCAGGTTTTTCTTCCCCAGGAAGGGACCCATTGCTGTGAATTGAGCATCAGACCTTGCTGTGACCGTGTGTTCTGCACTCAGGCCACCCCTTCCTTCTGCTCCAGCTCAGGAAATTCCTGCAGCACCCATGGCTGGTACACAGGCAGAGCGCTCAGCAACAGAACATCCATAAACCCTTGTTGTCTTATATATCAAGAGTTCTATTATCATTACAGTGCAAGGATTCCATATCACCAGAGTTTTGCACCTCCTTGATGTTTCTCATGGTCACCTCCTCTAAGCACTGACTGCTCCTGGTCCTTGCAGCAGCCATCTGACTCCAGGTCCCACCAATCCACTCTGTTATGCCACTCTTCTTATTGGCTACAGGTGTGGCCTGTTAACATCAGGCCTGCTCCTAATCTTTAGTAATTGGTCCAGCTGCAACTCATTGGGGGCTAAGATTACATTGTGTACCACCTTCATTTACCCATACTGTGTCCCCCTACCATTCCCTCTTTTTCTTTTAACCAGAGTTGCAGCATTTCCAGAAGTACATATTTAAATAAATTAACATTATGACATATTTGTACATTTCATTTAGAACTAAGAGTTATACAGGTGTTAAAACAGCATATTATAGTAGAGATATATATTTCTAAATGTTAGTTCAGTTTTATAGCCTTCCTTAATTTACAAAGTACTTATTTCAAAGTCTTTTACACTCATATTTAACAAACACCAGTAGCTGTAATTGATATATTTTTCCAATAGTTTAGTATTCAAATCCTGTTTCCCCAACTCCACGGGGTTATATGGTTTAGTCCCAATTCCAAAGGGCAATATAGTTTAGTCCCGAATCATGTCAGGGTCACCATTTGTTGTCTTATATATCAAGACTTCTATTATCATTACAGTGCAAGGGTTCCATATCACCAGAGTTTCACACCTCCTTGATGTTTCTCATGGTCACCTCCTCTAAGCACTGACTGTTCTGGTCCTTGCAGCAGCCATCTGACTCCAGGTCCCACCAATCTACTCTTTTTTGCCACTTTTCTTATTGGCTACAGGTGTGGCCTGTTAACATCAGGCCTGCTCCTAATCTTTAGCAATTGGTTCAGCTGCAACTTGTTGGGGGATAAGATTACATTGTGTACCACCTTCATTTACCCATACTGTGTTCCCATACAAACCCTCTTCTAAAGCACAGCTGAACAGCACAGCCATGCTGGGGCAACCTTCCCTTGGTTGCTGGCAGTTTTAGTTTTGGAGAAATCCAGCAAAGTTTCCCAATTTCTCACTTGGCACCACACAGTCAGCCAGGGTGAGTGGTCGCAAACAGAGGCCATTCCCCATGGGAAAGAGATGTCATCTTCTTTTTCAGCACAGGCCACCTCTGTGCTGACACCCAGAAACCCACAAAACCTCTTCTAAAGCCCAGCTGAACAGCACAGCCATGCTGGGACACCCCTCATTCCACAGCTTTCTTTACATATCTGACCACAAAGCATTAAAATTTCCAGCAAACTTTGGTATCAGTGTGGGCTTACAACAGGTTCTTAAATGAGTGCAGTGTGGTTACTGCAATTAACTGCCCTAATCATTCTATAATGCCAGAACATCCCACCATGGCATTTGCAAAAAGGAGAAAAGTATTTTTCAGAAGCACTGAAGTCCCTATCAACGAGTACTTAAAATCCTTCTGGAAATTGCTTCTTCACTCTATTTTAATCTTTTTATAGAAGTAACACATGAAACTGGTGCTGGGATGCTGAACAAGTAATGAAAAGGTCAATCCTAGCAACTAGAGCTATTTCAGTCTGAGGTATTATACCACACCTATCTATATTAAAAACATTTCAGCAAGGTTGCAAAGCCAGGTGTTCAGTAGTTCAGAGATCTGCTGAGCTTTTATGTTGCTTCCTGAAAAGCCTGTATGGTGATACAGCCTAATTACATGATCACAACTTATTTTTCTCCAGAAGTTCCCCATCTCATTCAAGACACAAAAAAATGACAATATTACATTTCATCTGCTCTGACCAGAACTTCCCCTTCTGCTCCTCTTCACTGCACACTGCTCAAAGCAGGCAATAAAAAAATAAAAATATTTCTTTATGGCTTCTTCCAGTGCTCAGCTCTTGCATCCAAGCACTTCAAACAAATTATTCTCACAATAAAACAGGGAGATGAGGTGCTTTTACTGGCTATACAAAACAGACTCTGCACCTAAGATAATGCACTCCAGACCTCTATCTCAGGCAGCTAGCAGCAACTTTCAGAACTCTTGAAGTGATATTTGGTTCTTGGCGCAGAACAATTTGCAGTCAAAATTCCTTAATGGGAGCCCAGGACTGTGGGCACTGAGCAGAACTGATGGAAATAAAGGATGTGCAAATAGCAGATGGTGCTGACTGCCTTCCACACAACCCAGGGTGGGCACAGGTAGGAGGCAAGGCTCAAACTCCCCTTCCATGCTCTCACCCCTTCTCCCTGCAGTTTCCAGCTGTCCCTGCACCCCCTTAGCTCGGGCTCAGGGTGAAGGGCTCTGGGCCAGAAGGTGCAGCCAGGCACAGGGTGAGCACTCAGGAGATGGCATCCCCCAGTCCTGCACTCCAGGGGCAACAGAAGCTCTCAAGGTAACCTTCATCCACCTCAGCACAGCCCCTTCTGCTCTGAGACCTCACCATTACACCTGCTTTTCTGTGGTTCCACAGGCCTGCCTGGCCTAAAGTCAGCTGCTCTTCCATGTCCAGCTCTGGAGATTTTTCGCTCCTGGTTTTCTTTCCCCATCTCTCCATTTAGCTTTTATCCTTTCTGCAGACCAGCCACAGTTGTGCTCTAGTTGCAGGGTGTCACACAGCCACAGAAAAGGGAGTGGAAAATCACATTTCTGGGGAAATGGCTACAAACCCTAGGAGCCAAGCCCAGGCATTGTCAGGATGAACTGGGAAGCAGCTACCAAACCAAATCATTTCACTCTGCAAGACTGGAAAGCATCCTAAGACCTCTCACTTGGTTGTGTTTGGATGGCTCTTCCCTATCACTGTCATATATTCTGAAAAATCCCTTTGCCAGGATTCTTCTGGGAAGCTGAGAAGCCTCAGAGAAAAATGGAAACAATAATTATCTCATGTGCTTCTCCTGTGTTTTGCTGCTTTGGAATGTGGTTGGAGATTGTTTATCCAACATGTGGTTGTTTGATTGGTTTTATGTGAATTGCTTTGACTCAATGACCAATCAATGTCCAGCTGTGTCAGACTCTGGAGAGAGTCAGGAGTTTTTCATTGGTCTCTTGTTAAGCCTTCTGTAAGTATCCTTTCTCTGTTCTTTAGCATAGTTTTAGTATAGATAATATAATATATAATAAATGTGATATAATATATAATAAATGTGATATAATATAATGTAATGTACTGTAATATAATATAATGCCTTCTGAGAATATGGAGTCAGACTCTCAATTCCTCCTTCCTCCTGGGGACCCAGCAAATATCACACTCCACTCCTTCAGGATCCTGAGGTATGGATATTGCCAAGCCATAACAAAAGACACAAAAGTACCCCAAAAGTGCCTTTGGTCCCTCTGCCTCCCCCACCACGGGCACATCAGGCATCACAGCCAGCTCTGCAGCCCCCAAGGAACTAAAAGTAGCAACATTGGAGCAAAAGGATTGAGTGTCACTGGTGATGATGAGAAAATTTTGTCACGAAAGAGCAGAACCATCTGACACGTGGAACAGCAGCAGTAATTTGGAAATTAGAGACTCAGGCATATGCTTTCTAAAATTATCCATGAAACTAAAACCAAGGGCAACATACTTAAAATACTCTTCCAGCAAGGCTGCAGACAGCCTGCATGCACGCTGCAGGCTGGCAGAGCTGCCTGCCCTGGGCAGGACATGGAATGTGCCTTTGGATGAGCTCAGAGCTCAGCTTTAGCCTGTCCATCCCCAGCTCCAGTGCCTGCAGTGCTCTGTGTGACACACCCAGACCTGGGCAGCTCTTGTTTCATGCCAGCTTGGTCAGAGTAGCCCACATTTATTTTAGTGCTGCCTAATTGACTTCCCTCCCCCAGGACAGCAATAAGCACAGCCAGAACATTTATTTGTTTGATGCAATGTGATTTTCAACCAACTGCAGAAAAATTGGTTTCTCAGTCGGGCTCTCAAGGACAAAAGTGACAGTGCAGACAATATTTATCTGAAAATAGCCCCAGATACCCCTCAGCCTTCAGCAGCTGTCCCTGGGTGGTGGCTGTCCAGTAACTCACCCTGCACTAACACAGGGGAATATCACTGGCCAGGGATCTCTGTACAAATCACCAACAGGACAGGACTGCTGGGAATGTGCCTTGAGCTGTTTGATTTTCCAGCATCAGCCTCATTCCATGGTTATGGCAATGGGAAGATGCCAGCAGCTCACATCCCAGGCAGCAGATAAAGAACTTAATGTTACAACTTACTTTAAAAATTTTTTGACCAATCACACAAAGCAAAAGCACATTGACAGGAGTTCCATCCAACCACTATAAGCACAGGTCCCTTTGGTTAAACAATGCTTGCTTATTTCAAATACAATACCTGCTCATAAGCCTTAAAACACAATGCACAGAGCTCCATTATTAAGCTTTAACCTTCCTAATATCTCACTAGATAAACTTTTCTGTAGCTTAGGGAGTTATTCTAGACAAGCATTAATACACAGACCATTGTTCTATTTGTCTTTGCTTTTCTACATTTTACGTAATTTTTCTGCTGACCAATCTCATGGCTACTGCTTAGCTCTAATCACAGTTCTGCTGTCTCTCTGCCTTTTGCAGCTTTCCCAAAACCTCTGATTTTATGGATTCCCCCAGGGAAGAGCTCTCCAGGAACAGGGCAGCCCTGGGTCAATTACAGGCAGCCAAGGCAAACCTGGCTCTGGCTCACCAGGACAGTGTTCAGAGATCCTGATTTAGCACAATTCACTCACAGCTTCCCCTCAGAGCTTGCAGTAAAGATAAAATCCTCAAGTGCCCATGAAGCATCATGAGATAATTCAACCACCAGCTTTCCAACCTTCTCTTTTCTCCAGCCATTCCCCACCTTTTCCTCACTCTCTCAAAACATCCAGTTTCCAACAAGTTTCTGGTGTCAGAACAAGAGATGTGGATACCAAACCATGCAGCAGAAGTGCTCCTGCTCTGCAGTGACACAATCCACTGATGTCAGAGGCTCTCTCCTCCCAGGGAGCAGAGCAGCAGTGCCACAGCACATCACACAAGGGACACAGGGCTCCTGTCCTGCATGGAATGGGCACACTGGGGGAAGCCTCCAGTGGGAATGCAGCCCCAGGCACAGCCCAGAGCAGGAGAGGCAGTTCTGGTGCTTCTCAATGACACTGGCATGGTTTGACGCAAGGGCCATCCCTGTGCATAAAGGGGGAGCATGGATTCAGCATTAGTGGCAAAAAAAAAAAAAAAAGTGTAAAAGTGTTTGAGAAAGGATTTTGATGGTGAAAGGAAGGATTTAATTGTCACAGACATCTTTTATGAAAAATCCTTTCCTTAGGATTTTTCCTCCTGAGAGGCTGGAAGCCCTCAGGAACAAAATGTAAACAATGGTTATCTGCTGCTGTGGAATGCAACAGGTGCATCTGGGATTGGTCTCATGTGCTTGTTTCTAATTAATGGCCAGTCACAGTCAGCTGGCTCAGGCTCTCTGTCCAAGCCACAAAACCTTTGTTATCATTCCTTCTTTTTCTATTCTTAGCTAGCCTTCTGATGAAATCCTTTTCTTCTATTCTTTTAGTATAGTTTTAATGTAATCTATATCATAAAATAATAAATCAAGCCTTCAGAAACATGGAGTCAGATCCTCGTCTCTTCCCTCATCCTCAGACCCCTGTGAACACCATCACAGTTAATGGAGCATTTCACATGAAAAAAAAAGTGAGAATAGGGAACAGTGACACTTGCAGAGGAAAAAAAAAGATTAATATGGGCATTAAAGTGGCATTATTAGCCCAGCAGAAGGAAGAGCAATAAGCAACCAGGCTGGAAGAAAACACGTGGGAGTTCCATAGGTAGTCTGGATAATCAGACAGCATATGGCCATTTTACAGGGAGGCTTCTGTGGAGTCAGTGAGGAATGAATGCTGCCACAGAGCCTGAAAGCACAGAAAGTTTATTGGAAAGGACAGACGCCAGTGAGTTACACATATTCCTCAAAAGCCAACATGCAGAAGGCACAGTGTGACTGGGACTGGAGCAGGAGCCCCTGCAGCTCAGGTCACTGCTATTCTGATTTGCTGCCTATGTGCTCTGCTGTTCACCTGCCAAGCTCTCCCCTCACCACACCAGGCTCTGCTGGTGCACGAAGGTTGAGGGATAGGTAATGAACTCCTCCTAAACCTGTGCCCTCTGAAGCAGCACCAGAACTGAGCACGTGAGTGATCCTGGATAATCTGGAACCACCAACAGGGAAGACACTCCTGCCGATTGACCTTCCTCCCAACTGCTCAGCATAATCCCATCCTCACCCTGAGGTGGCATAAGGCAATCACTTGGAGTGCTCCAGGTTAAAACCTGCCCAAAAATCAAGACAGTAAGACTCAGTAAGCTTTACTGAGTGTGACGGTGTTCACAGGGGTTTTGGGGTTTTTGGATGAGGGAAGAGATGGAGATCTGACTCCATGTTTCAGAAGGCTTGATTTATTATTTTATTATATGTATTACATTAAAACTATACTAAAAGAACAGAAGAAAGGATTTCATCAGAAGGCTGGCTAAGAATAGAAAAAGAAGGAATGATAACAAAGGTTTGTGGCTCGGATTCTCTGTCCAAGCCAGCTGACTTTGATTGGCCATTAATTAGAAACAACCACATGAGACCAATCCCAGATGCACCTGTTGCATTCCACAGCAGCAGATAACCATTGTTTACATTTTGTTCCTGAGGCCTCCCAGCTTCTCAGGAGGAAGAATCCTAAGGAAAGGATTTTTCATAAAAGCTGTCTGCGACAACTGAGCAGAGCAGAGCCAGCTACAGCTGTGCCCCAGCCCTTCAGCAGCTCAGGGGCTGGGCAGCAAAATCCAGGAGAGCCCTCACAGTTCTGAGAGAGGCTGCATCATCCTCCAGGACAGCCCAGGGTGCCACCAGGGCTGACTGTCCCCTTGCAGCAGCAGGAGCATTGTCACCCCTACCCTTAGTGGATAGAAAGGGCTCTTGCCTGATATCTGCAGTAAGAACAGCCAGGTTAATTAATGAGTGTTAATTCGTCACTCTGAGCAGGGAGTGCAGAGCCTTTGCTGAACACAGACATCTTTTCCAGTGTTGGATCTATCAAGACTAAATGCCACAGCTCTTCCCTCACACTCAGAGACCCCCAGAGCCTGCAGCCCCCCACATCTGCACCTCCTGCACTGCTTCAGCCCTGCAGATGAGAACTGGGACCAGAGGCAGGATTAGCATCTGGTGCCTTGAGGACCCTGTGGCCAATAAAAGTCAGGAAAATATTATGAAAGAAACCAGGAGCTGTTTCAGAAAATTGAGACAGGTGACAGGGAACAAAAATCCTTCTCAGAGTCTTTGGCAAAAGCTGAGCTTTGGGTTTGACAGGACCATCTCAGCTCTCATGGAGACTTTCAGAACTTGGGCCAAGGTCAGGCACAATACAAAAGAAAACAAGTAAATATTCATGCCTGCCTTTATGCCTCCTTATAAAAATTCAGTCCAGCCTCAGTCCTAATTTTCTTATCATTTCTTAGCATTGTTGTCACCCTGTATGAACTGTGTGCTATTGATGTATGTGCCCAGTGTAAAGATTAATTGAAGAACCACAATTCAGGAGGGGTAACTTAATTCCCTCCTGCAGGTGCTCTGCAGTATTTCACACAACTTGTGGCCAGGAATACTTTATCAGCTCCATGCAAGAAAAATCAAGGCAAGGGCTGCTCTCAGCCTTTGCTGGCTGAAGCTGCTGCACAAAATCCAGGAGGGACAGGACAGGGAAGCTGTGGGTGAACACCTGTTAGTTTAAGGACAGAAAACAGAGACCCTTCCATCCTGATATATTAAAGCTGTGACTGCACAACCCTGTTTTAGACTGAAAAGGATGCCCACAGCAAAGGCTGGGCAATGGTACCATTGCTTTTGGCTGGCAAAAATAGAGTTTGTGGGCTGAAGTTTTCCTTTCAGCTGCTTGGTGCTTTCAAGAATAACAATTAAGCCTGATACACATTCTTAATTTTGGGAATAATTATCCAACAGCTTGAAACTTCTTCACCTATTTTGGATAAAAGCAAAGCAAAGACCATCAAAATAATCCTGCTGGTACAAAAATCTTTACAGAAACATGTTAATAAATGTTGTGCCACTACTTGAAGCAGCAAAAACACCCAACAAAAGACTCTGAGGACAGGAGAGTGGAGTTCTGCAGGCACAGAAAACTCCAGCTCAGCCAAGGGTTTCTGCCAGCTCCCATTTCCAGACCTGCTCCAGAACAGAGAGAGCAAGAGAATGCCACCCAAGGCAGCTGTGACCGTGTTCACAGGGGTTTTTGTTTGAGGGAAGAGATGAGGATCTGACTCCACGTTTCAGAAGGCTTGATTTATTATTTTGTGATATATATTACTAAAACTATACTAAAAGAATAGAAGAAAGGATCTCATCAGAAGGCTAGCTAAGAATAGAATAGGAGAGAATGATAACAAAAGTTTGTGGCTTGGGCTCTCTGTCCAAACCATCTGGGCCTTGATTGGCCATTAATTAGAAACATCCAACATGGGCCAATCCCAGATGCACCTGTTGCATTCCACAGCAGCAGATAACCATTGTTTACATTTTGTTCCTGAGGCCTCCCAGCTTCTCAGGAGGAAGAATCCTAAGGAAAGGATTTTTCATAAAAGATGTCTACAACAGCCAGCCTTCACCAGCCTCCACTGGGCTGCTCCCCAGACTTGGTTTAACAGGGTGGGAGTTTGATTCAGGCAGTGATGACCTTGTCCATCCCCAAGTGAATGAGTAACCCGTTTCTGGAAGCTTCTGGAATACTCAGACCCCTCAGTGACACCTGAAAGGGGCCTATTCCAGGAAGCAAAGCAGGCAGCTTAGACACAGGTCCCACCCAAAGTCATGAGGAAGGTAATATATTGGATAAAAGAGAATTTTGAACTAAGTATTTAGAAAAAGAAAACCATGTCCAATAGGAAATTTTGGTAGCTGGCAATCAGTGTCAGAATTTGAAAGCTCTGAGTAAGAGTGTCTATAGAAGTGTCTTTGTATCAGGTCCTGAAGTCAGATCTCAGCCCTGCAGCAGAATCAGAGCTCTGCTCAGGGTGCAGGAACTTTTACAGGTCTCACCAAGACAGCCTTTTTTTGTAATTTAATAGAAATACCAATTTCAGGATGCAAATTAGCTGTGAGGCCAACTCTTTGAAGAGCTGGCTCTCCTCAATTCCCAGTGAAGTCAAGAGAGTCAAAGAATCCATGAAGGCACAGGATCAGAGTAAATTAAGAAAGGGATGATAACCATGTTATGAAATCCTGATACATTCAGTTAGTTAAAGCTTCTGAAGAGTGAAAGTGTAGCCAATAATAGAAGCTAATAGTTCATTCTAAAGAATTAGAGGAAACTAGGGGCAGTCAAATTCTGTATTTCAGCCTAAATATTATTAATGTGTTTCTATGTAGGTGTGGAAAAAAGTCAGCTGTAAGTATTCTCTAGGTACAATAATTAAGGTTCCACTGTGACATGTCTCTGTAGACATTTATTTTCCATTAACAGAGGATCAGAATTACAGTTTAATTATTCATAGGGTTCTAAAGAGATACTCTATTTTATTCAAAAAGCCATTGACTGGATTACAGGAAAAGTCCACCAAGCTCCCATCCACTTAATTAAGGCAAAGCAGCAAAGAGCAGCCTCAGGAGAGAGCAGGTAGGGGAAGATGGGAGAGCACAGGCAGGGATGGCACCTAGGCCAGGCCCTGGGGGCACATCCTGGGTCACCCTTCCCTGGTTCTGGGCACTCCTGCACTCCCTGGGCAGGAGATTTCACCTGCCAGCATCTCCCGTGCTCAGCTGTGCCCCAGCCTGGCACTGAGTGGGGCTGAACAGGACACAGGGACGCAGGGCCCATGGCTGCAAGAGCTCAGCTCCAGATTGCCTCAGCTTCTTGTGAAAGCTCAGACTTGGATCATTCCTTCATGGACAAACCCCCATGCCCCAAATCCTTCCTCACTAACAAACCCCATTCCCAAAACCCCCACATGAACAAACCCCGTTCCCAAAACCCCATACAGAGCAACCCCCATGCCCAAAACCCCATTCCCAAAAGTTCCCCACATAAATCCCCATTCCCAAAACCCCACACAAAGAAACCCCATGCCCAAAACCCCATACAGAGCTACCCCCATGCCCAAAACCCCACACAAACCCCCATTCCCAAAATCCCACACAAAACCTCCACAGACAAACTCCATGCCCAAAAGCCCACACATAAACAAACCCCCATGTCCAAAACTCCATTTCCAAAAGTTCCCCACATAAACTCCCCATGCCCAAAACCCCACAAACCCCACACAGACAACCCCACATGCCCCAAAACCCACACAGACAAAACCCCATGCCCAAAACTCCATTTCAAACAGTTCCCCACATAAACCCTCATGTCCAAAACCCCACAAAGACAAACCCTCGCACCCCAAACCCCACACAAACAAATCCCCACACAAACCCCCAGGCCCAAAATCCCACACACAAACCCCCATTCCCAAACCCCCACACCCAAAAGCTCCACACAAAAAAAACCCCATTCCCAAAAGCCCCCACAAACAAACCCCATGCCCAAAAGTCCCCACAAACAAACCCCATGACCAAATCCCCACACAGACAAATCCCCACACAGACAAATCCCCACACCCAAATCCCCACAGAAACAAACCCCACACAAACGAACCCCATTCTCAAAAGCCCTCACAGACAAACCCCACACAGACAAACCCCTATGCCCAAAATCCCACATTAACAAACCCCCGTGCCCAAAAGCCCACACAGACAAACACCTGTGACCAAAAGCCCACACAGACAAACACCCGTGACCAAAAGCCACACACACAAACCCCGTGCCCAAAACTCCATTTCCAAAAGTTCCCCACATAAACCCCTATGCCCTAAACCCTACAAAGACAAACCCCACACAGACAAATCCCATGCCCAAAATCCCACACTAACAAAATCCCATGCCCAAAACCCCACACACAGAAACAAATCCCAAACCGCCATGCCCAAAACCCATATAAACAAATCCCATTCCCAAAAGCCCACACAGACATACCCCATTCCCAAAAGCCCACACAGATGAACCCCCATGCCCAAACCCCCCCACACAAACAAACCCCCATGCCCAAAATCCATATAAACAATCCCCATTCCCAAAACCCCCACAGACAAACCCCCATTCCCAAAAGTTCCCCACATAAACTCCCATGCCCAAAATCCCACATAAAGAAACCCCATTCCCAAAACCCCACACAAACGAACCTCCATGCCCAAAGGCCCAGGTGTGGCAGCTCTAACAGAACGCACAAGCACTGGGCACAGGCAGGGTCACCCTGCACCAAGAGCTGCCACCCCAGGAGGGTCAGCCCTGCCCGCCCTGTCATCCTGGGGAAGGGGCATTGTTGAGGAAGAGGAAACAGGACAGCCTTATATATATGATTGCCTGGCAAAAGATTTTGAGAATATGGAAACTATAAGCAAGACTGAAATGAAAGCAAGCTTTGAGATCCCTTAGTTACTGAACAACGGGAAAACAATGGTGTGGCTGGCTGAAGGTAATCCCCTCTTGATGGAACAACACCCTCTGCTTGCAGACAGCTCCAAGGGTCAGAGCAGACCCTACAGCTTGGCAGAAGGGGCCCAAAGAGGAGTTTTTAGGGTTTAAAATGTAACACAGTATGGTAATGTGGTAATTCTTATAGTTTGTATGGAAATGGTATAGGATTTGTATATTGTACTTAGTGAGAATCAGAATATTCAACACAGAAGATGATTTATGGTATTGTAACGGGAACTTCGCTGTCTTAGCTCTTACCTCTTGCCTTTTACACTCTTCCCCTCTTATCCTCTCTACCCCTCTCTGGGGTCTACTCTGAGCTGTGGCTGCAGCTCCCAGCAGGGCCCTGCACCCAGGCCCTGTGCAATAAACCCCAAATCCCAGCAGGGCCCTGCACCCAGGCCCTCTGCAATGAACCCCAAATCCCAGCAGGGCCCTGCACCCAGGCCCTTTGCAATAAACCCCAAATCCCAGCAGGGCCCTGCACCCAGGCCCTTTGCAATAAACCCCAAATCCCAGCAGGGCCCTGCACCCAGGCCCTTTGCAATAAACCCCAAGTTCCCTGTCGGTTTCTCGGCTGTTTAGGTGGCCTGGAAAGGCCCGGGGTGGCCTTGGACAGTCTGGCGCTTCAAAGGACGAGAAGAGACTTCTGATCTTTTCTCGGTCTCGGTGTTTATTAATTGTTTATCTAAAAGATTTTCTCTCGGCCCAACAGAGGTCTGCACAGCATGTCAGCCATGGGCACACTGAGAGCCCCCGGGGCGGTCACCTATCTTTATACTCGAAGTTACGTATACAATATTTATAATTTTTCCCCAATACCTTCTACCCTTATTAACCGGTGCATTCTAGTAATAACCAATCCCAAAGTGCCAACATCACCACAGAAGATGGAGGCCAAGAAGAAGAAGAAGAAGAAGAAGAAGAAGAAGAAGAAGAAGAGGACACGCCCCAGTTCCTCCATCTTACTTCTTTAGACCCCCCTGTACAGAAATCCTAAACCCTGTGTTTCACACTATAATTAACTTATCCCTTCACCATTCACCCAGTGAAATCCTCCCAGTCCTCATACAGGTGTCGTCTCCCGTGCAGGATCAAAGTCCAGCCACCAGACACTTCTGGCAACATTCCAGGACCTCCGAGCCCCCCAAGGGTGGTCTCGGTCACTCTGCACATCAGTCCTGAGGTGCTGAGATCCCACAGTTCCCAGCCCTGGCTCCAGAGATCTCTCGTCTCCGTCCGTCCCGACCGTGCAACCCCCGTCACCCCTACAGGGCACCCCTGCCCTGCCACCCGGGGAAGGGGCACCCCGGCCCCGCCATGCCCTGCCGCGGTGCCCAGCAGGGGTGGCGGCACACGGCGGGACACGGGCGCTGTCACCGCTGTCTGGTGCCCTCTCCTGGCCCCTGGTAAATCCTGCCCACATCCCGACAGTGGGGATAGCTCAGGGCACTGTCAGCGCTGTGTGGAAATGAGGTAAATAAATGGTACACGTGAATGTGGAATTTTGTAGCAGATGAGCACCAGGTACTGACAGAGTAACTATGGATTTCCTTAGATAAACACGCTTGGGGAAACAAGCTTCCTGCTTCCCACAGGAACAGACAGTTTCATTTGGATTACAAATTTCCTAACCCTATAAAAAGGAAATTGAAACACTTTTGTGAAGCACTTCTGATTAGTAAAAAGCCCTTCAATTATTTTAGAATTTCTCCTCAACAAATACCACAAATATCTATATTTTTTTTCCTCTGAATTTATCTTAAAGAGACCCGGGTAATTTTTCCTGGAATTGGGAGTTAACTCCCTGAACTAGCTAACCATTTCTAGGACATGTAGGTGCAAGTGATAGATTTAAAACCAGAGATGATGTACATGTTCCCCCAGACAGAATCATTCTCTGGTGGAAAAAAAAATAACCTCTGTAACCATGGGAAATTGTGGACCAAAACGCTGCTTTGATTTAAATAGTAATAAGTGTAATATTAAAATATAGAATACATTTTAATATATAATATTAATATATTAATAATATTTTATATATAATATCTTTAGTAATCTCCCTGGATCTAGGACAGGGCTTATTCCTGTCCATGTATTTATGCAGAACTTACACTTATTTCTCTGGTTTAATAACAATTTACTGGTTACAGTGAAGAGCATTGCAGTGTCACTGAATATTTGTGCAGGATTGGTAAAATCCTGGTCAAGACAGCCCAGGAGCAGCTCACAGACACAGAAATTTGGTATTTAAACCAAAAGTGCATTGCCTCCTGTCTATAAATACAAATCAATTTAACACACAAACATTGCATCTCCACACAAACGTGTATCTCCAACTCTTTTAAACTAGCAGAATTTTAGAACTGGCCTACTTACTAGTCCCTTCAGTATTAATTATATGAACATTAATTACACATTAGCTCCCAAACTGCATATTTTTTGTCTTACATTCACAACTAACACAAGCAATCACAAACAAAACTTCAAGTGAGAATTTTCAAGAGAGCTCTCATGTAGTAGTTGAAGAAAAGGACTCTTATTCCAGATCACTAGCACAAAATAGTCTTCAAATGTGCTCATGAATAAAAAGTCATGAGGACACATACAGAATTCAAGGTTATCAGGAACCCATAATTAAATAATTGAGCTTGCTGTCACAATCAAAGGTACTCACAATAATAGGATAATAATGATAATAATTATTGGTGACAATAATGGTCACAGAAAGCCACTGCAGCCCCAGGTTACACAGAGCTATTTTGAAGCTGCAAAGCAAGTTTTGAAAGAGAAATTCTTGTTCCATAACTTAATCAGCTTCCAGTGCAGCTTAGGGAAAAACACTCCAACACGTGTTTATGGCCAGGGTTCATCTGTAGCTCCTCCAAAGCCTGAGTGAGCACACAGGACCCTCTGTGCTCAAGGCTGCTGTCCTGCTTTCCCTGCTGGACTGGTGTTGCTGTCATATTTCTGGAAAAATCCCTTTGCCAGGATTTCTTCTCCTGGGAAGCTGAGAAGCTTCAGAGAAAAACGGAAACAGTGTTATCTCATTTGCTTCTCCTGTGTTTTGCTGCTTTGGAATGTGGTTTGGAGATTGTTTGTCCAACAGGTGAATGCTTGATTAGCTTCATGTGAATTGCTTTTACTTAATGAACAATCACAGCCAGGCTGTGTTGGGACTCTGGAAGGAGACACAGGTTGTCATTATAATTCTTTGTAGCCTTCTGTCTGTATCCTTTCTATATTCTTTAGTATAGTTTAGTATAGCATTCTTTACTATAACATAGTAATATCATAAAATAATAAATTAGCCTTCTAAGAACATGGAGTCAGATTCATCAATTCCTCCTTCATCCTGGGCACCCAGCAAATACCCCAGACTGGGGTTCCAGGCATCACCACCACCTCCAGGGCTCAGCCTGGAGCATTCCCTTCCCCAGGGAAGTGCTGTGCAAACAGGAGGTGGCAGGCAGTAAACCCAGGAGCTTAAAACATTCCAGCCACCTCCTCATGAGCTCACTCAACAGCTTTAGCAGCATTTCTCTTCCCAAACCCACCTCACTGTCAGGCCCGGCCATGGCAGCCCTGGCCTCCAGGAGCACCTTGCCCTGCCAGTGTGCTCCAGGGAGAGCAGCCCCGCTCCCCAAGAGCCAGAGACAAGAGAGGGAATGATGCACTGGAGAGCTGTACACAGGACAAGCTTGGGGGAGTTTTCCATTTCTAACTTGTGTTTTATATTCCAGGCTCAGTCCTTGGTGCTTTTTGCATTAACTAGCCCCTTGCCAGATCCTTTTTTTCTGTGACCGTGTTCACAGGGGTCTGAGGATGAGGGAAGAGATGAGGATCTGACTCCATGTTTCAGAAGGCTGATTTATTATTTTATGATATATATTACATTAAAGCTATACTAAAAGAATAGAAGAAAGGATTTCATCAGAAGGCTGGCTAAGAATAGAAAAAGAAGGAATGATAATAAAGGTTTGTGTCTCTGACAGAGAGTCTGAGCCAGCTGACTGTGATTGGCCATTAATTAGAAACAACCACATGAGACCAATCACAGATGCACCTGTTGCATTTCACAGCAGCAGATAACCATTGTTTACATTTTGTTCCTGAGGCCTGTCAGCTTCTCAAGAGGAAAAATCCTAAGGAAAGGATTTTTCCTAAAAGATGTCTGTGACATTTTTCTTTCCTGAGGCCAATGTGCTTTATCAGCTCTCCAGCTGAACAGGCTTGAATGGAACAATGCAAACACAGTCAGTCCTCAGCCCTTGGTGCCCCAGTCATGCTCATCACTCCTGCACTTTCCTCATATCCCAGTTTCCCTGGGAAATGCCAGTTTGGGAACACCATGAGCTACAGAGCAGCAGCAAAGGGCTCTGTGGGAGCAGGAGCCTCACTCCCCTTGTGAAAGCTTGGTTTGCACACACTTGGAATACAGAGTCCGAAAAAGCATCCTCAAAGTCCACCCCTCTGGATCAGAATATAGGTAACAACACCAAAAAATCAACAAGGGCCCAGTACTGGGCTCATACATATTGAAAATGTATTCAATACATATTAGGAAGAAGTTCTTTACTGCGAGGGTGGTGAGGATCTGGCACAGGTTTCCTGAAGGTGTGGCTGCCCCTGGATCCCTGGAAGTGTGCAAGACCAGGCTGGATGTGGCTCTGATCAACCTGGTCTAGAGGAAGGTGTCCCTGCCCATAATGGGGAGTTGGAACATGATGGTCATGAAGATCCCTTCCAACCCAAACCATTCCATGATTCACCAGGCTCCCTGCCCTGAGATGGGCATTTCTAGGGCTGCCTGTACCTCTCTCCCACCCCGGGGAGTTCTCTCCAGACCTGAGGTCTGGGAAGGTCCAAGGGACTGAGGGGAACGTGGCAGCCCTCATGTTCCTGCCAGCACAGCCTGGTGCTCCTCAAGGAGGAGTTATTGTCAAGGGAGAACGAGAAATCTTCAACATTTGAACTGTCTTCAGGTGACATCCAGCTGAATTCAGCTGGCCTTCCCTCCCCTCAGCACACCATGCCACTCTGGAAGAGAAATCAAAGGAAAATTTAAAAAATAGGAAATCCACACCTTGTGATGAAAGGGGAAATGGACCCCTTTGCTGAGGGGTGGGAGCAGGGCAGGGGCTGACATCTCAGAGACCCAGCAGAGGAGATTTGCTCCTTCTGAGACCCTCACTGTGCACTTCAGGAGCACCCACCTGGGTCAGCACAGCCAGAGGTATTTATTAGAAAATATCCATTAACCAGGGCAAAGCTGCGGGGGCCACACCTCAGTGAAGGGTTAAAATATTGCAAGGAGAGTGCCTGCCAAATTCTAGGAACACAGAATGCCAGACCTCCCATATTTTTATTGCAGGCTTCTGCAATAGGAGCCACTCCATTAGTCCCCACCAAAAAAATGTTTGTTTCCATAGTTATGACCCTGAGCTTAACAACTTCTAAGGGAGCCCTTTCACACCCTGGAAACCAAGCCAGGCTGGAATGCAGGTAGGTGGTACATGAGGTTTGCATTAACTCTCATATGTCCAAACAAAAAGGTGTCAAGCGTTGGAAGTCATCAACTGCACAAAGTCTCACAATTTAATGGCAAACATACCCCTTGTGTTTCATTACAGATTATTAAATCAATAGTGCCTTTGCCCAGACCCAGATGGGTCCTTTAGAGAGTTGCTGATCCTCCCAAAAGCAGCTCTGAGTGCTCTCATGGTGTAGCTCTTGGGTGGTTTCACACCCAATGTCTCCCTTTGTATTCCAGTGTCCACTGGGCCTGCAGGGCTGAGCTCTGCAAGGAGCAGAAACATGCACTACAGAGACCTACAAAATACACTGAAATTCCTTTAGGACACAGTTCCCAGTGAACACAACTTCTCCACAGAAGTGTTTTTTCTCCAGAAATGTCCAGTGCCCAGTTAAAGTCTCTGCATTCTCATCTTCCCTTCTCCAGCTGAAAATTTTCCTTTGTATTTTTATTTTGCCTCTAATTGAAGGCAAATAACCTTAAAATGACTAGAGTGCCCATCTCGTAGAAGAAATAAATCTCCACAATCAAAAGCTTAACTTCATTAATTTAACCACAGAATTTTAAATTGAAAATGTCAGTCAGTTCACTCTGGGGAACAGCCTGCCATGACCACCTGGGTAAAACCAACCCCCTGCTTCCCCAGGAGTGCAGGCTCACATCTTCACCTGTGCTCAGTGCCCACTGCAGCCTCTCCTTTTAACCCCCCTGCCTCCAGCTCCTCTCAGGCAGCTTTTTCCAGCAAGAACTGAAGCCAGCTGCCCTGGAAGTATTGAAAGAACCACCTCTTTAGATTAATCATACAGTGATTAATTGTCCCACTAGTTTCTCAGTATATCCCTCCTGCAAAGTGGAGGCTGAAGTTACCACAAATAGCAGTGATATTCATTTATCTTCCCTTTTTTTGTTTGTTAGGTTTTTAAAACAAAAGAGTCAACAGAAAATTTTGAAACACCCAGAAACATTCCTTCCTTAAAGCACTCCCACATAACAAATGGATTCCTCCTTTCATTCTGCTCTTTCCACTAAAATCAGCATGTGGAAAATACCTGTTTGTATCCCAGATAGACACAGATCAAAGCCCCAGGACAGGAGTTGAAGCTTCTGGCCCTGGAGGGATCAAGGGCTTTCCCTTTGAGGGAACCCCTCCTCAGCAGAACCCAGCACAGTGAAAGCTCCTCACAGGAGCAGAGAGCAGCAGCAGAGAGGATCCTTGTGCTCCTGCCCCTGGTCTGAGGGCTTGGGGAGGCATCAGTGGCGATAGAGACACCTGAGCAGCTGCACCTGCAGCCACACTGCTCCTAGTCAGTGTCTTGATGAGGATTGAACTGGAAAAAACAAAGTTATAACAGCCCCAAAGCAAGGATTAGAGAGGTGGGGTCTATAATTTGAGCAGCCTCGTGGCTCAGCCTAATTCAGGGGTGCCAGCCTCAGTCTCAGCCTGCTCTGGGGGAAGCAGGCAAGGCAGGATCACCAAAATAAACACAATTGTCACTTGCACGGCGCTGTGGAGGGGCAGGGGGTGTCAGTGGCACCCTGTGCAGTGGGGCTGGACAGATCTCACAGCTCTGTGCTCCCAGCCCTGTGTGCTCCAGGACCCCTCCAGGGACACAGGCACACTGCAGGGATGGGCAGGGGTGTTTGCTCAGGGCACCAAAGAGCTGATAAAGTTCTGGAATGTTCTACCCAGGGAGGTGGTGGAGTCCCCATCCCTGGGTGTGTTTAACACAGCTTGGATGTGGCACTGGGTGCCAGGGGTGAGTTGAGATGTTGGGGCTGCACTCAATGATCTTGAAGGTCTCTCCCAACCCGGTCATTCTGTGATTCTGTGAATATTCTGAGCTGCCCTTGGGGCTTCTCCAGCCCCAGCTGGGGGAGGCTGGGGGCCAGGGAGCAGGAGGCTTCCCAGAGAGCAGCTCTGTGGTCATGAGGAGAACTGGTACACAACCAGGCTGATTTCCTCCTCCTGTTCAAAATCAGCATCCCTCAGTGGGGCTGTTCTGGTGACAGAGGGATCTTTATTTTCATCCTCACCATCTCATGGGTGCTTGTCCTCCTTGCCCTTTGGTCTGAGGCACAATTATCCCTGCCCTGTTCTGACAATGCAGCTTGTGAAATCCATGACTGAGATATTTCCAGGTCAGCCAAATCCAAATTCTCATACATCAGCTTTATCCTGTGGGGGATTTGCTTTATTATTCAGATACCAGTAGGATGTGATTAACATAGCAGGGAACAGAAATGCTGAGCCACATTCTTGCAAAAACATGTATTCCTGAGATACTTGTACAGAAAAATGTGCCACTTTGAGATTATGCAAAATTAACAGCTTTCAAACAAACTGTTGGGCATTTCAATTTTCTTGCTGTGTCAGAGGAGCCAAAATCACAGCTTAATTATTTAATTGCATTTATCCTGCCTCTGAATTTGATTGGGGAGAAATATTACAAGCAAGGCCTGGACTCTGTTGTGTCAATTAGAGCCAGAAAGACTTTCAGACACAGCTCCTGCTTCAAAGGCAGTTTTCTCTCCATCCCAGAAACAGAGTGCTTGCTACTTCCCATTTCCCAGGTGGTGAACTGGGTCTCAGCAGCCTTTTGCCTGAAAGTAGAAGGGGAAAATATTTCACGAGCACCTTGAGTTCAGCAGGAGCAAATGCTGGGCATGGTGAGGATGTTGTGGTATGTTCCAGAACATCCAGTGAGGATGCTCTGGACACCCACCCCATTCTGGAAAGGCAGGTGAAGAGAAGGTTCTGGCAGTGATCTTTCCAAAGTGCCCTCAGAGCAGGGGGTACCTGGCAGCCACAGGGTGAGATCTTGCAGAGGGTAAAAATGCAGAATTTTCCTGGGGCTGATGGTCACAGACAGCAGCTCACAAGGGGCTTTGTTGTGCAGGACTCCTTCTGTACCATCATGGAGCAGCAAGTTTAATCCCATTTGTGTGACAGTGTTCACAGGGGTCTGAGGATGAGGGAAGAGATGAGGATCTGACTCCATGTTTCAGAAGGCTTGGTTTATTATTTTATTATATATATTACATTAAAACTATACTAAAAGAATAGAAGAAAGGATTTCATCAGAAGGCTAGCTAAGAATAGAAAAAGAAAGAATGATAACAAAGGTTTGTGACTGAACAGAGAGTCTGAGCCAGCTGACTGTGATTGGCCATTAATTAGAAACAACCACATGAGACCAATCCCAGATGCACCTGTTGCATTCCACAGCAGCAGATAACCATTGTTTGCATTTTGTTCCTGAGCGCTCCCAGCTTCTCAGGAGGAAAAATCCTAAGGAAAGGATTTTTCATAAAATGTCATGGCTACAGATTTGTCCCATGTCTGCCTCCCTGAATGGAATGGACCCCTCCAAGTGTCTGGTTTGGTTCTCTGCTCTGCACCTGCCTTGCCCACCATGTTCCACCTTGGGAAACAGCAATTTTCAGAGGCTGCCTGACATCCACCCAGGAGAAAGGGGACTGTGTGCATCTGGTGAACGTAATTGTTCTTTGATCTCATTACTGCTGCTCTAAACCAGTGTGAATTTGCACTGAAAATGATGATCAATGCTAGCATGGAGCCCATGTAGGTGAGAGGAACCTCAAACTTTGTGCCTCCAGCTTGTATTCAAACCATGCTGCCTTCCTGGACTGCTGTGTATGACACACATAACTCATTGCACAGTGATGGAGCCAGAGGAAACAGCATCTGCCCTGCCTGCCCTCCTCTGTGCTGTTGGACACTCCTTTGTTCCCACTGGTACAGACTGAAACCAGATAGACTGAAAAACAAAAGCCTGTGCATGGCTGTGTGTAGCCATGATATTTTCTGAAAAATCCTTTCCTTAGGATTTTTCCTCCTGAGAAGCTGGGAGGCCTCAGGAACAAAATGTAAACAAGGATTATCTGCTGCTGTGGAATGCAACAGGTGCATCTGGGATTGGTCTCATGTGGTTGTTTCTAATTAATGGCCAATCACAGTCTGCTGGCTTGGACTCTCTGTACCAGACAAAAGCCTTTATTATCATTCTTTCTTTTTCTATTCTTAGCCAGCTTTCTGATGAAATCCTTTCTTCTATTCTTTTAGCATAGTTTCAATATAATATATATCATAAAATAATAAATCAGCCTTCTGAAACATGGAGTCAGATCCTCGTCTCTTCCCTCATCCTCAGACCCCTGTGAACACGGTCACAGCTGTGCTCCTCTATGGCTCAGTTTACTCCTGAATATTGTCGTCTACAAAACATTCCTGTGCAGGGAACAGGAGACAGGTGACATTTTCTCAGTGTGGTCTGGTCCCAGCTGTTCAGCATTTTGCTCCTTTTCTCCCCAGCCCATCCCATACAAGCACAGTAGATCCAGACGCTGGAGAGGAAAATAGCTAAAATTACACAGTAGCTGGCATCCCCCAGTACTCCCAATTCTGCAAAGACTTAATAATCATGAATGGTTCTGTGCATCAGTTTTTGATGTAATTTCTCTTTTTTTTGTCCTTCCTTCCTTCCTTCCTTCCTTCCTTCCTTCCTTCCTTCCTTCCTTCCTTCCTTCCTTCCTTCCTTCCTTCCTTCCTTCCTTCCTTCCTTCCTTCCTTCCTTCCTTCCTTCCTTCCTTCCTTCCTTCCTTCCTTCCTTCCTTCCTTCCTTCCTTCCTTCCTTCCTTCCTTCCTTCCTTCCTTCCTTCCTTCCTTCCTTCCTTCCTTCCTTCCTTCCTTCCTTCCTTCCTTCCTTCCTTCCTTCCTTCCTTCCTTCCGAAATTCTTTCCCCCAGGCAGGACCATCAGTGAAAGCACACAAAGTTTGGCAGCTTTCAAAATGTCCTTCAGTGCTGGATCAGTGGCTGTGGCACGTGTTACCTGCTCTGGTGACAGACCAGGATAACAAAGTGCCTTTCCCAAGAAGGTGACACGCAGAGGGTGTCACTGCTCCTCTCCAGAAGGGCCTCACCACAGAGACCTGTGCTCCAGATTGGTGAGGTCTGGAGCAGATTGCCAGGTGCTGATGAAATGTAGAACTCTCTGTTGTTCTCAATTTTTTTTTAAGCAGAACCAAAGCTATAAAATATTTTATTTTTATTCAGCTATATACACGTTTTACACCCCAAAGCAGCTCAATAATGAAGTGAAGCATAAAGTTTTAAAAAAAGAGGAGCAGAACACAGCAATTTAGGTGAAACCAGAGAAATAAGTGTAAGTTCTGCATAAACACATGGACAGGAATGAGTCGTACCCTAGATCCAGGGAGATGTCTAAAGATAGAAATGCCTATTCTATATTTTAATATTACACTTACTACTATTTAAATCAAAGCAGCATTTTGGTCCACAATTCCCCATGGTTGCAGAGGTTCTTTTTTGTCCTGAACTGTGCTTTGAGAAGAGGCTTCTCTCTCTCCTAATCAGTGACAGGACAATGATGTATATTAAAAAATATACTTCTGAAGCCAAGTTGTCAAGGTTTCAAATTTCTCTCTATGTAATCAATTCTCACAAGATGCCAGATCTTGGAAATGGGGGTCAGAGACTTTGAGCTTTTCCCACCCTTGATATTTACATTCACAAATGGTTTGCAGCAGAAGATTCTGAGAAGTGGTCAGAGTGATTTCATGTTTGTTTATCCACAGTGACACTGTGGCCAGCTAGCTCATGAAATAATAATGAGTGTAATACACAAAGAACTGCACTTTCCATGGACTTCCAAGTCAGATGGGGCTATCTGTCATTTTTGGAGCTGAACTGAAACAAGTTGCTGCAACCTTCAACCTGTATTATCTTTCTCTCCCTGAACTGCATTATGGAGTAAATTTAAATTACTCCAGCAAACAAGTGTGGCACTGGTGGTGCTCCTGTTGGTAAAAGTGTGCCTTGGGGCACTGGCCAGGTCACACACACATGGAATTAAGCACTGGAGCCATACAGTGGGCAAAATCCTGGCCTTGGCAAAGTGAATGGTAAATATTTTGGCTACAGAATAAACAGGCTTCTGTCTGTCCTTCCTTGCAGGGAATGAGAGAGGAGGGAGTAGCAAAAATAAGAAGGCGATAAATCCTCAGTGCACATCCCCAAATGTAACTGGTTACACAGCGGCAGCAAACTAGAGACCTCTCTCTACACAGCCACTGGTTTGGCATTAGAGATTGCCCTTTTTCTGCAGGTCTGAAAAGGAGTTTGGCATTGGATATTACCCTTTTTCTGCAGGTCTGAAAAGGAGTTTGGCATTAGTGATTACCCTTTTTCTGCAGGTCTGAAAAGGATTTCTAAGAGAATATCAGAGCAATGTGTTGAATCTTGAGAATCAATCATATAAATTATTTCTGATAGTACCCTGCCCTTTACCAATTTCACTCACCCATGTGATGATTTCTCTTTTGCTCTATAGCTTTCACCCATAAGTCACAGATTTCAGAAAAAGCCCTGAGGTTCACCTCACTAACACAGTGAGCTGTGGGTGCTCTGTGCTCCACAGATGTGGCACAGCAAACCAGCTGCACCATTCCTCAAGGGGATGAAGATTGAAGGGATGGCAGCACAGACTCTGCCCTGCACCCTTCCCTGCCTTGAATTCCTGCTTGTGCTTTGAATTTTCAGTGTGCACCTTTCCAGGATGAAAAGCTACAGCTCCCAAGCCTGCCCAGAAGCTGTGACTGTTCTCTCTGCGTTTGGCATGGACACAGTTCAGACTGGGTTTGCACATTTCCCCAATTTGGTCACATCACCATCGGGAGGACACCAGCAGTCACTGGGCTGTTCAGCCTTCCTCAATGGCTGAGCCAGACAATGAAAGACATCTGTGTTCCTGTTGGGAAGGGTTTCCCAGCCTTCCCTAAGTAATTGATGTCAGCAGCAATACAGCCCTTTTTGCTGCTATGGCTCAGTAGCATTTATGGTAGGTTTCTTTTTTAACTATGCTTTCATTTTTTCCCTATTTCCTGCTCTTAGAATCTTGTCCAGTAAACTCCTTGTTTGGGTTTTATGGACTTTTTGATCATATTTCTTAGAAGATAATTCTTTTGGGATGTCACAAGCAAAGAGGAGCTTGAAAGAATTACCATTGTTGACAAGATGTTTGGTCATGGACAAGTGTTCCTCATTAAGAACAGGTTCTGTTTTCTACTTATAAAAACAAACTTCCTGCACGCTCCAGTTACAAGGAAATGGCCTTATTTTTATAAGGATGTGTTTATGTTTGAAGCCAGCAAGGGGCTTAGTCCTTGTCTGGCCTTTTATCACGTTCATGGTTGCTTTCCCTTGCCCTTGCAGAACTTGAGAGAAACTCCTCTCAGTACACCATCAACCCTTGACCCAAAGCAAAACAAAAGTACCTTAAAAATAATCTTGTGTGCTTGCTGCAGGCTAGCACAGAGCTCCATCCACATCAGAATGAGGTCTAGAGTAATCCCACACATTCTGAGTTCCTGCTGGCTCTGTATTTGCAGGGACCCCCATGACAGGAATGATGAATCTGACTCCATGTTCTCAGAAGGCTAATTTATTATTTTATTATACTATATGATATTGAAGAATGCTATACTAAACTATACTAAAGAATACAGAAAGGATACTTACAGAATGCTAAAAAGATAATAATGAAAACTCCTGACTCTTTCCAGAGCCCTGACACAGCCTGGCCCTGATTGGCCAAAGAGTGAAAACAACTCCCAGCAGAATCCAATGGAACAATCACCTGTGGGTGAACAATCTCCAAACACATTCCACATGAGCACAACACAGGAGAAGCAAATGAGATCAAAATTGTTTTCCTTTTCTCTGAGGCTTCTCAGCTTCCCAGGAGAAAATCCTGGGCAAAGGGATTTTTCAGAGAATGTGAATGCCACAGCTCTGCCCTTGCCTTGCGTTATTAATAACAATTTATGACTCTTCGGCCATATTCCTCATCTTGCAGCACATACACTGATGCAAATTGAGTGCTAGGAGCAATAGCATGAACTGCCTGTGGTTACCCAGGAAAGCTGGGATAGAACTCAAAAGAGAGCCTGGCTCTCTTGGGTCTCATTTGCATTTTGTTTTTTTTCCTTCCTAGTGCCATCTTTACCAGCCTCCCTAGCACCTTGGCACAGCTGCCTGCAAGGGGTTGGCGGGCAGGAGCAACCCAGCTGAAAGGAATGGAGTTGTTGCAAGGCTTAAAACCAATCATCTGGATAAGTTACCTGATGTCACACAGGGTGAAGACATTGGAGATCTGAATTTTTGGCTTAAATCCTGGCAGACGCCATGATTCAGTAGACATTACAGCATGTACTTAATTAAAACCTCCCAGTGCCCAATCCCTGGGCAATCAGGCATGTGAATGTGTTTAGGGCTTGCCAGGATTAGCTGTTACCTGCCTTGCTACCCAGAGCTTAGTACTCCACACCTTTTTTGCCTGGCTTTTCACCACTGTGGGGCTGTTTGCAGAAATAATGGTGATTTATGGCCACACTGCAATGGGGAGACCCCTGGGTCCCCCCTGTGCTGGTTCTGGCAGCTGTGCCGTCCTCACTGCTGTGTCTGTGAGGGCATTTCCCCCTTGCTGTCATCACACACTCCTGTACCCTCAGAAATGTCTCCCCTGTGTCACCATGATATTTTATGAAAAATCCCTCCACCAGGATTTATCTCCTGAGAAGCTGAGAAGTCTCAGAAAAGAAATGCAAACAATATTATCTGATTGCTTGGGATGTGGTCTGGAGATTGTTTACCAACAGGTGCATCTTTGATTGGTTCTATGTGAATTGTTTCTAATTAATGACCAATCCCAGTCCAGCTGTGTCAGGACTCTGGTCAGTCACAGGTTTTTATTATTCATTCTTGTCCAGCCTTCTGATGTCTCCTTTCTCTTTCACTCGTAATATAATATAATATAATATAATATAATATAATATAATATAATATAATATAATATAATATAATATAATATAATATAATATAATATAATATAATATAATATAATATAATATAATATAATATAATATAATATAATATAATATAATATAATATAATATAATATAATATAATATAATCCTTCTGAGAATTTGGAGTTGAATTCTCATCTCTCACCTCATCCTGGGGACCCATCAACACCACACCCCTGCTCTCAGCAAGGCTGCCTTTTAGTCCTCTTTATCCTCCATAAATCATCTTCTGAGTTCCTTGTGATGTAAACACAGGGCCTGAAAGGGATGATATGTTGACAAAATCTTGGCTTACTTTTACAGCTTCAGAACAGATAAGGATAGTCAAGGGTTTTACATTAAACCTGTTATTTCCATTGTAACAGCTCCTGTTATTTCTTTTTAATCTTTTGTTAAGGATGACAAGAAGGCTGCAGGTAATGGGAAGGAGGGAGAGCACATTTAAATAATTTCTATTTTAAAGCTTTTAAAAGGCTGTTATCTTATTTAAAAACCACACTCACGTATTAGCATTACCCTTTGCCAAAAAAATTTCAAACAACAGAATCTCCCAGAGAAGGGAATTTCCCTGTTTCAGGCAGCTCTCAGAGCAATGAGCCTGAGTTAATTCTGGCTCCATGCTCACACACTCTGGGCTCTGGCCCCAGTCCAGCAGAGCACTCTGAGCTGTGTTCTTGCCCACCAGTCTCAGCCAGTCCCCCTGCCTTTGTTCAGAGATAAGCACGTGCTGAGGGCTGTGCTGGAGCACAGTCAGAGGCAGCCCAGGGACACTGAGTCCCCTGTATCTCTACAACATCTCTGGGGCTTCAGAGGAAAGGCACTGCTGTGTCAATGAAACCAAAGTTTATACATGGAGCTGTTGTATTTGTGTGGTGCCCCATGGCAGAGAGGATTGACTCCATGCTCTCAGAAGGCTCATTTATTGCTTTATTATACTATATTATAATTAAGAATACTAAACTAAACTATACTAAAGAATACAGGAAGGATACTTACAGAATGCTAAAAAGATAATAATGAAAACTCCTGACTGTCTCCAGAGCCCTGACACAGCTTGGCCCTGATTGGCCAACGAGTCAAAACAACTCACAGAAAAATCCAATGGAACAATCACCTGTGGGTAAATGTCAGGACATTCCTCTGACTGCCCTGGATGGCTTGAGACCCTGGCAGGGGCTCAGAGACCTTGGCACTAGAGGCACAAACACCTGTGCCTTCTATCTTAGCCCATGGAAACAATTACCAAGCTCGTGTGAAGGTTTACAAGCCACAAGGCTTTGAGTAGAATTATAGTGAATTTGTCACAGGGTGAAAAAGTAGAAATTTGGGGTTTTTAGAATGGGGGTTCAAGAGGCAAGATGGAGGAATCTGGGCATGTCCTGTCCTTCTTCTCCTTCTTCTTGTCCTCCATCTTCTGCTGTGATGGTGGATTGGTTTAGGATAGAGACAGACTGTCTAACATAGGTTATAGGTATTGGAAAATTACTGTCAATAAAGTACATGTAGTTTTTAGTATAAAAAGCCAACACCACCCCAAGGGCAGTGGTTGTGCCTCAACCCGACCTGCTGGACAGATCTCAGCAGGTCAGAGAAGGAATGGAACAGATAAGAGAGAACAAACAACCTTGAAAGCCAGAGCTGAAAAATCTCGACTTCTTCTTTGGTCACAGGGCTGGGAAAAATACCTTGGGAGCCATTTCAGCAACAACAAACTCAAGAGGCAAACAATCCCCAAACACATTCCACATGAGGAAAACACAGGAGAAGCAAATGAGATAATTATTGTTTTCCTTTTTTTCCTCTGAGGTTTCTCAGCTTCCCAGGAGAGAAATCCTGGGTGAAGGAATTTTTCCAGAAAATATGAATGTGACATGGAGCTGTGTGTAAACTTTAACATGTAACCCTCCAGAATGTGATGTACTCACATTTGCCTTTTTTTCTTTTTTAAGAAGCAATATGTAAAATATTATCTGCCTCAGAGTTGATGCAAAAATAACAGCTGTGCCTCTTCCAGATGAGAAAAAAAAAAACCCCATGCAAACAAGTTCACACACAGAGTGAAAAATATTTAATGCTGAAGGATTTATAGCCTGTATTGCTGGTCCTCCTGTGTCATGAGGATGAAAATGGGCACCTAATCATCAGCATGATGCTAAAAGCATTAAAAAGCATGTGAGAACAAGAAAAAGGAGGGGAGGTGAGCCTGACTCAAAGCAAAAGCCCCGATGTGAGAGTGGGCTGACATTTCTGAGCTGCTGGCAAAGGGACAGGGGTGGGAGCAGCCTGTGGAGCAGTTTTGGCTGTGTGACTGAGGGAGGGGTATGTGGTGGGGATAGTTAATCGTGGTTAATCATATCTGCAGGGTTTGGGCAAGGTCAGCAGTGGATTGTGTATGTCAGGGTCTGGCTTCCCTTGCAGTTTGAGAGGGATTAGGAATTGTGCTGGCTCAGGCAGGGAGAAGGTGATGAGGCTTTGCTATCTCCCATACAGGAATTTTTGATAATGAGGGGAGGAAGGGCACTGGGGACTGCAGAAGAAAATGAAAAGTCTCTGCCCTTAGGCTAAGCAAAAGGAAAGCTGCATAATGAGCAGGGACATTTTTTACAAAGGGTGAGGGGTATTCTGGCACCTTGTTCAGCAGGAGTCAGAAAGTGACATAGCAGGCTGGTTATGCTAAAATAGAGAAGTTTGTGGTGTAAGGTAATTGTTTCCTCACCTAATAGACAGCATGGAAGTGGTGAAAGGAGCAGGGATACCAGCAGGGATGTACAAACACTGGGAAGCACAGAGTTTACAGAGAAGCCCAGGCGCTGGACTAGCAATCAGGAAACAAACCTAACCCATGCATATGTGACAGATGTCTCCATTTATTAAGTATAGTTGGAAATGGGTTCCCAATATCCCTTTTTTGTTTTCCCTAAAGACCCTCATTCTGCTTGAACTTGAGCATGGACAGTCTCCAAAAGCAGTAATCACCACTTGTTAGCAGTCCCTGTTTTGGGGTGCTGCTGAGTGTGGCAGTATCAGCTGTGGGTTTCTCTGGGTCTGCATTGCAGGCACTCCAGACAGCAGTTTCATGTTGGGACTCAGGTGTTTATTATCTCTTATCAGTAAAACAGTCTCACTGCTGTGAGTTCAGCAGCTTTGCATTAGAAGGCACAAAATGCCCAACAATCTCTTGGTACAAGGTCTCCTAAGACTAAACTATCCAGTTAAGAACTGACACCTGGATTATTTTCCCTTTTAACCCAATAACTGCTCCCACAGAGCCCACAGTGCAGACTGTTCTGCCCAATTACAAAATGCCACCCAAACCCATGGAGAAGGAGGAAGAAGAAGCTGAAGAAGAAACCCGGGACAGCACCCTGTGCCCTCCATCTTGCTGCCATCCACAACACACTAAAAACCCCAAACCCTCAATTTCTCACCCAGTGATGCACCTGCACTGCTCTCTGTAATCTATTGCACACTTTTGTGGGTTCCAGTCTATCTTGAAGTGTGGGAAACTTTCTCCATGGAGGAGGGTCACAGTCAGTGCTGCCCTGGGGGTCTCTGGCTTTGCACACACTCCTGCCCTAAGCTGTGAAATGTCCCAGCTGTCAGAGTAGTGGAGTGCTGCAGCATCCCACCCCTGTCACTGTCATATTTTCTGGAAAAATCCCTTTGCCAGGATTTCGTCTCCCGGGAAGCTGAGAAGCCTCAGAGAAAAATGAAAACAATAATTATCTGATTGCTTCTCCTGTGTTTTGCTGCTTTGGAATGTGTTTGGAAATTGTTTATCCAATAGGTGGTTGTTTGGTTTGTTTCATGTTAATTGTTTTTAGTTAATGACCAATCATGGTCAGGCTGTGTCAGGACTCTGGAACGGGTCACAAGTTTTCATTAGTATCTTGTTAAGTCTTCTGTAGGTATCTTTTCTCTATTCTTTAGTATAGTTTCACAATTGCATAATATGATATGATATGATATGATATGATATGATATAATATAATATAATATAATATAATATAATATAATATAATATAATATAATATAATATAATATAATATAATATAATATAATATAATATAATATAATATAATATAATATAATATAATATAATATAATATAATATAATATAATATAATATAAATTAGCCTTCTGAGAACCTGGAGACAGATTCATTATTTCCTTCCTGCCATCGGGGACCCCAGAAAATACCACATCCCCCCTCCCTGGGCTGCACAGCCATCTCAGAAATGCTTGTTAGGCCTTGGCCCTGACAAAGAACTTTTGGGCTCAGCTCTTCCTGAGCCTGTCTGAAACACTGTCCACTCCCAGAGACTTGTGCTGTCTAATGAGCTTCTGGCTCCTGGAACAGCCTTGAAAACTTTACTTTTCTTGCTGAATAGCACCCCCAGTGGAATAATATTTTTGTTATCAAGCTCTCAGAGAAACATGCTGGCCTAAATAGCAGCCAGGATGGAAAACTGCTGTGGCTAAAGCCCAGTGTCTGGTGGCCATGTAAACAGAGGTACACAGTGAGAATTTGGGCTCTCCTGGACTGCAGCAAGCTGATCTGGGGATCTTTAGCTTGTCAGAGGGACACCCAAGAAAAGTTCCAAAGTCTCTTTTCCCAGCCTGGCACTTCAAGAAGGAGTCAGAGCTCTTTATTTTTCAGTCTCAAGGTTGTTTATTGCTCCTTATCTATAAAATTCTTTCTCCTGCCCAGCTGAGGTCCATCCAGCAGGACAATTCCAGGCACTCTGCCTGCTCCCAGGGCAGTGTTATCTCTTTATACTAAAAACTACCTGTACAATGTTTACAATTACTTTCCAATACCTATTACCTATGTTAGACAGTGAGCTTCTACTCTAAACCAATCTGTGACTGCCAACATCACAGCAGAAGATGGAGGCCAAGAAGAAGAAGAAGGACTGGACACACCCAGATCCCTCCATTTTGCCCCCTGAACCCCCATACCAAAAACCCCAAAATCTACTTTTCCACCCCGTGATAACTTCACTATTATTCTGCCTAAACTTTTGTGGCTTGCTGATCTTCATATGAGGTTGGTAATTTGCTCCACGGGCCATAATCAAACCCACAGATGTTTTGGGCTCTGTGCCAGGGTCTCTGAGCCCCCTGGCAGGGTCCTGGCCACCCTGGACAGCCACAGGGATGCTCTGGGTTCCCACAGCTGAGTCCAGCACCTCTCTGAGTGAGGCCTCTCAGGGCAAAAGAGCTCTCAACAGTGCTGTTCCTGGAGCACCATCACCAAACCACAGCAACAGAGCCTGGGCTGACAGCCCCACTCCAGTTCAGGCAGCCCCTGCCATACTCAAACCCCACCTGGCTTCAAAATGAGATGAAATTAAAAGAGACACGGCCTTTAATGCAGAATTGGCTGGGCGTGTTGCTGCAAGTTTAGAACACAGAGAAATCCCCACCCGGGCAACACTAATGAGTGACATCATAAATTACAGTCAAGAGAGAGGATGGAGTGATTTATCCAGTAAAACTAAAAATAAAAGTAATCATTTCAGACAAATTGGCTATTCCCAGTAACCAGGACCTGCAGAAAACAGAGGTGCAGGAAAGAACTCTATCATCACACATTATCTTCATTAGACATTCCAAAGGTGCAATTCAGAGCCAGCCTGTTGGTGTTACCCAAGTCAAACCAACATTCCTGAGATGAGATGGATGTATATTGTATGGGAGGCCATATGGGGGCTCTGCCCTGAGGAGGTGCAAAGACATCCCATGTGAGTCCCTGCTGAACTCCAGGTATTTATTTACCTTTATTTATTTAAATAAAGGTTATAAAGGTTGCCTTTATTTCACAGTTATTTATTTACCATGCTTCTGTAGGTGTGTGTGAGGGCCAGTGTGCCAGAGCCAGTGCACAATGGAAGTTGCTTTGCTGGATTCCTGAGTGCTTCAGAGTCATAAATAAGTTAGGCCTCTAAGTGGGTTATTGTTCTGCTATTGTAAATTCTTTAAGACTATTTTGTTAAATTGTTTAAATTAAAATCTCAATTAAGTGCTGCTAAGTCTAAGTGCTTTTAAAACCTTTAGGCCTCAATGGTTGGTGAAGTCCAGGGCTGAGTTTGGCAAGGGGGATCACTCTGAACATTGTGACTCAACAAGAAGAATCTCCCTTATTCTCTCTCATCCTCACCCATTTTCCATCCTTACCCTTTCCCCATTCCCCAGATAGATAATTTTTTTTGTTGATTTTAACTTCAGATTGATTGATTTTAGGTTTTAGTCCAGTTTTTCTCTGTGTGCTTTAACCATCTCATAAGCAGTAGAGTGAATCTTGCCAACAAGTTTGTCACATTTTCACCTTAACATTAAACCTGCTTTTGCTGGTACCTTTGCCAGCAATTCTTTGAGCAACCTAAAACACTCATTTGTGACAAATTGTTGCAGTCAGCAGGATGGGAAGTGAAATCACTGACTACTTAGGAAAGCATGGAAGAAGTCCAAGTCCTGAGTTCTCAGATGAATGGGCTCAGAATAATTGGCATGATTGGGAAGTTGTGGAGGAATGTCTAGAAGCAGCTAGGGGCCACATGAAGGCTGGAAAAACAAAGGAATTATTTGTAAAATGTTAGGCACCTGCCTAGAAGCTGCCTGCTAGTATAGGAAAGATCAAATTGAAGAGGAACAAGAGCTAAAAAACTGAGATAGAAGGCAGGAAAACAACTGAACTATTACTGTCCTTGGAAATAGAACAGCTGCAGAGACAGTTACAAGAAGAAAAGAAAGGAAAACCAAAGCTGAAGGAAAAAGTTGAGCTGATGCTTACGCAGGCTCCAAATCCTCTTGACATTGTGCAGATTAGAAAACGAATTACATCCCCGGCAGATTGGGATGGAAATATATGGGGTGATCCCTGCAGTAACAGGGGAAAAAGATCTTTTATCTCCTTCAAAGTCCAGAGGTAACTACTGGACCTCGGGGTGGACAGAGAAATCACAACCAAAGCCCAACTCTGTTTGATCAGACTCAGCAAATTTGCAAGAACACTACAGCCATAAGCCAGGTAAACTGAAACTGAATATTTATGGTGAGTTTGTTTATCTGGAGGAAACAGAGTCTTAGGAAGTGGTGAAGAAGCTAAGACAGGTTTTGGGGTCCTGCTGTCTTTTTAACAGACAATTGTCCCCATTCAATCACAAGCAGGGTGGCGTAGGTGTGAGGGAGAGAGGAGAGCCTCTGCTCCTGCCCTTTAAATCTTGGAGCAAACTCTTCTTTGCTGTTACCAGAGCTGCCTCTGTCCAAGCCATGCCTGAGCCTGGCCCCATTAACATTCCCATTACTGCACCTGTAAACTATGACATGTGAAAGCTGCTAATTAAGGCAGCCCCTGCCATACTCAAACCCTACCTGGCTTCTAAATGAGGTGAAATTAAAAGAGACACGGCCTTTAATGCAGAATTGGCTGGGAGTGTGGCTGCAATTTTAGAACACAGAGAAATCCCCACCCGAGCAACACTAATGAGTGACATCATAAATTACAGTCAAGAGAGAGGATGGAGTGATTTATCCAGTAAAACTAAAAAAAAAAGTAATCATTTCAGACAAACTGGCTATTCCCAGGAATCAGGACCTGCAGGTCATCCATCCAGAAAACAGAGGTGCAGGAAAGAGCTCTATCATCACACCAAGGAATGCTTTAGAGCTTTGCCAGCAACATTGCCCTCACCATTCTTCTCCTAACTCGTCTGTTATCTTCTTTACAAAAATGTCAGCAGTTTTCCCTTTAACTAAACATGTTCCTGGGGTCTGAGGGCACCAATATAACCCTAAAGGCCTCCAGCAGCTTCCCCTGCAGCCTCCTGCCATGCCCTGCCCATGGTCCCAGGAATCATTTAAGCTCAGCCCAGGGTCACAGATCCTCGACTCTCTTTTGTGGGGATGTCAGTCTTTGGCTCTGCTACAGTGATGAGTGGTTCTGTTTTATGGCTCCTGCTTGTATGTTCAAGGCCTTAATCTATAGCAGGATGGTGTGAGTGCTGCTTTCCTGTAAGGGCTGATGGAGCCTGACTGGGGGGAGCAGAGGGTTGGGAATGTGGCAGGGGTTGTTTCCCTCCCCCTTGATGCTGTAAAGGTGAGTGCTGTCTGCATGGAGGAGGTAAGGTGCTCCTGGTTCCTGGTGTTGTAAAGAAGAAACTGATATATCCTTCAAGTCTGCTGGAATGTGCTTTTCACCTTTGTGGCTTTGGTCCTGCTTTTTATCTCTCTCCTGTCACCCTGATTTTTTAAGATTTTTCTAAACCTTGTGATGTTTACATTCTTGTAACGACCTTTCTCACACGGTTTCTGTAAATAACTTATTGGCTTGGATTCTTTTAGGGAAGAAGAGAAATTTGATAGACTGTTGGTTTGTCCAGTGTCACTTTCACCCTCCAATCCACTATCGCTTTTAGAAATCTATAAATGTTAGAAAATAACCTTGCTTTTTTTCACCTTGAGAACAGCAGCGTGTGCACTCATGTTGTTTTGTGTCCTATAGTGACAATCTCCTGCTGCAGCTTGTGACCGTGTTCACAGGGGCCTGAGGATGAGGGAAGAGACGAGGATCTGGCTCCATGTTTCAGAAGGCTTGATTTATTATTTTATGACATATATTATACTAAAACTATACTAAAAGAATAGAAGAAAGGATTTCATCAGAAGGCTGGCTAAACTAAGAATAGAAAAAGAAGGAATGATAACAAAGGCTTCTGGCTCAGACAGAGAGGCTGAGCCAGCTGTCTGATTGGGCGTTAATTAGAAACAACCACATGAGACCCATCCCAGATGCACCTGTTGCATTCCACAGCAGCAGATAACCATTGTTTGCATTTTGTTCCTGAGGCCTCCCAGCTTCTCAGGAGGAAAAATCCTAAGGAAAGGATTTTTCATGAAAATATGTCTGCAACAGCAGCTGAAGTTTGACCTCAAATTGCAAGCGTGCCAAACCCGAGCAGGCTCTGCCGTCCCGCTGTGCGAGCATCTCGGTGTGTGTGAACATCCCCCTCTGGGTGTGTGTGTGCAGCATCTCTCTCGGTGTGTGAGCATCCCGGTGTGCGAGCCGATGCCCGGGACAGCAGAGGGAGCCGCAGCCCCGCGCTGAGCCCCGGGCCGGGCTCGCTCTCCCCGGGCTGATCCCGCAGCACCTGGGTCTGTCCCCGCTTTGTGCGGGCTCTGTGCCCCACTGAATGTTTTTCCCTTTTCCCCTGTGTTTAACTGTATGCATCGAGGAATTTGAGAGTCAATAGTGCTGTTTTAACGTTTAATTTATTTGGTCCTGATATAACAGGTTCAGTCTTGTTCAACTGCACTGGAGTTTAGCACATCAGTCCAAACTAGAAGATCAAACATAATCTCTGCAACGTTGCTTGGTAAGGCCACTAATTTATAAGGGTAATCTCTGCCTTCAGTGTATAAGGCAATAATCTGAATAACCATAATTTACAAGCTCCTAGAGCTGTGCAGGGTTTGCTCTCCAGCTGCAGTGTCAGTACTGACCACTGTTACCCAGAAAACCTAGGGCAGAAGGTAGGTGCTTGTCACCATGATATTTTATGAAAAATCCCTTTGCCAGGGTTTTTCTCCTGAGAAACCTCAGGAAAAAAATGTAAACAATAATAATCTGATTGCTTGGAAGGTGGTTTGCAGGTTGTTTACTAACAGGTGCATCTTTGATTGGTTTCATGTCAATTGTTTTTAATTAATGACCAATCACAGCCACTGTGTTGGACTCTGCTCTGTCACAGGTTTTTATTATTCATTCTTGTCTAACCTGATGTATCCTTTCTCTTTCTTTAGTATAGTTTTAGTATATCATTCTCTTTTAATATAATATATATCATAATATAATAAACCAGCCTTTTGAGAACTTGGAGTCAATTCTCATCTCTCACCTCGTCCTGGGGACCCTCACAACACCACAACAGGTGCTGTTTTATTTTGGGATGGTGACTGATTATCTTCACCCTGTCAGTCTTTAAAACAGCAAAACTTTATAAGATGGATAAACAGAACAATTCTTTCCAGAACCACATGTGATGTTCCTTGGGTTTCCAACCTGCTCTGCTTGTAGCAAAGCCTGTGTGGTTTTTGGTCTGCAATGCTACAGCCACTAACAGGTCTCATTGATTGCTGGTATCAAATATACTGGCAGCTTGCTCACGTTTGAGATGGATTTTTTGTAATCAAGCTCATCTCTTCATCAATCTGGTTAATCAATTTTATGGTCCCTAGGGCAGAGCTGCTTGTGGACAGGTATAACTGGTGATATTGAAGCAGCCTTGGCATATGAATCAAAGGGAAGAAAAGACCCTGAGTGTAAAGAAGCTTCTATTTATCCTACTGAAATCTTAACTTTGGTAATGAAATATTTAATGCACTTTTCTTTAAAGAAACATCTCTATGAAATGAAAACAATAAACATCTGCTGTTGGCTTAATAGCTTAAGTGTAGCTGGAGCATTCAATCAATCTGAAAAAATTGTGAGTATATTTCAAAATGGTGGAGGTTATTGCTATGATACATCTAACCTTAATGGCAATGGGAAAAATATATCCTCTCTTGAGAGTTCTTGAATAAACGTGTCAGTTTGTGACCAGTTTATCACATTCTCTCCTGAGTTCAGTCATCTGCGGCTGTGCTGAATAGCTGAGCAAGGCTAAAGCACAAAACTGACCAATTTACCCAAAAAGGTGCCTTGGATGAGCTTAGGCCTAAGGTGGGTGCAGGAAGGGTGTCCTGGTTCCCTTGCTGCTGGAATACAGCTGCTGCTGCTCCCTCTCACTCTCCCTGCAGCAGGATTGCTTGGCAGCCAGTGCTCCTCACTGCATGAACCTTCTGTGGTGCTGATGGGCACTGCCAGCTGTGTCTCCTGAGCAAACAGCATGCAGGAAACCGAGTGGCCTTGTTGGCTCTGATACTCCATTTTGCCTATAGCAAAAACAGCTTGAAATGTTACCAAATGCTAACCCAGTCTGGTGGCAGGTGGGGTGTGAGGTTCCTGTCATTCACATGTGTTGCAGACACCTTTTCATTAAAAATCTTTCCTTAGGATTTTTCCTCCTGAGAAGCTGAGAAGCCTCAGGAACAAAATGCAAACAATGGTTATCTGCTGCTGTGGAATGCAACAGGTGCATCTGGGATTGGTCTCATGTGGTTTCTAATTAATGGCCAGTCACAGTCAGCTGGCTCAGACAGAGAGTCTGAGGCAACTGCCTTTGTTATCATTCTTTTCCTTTCTATTCTTAGCTTAGCTGGCCTTCTGAGATGAAACCTTTCCTTCTATTCTTTTAGTATAGTTTTAATGTAATATATATCATAAAATAATAAATCAAGCCTTCTGAAACATGGAATCAGATCCTCATCTCTTCCCTCATCCTAAGACCCCTGTGAACACTGTCACACACATGAAAATTTGTAGATGGATGGTAGAAAAAGATTGTTGGTGTCAGTGATGATAGGAGGGGAGCAGTCAGCCTGCAGCTGTTCTTTGCTGGCTCAGGAACATCTGCTTGACTGGTGAGCAGGAGCACCAGACTGCTGGATTGTGCCAGAAAGGCTGCATGGACCCTGGAGAAAGCCAAAGCTGGTGCTTGGAGCTGCCCTGGGAGGGCCAAGGAGCAATGGGGGAGAACTGAGGATCCTCCTGGGGAGTGGCACTGATCAGGATGAGCTCCTTGGGAGCCAAGCTGCACTAGCCCTGATGCCTGCAGGATTACTCCCCTCCTTTGTTTCAGTACCTGCTGCTGCATGCAGCACTGCCTGCTGCCTGTGAACCCCTGGCAGCTCATTTGTGTGTACAAATATAACTTTCCTTCAGATAGAGCTTAAAATGATAAGTTGAAATAAATGTCTAATGCATTTACTTGTTGGCTCTTAAGTGTGATTGTTTTAAGTGTAGAGCTACTCCTTAACTTGGGTTTGTAACTCTGACCTTCCCAATTAGCTCTAGTACTTCTGCAAGTGGTTCATTCTCACTGGGCTATCTAATCACACTGCATTATTCTGTTAATGGCTTTGTAACTATCTAAATCCATCTGCTATGTCTCCCCTCAATTGTTTCCAGGGGCTATGAGTATCAGGATGATCAAACCCCTTTCTGGCAGGAAAGCTGTCTGTTCACAAGAACTGGAAATATGTCATGTTTCAGTAAAACTGACTGTAAGATCAAGCCCAGGCTCAGCCTGGGAGCTCACCTGGCCCAGCAGCAGAGGGTGTCAGAGCAGTGAGACACAGAGCAAAAGTGCAGAGCAGCTCTGCTGCCAGGCCAGGCTCAGACTCTGCAGCCAGGACACTGTGTAATTGATAATACACCGTGACAAGACATTCCACAGCTGTATCAAACACCACTACCTTTTGTTTTGAATAAGCTGTTGTCAGACTAATTTGGTATCTCTTGGTAGAAATCAAGGTCTTGTCATCCTTTTGCTGGCCTGAAGAGTCTCAGTCTGCTTTAGTTGGTCCATTTCTGTTAATTTCCCCTCACACTCTTTGTATCCTATCTTGTTCAGTCATGACCTTCTGTTATGTGAGACCAAAAATGCAGGCAATATTCAAAATGGGACTAACTGGCACAATGGCAAAGTGATGCCTTATGGGTTTTGTTTCCTGTCTTCTTATTTGTCTTTTTGTCTATGACTGAGCATTAAAGAACACTATACCACACCTCTCTTTGGTAGCTCCAAATCTAGTTTGAGTGGAAATGGTCAGAAACCCCATCCCTTGAAAGTGGGAGAAAATTACAGTTACCTCATTTTACATTTACTGGTCACTTTGTTACTTGGCTTCTTAGTACTTCCTTACACCTGTCTGAGCAAAGCATATTCTAGTCACAGGAATCTCCTCTTGACCTGTATTATTTGGACAAATTGCTGGAGGAAATAATCAAACATTTGTTGTTCGTTGTTTTCAGGGGTGGTCAATATATCACTGTCATTAGTAGTTTCTGATGTACAGAAATGTTGTAGCCCTATGGAGAACATTTTGTCTGCTCAGCTCAAGGGCAGAGCACTTCAGATGCATCTATTAGTCCTATTTAGTTTTTAGATAAGTTCCTATGGAGCTCTGCATGCACTTGCTTTTGTCTATTGATTAAATAAGAAAGATTTAAACAGAGTTTTTTTTTCAGTGCCTGGAGCATTATAGATTTGTGTGTGTGTGTGACAGCAGCCTAACATAGCTATTGAGAAAAGAAAGGCATCCATAAACTTGCTTTTATGTATTCCTTTCTCTTTGTTTCAAGTGAATCGACAAGGGGAGCTGGATTGCTCCACAGGGGCTGGCTCTGGTGAAACAGCCCTGGTAGCAGCAGCCCTTCTGAAGGCAGGCTGGCACTCCAGCACTGCTCCCCACCGAGCCACACAAACACCTGTGCTGCCCAAACTGCATTCCCCTATCCCCAGGGGAATGTCCTCTGTGCTCCCATTGATTTCTGTCTCTGGCACGGCTCTGTGTGGGATTTTCTGGCTTTGAGAGCCATCTACAGAAAGTACATATTGATTGGGGTAGGGAAAAACAACAGCCCTTTCTATCGTGCAGCAAAGCTTTTCTGAGTGAGTGGCCTTAGCTAAAAACTGTATGCAAACTTTAGAGTACAGAACCTGAAGAACTTCTTGTCAGCAGGAACAGCAGCTTTTTGAGCTAATAGGCTGTTCTGAAAAAGGAGAACAGGAAATTTCTTTCCAAAATAAGTAGAAATTAAGACACTGAACTCATTAAGCAGCTGCCCTGTTAAGTGCTGTGGTGTCTGCTGAAATGTGGCTGCTGCTGAGCAGGATTTGCATTTGTGGGCACCATGGCATCTCCAATTACTGCTCAGCAGTGAAGAAGCCTGCAGGGCAGCAGCTATTAGCAGAGGGCTCTGCTAACTGATCCATCCACTTGTGCTGGACACTCAGTGCTGTTACTTTAATTGCCCTCTGGGTTGAGTTTGAAAAAAGGAAAAGTGCTCCTAGAGAAAGAAAAGGGGGGAAATATGATTAAATGAATGTGCTTGCAGGCTAGAAAACCTGCAAGTCAGAGCACCATGTGTTCTGGGACCAGCCAGGAGCACACTGCACTGTTTGGCACACACTGAACCCAGCAGACACAGTCCTTCAATCAGCTGATGAGAACTCATCAGTTTTTCTCTAGTCCAACACTGTGTTTAAAACAGACTCAGCTGGGACAAGCAGTCATGTACAGCAACAGAAGTGTTGATAGAAGAGGTTGTAACCTGTGATGCAAGCTGCTTTCAGTGCTAAGTCATATCCTCTTTTTATCATTTCCTAGGTCTGCTTTAGCATGGAAACCCTGAGAATTTATTCATATGTGCACTAGCAAGGGGAAAATTTTGATTTGAATTAAGCTGCAAGTGTGTAATTGTTAGAAGACTGACATACAATGTCAGATCAGAAATCCTCCTGGCTCTGGAAGTAACTCCAAGCTTCAAAAGACAGAATAAGAAGGTGTAAAGGAGTTAGGTGTAAAGGTGTGTGTCAGCCCAATAGCTATGGAAATCTTCCCAAGATCATCCAGTGTTGTGGCAGATCATTTTGTGATCAGATAGACCCTGAATCTGATAATCTCTGTGACTTTGTCATCCTCCTACAATGCTGTTAATATCTCAAGAGGAGAGCAGCAGGATGTGACTACATCAGGAGCATCATTATTCTCCTTTGTCATCATCCAAAACACGTTATCTCACCTCCCACTTGGAACTACACCTGGTTTGTCACCAGCGAAAACAAAGAGCTACTGATGGATGTGCACAGTAGCAGCTTTATGGCAATTATTCAATTACAGCTGATGACTGCTTTGTGTGTGTATCAGCACACCTCAGTGCTTCTGGTTTTTATTGGAGCAGGATATGCAGTCTAGGCAGTGAAAGGGAAAGCCTGGCTCTGCAGGGAGCACTGCTGGGTGCACACAGGTACATGCATGCACAGAACTCCAAGGAAGTGCCTTTTCCCACCACAGCTGCTGCAGCCCAGGTGAGGGGGTGAGGTGCTGCAAGAACAGCCCTCCTACAGGCCTAGGAAATACATACTAAGCAGGAGGATTAAAGCCTTTCAAAGATTGAATTGCTTCTGCTTTCATAATATTTTTCTTTTCACACTCCACAAGACTTGGCACAGCCTAGTGTGCTACAAAGCACCCATTTTCCCCCTTACTCAGAACATCTTGAATTAATTCTTGGCAAAACTATCTAACTCTGTGTGTAGATAGGAACAAACTCCAGCCAAGCTGGGTCCTCCTGCAAGGCCACTCACCTGGCTCTCTGTGCTCCAGGGCTTTGTGAGTGCACACATTTCCCCTGTGCTCCTGTGGCAGATGGGTGATGTGGTACAGCCAAGGCACCGATGTCAGGAGCCGTGCACAGAGTTGGGAAATGCAGGTACCTGGAAGTGACACAGAGAAATGCTTTTGTAGACCATAAAGACACTGAAAATGCCCAGCAAGAGAGTGCAGCTCAGATCAGCATGTGTACAGTCAGATCTCACAGCATGAAGGTACACAGTGAGCTCTGCACTGGCTTCTCAGGAGCACCTCTCAAGAGAAGCAATATCTGGAAATTGATGGTATCAGTGATATTTTGTTCAATGTCCGGGACGAATGAGGAGGAGGACTCTGTCTTATCAGAAGGCTAATTAATTACTTTATTATACTATATTATTTTATATTATATTACATCTTAATTGAATCTGCTCAGCACTTAACTGCTCAGAATCTTGTGACTGTCTGCTGACCCACAGTCTGCACACACCTGGCCCTGATAGGCCAAGGAAACAAAACACCATCACTTTGGGTAAACAAAAAATATATATATAGTGTATATATATATATATATATATAAATATATATATATAGTGTGTATATATATACATATAGTGTGTGTATATATATATATATATATATACACACATATATATATCTATAATATTTCAAAATTTCTATATTGCATTCTACTTTGGCACAAACACAGGCACAGCAAATGAGCTAAGAACTGTTTTGATCATTCTTTTTTCTGCTTCTTTCACTGCTTCTCTCAGGTTCAGAGAATGTGAATCCCACAAGCTGGAGGTTTGGCCAGATGACCTGAACTGCCACATTGTTGAGAAGCATGGAGATGCCCAATCTGCCTGTGAGTCACAGAACACTTTCTGCTGCACCTTAGTCCCTGACCACACCTGCTGCCATCAGGGCTTGTGTGCTAGATGAAAATGAATCAGGTGTACATGACAACTGAATATTCTCCAAATCTTGTCTCCCTTTCAGGCTTCTCAAAGTGCTGGATCCATACAGCAACCTGCACAGGCTGGAGCCCAAAGCACCTGCTGGGTGTGGGAGAGGAATCCTTCCAGGAAATGGGTATGATGTGAAAATGAATTTCAGTGCACACTATTGACCCTCTGAAGGCACCAGCACCATCAGCATGGTCCTCAGGGACCTCCTTCTTTACTCTCTGTAACCCAATTGATTTCAGTGGCCACTCACTGCCTGGTACATTTTAAGGTCTAGATTTTAAGGATCCTAAATAAGAATATAAAGCACTGTCAAGAATTTCTGGGATTTATGACTGAGTTGGAGAGGGAACTCAATATCCTTTTAGCAATTTGCTCAGCTAACATTTTAAAAAATCTATTTGGCTGAAGGGGCAGAAAGAAATCAGGAGGGCAGAAACTGTAATACTCACTGAATTTGCTTCTGTATTTTTTCCCTCTATCTTCCAAAACCAAATGTTATTGCTCAAGTTAATTCTGATTTCCTCTCAGAAACTGACCACTGTCTCTTCCATGGGCAGTGCTGAAATAAAATGCAAATGTGAGCAGATAAAATACCTGAAGAAAACAAAATCAGATTGGTGTAGTAACTCAGTGACGTTTCCCTCCACCCTTCCTTACAAAGCACTGCTATTTTACTGCAATAAAAACTCTTTTGGAGTTTTTGTGGCTGACTCAGAGCTGCAAAAAGAAGAAGAAGAAAAGAAAAGAAACAGAAAGGTAATTTCCAAAGTGAAATTAAATTAACCACAAAATCAAACATTTCCAAAGACAGTTGATTTCATGTCGATTCAGAGGCACCTTTTGGATTTATGCCATCTAAAACCAAAATATCAATACACATTTCAGGACTGATGGTTTTTCAATGCTCTGTGTTGCACTTCAGAAGCTATAAAAAATATGATTGGATTTTTTCATGCCTAAATTAGTAACTAGAATCTATTTTGGAATGTATTCTTCTATTAAAACAAGAAATAATTGAGTTTGCATAATTATTAACCTCTTGTAATAATCCTCAATTGTACAAATTACTTTTCAGAAACACAAGCAGTTTCTTGCAGACAAGATGACATTTACTGGCTTCTTTATCATCTGTATGCTGATGAACATGCTAACAGGTAAGATTACTACCGAATTTATTCTTGTTTATTTTTTTCAAGCCCTCAGAAATATTTTATTACAAATACAGTATCTTCTATTTAGTGTTGCTGACATTTTAATCCCAACTGTTCAGGCTGTGAGTTCTGACAGCCAGACTGAGGTGGTTTGTAGCACTCATTGCAAACAGGGAATTCCTTGCTCTGTTGTTCAAGAAACAAAAATCTTCTGGCTACACAGAGGGGCCAATGTGGGCACTAAAAGACTTGTGATCTTCTAGTTATACATGGAAAATGTTTGGTTAACAGAAAGTCTTTCTGTGCAGGAGCTGGTACTGATGTGTTTGCTCTTTACTTACAGATGCCCGATCCATCCAGGATGGAGATGGTAATTCCTAATGTTTTTTTATTTCCTTTGTGTCACTAATATTTAGGAGAGTAATTTGTAACTCCCAGACTTGATGCCCAGCAATGACTTTGGCAGGAATGCTTATTAACCTCGGTGGACTGAGGAAAAGCTTTCAATTAGTTCTGGTGAATAAAAGAATAGTGAATTTTAAAAAATCCTGTAAAATTTATTAAAAGGTGGTAACATATTAATGTATAATAACAGAGCTAATATCCAGTCTTAAAATGAAAAGGGATTACAGTCAAGTCACTAATTATGTTGTACAAAATCCTAACTGGAATGCACCAGACTTAGATATGTATAGGGCATCTGAGAATTTTGTCTGTCCTGAACCACAATGCTGTATGTGTATCTGCTTTTTGGCAAGAGATACCAGCTTTCATGACAAAAAGCTTAAAATTTACAAATTGCCACAAATCCAATTAGAGAAATGTTGGAATAAATCCCTTAGCACAGCTACCCTGTGGTTCATGTCACTTTGTGTGATTAGTCCATTGGATTAGTGTTTGCCTTTGATTAAAAAAACCCTCAACACCCTAATGATGTTTGCACTCGCTTACTGATGATTCTATAATTTAACCTTTTTTTGGCTTTTCAGACAGAATTCTGTCTGAAAACAGAGTTGCAGAGAAGTATCTGCAATAACCAAACACTGCCAGCAGCATCTCCATTTCACAAATATACAGAAATCATCATAACAGATATGAACAGAACAAATACATAAGAAAGTCTAATATGATTACTTATCATTCAAACCTTTTTTATCCCTATGCTCCATTCTATTTCTTTAGGAATAAATCTTTTTAATATATAATCTCTAAAATATTTTAATATATCATCTGTGTTTGTGTACAGCAAATATTTTTGTGGCAAGCTTTGCAACGTTCAGGAGAGGCTGCATCAATCTAGAATTAGAACCCTGTTCAGGCAGTGTCCTGTTGCTCTCATTACCAGCAATTATTGTTTTCTTTCACACTGGGCCAAGCAGCAGCCTGCAAAGTGAATCTGAGGTCAGCTGGTATAAACAGTGGGTTCTTCTCTGCAGACAGCATTTGGCTGGTTCATTTGGTTTGTTATGTGCCATCTGTGCCTGCACGCTGCAAACTTTACTCAGTAAAATTAAAGTCTGACAACAGGATTGTTGAAAGCTCTTAATTCCTACTGAAGACCCTGGCCCCAAGCTGAGTGCAAAGACTTTCATTCATCTAAATGGGCTTCAAATCAAAATAAAATACTGTGTTTAGCTTCACTGCACTGAAAGACATTTGTGACTGTGCTCTCAGCTGCTGTTTACATTTTATATATGCTTCTCTGTTTGCCGATATTTGGGCCTGGGGTGGTTGGTTCTTGTGTTTTCAGAACTGATTTTGTTGTGCTGCTGAATTGTTAATCTTGTTTCAATGCCTGTATCACATTCTGGTACTGCTAGAGCAGCCCCAAATGCAGCAGCTGTCCCCCAAGTGGCCTTTCCTCTCCATCCCTGTGGCTCATTTCCTACAGTGCCCTGAGGAGAGGCACAGCTCTGCAGTTCCAGGCAGTGTCAGGGCAGTATGGCCCCAATCCCTGGGAGTTCTGTGGGCAGTGTGCCCAGCTGCAGGGGCACAACATAGAGGGTGGTGCCTTATTCCTTATATTTTTCTATGGGGCAAAGCAAATTATGTGGAATGAGGAAAAATGGCTTTCGATTGCAATCGCTCCTTGCTTTGAAATAACCAGCAGCGTTCTAGAAATGAAACCAGCCTAATGAATTCTTGAATTGGTGTAAGTGTGGATGTGTCCCTTCTTTCCTGCTCCCCATCTCGTCCCAGTCTGTCACTCTGGGTGCATCTGGAGCAGGGAGTACTGGCTCCATTTTCTGCACAGTGGGTCACAGAGAGGGGTCAATGTCTCTCCTTGCCTCTCTCCTGCCAGAAGAGCACACCAGCCCCCAAAGGGAACTCACAACCCCAAACCATGGTGGCTCCAAGCCCAACCTCTCAACAAAAGCGCTTCGTATTATAGTAATATGCAATATTTTATTTTGGTTGGGTTTTTTAGATCCCTACCAGGATGCTGCAGCCTTGCCCTACTGGCCCTTCTCATCCAATGATTTCTGGTCCTATGTGGAATATTTCCGGACCTTGGGAGCCTACAACAGGATCGATGACATGGCCAGAGCCTTCTTTGCCCAGTTCCCTTTTGGGAGCCACCTTGGATACCACGTGCGTGACCACGAGCACTGAGAGCCTCGCTCAGCTTTGCCAGAGCTGCTGCCCAGGTGTTTGGGTGAGCACCTGCCTGCCACTGAACACACCTGGGCTGCCCTCACCTGCTTTGTGACACCACAGTCATGTGCAGCATTTTATGGCTTCAGTGAGTCTCTTTTTTACCATTTCTTGTAAAGGTGTTTGCATGAACACCTGACTGCCAGCAAACACATCTGCACTGTGCCTCAGCCACTAAGTGACAGCCGTGTGCAGCATTTCAGGCTTTAAATTAATCCCTTTTTTACAATTTATGCTTCTGTGTGACACAATAAACTTGTTCATTCTGCTGCATGGCTTTGGGAGGTTTTCTTTAACAGGTGATGCTCTCAGCTTCATCTCAGGAGACTGCTCTCTGTGCAGAGGAGTACATGAGTACAGGAGTTATTCAACCAGTGCACCCAGTTTGGGGGCTGGAGGGGCTGCCAATATCAGTTACACCCACCTCATTTGCAAGCTGATGCCTCACTGAGGCCTGTAGGGGCACAGGGCCTGCCATCGCCACAGCAACAAGGCATGGGAGAGCAAGATGGCGGCCTCCATTGCTGGTCACCATGGCCACAGGGCATGAGGGAGCAAGATGGAGGCCTCGATCACTGGTCGCCATGGTGACGGAGGCATGGGGGAGCAAGATGGTGGCCTCAGTAACTGGTCGCCATGGCCACAGGGTGTGAAGGGGCACAATGGTGGCCTCCATTGCTGATCACCATGGCGACAGGGTGTGAGGGAGCAAGATGACAGCCTCCCTTGCTGGTCCCCATGGTGACGGGGTGTGAGGGAGCAAGATGGCGGCCTCCATTGCTGGCCGCCATGGCCACAGGGCGTGGGGTGAGCAATGGCCACAGGGTGCGGCGAGCAACATGGTGGCCTCCATTGCTGTTCACCATGGTGATAGGGTGTGAAGGAGCAAGATGGCGGCCTCCCTTTCTGGTCCCCATGGCGACAGGGGGTGTGAGGGAGCAATACGGTGGCCTCCATTGCTGGTCGCCATGGCCACAGGGCGTGGGGGGAGCAAGATGGTGGCCTCCCTTGCTGGTCGCTGTGGCGATGGAGGCATGGGGGAGCAATATAATGACTTCCATTGCTGGTCGCCATGGTGACAGGGTGGGGGTGAGCAAGATGGCGGCCTCCTTTGCTGGTCGCCATGGCGACAGGGTGGGGTGAGCAAAATGGCGGCCATCGCTGCTGGTCGCCATGGCCACAGGGCGTGGGGGAGCAAGATGGCGGCCTCCATTGCTGGTCGCCATGGAGACGGCGCGGCCCCGCTCGGCGGCGGCCATCGCTGCACGGCGCCGTGCCGCGGCGGAAGTGACGGCGCGGAGGGGCCGCCATGAAGCCGGCGGTGGACGAGATGTTCCCTGAGGGCGCCGGCCCGTACGTGGATCTGGATGAGGTGAGGCGGGCGCTCCGGTGCCGCGGCCGTGGTGCCGCGGGCCGGGGGCGCTCAGCGGCCGCTTTCGCAGGCAGGGGGAAGCACGGGGCTGCTGATGGACCTGGCCGCCAACGAGAAAGCCGTGCACGCCGACTTCTTCAACGGTAAGGAGCGCCCTGACCCCGGGCTGCCTCGGCGAGCCTCGCCCGGCTTCTCTGCCCTGCCTCTGCTGCCCGTGCTCGCTACAGCTGGGCCTGCCCGCATCTCTGGGAGCGGGGTGTTCCTCTCCGGGGAGTTTAGTGTGTTAGGCTACAAGGAAAAATGCCTTGGTCCGTTCGTGTAACAAGTAGCTTATGTTAAACAGTGTAAATCCGAGTAAAAATGTGGGGTTCTCTGGACAATTCGTGCCTCACCGCCCCTCACAGGGAAGATTTTTTTTATCAAATCCCTGAACCTCCATGCTGTCAGTTTAAAGCCATTCCCTACTCCAGCCCGTGTCAATAGTCTGTCATTCCTTGGAGGCTCCTCAGGTGCTAAAAGGCCACCCCGAAGCTTCTCTTTGCCAGGCTGAACAATCCCAGCTCTCTCGGCCTCTGTGTAAGTATTTACACCTGCTTTGAGGGAGAGCAGCTGCAAATATTCCACGTAGGGGTGGAACACACAGCACTGTGCTGCACCTGGTGGCTAAAGGGGTTTTTATGCTTCTGAAGAAGTGCATTCAGACATTGCAACAGTGAGTTTTATATGTTATTAAATGCTTTATATGTTATTTAATTTTGCAGTGGCAGTGTTAGTATTACAACCTGGTGTTGATTCCAAAATAAAGTACATTTTTCATTTTGCTCAAGGCTTAGGGTACAGGAGTGGAAGGCAGTTCTGCTCTGTTGGATCCAGCATATTCAGGAGTAGCTGTTTCCATCTGTTTCTGCCATCACACTGTGGAATTGTGTTCCTTCCACTGGTATTTAGGGTTCTTCTAAATGAGGATTCATCCTCAGTTCATTGTAGGTTCTTGTAAATTGGCTTCTGTAAGAATAAAGACTGTGTTCACTCGGGTGGTTAGTTTATGTTCAGCACACAAAGAGGATGCAAGGCCGAGTAGTTAGGAGTAATTCCAAATGTGAATGGAGCCATTTCACTACTGGGACATTTTTGTTCTGAGACAAAAATGTTATTGGCACCTTTAAAGCAATTAAATGGTTTTGAGGAAGGGCTTTTTAACTCAAAACAATTAAGTGTTTTTGAGCAATTAAATGTTTCTGAGGAGGGGCTTTTTAACACAACCCCCAGTTCATTAGTCTGCAAAATCATCACCCTGATGCTACATTTCTAATAACCGATGGTGCAGTAACTCTCATTCTCTGAATTCACCTTTATTTCTGTCCTGAATCCAAGGAACAAAGTACTGTACTTGCATGTGCATTTGTAACACTGAAAGTTCTGAGGTTCATTTTTGTCTTGTTTTCCTGACTAGATTTTGAAGATCTCTTTGATGACGATGACATCCAGTGAACTTGGGTGTGCAGCCGAGCTGAGATGTGGAGTTTTCTCTAAGATCACCCTTGCAGTCCATTATTTATTAAATAAACCAAAATGGGAAACTCACAGAGGGGAAGAAAGCCTGGATAATCTGCTTGGGGGAATATGAAAACCAGATGGGTAAAGATAACTGAGGAGGGAAGTGTGCACTGTTATTTCTAGGGAGCTGTGTGTAGATTTTCCTGGAAATTTCATTTGCTGATGTGCTTATTGAATAAAATACTGAAGAAACACACATCTCTCTGACTTATAAAAGTAGAAATTGCTGTCTTCTGAGCTCCCTTAGAGTGATTATTTTGGAATTAAATAATTCATTGTTGCTTTTGGATATTACATGAAAGGTATGCAGTAGGGCACATGCTGCCCAGGAAAGTTTTGTTCATCCCACACTAAAGGATTGTTTTGGGATCAGATGATTGCTTGTTCTGAATAGTCCAGTTCATACGGAGAAGGGCATGGGTTGTCTTTTTATTCAAGACAGAGAGCTGCCATCAGTACTTCACTTTAAATTTAAGGAACACAGAAAAAAAGAAAAAGTAACTTCACCTTGACATGTTAAGCAAAGTAATGTTCTGACCCCAGATTAGGAGAATGCTTGGATTTAAAAATATAATTTCATTCTTGAAATTGTACTTGATGGAAAAAGAAACAGTAAAATTTTCTTTTCCTGCAGAAGCTAATGCACTTATTTGTGCTTAGAGGTACACTGTGTATGAACCAGGCTGTTGAAATACTGTTCAGATTTTGACACAAGCTTTTCAGAACATAAAAATGTTTCATTCTTACCCTTCAGTGACCAAACTGAATCCCAGAATGAAAGGAACAGGTGAGTTTTTAGTGTTTTTTTTCAGAGTCAAAAGTGTAATCCTGTCCAATCTCGAATGCAATCTGTATTCTGTAAATTGATCACAGACTAAATACTGTGACTGATCTTTCTTTAAACACTTCACACTACTTAAATGTTGCCTGCAGTGAAACCCTTTCATCCCTCTGTCACATTTTTATTTCTTTAGTTTGCCTTCAAAAAGGAAATCTTCAATCCAACAGTAACTCTTGCAGCCAGTGAGTTTAAAAAAGGAAGCACAATAAACCCAGTGGGATTTAGGTGTCTTTTGGTTGTGCTGCTGTGGATTTCTGCAGAGCCTGTGTTTCATCATGCAGTGTGCTGTAAATCAGCACTCTAACATCCTCTCTGCTTGGTGCCTGACTTGTGCTGTGTCCCTGGAGGAACAGCCTTGCTCAGGCACTGCCCTTTCTCTTTTAGTGCTTGCTGACAGCCTGGGCTTTCCAGTTTTCCTCATTGAGACTGGGGTAAAACAATTTCAGTGGTGGCAAATGGGCTTGGGCTGTCTGGGGCTCTCTGCTGTATGGCATTTGCAGGCAGCCCCCACAAGGGGAGAGAATGATGCATCTGACTCCACTGATATCAGAGGGCTAATTAATTACTTTATTATGCTATATTATTCTAGACTTTATTACATTATATTACATTACATCTAAACTGAATCTGCCAAGCACTCAGCTGCACAGAACTGCCCAGAATCTGTGACTGTCACCAACAGTCCTGACACACACACACACACACCTGGCCCTGACAGGCCAAGGGAACAAAACCCCATCACTGTGGGTAAACAATCTCCACATTATTCATCATAGGTAGACAGGGAAGCAGACATGGGATTTTTTACTGGGTTTTTTTTCTTCTTTTTTAAACACCTTGATGGATCTTGGGAAATTCTGCTTTGTCTGAGGCACTGTGCCTGCAGGAGTACAGCAATGCTCTGAGGGCCCTGACAGAGGAGGAATGATGCATCTGACTCCATTGATATCAGAAGGCTAATTAATTAGTTTATTATACTATATCATTCTATACAACTAAAACTGAGCCTGCCAAGCACTCAACCCTGGACACACAGAATCTCGTGACCATGAGCTGACAGTCCACACACACACACACACACACACACACACACACACACACACACACACACACACACCTGGCCCTGACAGGCCAAGGGAACAAAGCCCCATCACTGTGGGTAAACAATCTCCACATTGCATTCTGCTTTGGCACAAACACAGGCACAGCAAATGACAAGAATTGTTTTTCCTTTCTCTGAGGTTCAGAGAATGTGAAACCCAGAAATATTATTTGGAAGAATTGTGCTTGCTTTTCTGTGTGAAGAGAAGTGTGATGACAGTGCTGTGCTTTCTCCAAACTATGTTTTGAGAAATGAGTTGCTACCAGGAAATGGAGCATTTTGGGCAGGTGCAAAAGATGAAATAAAACTCAAGAAGCATCTCTCCTCCTCTGCTCTTTTATCTACTTTTGCTGATTCCTCAGTGTGGTTGGTTTTGGAATACATCCTTGTCAATATTTTGTAGATACTTCTTTGTTTTTCATTTGCTTCCTTAAGTTGTAAGAAACTTGAGCTTTAATTTGATCACAGCAGCAGGAGTATATTCTGTGATAGAAACCCACCTTGAACAGCTGCTCTTCAGTAGGGATGGTGTTCTCTCCTTGAAAGATGTCTGAAACCTCAGTGAACATTGGTTTGAAGGTGCCAGTGGTGAGTGATTCTGGTTTTGTAACATCTCACCTGATCAAAACATGGAATTCTTTCTGTGGAACTGGATCCAGCAGTTTTCATCCTGCTAGGATGTAACTATCTACTCAAGGTAGGTTGAGCTAACACCCCTTTCTGTGAAGATTTCCAGAAACTCAGGGCTTCACACAGAAAAGCAGCATTAATAGTACTGCTGGCAGCTGGGAGTTGAGGTGTGTGTGTGTCTGTGGGGAGGGAACTTCATCTGTGCAGTGTTTAAAAGTGTTTGAGTTCATCAAAGTCCTCAAGCTGTGGAAAACTGTGGAATCCCATGAACTGCCTGGGTGTGCAGGTGGTGCTGCTCTGGCTGTAGCTCCTGGGGGTTCTGGGCATTCCCAGTCCTTCAGTCTGGTACCAGTGTGGGTCTCCTGGGCTGGGATGAAATGAAAGGAACAGACCTGGGATATTACCAAAAATGCATCCTGGAGCTGTCTGCAGGGTGCAGATCCCTCCTGCATAGTGAGACTGAGGGTGTGCATCACATCATCTCTCCAAAGAGGGCTGTCAGTGTGTTAAACTTCCAGCAGGAGCTGTGGTTTGTTTGGGTCCCTGCTGGAACAGTGGGAGATGAAGAACAAATTGCCCTTCAGCTTCACATTGCTGCTGTGTTCACATTTGTCAAGGATTTTGGTCCAATTAGTCTGGGGCAATCAGCCTTTTGTCGGGAAATAATCATAAGATGTCAAAATCTTGTGTTTATTTCTAATAATCTATAATAAAAATTGATGTAAACAGCATTTGACTGCCTTGGCCAATTCATTTCTTGAGCTTTGATTCCTGTCCCTGTTGTGGAGATTGACACCTCTCATAGGAAGTGTTTCTTGGGGAAAAGGCTATTTGAACAGCAATATGCACACATTCAGGCTGGTGTGTATTCATTTACAAGCTGCTGGGTACTGCTGAGTGTTTCAATGTCCAAGTAAAGGCTCTAGTCTGAACAGTTTTGTGAATTGTCCCAGTGATTGCAGTGGGACAGCTGGCAATCCATAAATCCATAAAGCTGAGGCTTGGCAAGATGAGGCCCTAAGTGCTGAAATGCCTTACAAGGGTGTAGCCACATGAAAAGCAATCCCTTCAAAACACTTAAATGTCAGCCTGTTCCCTTCCCTACTCTCAACAGACCCCAGCTCTGTCTTCAGGGAGCTGCAAACTGTCCCAGTACATTCTTTGGAAATAAAATGTACAATCTATTTTGAGCTGAAAAGAATCTACTCATTGTGAGGGAAAGTTGCCATGCTAAAGGAAGCTGGCTGTCATCTGTGCATAATATTTCTGCTGCAGTGCTGCTTCTGAGCTGGTTTCCAGTTCAGTATCCAGGGTTCCACTGCCCTTCATATGAGCAGGAACAGGCAAGCTCAGACCTAGTGTGGCAATAGTGGATTTCCTTGGTGGCTTTTTGCTGAGTTAACTTCCAGGGAATAAAAAGTTTTCCTTTTAATATTTTATTTCAGTAATTGAAGTGGAAGGTATTTTTCTTGATAAAGAAGGAATTCATTTAGATGAATAAGTGGAGTTCTTCCTGCTTTCCTGGGGTGTTGAGAAGCTGGCAGGCACCTTCCTGCTCTCAATGTGCAGTTGTTGAGCACATGAGAACGTGCTGGGCAGATGACAGACAATGCAGCCCTGTTCCCTGAAGTCTCTGTTGGTGAGGGACTGGAATGCCAGTGTCACATCAGGGATATTTTGGAAAAACACAATGCAAGTCAGTCCTTGGCAGCAGCGATGGCTTTGAGCACAAATATTTGCTTCTATGGTTTTGCTTTCAAGTTTATTTATTTTTTGAGTTTGCCTTTTATATTTGTTTCAGTTGGCCTTTGCCAAGCAGCAGGGTAAGAATCCTGACTCATGTTACAAACCTTTTATTCAAGCTTCTATAAGGAGTTCAGAGCAGAGGGAGACGGGAACAGTGTCTTTTAAACCTTTTAAAATTCACAAATATGACTATTTTTATGAAAAAAGGTTTAGGTAATCCTTGTATGAATTCATTTAAACCTAAAGTCTCCTGGAAAAAAGGACTCTGGAATATTGTGAATAAACAGATGCACAGCTGAGAATGCTGTGTATGAGGTGGGTGACAGGGCAAGGGACCCAAAGCATCCCTGGTGCTGACAGGAGCTGCCCCACCAAGGGAGTCCCAGTTGGGGATGCTTTGGTGAGGACACTTCAGAGGGGACTCCTGCCACAGGACAGTGGCTGTCGCAGACATCTTTTTATGAAAAATCCTTTCCTTAGGGTTTTTCCTCCTGAGAAGCTGAGAGACCTCAGGAACAAAATGTAAACATTGATTATCTGCTGCTGTGGAATGCAACAGGTGCATCTGGGATTGGTCTCGTGTGGATGTTTGGATTTAGTGACCAGTCACAGCAGATCTGGCTCACTCTCTCTGTGCAAGCCAGCTGCTTTTGTTATCATTCATTTCTTTCTATTCTTAGCTTAGCCAGCCTTCTGAGATGAAACTTCTCCTTCTATTCTTTTACTATAGTTATAATGTAACATAAATATCATAAAATGATAAATCAAGCCTTCTGAAATATGGAGTCAGATCTACGTCTCTTCCCTCATCCTGAAAACCCCTATGACCACTGTCACAAGTGGCTCTGTTCTGTCACAGAGCAGAGCTTCCTATGCAGGGCATTCTCAGCTCCCAGTGCAGCTCCCTGAGCTGTGCCCTCCTGGTCTCCTGCTGCTCTGGAGCTGCCTCTGCATGGCTGGGGTGCAGGTGCTGTGGGAATCACCTTCCCTGTGCTCTGCCTCATCCAGGATGGCAGATCCACCTTGGCCTTCAACACTTGCCAAAACACAGTGCAGAACTAGAATGGCTTCTCTGGAAATCCCTGTCAAGGAGCAGAGAGGCTGTGCTGCCCTGACTCTATAGGCAGAGCTCCACTTTCACAGATGCCCAGGCTTTCAGAGGGAGCTGGGTGGGTTGGTTCATACCCCCTGTCCTTCCCTGCCTGACTCCAGAAGGGAATTAGAAATTGTCTTCAAGTGTCATCTCTCTGCCACCCTCCCTGATGCCTCTCCATAAATCTGTCCTGCTTTTATGGGAGGGATTCCACAGATTGCCTCCAGGGTGGGAATATCTGCAGGAAGAAATAGATACTTGTTGTCATCATATTTTTGTTATTATATTTCTAGCATCCCATAGGGTTGTAATCATATTTGTAATGTCCCATACCTTCTCAGTGATACTTCTTGGAGGCAGTACTTCACAGCACAGACTTCTTCTTCTGCTTGTTGCTGCCTCTTAGTCAGGGCTCCTTCCAGGCTCTCCCTGACTGGCCAAGCCCACCCCCTTCTATCACAGTTATCTTCATTAGCTACAGCTGCAGCCCATCAAAAACAACCAGGGCTTATCAGGGCAAGGCCTATATACACAGATATTCAAATAAAATACAGATATTTTACTAGGACTCCTACTATAGATACTGACATAGAATGCCTCCATTTCATTGGGAATAAACCTTTCCTTTCCCCTGGATTGTCTGGAGGGTAATGAAGTGCACCTTCATGGAAGGAAATTTCCCAGTGTTCTCAAAGAGCTGGGCTGATCATCCCAGGATGACCTAAGGGTGGGTTTGCTGATTTGCAGTCCCATGGAGACTGAGTCTTTCCATCAGGTACCTACACCCAGCACAAACACAGTCAGAGAAACATGTGGCAGCCTGGGCACACTCTGGTTTCCTGCACAGTATTTCAGAGACTCTAAATCTGATGGCAGTGGCTGATTAGCCAAATGTCAGACTTGATCCTAATCCCTCTGCCTGCTTCCATGATAAAAACCCTCTAGTGAGTTTATACTTCAGCAATGCAAGTCTTGCAAGCAATTTATCTTTTTCTTGTAGCTCTTCATGGTTTAGTGCATCTGCTATTTGTATTCCAATTAATTACTGGCACAAGTGATTACATGGGGTTGAAGTACAATTAGGACCAGCCTATAATTGTGTTTGAAAGGGCTGTGGATGGTTTCACAGATGGTTTCCCTGCTGCATGAGACTGGTCAGTCTCTCCAGCTGTCTCCAGCTGTCTTCAGCTTTTCATGTTATTTCTCCCTAATTGTTAGTGCAGTGACTTCAATTTTTCATTGGGGAATGTTCTTGCTTTCTGCCTCTTAGAGTACATTAGCTTCTAAAGGGAAAAGCATCCTTTTAAACCTGCCAGAGAGGCAGTAAATAGTGAGACATAACTTTGTACAAGGCATCTGCTGTCAGGATTGATTAAAAACCACAAACTAAACCATTTAAATTTGTTGGAGAGCAGGTGATTCAGTGCCCTCTCAGCATGCCAGTGTCGTGTTTGCTCTTTTATTACAAGATAATTGTGTGTTCAATGCAGGGTGATCCTCAGGAGCCAGCCCAGGCCTTGGAGGTGTGCCTGTGTAGGCCAGGTTTTCCCCTCCCATGGGTTTATGAAGCATAGAGGGATAGTAAAACCACAACTCCATAATGGAAAAAGGCTGGATTCCTTAGGAACTCCCCTGAGCTCATCCCCCAGGACCTCATTCTCAGGAGGTTGCAGTTTATTGCAGCCCTGAGACACATGAACAGCCTCTGCTCCAGCCCGCACGTTCGGAGAATGACTCACAGCTCTTCAGTTCTCGCTCTCAGAGTTGTTTATTGTATCTTATCTAGAGAAATTTTCCTCCTGTCCAGCCAAGGTCCGCTCAGCAGGACAGACAGAGGCACTCTGCCTGCCCCTGGGGCGGTGTTATCTCTTTATACTACAAACTACATGTAACATGTTTACAATTACTTTCCAATACCTATCGCCTGTGTCAGACAGTGAGCTTCTACTCTAAACCAATCCAAAAGTGCCAACATGACTGCAGAAAATGGAGGTAGAGAAGAAGAAAGTCTGGACAAGTCCCTCCATCTTGTTCCCAGAACCCCTATTCTAAAAACCCCAAAATCTACCCCTTCACCCAGTGATAATTTTATTATTACACTACTTAAACTTCTGTGGCTTTCGGGTCCTCATACAAAGCTGGTAATTTGCTCCACGGGTCACAATCAAACCCACAGGTGTTCTGGGCTGTGTGCCAGGGTCTCTGAGCCCTCTGGCAGGGTCCTGGTAACTCTGGACACCCAGAGGGATGTGCTGAGTTCCAAAACCTCATTATCCCCCAAACCCCATCTGCAGCTCTTCCTTTAAGGCAGCCCAAGGCCAGAATGGTGCCCTGCAGCTCCCTGCCCATGCTCAGCCTGGCCACGTGCCCCTGAGGTGGCAGAGCTGTCGAGGTACAGGTCTGATCTCCACCCCACATGCAGGAACTTGGAGCTGCTGGTCCATCAGGATCCCCAGGGTGATGGGTGGCCATGCTCAGCTGCTGCTCCCAAAGCTTCTCAGCATGTTTGGGCTGGCTGAGACCCCCATGCAGACCCCTCAGGAGGCAGGGACAGAGGGCAAAGGGAGCTGTGGGGCTGCAGGGGGGCAGGGGTGCTTCTCTGCCTGCCCTGTGCCTGTGCTTGCTTCCTTGGTGGACTGAGACTATTGGGAGCAGTTGCCTTCTAGGAGAGATGGGAGGTGGCTTAAACTGGAATCTGGTGCCTGCTGGGAAAGTGCTGGTCTGAGCTGAGCAAGAATCTTACAGAGATTGGAGGTGAAAGGCTTCTTAAAAGAGTCCCAATCCCTGAAGGGAGGGCTTTGAGCCCTGTTTCCATGGTGGGTGTTTGCCTTGGGCTGCTGTTTGCTGGGCTTTGAGGTGCCAGGCTGGGACACACAGGGGCAGTACAGGCACTCTCCTGGCATTGGTGAAGCTGCAGTTCAGTGTTTGTGTCTGTGAGAAGAGTCACTACATGGAACTGCAGTGCCCTAATGACTTGCTTTAACATTTTTCCCAAGGTCTGAGCCTGAGTTCTGGTGTTCTGGATAAAGCTGTAAGCATGTTTGCTCCTGCTGCATGGCAGCAAAGAAAGCAATAATTTGTTTTGGCTCCCTCTTGGGAACTGGTCTTTAAACTTGTATAGCCTCCTAATGTTTATCCCAAATGCCTCTTAGTACTCTGGCTGATTCAATTTTCCCTGCCTTCTGAAGATCCATCTGAAAACATTTGAGAAAAAACAGTGCAAGAGCTCTGACTTGCTCTTTTCAATTTAAGCCTCTTACACCATTTGATCCAGCAAATGCTGCATTTTTTAATCTCTTTTTTAATGGATTTCTGGCTTTTTAAACCTTTGCCCTGTTCCCTCCCAGTAAATTCCCACAATAAGAGCAGGGTTTTTCCCAGCTCACTGAATTTAGCATGACCAGATTGAGCACCAGTTTCACCCTTGCTAAATCGAGTGCTTGGAGCCTTCAGGGCCAGCAGAGGCCCTGGCTCTGGATGGCCATTTAGGCTGGATTCAGGGAATTTGGTTGGGAAAAAGGGTGAAAACCAGACTCATCTTACCCCAGAAGAATGCAATACAGTGTAAGGTGGTGAGATGCTGAAGCCTTGATGAAATTCAGAGTGTGGAGTTTCTTGAGAAAGCAAAAGGGGGATAACCCTGTGTTTGCCAGCCTATGTTGCCCTCACTTTGCTGGAAAAAAAAATTAAAAAGGATTTCCTGGGCTGTCTGGTGAGGCTAGGAGTATATCCCTTTCTTCAAGTCCTTCCCAACAACAGACACACACAAAAAAGTGGAGACATTCTCATTGAGAGAGCTTTTTATTGTTTTTTATTTGCAGTGTGGTAATTCACTGGAGTGTGGAAAATGATGTCGCAAGTAATTTCAGCTGAAGCTCTTGAAGCTGTTTTGTGCTTGTGATACTGCATTAGCTCTGCTCTGTGTTAGCTGGCTCTGAAGCTCAGTACCAGGAGTCTTCTTAGAATGTATCTGAGAAACCATCAAATCCTCTTTTAGCTAAAAGTCAAGCAAGCTCCTTGGGGAGCAGTTTGATGGGATTGACACTAATTCCAGCCTTTACACCCTTCTGCATGCAGGTAACTTTGCCCAAAGCTGGGGCAGGGATGGGGGTGCTCATCCTGGGAGCCCACTCCACATGGGAGGCTTCAACACCACCCAAAGCTGTGCCCAGCTGGTGGGCAAACCAGGGCTTGTGGCACACTTAGAGCCTGGAAAAGGACAAACACAGCTGATAGATCTCAACTTCTGCCTGCTCCTGGGAGCTGTGCAGAGGGGAAATGGGACAGGATCTTTGTGGTCATCTCAGAACCCCCAAAACCACACAGTCAATGGGCTGCTTTCGTTGTGTGGCCTCACCGGTGCTCACAAGGCTTCTCAGATAAACCCCAAGAGAAGATCCCTGCCCTAAACCAGCCTGCTGTCTGCATTAGAGATAACAACAGGGGATAAACATAAAAAGAAAATCAAAGGATTAAAATCAGTGGATGTTAATAACCTGAATATATTCAAAGATCTGGGCTGAATAAAGGGAGACAACAAACCAGGAGTGGAAGTCAAAGGCCCTAATAAGTGGGAGTTACAAAAAACTGAGCCATCTGTTTCAGCTGAATACAAGAGCACTCTTCTTCTACTCAAACTTTAAAATGCTGAGTAAAATTCCTACAATTGGTTTAAATGGATTTAGGTGGCTAAAAAAGGGAAATTTAGAATGTCACATTTAAATGCAACCAATTTTTCTCTTCTCACTTCTAAATTTAAAGGAAGGTTAAGCCATGTTGAGAGTTTTTCATGACATGGCAGGAGTGGTATCTGACTTTGGGCTGAGGTTTCCACAGGAAAGCAAGAGCAGAGGTAGGAGTGAACTCTTGCTTCCATGCAAGTACTGGTATGACCTCAGTGATTTCACAGGAGATAGGGTCCCCTCTTGGCAAAAGGCAATTTTTTGGTAAATACATTACAGCTATAGCGCCAGTGCCCCAGGACACACCCAGGGTTAAGCCACCTCCTCCTTTTCCACACAGCACCCCCTACTTTAGTAGGTATCTGGGTCGGGGTACAGGAGGAAGCCCATGAAGGTGGAATCATTGAGGTTGTCAGCATAGACCCCATTCTTGTCCCCGTTCCCATACACCTGGAGCCACACCTCGTCCCCAGAGCTGAGGTGCAGCAGCACGGAGCCGCTGGCTTGGTCCACGTTGTTGTTCTGGAACTGGTCGTAGGTGAAGATGACGGCCTTGTCCTTCCTGTAGAGGCTGACCTTGACGTCTGACAGGTACACGGTGAGGTGGTAGGAGAAGAAGTAGGTGCCAGGCACGTTGCAGAGGAACTTGCCCGTGCTGGGGTCGTAGTGGCCCTGCTCGTTGTAGAAGATCTTGCTGAAGCGGATGGGGACGTTGGGGGCCGGGCTGTGCTCCGTCAGCCCCACGCTGAAGGCAGAGCGCTGCACAAAAGCATCTTTGCCCTTCTGCCCTGGGATTCCAGGAATTCCAGGAGATCCAGGGGGTCCGGGAAAGCCTCGGCTCCCTACTGGGCCTGGTTCACCTTTGGGACCTGCAGGACCTGCGGGACAGAGTGGAAATTGGGAGCTGTGCTTGCACTGTGTTGGAAGCTGCTGCTGAAGTGCAGAGGGGGCTGTGGTGTGAGCCCTGCTCAGCACAGAGCTGAGGAAGGGCTCAGGGCTCCCAAGAGCCCCCAGGGGCTGAGGCAGCGAGTGGAAACCCTGCTCACCCACCACCCTGGCTGTGTGCTGAGCTGCTGAGAGCAGCACATCAGAAAAAACATCATTAACTGGAGAAAAACCCACACCAAACTCTTTGACTTGGGTTATGGAATCTCCACCCCAGGCACTAATGAAAACCCATGTGGATAAAGATCAGGCGTGGACCCACCAGACATGGAACCTGTTGGGACAGGGACTGGGACTCGAGCAATGACATACCACCTGCTCCTCACCAACCTTCATCTCCTTTATCTCCCTTGAGTCCATCTCTTCCATCCTTCCCATCCCGGCCGGGGGCACCGTTGTGGCCAGGGTAGCCGGGTGCTCCTCCCATCCAGTTGGCACATGGCATTTTGGGGTCAGGCTGGGGGGTCTCCTGGGCAGCCACCCTTATGGAGTTGGGGGCTAGCAGCAGCCACGAGCACAGCAGGAACCCTGCCAGGCCCCTCATTGCTGGTTCCTGCTGTGGACAATTGCTTTGTTAACTTTAAAGGTTAATAGAGAAAAAAAAGTGAACACTCTTCCCACCCTCCCCCAAATAACAGAGAGGCACAGAAGACTAAATTTCAGTCAGTCCATCTGAAGGAAAGCAGTTTGTGCTGCTGGTGTGAGCTCCATGAGCCAAGCTGGGCCCCTGGGGCACACCCAGAGCAGAGAGGAGCAACGAGCAGCTACCCCCCCAGCCCTCTTGGGTTCTGTGCAAGGCACAGATGTTTCAGCACCCAGCACAGCAGATGCCAGGGTATCTGTGGCAGATCTCCTTGCAAAGCTCTGCTCAATTAGCCACAAAAAGCCCTGCCTCGTGCCTGGGTGAGTGAGCAGCTGATGGGAGGCACGGGGCTGGCAGAGTTGTCTCAAACCATCCACAGCCTCCCAGGCAGGGGTGGGTTCTCACTGCACGTACACCCTGCTCACCTGGATCTATCTAACACGAACAGAAACCACAGCCAGGCTTCCCAGCTCCCCTGAGCCACAATTTGAAATTATGATACTGGAGGTTTTTTTCCATCTGAATTGTTTTTTCATTATGGGAAGACAAATTGTGCAGTGTTTAGGCACTGTAGGATTGCATTTCTCTTTAATCTGGCTGCTTTGCTGGTCAGAGCAATTAATGCAGCTGCCCAAAACCAGGTTGGTGGTGACACCTTGCAGCCAGCCTGGCTTTGTCCTATGGTCCCAGACCCTGGTGGGCTTTGAGTCACGCTTTTAGAACACAAAATAATTTTAAAATGACCATTGTTGTGTGATACTGCTCCCTGGGCAGGGTTTATACTCTGGAACAGTAAAGGTATCCTGTTAGGAGCATTGTAAGTGGCATAATAGGCAATAAAAAGTAAGCAACAGCATGGCAATTAGAGTCCCTTAGCTCTGTAATTTTCAAGAAAAATAGTATTTTGGAGCAATTTCTTTGCAGGGTTGCTTTTCCTAGGCAAGCTATTCAAATGTCGTATTTTAAATAATGTCTTATTAGCTCTGGCGTAATTGCTTCAAAGGAGGCTGAAGAAATGTGCTGGTTTTAGCTGGGGCAGAGTTAATTTTCTTTGTCCATGTGTTGTGTTTTGGATTTGTGCTGAACACAGGGCTGATGCCACAGGGGTGGTTTTGTTGTTGCTGAGCAGTGCTTGCACAGCATCAAGGCTTTTTCTGCTCCTCATGCCACCAGTGAGGAGCCTGGGGTGCACCAGGAGTTGGGAGGGGACACAGCCAGGACAACTGAGCCCAGCTGACCCGAGGGATATTCCAAACCATGGCATGATGCTCAGATCCAAACCAGGGGTAAGGCTGGCCCCAGGCTGCTCCTCGGGGGCTGGCCAGTTATCAGTGAGTTGGTGCTGAGCATCTGTCTTCATTTGCATCACTTGTCTTTCTCTCTTTGTTATTCTCCTTTCCATTACAATTTCTTATTGTTATTGTGACTATTTTATTTCAGTTTGTTCTCATCTCTCCCCATGAGTGTTCTCACTTTTATCAGTGCAATTCTCTCTCTCCCATTCTGCTGCAGCAGGGGTGAGTGAGTGGCTCTGTGGGGCTCAGTTGCAAGCTGGGGTTAAACCACAACAGCAACAGAGGTTGCCATTATTTCAGTTATTCTTGCAAAAAAAAAGTATTTATATTGAGGGTATTGAAGGGTTTTGAAAAACTAAAATTAAAAGCTCTCTTTGATAGCTTTGGTGGGCAGTCCCTAACACCTAAAATCAGGAAACTCCCAAATCTCTGCCCAGCCAGCCAGGCTCCAGCAGCCACCCAGCACTCTGAGATGGCAGTGCCCTGCCTTGGGGGCAGTTTTGGGGCTGAGGGTGCTGTGAGGTCCAATGGGCACAGCCTGAGTATTAGGCAGTGCTCCTGTGGCCCTGCACTTGGGAAGAGAAACATCCCCTTGCAGCAAGGGATGTAGTGATTGTCCAGGGACCAGCATGGAGCAGTGAAAGTGATGTCTTTAAATCTTGAAAGCGGCTTGGTTTGCTAAGAAAGGTGTGCACAGTGATCACACCCTGCCATGCCCCAGTGGGACCCTTGTCCCCCCTGCCTGGGTCCCCTCCAGCTCATGCACTACCCCTCCAAACCCAGCACAGGCTGTCTGGGGACACCTAACTGTGTTAAAACATGGTGGTGACCCATAGAAATGTGGCTCAAAATCGTGTTTCTTGAGCTGTGTTTTGGTGATTCTGCTGGGGTTAGTTCTGCTTTCTGGTGCCCTGCCTAGAACTCAATTTTAGTGGTGTGCCCCACATCCAGGTCTTCTCCTGGTGCAAAATAACCCCTCCTGTAATGCCACCAGCAGTGCAGGTGTGAGGAGCCAAAGCAGGGCTGCAGAAGCTTTTCTGGGGGCTGCCTGGCCAGCCTGCTCAGAGCCATGCCCTCCCCAGCACACAAAACACACTCGGTGCTCTCCTTGCTCAGGAGAAAAGGCTGTGATTGCAAGGAATGAACATCTTCTATCCCCACAGTTTAACTCGAGCCCAGGTGATTTCTGTGCTTGAGAAGCCAAGCATTTCTGTGCTTGAGAAGCCAAGCATTTCTCTGGCATAAGTGTGTCTGACAAAGGGGAAGTTTTAAGCTGTGTCTACCAGATCTGAGCTTAAGCTCTGGTTTAGAGGTGACATCTCTTTACTTGGTCTGTCCCATTTTCTTTTGGTTTTCCATCTGATGCTTAGCATCAGTTTAACATGAAATAATCTGCTATATTTGAATGTCAGTCGTACCTTTTGGACAAGAAATAGATGAACAAGAAATAGATGAGCTCTGTGCTGCTGGTGGCTTTCAGGGATTGCCTTGGCAGCTGCTGTATCAAAGGCACATATCTGTTATATGAAGCTTATTCATTTATCAGCAGAAACCACTGTAGCATCTGTGAGAACAATGCCGTTCCTAAGGGCTACATAATAATTCAGAATTTAAATTTCAGATTGCACTATATCAAAAATTATATACTCTAAGTCCCCACATCTTTCTGCACAAAACAGACTTAAAAGTCCATCTGTTTCCCCACTGGAGAATTTCCCTTGAGGGAAAGGGTATTTACCAAAGGGTATTAACCAGGGCTTTGGCTTATGTCAAAAGTTTTTCTTTTTGTAATTTTCATAGTGCAGTTTTTGCTGATGTTCCAGAGGGCTCACACCTTAAATGTGTGTGGTGCAGGTTTCTGGTGAGGAACTGGTGCCACTCAGGGAGATTTGGACAAACCCAATCTTCCCTGGAGTCTTTGAGGAAAGAGGTGAATCGAAAGGTGCCAGTGCAATATTTACTGTTACAGCCATGCAGTTTCTCACTGTTCTTCCTGACTACTTTTTGATTTAGGAGTTCTGTTCTCTAAATAGTGTTTCCAAAAAGGGGAGTATGAATCTAATGGAGATCAGCTATTCTTGGTTTAAAATACTGTTTGCCTATTACGAGAATAACTCTGAGAAAGAAAACCTTTTGCAAACAGAAAAGTCTGTCCAATTCAGCACAAAAGAAGAGAAACTCCTGAACTTAGTAAGGAGGGAGGAAAAAAAAAATCATGCTTACCAGCTGCTTTGAGTCCTGGTTGGCTTGCTGCAGTCTGTTTAGAGAGTGAAGTCAGGCTATTGCATTGCTAAACTGAGGGCACAGGGAGCTGTCAGCTCAGACACTGCAGCTCCCTTTGCTATTGCGCATGCTGACCTAAAACTTGGGTTCTCCCATTAATTTTTCCTGGACATAACTGAAGTTTTGGAACAGATATATAATCCACTGGGATAGCTTGGGAAGATGGCCTTACAGGGAAAAGATGGCTTTGGGAATTGGACAGGAACTGGAGGAGCAGTGGTTTGCTGGAGAGCCTGTGGGAGAGCCTGCTCAGCCAGGGCTGTGCCTGCTGCTCTCTGCAAATTGGGAAATGCTTTAGTGGCTGCTGGAGAAAGTGTGTCCAGCTCACAGCAATGCACACACGTGGGGCTTTCAGTGTGCTAGGAAATGAATTATTGTGGAATAAGTTTGGGCTTCTCCTTTTAAACTGCAAGAGCCATTCCTGGAGGCTGGAGGCTGCTGCCACGCCAAAGAAGGGCAAAGCTGCCCCAGGGGGAGGGCAGCACGGGGGGAAAGTTCCTTTTTAAGGCACCTAAGCTTGTGCCAGCACTATTGTAAATGGCTGGAGTCATTCCAGCCCTAGGATGGCTTTGCACCTATCAAGCTTCTTGGCTTTAGGTCAAAACCAAATCTCTTTCTCCCTGTATCTTTCTCCTTCCCAAAGCAGAGGTGGAACCTTAGCTAGCAGAGGCGTTCCTCTGCAGCTGCTCTGGGACAGTTCAAAGTTAGCTAGGTGGCACCTTGGCAAAACTGAGTTCCCAAAATCATACCAGGAAAAGATTGTGTGGTGTTGGAAGTGGGCATGGACAGCTGGTGTGATTGTGAGAGGGGAAACTCATCCGAGTGAATGCCAGTTCTGGCATGGCAGCATTCTGAATTGCTGAGTTGTTTTCAAGACGTGGCTATTGGGAGGGACTAAAAAGATGTATAAATGAGCACATAAATAACTTTTTATATGGAGAGCTGGAAGTCAGCATGAGTGAATGTTAAAGCCTGAGGAGAAGGTGCAGAAGGGAGGAGCCACAGGACAACTGCCTGCCTTGTCCTCATCAAGCTCTTAGTCCAGCATTTGAAGAATATTTGTAGTTTTTGTTGGAATATGGGTATTGCATGCAATGTTGAGACTTAAAACAACCTCTCATGCAACTCCAGAAAAATACCACAGTAGTCTAGTTGGATGTGTTTTGTTATGAATGTGATTATCTAGGGCCATGTGCATTTGTGTGCATGCAATGCCAATGTTTCTGTCAAAGTCTCCTGAGCACTGAATGGAGGAGCAGGACCTTGGAACTGAAATTGAACCTGCTTTGGCTGTGAAGTGAGAGGTTTTCAGCTGCCTCTGCCCCAGGTGGGAGCAAGACAAGGCCGCTTCTCCTGTCAACTTTTGGCTTGAACCCCAAAATGTATCACTGGGATATTTGTTAGGCTGCCAGGAGCTGAGGATTGGACCTGAGGTGTTTTACAGGTAGTGCTGCAATTACCTCGTGGTCTTTCAATTCAGTTGTCAGGGAAGTACCACAGTGATAAATTTTTCATTGGTTTATCAAACATCTTCCCAAACATTATCCCTGCCTCCCAGAAGAGAGTGGAAGTTTATCTCTGGGGGTACAACCAGCTGATACAACCCCTGGCACACCTGCTTGCAGTTTTGTTGTGTTGCACACTTGGTTTGCAGGTTGGTGCTGGCTCCTGTTCCTGCTGCAGAGGGAGATCTTGTACAATGCAGAAAGCTGCTTCTGGCTTTGTGATAGGAGAACAAATCAAATGCCTTTGGCTCTGCCTGGGGACAAGCAAAGCCTGGCACCAAATGTGGGCTGTCCTGGCCGTGCCCACAGCTGCAGTGCTCAGGGACAGCACTCTGGATGGACTGAGGGGTGTTTTGGCACAGAGGAAGCTGCTGCTCACAAGTCCTGCAATGCATTCTCTGCTTTGCTCTGTGGTCACCAGCCCTCCTGTGTGGGACCCACTGCCAGTACCTACCTTGGCTACAGGCCTTGTGCTGAGCCTGTGTAAGAGCCTAAATGAGGGATGTGGGACTCCAGGTAACTTTCCAAAATGCAGTTTATTGCATACAAAATGCAGTTTATTGTATCCAAGAGTTACAGCAGCCCAGGTGGTGGGTGACAGAGCTGTGCCCACAGCTGTCAGCTCCAGCTGCAGGCAGCCCTGGAGACCCTTTGGTTTTGGTTACAATGCATTATAGACTTTTCTTTTGGTTACAATACATTATATACTTTTCTTTGCTGAGCATCTTAACACAGCAGAACCAATCTATACCTTAACTGTTATCTATAGCCTGTCATAACTACTGTAATCACCATATTCATGTTACTGTTCTCCAGTCACTAAAAGTTAGTACATTACAGTTTAAGTTAGAAGCTGTTCTTCAGTTTTCTTGCAATGGAAAATTCTGAGACCTTTTTTCTACTTGCAACATTTGGTGACTTGTTTGCCTGTGCTATCTTTCTGCTTGGTAAAAACATCTTCTTGTTTTGGGTGGGTTTATCTTTTGCTCTAAGTCATAAAAACCCTTCTAACTCACACACCCTTTGCCTCCTTGGTTAGCCAGGAAAACTGGCTCAGCAATTCTTTTCTTCTCTATCAAATCTTGCTTCCATCTCTATTCCTTCATCAGACTCTATATTTAAAAATCTTTCTGCCAAGTATACATATCTGTGAGACTTTCTTGTCAAACTTTCATCCTTCCCAACATGCCTGGATGTTTCCTCTCTTGGACCTGATGCAAGCCAACCAATATGAAAAACCCACAACTGACTTGATGGATTGTGGCTCGCAGCTTTCAGTAAGAATTAAATATAACCACAAGGTTATATTTAGCCATCTATAAACAGGAATAAAATAGAGCAGAGGCTCATTATCAGCTGTGCTCTGTCAGACCCCTGTAGCTGCCTTGGTCTCAGGGAGGCTGGGACAGCTGCCTCAGAGGGAGGCTGGTGACAGTGCAGGCCCTGTTGGCAGGGTCTGTGCCATGAGGCTGGGCCAGGAGCCCTCAGCTGCCCACACCGTCCTGTCCCAGCAGGATCAATCCAGCACCACGGTGGAGCCCAGTTCCATGGGAGCCCTCATCCCTCTGGCTGTCCCTTCCTGAGGCTGCTCTTCCTGTCCAGAGCTGCGCTCCTCCGCTGGGATCTGTGTGAGCCCTGTGCTCCCACTCACTGTCCCCAGGGGTGCCAGGTCATCCCCTCATCTTCCCTCTGGCCCTGGATACCGCATGTCCCAGAAACAACACATTCCCCACTTTGCTAAAAATGGCCCAAACTGTTGATGCTGTCTGGCAGACAGCCTGGCAGGCTGCTCCTGCTATTCTGGTGCTGTCTGGAGAGACCATGGCCTCTGTGCCAGGGTGCACATCTCCATGCCAGGGGCAATGCTGGCTCCAGCCCAGGGCACCACGAGCAGCCTGGACCAGGCCCACTGCTGTGGCCAGCCAGACCCTGCTGTGGCCAACCCTTCCTGCTGTGCAAAACACCAATCACTTGGTTTTTAAAAGTTTTAAAGTTTAATACTAATAAAATGGTTATAAAAATAGTAATATAATTAGAGTAATAATAATTTGGACAATTTGGATTAGGACAATATGAGACAACAGAAACAAAGAGTTATGGACGTCCGGGTACCTTCTTCTGGGCAACATAAGCCTGAGAGGGGACCCACATTAACAGAGGATTAACCCTTAAAAACAACAGCCTATTGCATATTCATAACCTCAATATATGATGCAAAAATTCCATTCAAACATAGTATTCTCTCTGGTCAGTGTCAGCTTCTTCCTCTGAATCCTGACAGTGTCTTCAGGGCAGCGCAAGGCGGGAAGAAGTTCATTTCTTCTCATAAGAGGGCAATAAATTCTCTTTCTCTGAAAGATTCAGGTGTCCTGTGGCTGCTATCTCACTGCGAGTCCTTTCTTCAAAGAAAGTATCCTACATAGCATAGTTTCTATTTTAACATTTTGTTATACCCTTAAACTATATTTAACACACTACTGAAGAAAATTAATACAGCATAGCTTTCTAACGTAACACATATAATATTCACTTGAATATTTGCGAAAAGCCAATCATAAAATACGCATTTTTCACACTGCTACCGCCTCATGGGCACCGGAGCAGGACAGCAGTGAGGGCTGAGGGGGCAGCTCCGCACAGAAAGCAGTGAAATGGCCGGAGCTGCCATCCCCAGACCGCGACTGCCCGCGGTCCCAGGCACTTCCCCGGCCCTGAACAGCCTTGCACTTCCCTCTAGTGGCTAATTGTTAATGGAGCTCTCCCCGTGCCCGGCCCGAGGCTGGCAGCCCGCTCCTGTGCGCCCTCAGGGCCTGCTCAGCCCTTCCCCCTCAGTGCCAGCAGGGAGGCAGAAGGGCCGCGGCCATGCCGTGTGGCACAGCCTTTCCTGTCACACCTCACGGGTTTGTTTGTAATTCCCATTAATTACAAACTCATGGCCCTGATGCTCCCCCTGGGTTTTTCTCCATGAGCGTGAGGAGGTGGCACAGGTCTGTGACAGTGTTCACAGGGGTTCTTGGATGAGGGAAGAGACGAGAATGTTGACTCTGCGTTTCAGAAGGCTTATTATTTTATGATATATATTACATTAAAACTATACTAAAAGAATAGAAGTAAAGGTTTCATCAGAAGGTTAGCTAAGAATAGAAAGGAATGAATGACAACAAAACTTCAATCTCGGACAGAGAGTCCAAGCCAGCTGACTGTGATTGGCCATTAATTAGAAACAACCACACCAGACCAATCCCAGATGCACCTGTTGCATTCCACAGCAGCAGATAACCATTGTTTACATTTTGTTCCTGAGGCCTCCCAGCTTCTCAGGAGGAAAATCCTAAGGAAAGGATTTTTCACATAAGATGTCTGTGACACAGGCCCAAGGTGGCTGCTCACCCGAGCCCATGGCAGTAATGAGGGGTGGGGGACCGGAGGCCTCTGGAAGTCAGGAGCCCACAGGAGCCATGACTTCTTCCCATCACATTTTGCTGTGCATTGTGCAAGGCCAGCAGAACAGTTTTATTTGGCCACAAGGGATTTTCCATTCACTGAGGGATGGATCCCCAACCCCAGCCCAACCTCTGCTGGCCATTAGCTGACTCCCTGCCTGTTGCAGGTGAGGGATGTGCCATGTGCCACGGTGTGGCTCTGGCACTGGTCTGTGGGGCCTGGGGCTCTTCTCCCAGTGCTGGATTCTCCTGTAGCGTCATCCAGGGATGCTGAGCCTGCCCTTGGTTCTTGGGACAAGGGGACACACCACACTGGGTGGGCTGGGGGGCCCTGGCCCTGGCTGAGGACATGGCACCCACTGCCACGCTCTGCCTTTGCTCGGGGCCAGCCTGCCCAGCGCTGGGGCTCCTGCTTTCCCGGCTCATTTCACACAGACAAACGGGCTCCTTTCCTCCCTCTGATGGGCAGCTCCGACAGAGCAGCTCCCTGCCAGGCTTGAGCAACAGTGCATTTCTCTTCTTGGCCATTGCAAACAGACTTCCCTAGCCTCAGGGGAGCCCTGCTTGCCTCCTAACGAGGAGAGGGATCTTGGCACAGCAAGAGTTCTCATGCCAAGGGACATTGAGACGTTTTGTCCAGGAAGCAGAGCCCTGTAAATACTGCCCAGAGCTCCTGGTATTGAGTCACAGCTGTTCCCAGGGCTCTTTTGTGCTCTCTGAGCTCAGGGTGCTGCTTTGGCCTCCCCGGGCTGGCCAGGGCAACCAGAGGGTTCTGCATGATGGCATCCAGCTCCCCTCTGCTCCACTGGGCCAGGCACTGGCTGCTTTCACAGAACCACAGAACCACAGAAACACAGAACGACAGAACCACAGAATCACAGAACCACAGAATCCCAGTACCACAGAATAATGAGGTTGGAAGAGACCTCTAAGATCATCCAGTCCAACCTATGCTCTAACACCTCAACTAGACTAGAGCACCCAGTGCCATGTCCAGCTTTTGTTAAACACACCCAGAGATGGTGATTCTGCCACCTCCCTGGGAAGAGCATTCCAGTGCTTTATTACTTCCAGCACAGCCCGGGCTCGTCCGGGTCTCCCTCTGGGCTGGAAGGAGCTGTGCAGGGAGCAGAATGAGCTCAGTCCTCTGTGTGTGGGTCACCCCTGTGAGTGCCTCCCCTCCAAACCCCCCAGTTTTCACCCCTGCAGGGATGGCATCTTCCGCCAGGCACCTGAGAGCGCACCTCAGCCTGGCTGAGCTGTTAATGAGCGACTTAATGAGGCTGCCACTTGCCCGTTCAAATGAGCAGCTTGTCAGAGCTCAGTGCATCCCTCTGGGTGTCCAGAGTTGCCGAGGACCCCGCTGGGGGGCTTGGAGACCCTGGCATGCTGTCCAGAACACCTGGGGATTTGATTATGATCTTGGAGCAAGTTGCCAGCTTGGTATTAGGGCATGAAAGTCACACAGGTTTGAATGGTGTAATAACAAAATGATCACAGGGTGAAAATGTAGAGCTTAGGATTTTTGGTATGGGGGCTATGGGGACAAAATGGAGGAACTTGGGCGTGTCCAGCCTTTCTTCTTCTTCTTCTTCTTCTTCTTCTTCTTCTTCTTCTTCTTCTTCTTCTTCTTCTTCTTCTTCTTCTTCTTCTTCTTCTTCTTCTCCTCCTCCTCCTCCTCCTTCTCCACCTTCATCTTCGCCTTCTTCGCTTTCTCCGCCTTTGCCTTTGCCTTCACCTTCGCCTTTGCTTTCTCCTCCTCCTTCTCCTTCTCCTTCTCCTTCTCCTTCTCCTTCTCCTTCTCCTTCTCCTTCTCCTTCTTCTCCTCCTCCTCCTCTATTTTCTGCAGTGATGTTGGCACTTTGGGATTGGTTTAGAGTAGAAGCTCACTGTCTAACACAGGTGATAGGTATTAGGAATTAAGTGTAAATATGTTATATGTAGTTTGTAGTATAAAAGGACAACACAGAGTGCCTGTGGCTGCCCTGCTGAGCAGATCTCGGCTGGGCAGAAAGAAAATTTTATAGATAAGAATTAATAAACAACCTCAAGACCAAAAAGTGAAGAGTCCAGACTCGTTCTTCGGTTGTGTGGGCCAAAGCAGAGACATCCTGCACATCTCGGGGCAGCAAATATCAACAGCAACCTGAGAGCAGCTCAGCGCAGGCAGGGCCAGCAGCTCCCCCCGCAGCCTCAGCGGCACCGCATTCTTACAGAGCCCAGGAATTGTTCATTATGAGAGCGTGTCTGAGTCACTGAGGCAAGGAGAAGCGCATTTCCTTCGCCCGGAGGAGCGATCCGAGGCAGCCCCTGCGCTGCTCGGACAATAGATGGAGCTCCCTGCCCGATCCCCGCACGCCCGGCCGGGGATGCCCGAGCGGGGATGCCCCAAGGAGCCCCCGGGCTCGGGGACAGCCCCGGGACCCTCGGGGACAGCCAGACCCTTTTCTCTGCAGGTGGGTGGGCAGTAGGGGGTGAGGGAGACGTGACCCCAGCCAGCTGGAAACAAAATGGAAGAGGAGAATTGGAGTTTTCTGGAGCTTTGCAACATTTGTGCATTTTGGTGGAGGCAATCCCAGCACAATTTCCATGGTCTTCCCAGCCTGCATCACACTTCTGTCCTTTCTAAAGAGGTGGGGGCTCTTAAAGAGAGGGGCTCCCAGTCCCCTATTTTTCTTCACGTTTGGCTGCTGAGGGACAGAAATTGCATCATCTCCCCTTGTCACCACTTCCCATCACTGAACATGTCTCTTCTTTCAGGCTCCACACCTGCTGCTCTCAGCCTGGGGTGTCTCAGTGTTTTTGGGGTGTCCAGAGGACTGCACAAACCAGAAGAGTGTATTTGCTCTGGGTCTGATGGCAGAGGAGCATGTGGATCCCCAAAACCCCACGTGCCTGGTGTCTCCATGCTGGGGCCCAGTGCAGGCAGCAAGGAGCCCTGGCATGCTGGAACTCCTGGTATGGGGGTGTCAGGGTGTCCCCAGCCCTACACACAGCAGCCAGCTGGGATCAGGACTCCTCACAAGGGGATTTTCCTTTCCTCTCTCTGTTCCTTTCCCCCAGACATGGCACAGGGCTCAGCCAGGGAGCAGGCAGGGCTCCTCATGGCTCCACAAACCACAGCCCTCACCTGCAGTGTTTGGAGGCCCTGCCTGGTGCCAGCCCTGTGCCCTCCATGCCCGTGGTCACCCCAGCACAGGGGTGGAAGTCAGGAGCCCACAGGGGTCATCACTCCTTCCTGTCACACTTTGCTGTGCATTGTGCAAGGAGTTTTTGGCCACAAGGGATTTTCCATTCTCTCAGTTATGGATCCCCAGCCCCAGCTGTGGATCTGCTGGGCTTTAGGAGCCAACCCTGTTGTCTCTCTCACTTTTCTTTGAGATGATTATTTTAACCATTTCCTCAGGTTGTATCTGCATTAGCTGACCCTCTGCCTTTTGCAGATGAGGGATGTGCCATGTGCCATGTGCCATGTGCCATGTGCCACGGGGTGGCTTTGGCACTGGCCTGTGGGGCCTGGGGTCCTTTTCCCAGTGCTGGACTCTCCTGGATTCTCATCCAGCTGCCAGTGAGACTGAGGCACTGTGGTCTCACATCAGTCCCTGCCTGCCTTCCTGAGAGTCTGTGCTCAAATTCAATAACCTTTGAAAACACCACTGAGGTGCTAAGGGATAACAGTTGGCTTGTTTCTCTCATCTACAAAATCTATTCACTTAGAAATGAGGATGTGATTAATTAAAGGCATTAGGAATATTGCGTTGTCTATAAAGTGGAATATCATTGCTTAATTTCAGTGATGCATATTTCTATAGAAAGAAACTATACATCTATTAAAAAATTATTTCCCTGTGTTTTTAGTTTGGGCATAAATAATCCCAAAGTGGTCTTTGGGAAGTCACAGAGAATGACACATCTGTGGCACTTTTGATAGGGCATTTCTTTGTGCTTTCCAGGAGGTGTTTGTGTTTACTGTAGGACTAATAAAGTGTCTTCAATTATTCATTTTTATGAGCACTTGTTCTCCTGACTTGAGCAGTCAAAGCCACACTGTCACTGGTTTTAGCAGTAAATTGTGGGGCTTTTTCTGCAGTCAAATGACTTTGCCTCTCTTCCACATGAAAAACAATGGTGGTTCACTCAGCCATCCCATTTTATATGATCCTGGCTTTGGAAAGCACCTTTGGAAGGCACCTTTGGAAGGCAGTCTGGCAGCTCAGGTGGCAGCTGGCTGACCCAGCAGCCTTGCCCTGTGGCTGCCAGGAGTGAGCTGGACAAGCAGATCTGGGGGCTGGGAGCAGACTGGGGGCCTCAACACCCTGTCCCAGCAGATGTGAGGAGCTGCAGGAGCTCTGGAGGATTGACAGGACACACTCAGGCTATGGTCAGCAGCCTGGTGAGAGCTTCATGCTTGCAGCCTGGCCTGGGCAGAGCTATGACCTGATGTTTGAAAATCCTGTACAAACACACACACAAAACTCGTGCTGGTTTGTGCCAGTGCCCCTGAGCAGGAGCTCAGTCATGGCTGGGTGCCAGGGACCTGGCAGAACATGGGTTCTGGGCACACAGCACCCTTTGTGCTGTTCCCCTGGGCTGGAGGCAGCTTCCATGCTCACACGGCAGTCCTGGGGGATCTGTGTGGGAGCCCAGCACATCCCTGTGGCTGTCCAGGATGGCCAGGACCCTGCCAGGGGGCTCAGAGACCCTGGCACAGAGCCCAAAACACCTGTGGGTTTGATTGTGACCCGTGGAGCAAATTACCAACCTTATATGAAGATCTGCAAGTCACAACAGTTTAGGTAGAATAATAGTGAAGTTATCACGGGGTGGAAAAGTAGATTTTGGGGTTTTGGTATGGGGGTTCAGGAGGCAAGATGGAGGGATCTGGGTGTGTCCAGCCTTTCTCCTTCTTCTTCTTCTTGGCCTCCATCTTCTGCTGTGATGGTGGCACTGACAGATTGGTTTAGAGTAGAAGCTCACTGTCTAACACAGGTGATAGGTATTGGAAAGTAATTCCAAAAAACATTCTATTTGTAGATTTTAGTATAAAGGCATAACACTGCCCTGGGGGCAGGCAGAGTGCCTGGAACTGTCCTGCTGGATGGACCTGGGCAGGGCAGGAGGAAATTTTTTATAGATAAGATACAATAAACAACCTTGAGACCAAGAAATGAAGAGCCCTGACTCCTTCTCCAAGTGCTCGGGCAGGGAAAAGAGACTTTTAACATTCTCGGGGTCACAGTGACCTGAAAGACCCTGAGAGACCTGGACACCAAAGCCACGGGCAAACCAGATGTCCTGAGCCCTGCTGCCACTGTACCCAGCCTCCTGCTCCTGCCGTGCCCTGGCTGTCCCCCTGGCAGGATGGGTGCCCTGGTGTGCTGGGCTCTGATCCTGCCACCTTGGCATCACTGGAGTCTCTCCTGCAAAAGCTGTAGGGCTGGACAGGCGGGTGGGAGTGAAAGTGCTCCTATATAAAACACATTTCCTGGTACTCCTTTAGGGGTTTTTAATGTGATTCGTATGTCCCTGCCTGGCCCATCGCCCACAGCCAGGCTCTCCCCTCCCTCCTGCTCCTGACTGCAGTGTTTTCTGTGGATTGGGTTCAACTGGATAATTTCATCTCCTTTGTATTTATAATCCCTGTGAGGGTGGTGTCTTTAACAAAGGCTATTCCTTCTCATTGCTTTGGCAAAGCAAGCAGCAGCTCCCTGCTGTGTCTCTGCTCAGATGACACAGAGGTTCTCTGAACAGCAAAGAGAGAAAACAAAAAAGAAACAGCTTAAATGCTTTCTTTTTCCAGGCAGCTGCACATATCCACCTCATGATACCCATATCCACCTCATGGAAAATTCCCCCCAGTGCTTTAGATTTTTCCTTTTCATGTGCCTGCATCCACAAGGCTCTGCCCGTGAAGCACACTGCTGGCTCGTGGTGGAGGTGGGGACATCAGAGAAAGTGTCTGGCAGGAGGAGAGGAGTGAGAAAGGGCCTTTTTTTCCCCACAGCCAAAGAGGAAAGAGTAAGGAAATGCAGAGAATCCAAATGAGGTATGATATAGGTATTCTTCATGAGAAACACCCCAGGGCCAAGCGGCTCAGCTCAAAAGTAATTTAATTCCTATAATGGCACAAGCCATTCCTGTGCTTGATCAAAGCTGCAAACTGGAGGCAGAAATGGCACTGCCTCATTTTCCCCCAGCAGGGCAGGGCACCAGTGCCCACTGACCCCAGGCCCTTTGCATCCCACTGGCTCTCTCAGCAGGGAAACCCTTGGCAAACTTCCACCAGTGTCCTTGGAGGGCACTGCTGGTGGGCACTGAGACCTCACCTGCCCTGTGTGGCTGTGCAGCTCTGCTCTGCCTCCCCAAAATGCAGGTGTCACTTGTGCCCAGATGTGCCAGTGCCATCCCTGTCCATGCTGGGCTTCTGGGGGCATGTGCAGCAGCACAGGGCAAAATCCAGCCCCTGAACCCCACTGCTTGTTTGTTTGTTTGTTTGTTGTGTCTTGGCTTTCTCTCAGCAAATATTTGTATGCAGCTGAACCAGAAATAATTGCTCCCAGCTCTGCCATGGGGGTTTGTGATGAGCATGTGTGCCACAGATAATCTGGGTGCTTTTGTGCTCAGTGGCTCTCGCATCTCCCACTGCATCGCTTTTGTTTCTGGGTTCTTTTGTCTCCCACTCTCCCCTCAGTGCATGGTGCCTTTCCTGATACCTCAGAAAATATCTGACTTCATGCCTTGGTCATTTTCTGTATTTGTGTCTGGAAAGCAGAAAAGCAGCATCTCTGCATGTGTCCCCTGGTGACTGCTGCTCACACAGCATGTCTTTATGGTTCAATTAAAAATGTCATTACATTTCCCAGCACACCCTGCCACCATCCTGGCAAAGCATTTGCTACCTTGATAGCATTTTCCAGTTTGGGAGTGCAAGGTATTATACCAGCCCTTCCCTCTGGGACAGGGAATGACTGCAAAATGTTGTGGCTGCACTGCATTGACTCCAAAATACAGATTTTCTGACACGTGGACTCCAAAATGCAGAGTCTCTTTGAAATAGAGACAAATGTAGCCCCAAGGATGTTGCCAAAGCATTTCTCCAATAATGACATTACCTGATTTTTGAAGAGGAATAAATACAATTAAATTAACCACAAAGTTCTCTTCTTCTCCCAAAACACTTCCACCACCTCACCTGGGACACAGTGTTCTCCTTGGCCATTTATGTCCAAAGATTTGGCTCTCCTGCTTCCCAGAGCAGCTTTGTCACCTGCAGGAAGCTTTCATACATGCTTATCAAAGAGAAGCATGGGCCATGCTGCATTGCCCAAAAGAAATATTCTTCTGTCTCTGTCCTGATAACTTTACCCAGCTTTGTTACTCTTGTTTCTGACACTCTTTGGGCAGTGTTTGCTTTTTCCTCACCTTCTGCACATTCAGTTTGTTACTTGCAACCAGTCCTGAGCATGACAGCGCTGAAATATTATTTTCCACTGTGGTGTTTGTGAGGGTCCCCAGGACGAGGTGAGAGATGAGAATCTGACTCCTTGTTCTTAGAAGGCTGATATATTATATTATATTATATTATATTATATTATATTATATTATATTATATTATATTATATTATATTATATTATATTATATTATATTATATTATATTATATTATATTATATTATATTATATTATATTATATCATATCATATCATATCATATCATATCATATCATATCATATCATATTATTATGCTATAGAAAGAGAAAGGATACATCAGGAGGCTTAACAAAAATGAATAATAAAAACTCAGCTGACTCAGTCTGACACAGTTGGACTATGATTGGTCATTAATTAAAAACAATTCACATGGAACCAATCCAACATTCACCTGTTGGTAATCAATGTCCAAGCCACATTTCAAAGCAGCAAACACAGGAGCAGCAATCAGATAATTTTTGTTTTCATTCTTCTCTGAGGCTTCTCAGCTTCCCAGGAGAAAATCCTGGGCAAAGAGGATTTTTCAGGAAATATCATGGTGACGTTCCACTGCTAGTGTCAGATGGCAGCATCCACCAACCTGCACGGCCAGTGACAGGGCTATGGTGGGGACCTTCTGCATGCTGAGAAGGTCCTCACTCAGTTACTCTGTTCTCTAAGAGGGTTGTTAAGATGCTGCTGTTGCCTTTTAAACCAGGGCCAGTCTTTCAGAAGCTTCTGGTTGTGTTTTTCTATTGCTTATCAGCACATCAGTGTATTGCTTATATTACTCTAAGGTTTATGGTGTCCCTCCTGCCTGCGGAAGGGCTGGGGCACAAGGTGTAGCGCAAAGGGCTGTTTCCTAAAGCAGTGCCTTCCTAAGAACACAGAGAGATCTTAGGGTGGGATGAGGTCGGTTGTTTTTACCCCTGGAGGAAATCAGCTGAGGCCTCCAGTGTGGAAAAGCACCTGCTGCCTGCCTCACCACCAAATGTAACCTCTCACAGTAAGCTCAGGGAAATGTCTGCTCTGCACACTGGTTTAGCTCTCAGCACAGGCAAGCATTGTCATCCTTTGAGTTTTCATAGAGCAGGAGCCAACTCTGTTGTCTCTCTCGCTTTTCTTTGAGATGATTATTGTAACCATTTCCTCGGTTTACACCTGCACCATGCACACGTGGCAGCTCTGCTCACAGGTTGGCCCTGCTCTGACCTCTCTTTATTCCCACCATCTCCATGCTTCTTCTGACTGCCTTTTTGCTTGGTGTGGATTTTGCAGGAAGCATTTCCTCAGAGCTCCTGTTTCTGCCTCCTTTGGCAGGTTCCTGTGGTTTCCATGCTGTGATATTTCTCTCCTTTCCTGTGGTCTGCTGTGATATTTCTCTTCTTCCCCAGCCAGCCATGCAGCCCCCCCTCCTTCTTGTGCCGTGCACGCTGCCCTGTTCCAGCTGGGGATTTCTGTATTTGAGAAGGAATATTCTGGCAATCTCCACTTTTAAATTTCTGAGCCCATTGCACCCTGAGTGAAGAATTCCCCTGTCCTCCAGAGGAGAACATATCATTTGGTTGCTTTTGCACTCTATATAAAAGCTTACAAGTTTCCTGCTCCTGGTGTTTCTCTTAAATCCAACATTTTTCAAAGTTTGATCAATGAATGCAGTATCTTTAAAATCTCTGTGGCACACTACAATAACCTGCTTATTCTTCTCCATTTAACTTTTGAGCAGAGCTCCTGCCTCTGATTTAGACATATTCAATAAAAATGCAGCTTTCATTCATCTCCCATTTCAGGCTCCCTTTGCCTCCTTGAAAAGCTGAAGTTTCTGCTTGAATTTTTTTCAATTGTCACAAGTATTTTGAGGAGGCTGAGGTATTTTAGATTTTACAGCTACTCTCTTCCACATTCCATACCTGCTTTTCCCACCTGTTGCCATGTTGTGTGATTAGAACCTCACCTTTTGTCCCCTGCAGCATTGTGATCTCTAGGAAGCACTTTGCAATGTGATTTGGACAAGTCACCCATATAATGTAGGGAAAGATTTCCCTCCGTTTGAAAGGGAAAGTTGTGGGGAAAGGTTTCTCTTCGTTTGCAGCTGCTGAAATAACAACTGCTCTAAACCCAGAGCACCTTTCAGCTGCAGCCTTCTGCCATTTGCAGTCCCAGCCCTTTTCAGATGGGTTGCAGCCCTCAGCTCCTCCTGCAGCTCTGTGCCCAGGGATGTGTGCTGAGCCTGGCCCTGCCCCTGGGGGTGAATATTCACATGTGACAGAATGGGGCCAGGGCTGCAGGTGGCTCTTTGCCAGCACGCTCACAGCAGCCTGGGGAAAGCTCCACTGCTCCTCCAAGGAAGGTGCTGCCCAGGCCAGCTCCCTCTGCCCAGCCAGACACAGGCAGGGGTGTAACACAGGGAAAATCAAGGCACAAATATTCCCCAAAACAATTCTTATCATTTGCTGTGCCTGTGTTTGTGCCAAAGCAGAATGCAATGTGGAGATTGTTTACCCAGAGTGATGGGGTTTTGTTCCCTTGGCCTGTCAGGGCCAGCTGTGTGTGTGTGTGTGTCAGGGCTGTTGGGTGACAATCATGAGATTCTGTGTGGTGGTGTTCACAGGGGTCTCAGGATGAGAGAAGAGATGAGAATCTTTACTCCATGATTCAGAAGGCTGATTTATTATTTTATGATATCTATTATATTAAAAGAAAATTATATATTAAAACTATACTAAAAGAATAGAAGAAAGGATTTCATCAGAAGGCTTGAAAGGAATGGAATGGAATGATAATTAAATCTTGTGATTAACCGGAGAGTCTGAGCCAGCTGACTGACTGGCCATTAGTGAAAAACAACCACATGAGACCAATCAAAGATGCAACTGTTGCATTCCACATTCCAATAATAATTATTGCAGATAATTATTATTTTCCTTTTCTTCTGAGGCCTCTCAGCTTCTCAGGAGAAAAAGATCCTAACAAAAGGATTTTTCATTAAATATGTCTGTGACAGTTCTGTGCAGGGTTGAGTGCTTGGCAGATCCAGTTTAGATGTAATGTAATATAATGTAATATAGTATAGAATAATATATTATAATAAAGTAATTAATTAGCCTTCTGATATCAGTGGAGTCAGATGCATCATTCTCTCTCCCCTCATCGGGGGCTGCCTGCAAATTCAATAGTGGGGGCTCTGGTGCTCATCCTCCTGCTGCATGGCAAAGGCTGGTGGCCACACATCCTCCCCTTGGGGACATTTGGCTTCACCAGCCCTGCAGTAAATCAGGGCCAAATCTGCTGCCAGAGGTCAGTGGGGGATGCACCATGCAGCCGTGGAAACCGGAAATGGTAAGAGGCAAAAGTTATTTTTAGAGCTCAGTTTCAGGCCATTGAGAAAGTGAAGAGTTATTTGTTGTTCTTATCTTAGTGAGGCTTTCCTTCCTGTGTTATTGTAGGTATTGCAGAAGCCATCTTCCTTTGTGAAGCTCATTTCTGCAAGATCTTTTCTCAGTTCACAGCTTCCCCTTCCCACTGCAGTGTGTAAAAGGTTCTCCAGCCACATCTGACTATGAAGTTGTATTTGAAAAGAAGAGATGCCAGAGAGGTGGGCGGGGGGGAGCAAGGATAAACCCCATTTAGGGCTGTGAGGTTTGGGATTTGCAGTTGATGTCTTGTCTGAGCATGAACAGATGGGAGGAGAAAGCTCCAGAAGAGGCAGAGAGCACAGTGAACAGCCTCATGGGCACGGATGGGCATGTGGAGGGGCAGAGCCTGGGCTGGGCAGCACATCTCAGGGTGCTGGCATCCAGGGAGGGGCTGCTGTGCACCCCAAAGGACACCCTTGGAGACTGGAGTAAGCAGGCTTGGTCTGAGCTTTTCTTCCATTCAGTGTTAAGAAACATCTATTTGATCATCTTCTCTGGCATGGGGAAATTCTAAGCAAATAGATTTGGTGACACTTAGAATTCTTAGAAAAAGTATAAAGGGTGCAGGAGAGGGGAGGGCTGTGTTCCCTGTGTTCTGAGCTGGCCAGGCTGCAAGGGCTGATGCTCTGCACCCTTCTTTAATTAGACAGTTAATCACAGCACTACCTTTGGAGGGCAGGCCTTGCCCCTGGGGGCCCAGTGCTCCTGCAGACATCCTGGGAGGATTGGGGGGAGCCTTTGTTCACTGAGCACTACGAGTGTTCTGTGACATTTCCTGCAGCCCATGGATCCACATCACTGCTCACCTCCCTCCATCTTGTGGAGTCAGCAGCCACTTCCCTGGCAGGAGATAAATCATCCTTGGAATGGCAGCCCCCAGATCAGGGTGTTTTGCTGAGCAGATCTTGAAGGCACCACAGCCCTGGTGCCTTCCATGCCACCACCCGAGGGCTGGCATGGAATCCTGCCACCCCTTCCCTTGCCTTGGGACTGTCTCCACACAAGTCCGTGGGGAAGGCTGTGCTGCCTTTGCCCTCTCAAGCAGGAGGAGAGGACTTGGCCTGAAGCTTGTGCACCTCCTCATGTGCTGTACAGCTGTGGAAATGAAGGAGAGCACTATTGTATTTGCTGGGAAATGCCTCGATGAAGGCAGGAATGATGGGTCTGACTCCATGTTCTCAGAAGGCTAATTTATTATTTTATAATACTATATTATATTAGAGAATACTGTACTATACTAAAGAATACAGGAAGGATACTTACAGAAGGCTGAAAAGATAATAATGAAAACTCCTGACTCTTTCCAGCCATGATTGGCCAAAGAGTGAAAACAACTCCCAGCAGAATCCAATGGAACAATCACCTGTGGGTGAACAATCTCCAAACACATTCCACATGAGCACAACACAGGAGAAGCAAATGAGATCAGAATTGTTTTCCTTTTCTCTGAGGCTCCTCAGCTTCCCAGGAGAAAAAACCTGGCTGAAGGAATTTTTTCAGCGAATGTGAATGCCACAGAGCAGGAGCTCAGAGGATGCCAAGCTCCTGAGCTGGCCATGAAGAGCTGGCCATGTGCTTGAGCCTGGAGAGTCACTGCTTCCCACAGAGAGGGGCTTGGCTGTGCCATTGACAGAAACCGTGCCAGGGATTCTGCCCATGCCTGGAAAAGATGGAATTGGGACTGCCTGAGGCCAAGATTGGCTTCCCTGCTTCCTCTTGGCCTGTCTGGCAGAGAAAGCGTGGGCAAGAGGCTGCATGGGGCAGGGGAGGCATTGCTGAGGAGCCTGCAGCTCCAGAAATGCTTCAGAAAGCCATGATCCCAGCCAGGCAGGCATAAAAATAACATGTGGAAAGGTTATGTGGCATGGAGACAGGATCAAGTCACAAGAGTTCAGAATCTAATGGGAGCAAAAGAGCCCAAGTGTTGGAGATATGAGAAAGGCACCCTACAAGACAGTGTGGGCATGGGGGCTGAAGTGTTTCTTGTTAGAAGTGAGAATATGGGAAGAGAAAGAGGAGAAGGCTGTTGTAATACCTGTAGGAACAAGGTGCTAAATGCATGAAAAACAAAATTGTAATGGCATTAAAAATAAAATATATCAGGAAAGCACAGGCCAAGCAGGCAGCACTTAAAACGTGTGAAAGAAAATAGTTATAACAGCTGTGAAAAAAATATGATCCTACACACCCAAATGATGGTAGAGGAGTGGGGTTATTGTTGGCACTATAAAAAAATCAAAGTAACTGGGGTCAGTCTTGCAGAAAGCAGTGAGTGAGACAGAGACTGTTTTAGGAACAGGCTGAAGTTCCTCTGATATTTGCGCTTCAGCAGCTGGAAAATGAAACAGGGTAGGAAGTGAGCGGGGAATGGAAAATGTTTGCCAGTTAGCTCAACTTTAGGAAGTTCCCTCTTAGTTTTGTGAGGAAGGAAAGCAGTGAAATCACAGTGAAAGCAGCAGCAATCTCCCAGACGTGTGCAGGGTGGGAGATTTCTGTATTCCTCATCAGTCTGGGAAGGAGGTGACAGTTTTAAGTCAGTGCCAAGAGGAGACTGTTTGGTTTTTTTTTTTTTTTTTTTTTTATTTTCCACACTGCATTTAAACCTCGTGCACCAGGCCATGGCTGCTCTGTCTGAAGAGGTGTGACAGCTGCTGAGGGGCACACAGGGCACATCTGGCAGAGCTGAGCTGGCACAGTGAGGGCACAGGAGCAGAGGGGTGATGCTTTCCAAGGCAGGGCAGCTGGGGGGACCCAGGGTGTGCTCTGAGCACAACCCTCTGTGCCCAGGGACAGTCAGGGCTGGGGACTGGACCCCTCTTTGGATCAGGCACTTTGAACAGGTACCCACAGGAAGATTGTTGCAGACATCTTTTATGAAAATCCTTTCCTTAGGATTTTTCCTCCTGAGAAGCTGGGAGGCCTCAGGAACAAAATGTAAACAATGGTTATCTGCTGCTGTGGAATGCAACAGGTGCATCTGGGATTGGTCTCATGTGGTTGTTGCTAATTAATGGCCAATCACAGTCAGCTGGCTCAGACAGAGAGTCTGGGACAGCTGCCTTTGTTATTCAGTCCTTTCTATTCTTAGCTTAGCCAGCCTTCTGAGATGAAACCTTTCCTTCTATTCTTTTAGTATAGTTTTATGTAATATATATCATAAAATAATACATCAAGCCTTCTGAAACATGGAGTCAGATCCTCGTGTCTTCCCTCATCCTTGTACCCCTGTGAACACGGTCACAACTGAGCTCCTTGAGTATTCTGAGTGGTGTTAAAGTGGTTCTGTGTGGATGCTTGGGAGGCACCCCCACATCCTCACTTAACCACTTCTAAAGCAAACCAGAGTGAATGGCATGGGCAGGGTGGCCTTAGGAGGAAGGAGTGCTGCCTCCCAAAGGCTCAGCTTGTGACTCTAGTCTTGCAGTTCAATGTAGCAGTCAGTGTAAATCACTGTCTGAAATTCCTGTACATGCCTTATCAACCAGTGACATCTTTATTTACCCTGACTCCTTATTTATCAGAAATCCCAAGGTCAGAGAAGAATCCTGCATGTTTTCCTTCAGCAGTATAAAACCCCTTCTCTCCTCCCTCAGCTACATGCTTCCCAGTGGTCCCCAGGGTAATTCTGGTGCTTTCTGGGGTACTAGAAAATGCCCTGGTGCTCGTGGGCATCCTGCAGGGCAGGGTTTGCCACCAGCAGCTTTCCACAGCACCCCCCTGCAGCCAGAGCTCTGCTGTGCCCCTTGAATCCTGTCCAGCACAGGGAGCAGTCCCTCCTGGTGCCCGGCAGCACAGAGGATGTGGCAGCACCAGGGCACAGGTATAATCTGACCAGCAGAGCCTGCACTGTGCAGGACAGTGGGAAAAGGGAAGGGTTTTGTGGATCCTGGCCCACAGGTGTAACCTGTAGAACCTAGAGTTCAAATGTTTTATTTTGGTTACTTTGATGCCTGGAGAGGCTGCCTGGAACAGAGGTTAGACGGTGTTAAAGGAATAAAGTAGGGGTTTATTTAAAGGCCTTCAAAGGACACACCTTGGGCAGCACAAGAGCCTGGCCAGGGCTCCACCCAAGGTGGATCCAGGGTCAAGAGTTTTCACACTTTCAATAAGTTTTGGTCCATTTCCTTGTTGGGGTTAATTGTCCAATTACAGCTGCAGGTTATGCAGTCCTGTCGCAGACATCTTTTATGAAAAATCCTTTCTTTAGGATTTTTCCTCCTGAGAAGCTGAGAAGCCTCAGGAACAAAATGTAAACAATGATTATCTGCTGCTGTGGAATGCAACAGGTAGATCTTTGATTAGGCTTAGATGTTTGTAATTAATGGCCAATCACAGTCAGCTGGCTCAGACAGAAAGCCAAGCCACAAACCTCTGTTATCATTCTTTGCTATTCTATTCTTAGCCAGCCTTCAGATGAAACACTTTCTCCTATTCTTTTTGTATAGTTTTAATGTAATATATATCATAAAATAATAAATCAAGCCTTCTGAAACATGGAGTCAGATCCTCATCTCTTCCCCAATCCGAAAACCCCTGTGACCATCATCACACAGTCCCATCCTCCCAATTTGCTCTCCTCAATTTGCTGGTTTTTTACACTTTTTGGGCCTGGAGCTGCAATGGTGTCCTTGGTTCTGGGCTGGAAAAGGATTGTTCTGTGTGACTGAGCTGTGAGGAGAACTGCTGACACTTCATATGAAGTTCAGAGTCACACACCAATGCAGTACAGAATGTGGAAAATATGAAAGCTCAAACTCAAGGCATCAACTCTGACAAGTCACACTGCTGAAGTTTCACAAGGAAGTGCTGGCTCTGTCTTGCACCATGTGCACAGCATGAGGGGAGCCACACTTCCAACAGCAGGGCTAAAAATCTATCTGGGTGTGCTGCTTTTCATTCTGTTAATGCACTTTGTGAAAAACAGAGTTCACTCCTTAGAATTTCTAGAAGTTTAATAATAGAATAAAAAAAGGACAATATTTCCAGCCCTGGGGTGCTTTTGATGAATGGCCAAAGAGCACACCAAAAACTTTAAATCATGTTCTCTATATACAGTTACATTGCTGGGGTTACATGCATATTCATTAGCTTATACATTATTTAAACATTCCTGAGAGCTTTTGATGTTACTAGGATTCCTTGTGTTTAGGTTTCCCATGTGACTCATCTGCATGACATCCTGAGATCAAGTCAATAAATTTTATTCCTTCCCGTGGTTTCATCCCCATTGTTTCACACTTTTCTGATAAAGAGGAGTTAATGAGCTCTTCTCTGAGTCTTCTCTGGTCTCAGGTCACTGTTATCACTTGGAGAGGTCAGTCCATGGCTGGATTTACACTCTTCTCTTAATTACACAAAATCCTTTTCACACCTTATGTATTGTGGTGGTGTTGGGTCCCCAGAACGAGGTGAGAGATGAGAATTTGACTGCATGTTCTCAGAAGGCTGATGTATTATGATATGATATTATATTAAAATAAATTATATACTAAAACTATATGAAAGAAAGAGAAAGGATACACCAGAAGGCTTAACAAGAATTTTACTAAAATTAAAAAATTTTAAATAAAAACCTGTGAGAGACCAGAGTCCCAACACAGCTGGACTGGAATTGGTCATTAATTAAAAACAATTCACATGGAACCAATTAAAGATGCACCTGTTGGTGAGCAACCTCCAGACCACATTCCAAGCAATCAGATAATTATTGTTTACATTTCTTTTCTGAGGCTTCTCAGGAGAAAAATCCTGGTGAAGGGATTTTTCAGAAATATCATGGTGACACTAATGTTTTGCTAAGGTCTATAGTACAGTTTGTTCATCACACCACTATTTCTATAAGTGATACATAGATATCATATTCATTACACTACTATTTCTATGAGCAATACAGGGCATACTTAAGCTGATGGATTATATTATATTATATTATATTATATTATATTATATTATATTATATTATATTATATTATATTATATTATATTATATTATATTATATTATATTATATTATATTATATTATATATCATATCATATCACATCACATAATATCATATCATATTATTATTAAGCAGCTAAAAAAAGTTATAATTTTACCATATCTAAATACTTATGGTGAATGACAATACATAAATGCTAAAGCAAATATTATCTGGTCATTTTTACCAACCTTTTCTTTCCTGTTTTTGAAATGAGAAATCAGAAGTCACCTGTACTGGTGCTGCTGGGTGAGTCCACCAGAAGCATAGTGAAGCAATATAGCAATTTCTCTAAAACAAGCATCATGCTGTGAATTTTAAAGACAGAAAACAGTGACAGACTGTGCAGTGACAGACAGCAGTGACAGACTTTCCCCCTGAAAGTATTTTGGAAATCATCCCCCAAAAAGTGCATCTTGATATTAAATTATAGTAATAGACTGACAAGCTTTCCTGAATACCAACCTCCATGGTATGCCTCTAGCAGAAGAAATTCTAGATATTTTATTAAATCATGAAGCTGTGGGGCTCAGGGTGAGCATGGTCCCAGTCCCCAGTTTGTCACATCAGGGCCCGTGTGGAGTAAATTTTGCTGTAGTCCTGCCAATGCAAGCAAGCTTGACAAGCATTGTCATTCCTGGAAAGTGCTTTTTCAGGCACTGCTGAAGTGGGTGCTGTGTGAGCGCTTTTTGGGCCTATTTTGGACACAGTTGAAAAAGTCAGCACAGCAGAGAGCTGCATCCTGTTGGATACCTCCCCTATTGTCTTTTCTCAAACAAGAATTCAAAGCATGGGCACAGGACATGCTGTAATCAGTATTTACAGCACCCTTACAATAACTTCCTCCTGCACTTCTGGAGGAAACCAACATCAAGACTGAACATGAAATAATTTTATTTGCTGATCTTAAAATTCCCTGAATGGGAGGCTCCAGAATTTGGAGGAAGTACACTTGAATTTCCTAAGAAATGCCATAAAATGAGAAACCAAATACCTCTCACCACCCCAGACAATTCTCTGGAAATCTTAAAAGTGCAGAATTTGCACTTTGTTTTGTTAAGCAACATCTTGCTGGGACTGTGGGGTGGAGCTTCTTGCCCACAGGAGTGTGGATCAACAGGGTAAGGGCTTTAAAATGTGTCCCTGAACTTGCACCTTTGTGACCTGAAAGTGCAGTTATTTATTTTGCATACCTCAGGACGAGGAATTCAGCATCCGAAGGTGTAGAGTGTATTAAGGAGCAGGTACATATATGAGAATAAAACTGTACCCAGGGGAACCAAGGGGAAATTGCAGACTTTTAATGTGAGTGACACATGGCAAAAATATCCTGCTGCCTCTCTGAGAGGGGTGGTGGAAAGCCTTTACCCTTACCCTTACCCTTACCCTTAACCTTACCCTTACCCTTACCCTTACCCTTACTTTTACCCTTACCCTTACCTTTACCCTGCACAGGGTTGCTCAACATCAGGTAGCTGATGACTGCAGGAAGAAATGCCACCTTTGCATCAGTTCAAAGCACAGTTCTGATTTACAGGAGGAAGGGATAGTGAAGTGTTTGTAGAAGCAGGTGGGGAAGTGTGTACTTGGACATGAGCTGGCTTATCACGAGTTCACAAAAAGGGAAGGTAAGCAATAATTTCTCAGGTTTTGCCTAAGAGAAGCTGTAATTTCAGCCCTGCTGTGGTGAGCCGGCCAGATGGGAGCACCCTGCAGAAGTGAGCATGCAGCCTGTGCAAGGCCCCCACCTCTGTGTGTTTGCCAGGGCCAGGCAGGAGCTGTCACAAGTGTCACCCTCTGGTCAGCACAGCCCAAAACCTCTGGCCTGGCCCAAAGCACTCCCTGCACAAGCTGGGGTCACAGAGTGGGTACAAAAACACTCCATGGACCAGAGGACACTGAAAATGGCAGTTTCTGCTGAGGCCACCTTTCTCTGTTCCGTGTGTGCTGAGTTTTGGTGCATCTTTAAAGGTTTATTTGAATTACTGGGCTGAGTTCAGCTCAGATAATCCTAATTCTGCAGCTCCACACAAACATACAACAGATAGGGTATGAAACAGGGAGTCTGGACATGCTGTTTCTTAATTCTGGCCTGGACTGGAACACCTCTGTAGGAGATGTTTTATCTGTCCAGGATTCTGAGGAGTTGACTTTAAAATGTTTTCTTGAATTTATTTTTCCAATTAACTAACCTTTTGCTGGTTGTTTAGGGTGGAGGTTTTTTTCCTAACAAATGTAAGAAAAATATTTTTTTATTAAATTCCATCAACAAAAGCACTTTGAATTGAGTGGTTTTCATGTTGGAGTTTCTGGTTTTCATTAAAATGTTCTGTTACCACTAATGGCAGGTGCTGACCAGAGTGGCTGAATTTTTTTTCAGGGTCTGACTCTGGACTGCCTTGTAATGAAATGTTTGTTTTTTGTGCACAGCCTAATTACTATAGGCTGACAATCAAACAGGATGACTCAGCCAGCCCCAGACCAAGCTCATTGGAGTTTTGAGCCATGTGGATTGTCTGCATGTCACAGGGGACAAAATTATAATATTCCTGTAAAAGCAACTTCTGGCTCAGAATATTCCTCTGGACAACAAAAGAAAGAGCCTGCCCAACTTCAGGGCGCTGTGACCTGTGATGGATTACAGCAAGAGAGGAGAGGGAGAGGGAGAGGGAGAGGGAGAGGGAGAGGGAGAGGGAGAGGGAGAGGGAGAGGGGTTTGGTGCGTTACTATTTCAGGACTGTGCAGTTCACCTTCATGGGGAAAGCAGTTGCCTCCCCACTCACTCCTTTCCCCACCCGTACAACCCCCAAAAAAATTAAAACAGAAGTGCCAAAACACAAACCCAAACACTTCAGAGACCCCAGAGAGTGAGAGACCAGAGCCTGTGGAAGCTCTTCACTTAAATGCCAAGTCAGGCAGATTTGGATTGACTTTGCAGAGAAGCAAACTGCCACTCTCAGAGCTGGGCAAGGGGGATAATCCAGAGCTACTCAGAGTCTGGATTGCCACGAAGACAGCAAAATTTTGGGACTGCCTTCAACCAAATTCTGACTGGGGGCAGCTGATGGTGGTGTCTTGGCTGCGACAGCTGCACCCTGCATCTGCAGGGGGAAGGGCAGCTCTTCTGCAGGCAGGAAATCTTTCAAGGATGGGCACTGGCCTCTGCTGACCCCCAGGAATGTAAAACTGACCATGGACTGGCTGCAGTCAACTGCACTCTTCCTGCCAGCCCAAAAAACCAAACATCCAGAGAAAGAAATGAGACTCTGCACAAGGGCTCCTCTTGCCCAAGAGCCTGGGCTGGGGAACTCTGTTCTTGTGCAAGGAAATTTCCCTTGCTCATCTCTTGACCTCCCAGAATGTTGGCTGTGCTCCAAAGAAGACATCCTCCTCCTCCTCTTCCAGAGCACTGCTGGGGCTGCAGCAGCCTGCCTTCCAGGAAATGTGTTAGTGCAAAATTCCCAGTGCTCCCTATCCCCTTCTGCCTGTACCAGCTTCACCTGGGGAATGCCAGCTGCCTCCTGCTGCTGCCTCAGCAGGTTATGGCTCACAGGGCAGGTGACACTGGACTTCCACATTGCCTTACATGTGCAGGCAGGAATTTAAAGATGTCTCAGTTACATTCTTGGGGTGTTTGTGAGGGTCCCCAGGACGAGGTGAGAGATGAGAATCTGACTCCATATTCTCAGAAGGCTGATTTATTATTATATTATATTACATTACATTACATTACATTACATTATTATATTATGAATACTATACTAAAACTATACTAAGAAAGAGAAAGGAGGCTTAACAAGGATGAATAATAAAAACCCATGACAGACTCAGAGTCTGACACATCCTGACTGTGATTGGCCATTAATTAAAAACAATTCACATGGAACCAATCAAACATTCACCTGTTGGCAAACAATGTCCAAACCACATTCCAAAGCAGCAAACACAGCAGCAGCAATCAGATCATTATTGTTTTCATTCATCTCTGAGGCTTCTCAGCTTCCCAGGAGAAAATCCTGGGCAAAGAGGATTTTTCAGAAAATATCATGGTGACACATTCTGAACTTAACCAGTCTGCAGACTGGTCTTTGGAGGGTTCTGTGGCAATATGTGGTGGGTTCAGTGCTGGCCAATCACCAGTGCACTGACCAGGATGCACTCACCCATTTCCTGCTGTGAGGCAGGACCAGGAAAAAGGCAGAGCAGGCTCAAAATTTTAAAAGGGTAAAAACAAAAGTTTATTAACAGTAACTAAAAGAAAAAGTAATAAGCATCAGAACAAAACCTTCAGGACACTACTCCTCTCCTTACAATCTTTTCTTTCCCAAAGACAATGTAAAAAAAAAATCTAAACTTTCAGTCAGTTTATCACCTCTAGAATAGTATTTCTTCAGTTCACTTAGGGAGAGAAGTCCCTCTTGTAAATGCTATGGAGACTTCTCCACAAGAAAACAGTTGTCTCATGGCTCTCTTCATGAATAGCAGCCACTTAGGGAAATCTGCAATTGTGAAATCCCTCCCATTTTCCACAAGCTTTTCCAACAGGTGTGTTTATGGGCCATGTCAACTTATGGGGTAGTGTTTTAAAGATGAGCTGTTCAAAGGAAAAGGTTCTCATTATCTGTTTCTGAAATCATCTTCTTCCTGGGGGCACAGGATTTTCATCACTCTTCTTTCCTTCTCTGTTCAAACTTTCCATAGCATCACAGCTACTTTAATATCTGTTTATTTTGGCATAGAGGCATTTACTTGATGTCAGTTTGACTCCTTCATCTCTCCGGGGTTTCATGTGTTACAGAGAAACAGAGTCTGATATATTACATCTTTCTCCATAGATTTACAAGAGGATTTCAGCCCAAGATCAAGACATCTCCTCATCCCTCCCATCTGGGACCTGACTTCTCCTTCACTGTCCTCAGTGTCTTCATGTTGCTCCTCTACATTGTTTGCATTCTTGTTCCTTCTCTCAGTCGAGGGAGGATGGAAGCACTGAAGGAGTTAATATCTCACCTGGGGCCTGCAGATGGTCACCTGTCACTGCCCCAAAGGGAAGTTCCTGGGTTTCTTATGTCTTTAACATGTGTTTTTCACAGAAGTGTCTACAGCTTTCCAGTGGCTGGAAGCTTTGTATCACTTCTGTAAATGATTCCCAAGAAAAACCACCACATAATAAGAAGAGCCTCAAGTTCAGCTGCTGATGTTGTGTAACCTCCATGATCTGCAGAAAAGGATTTCCTTATTTTCTTTGTAGGAAGGCTAACCTAAGCTGCCTCCCTTTTTTTCCTGACCGTGATCAAGATAATGTGCAGGGCTGAGGAAAAAAATGTCACTTGTAATCTGATTTTGCTAAGCTTAAAAGTATATGAGTTCCTTTCTTGCCTAAGTAACTCCCAGCGCCATTTTCTTCCCCACTTCACAGTCTCAAAGGGCTGAAGACATCAGCAATGTACATAATCATGAGTGTTGGTTGCAGGAATCATTCTAGGTCTTCATTGTTGAGACTTCAATCATCTCTACCGTGTGAAGAAAACAAAGAAAATTCTACCTGCAGTTTATTTTTAGCTTGACTGGAATATAACAGTAGAGGGAGTGGTGTGATTTTTCTCATTGGCATGTTGCTGTGCATCATCATCTGGCTTCAGAGCAACCTCCTCCAGTGCCAGCGTGGGAGGAGGTGGGAGGTGAGTGGGGCTGGGTTACCTGTGTCTGCATTTGCTGTTCTGCCTCACTGCTGTAACATAACAATCACAGCCCTGGGAGGTTATAAAGCAGCATACATGGGGTTGTGCTGTGCCCAAAGCAGGGCGTGGGGCCCCAGAGGCAGAGGAGCAGTGTGGTCAGTCCCTGTGACCAAAAACCACACCTGAGAAAGCCCCAGCTGCCATGACTTGCCACAGCGGGTTTCACTCATTCTGCAAAGATTCCCACATCCTGCCAGGCCTTGGACTGTGCAAAGAACCCAGCCCCCTGGCAGGGCCTGGTGAGTGCAGTGCCTGGGCAGGGCAAAGAGTGACTGCTGTGTTTGATGTGTGCTGTGTACTCAGCCTCACACCTTGCCCCCTGCCCTGCCCTGCTGCTGTGCACAGAGGCAAACCTGGGCTGTGCTGACAGGGAGCTGAGCACAAGGGCATCCCTGCTGAGCCACATCCCAGCTCGGGGTCTGGCCCCCTCTCCCTCCTCTGCCTGATGAAGGGAGGATGAGCTGCTGTGCCATCCAACCTCTGTGCTTGTGCTGGTAGAACTGGAGAAGAACCCGTGGCCCACAGGCTGCTGGGAGTTGTGGTGACCCGTTCATTTGCAGGCAGGATCCTAGCTCAGAGGGAGATATTGCTTTCTTCCATAGGAGGCAACTCAGTGACACAGAATTTTCCAGCTCAAAAGATGGGATCTGCCTGTTTTAGCTTGGGCTGTGTGTAGACTTGCATGTGTAACGTCTGCAAGTGAGATCTGAGACAATTGAACCTGCCTAATTGTTGCAGTGTGTGTGTGCCAGCATGGATTATCCAGCCTCCCTTCCCCTTCCTCCTGCTGCCTGGGGTGTGCTGTTTCTGCCACACTGAAATGTGTCATATTTTTATTGAATAGCAACGTCCCAACCAAAGAGAGAAATACAACACAGGCATAATGAATCATGGGCTCTGTGGCCTCACTCAGCCCCAGGAGGCTGGAGCAGGCCAAGGGATGAAACACCGTGGGCCAGCTCTTGTTTTCTTCACTTTTGCCTGCAAAGTGCACCCCAGGGAATTCACAAAACAATACTCATCCTGCTTGTACAAGAATCCAAGGATCCTAAACGGGCCAGGAGGAAAAGCATGTGCAGGAGGCAAGAGGGCCAAGTGGCACAGTGCTCCTCTCTGCACAATATCCCTCCCTGAGGAGGACTGGCTGCTGCTGCTGCCTGGGGAGCCTAGCCACGGCTGGAGGGCACTGATCTTACCAAAAATCCTTGGTCAGGCTGAACATGAGCCTCTAACAACACTCCCACTCAGAAAAGAGTAAATGAAATGAAGAATTCAAACAGAAGTGCACTTGTGCACAGTTGTATTTGCTGGGAATGCACCAACAAAGGTAGAAATGATACATCTGACTCCATGTTCTCAGAAGGGTAATTTATTATTTTATTATACCATATGATATTAAATAATACTATATTATATTAAAGAATACAGAAAGGATAGTAACAGAAGGCTAAAAAGATAATAATGAGAACTCCTGACTCTTTCCTACCCTGATTGGCCAAAGAGTGAAAACAACTCCCAGCAGAATCCAATGGAACAATCACCTGTGGGTGAACAATCTCCAAACACATTGCACATGAGCACAACACAGGAGAAGCAAATGAGATCAGGATTGCTTTCTCTTTCCTTTTCTCAGCTTCCCAGGAGAAAATCCTGGCTGAAGGGATTTTATCAGAGAATGTGAATGCTACAGTGCACAACATGCAAGACTTTCCAAACTCTGCTCAGGGCAGGGCAGGCTTCAGGATAGATGTCAAAAGATAAAGCCTGACTGGGGAAGGACCAGAGACGGGCAGCAAGGACGAGTGGAGGACTTGGAAACATGATCTGTGAGGGCAGGGGGAATGAAGTGGCATTGGTTAATCCTGAGGAAGAAGGATGAGGGAGATGAGTTAAGCCTTTAAGTGTATCAAAGACTACCACAGAGTAAGGCAATAAATCGGCCTCCCACTGGGGATAAGGGAAAATTACAATAATATTTTGGAAAAGACATTGAGAGAGACTTTCCAACTGCAGGATAAATAAGGACTGGAAAAGATACAGGTTGGCATATCTCCACCAACAGATGTTTTTAAGACCAGGTTAGACAAACCTCTGTCAAGGATGCAGGTTTTGGCAGCAAGGAAGGACAATGTGGGGTGTTAAGATTAATTTCAGTAATTTTTGTTAGCTGATTTCACTGTGCAGAAGCCACAAGCTTCTGGAGAAAATTTCTGCCATGGCATAGGGTGAAAGTATTCCTGCATATCCTGAACAGGGTGGGTCTTCCCTGGAACTGCTCTGCCCAGCATGTGTGCTTTCCCTGAAGTTCAAGGACAGTCAGGTCAGGCAGTCAGGGAGGCGGCACCTTTTTATCATAAAGCTATTAGAGCTTTAAGCAAAGAGCTAAGAAATTGAAGATGCAGCAAAATATTTTTTCATGTAAAAGCCACTCAAACCCACCTTCAGGGGCCTCTCAGTAAAAGAAGGAGTCTTTGAGAAAGATTTCATTTAAAAACCCCATAAAAACATTATCTATTGTTCTCGAGCTTCTAATATTAGCAGGCCCAGAGCATAAATATTAATCACTTCATTGAGCTGTGATGTTTCCAGCACTGCACAGGTAAGTGTGCTCCTTCCCCAATGATTCAGTCATGACTGGAAGTCACACAAATATAGCCCAGAAAATCAGTAGTGCTGGCACACAGCAGCAGCTGCCAATGCTGGGGGTGGTACAGGAATCCCTGAGCTGGCCTGGGATGTGGCTGGGACAGGACAAGGGCCACCTTTATATGCTGTTCTTCTCACTCTGCCCATCTCTTTAGGGTGACAAATCCACAGGGGTGACTATGACTCCCAGCACTTTTCCCTGAACTGCTCGTTCTGCAGCATAGGAAAAAATGACTTGGACGAAGATGCTGATGCCAGCTTTGTTCTCCAGAAAGAAGCTCTGCTGGAAGGTAGGAGTCATAAGCCTGAAAAAGCCAGCACAGCTCAGCACAGCCCTCTGGAATTTGGATGCTCTCCCTCGCTCCCCCTGTGGTCCCCTGCTGTTGCTTGCCCGGGGGCATGGCAAGGTGAGTGGGTGAGGTTCACCCCCAGAGGCTCCTGGGCTCCAGCACGTTGCTTTCGACTCTCTGCAGATTTTCCAAGAGTTTCCAAAGGTACAGGAAGGGCTGTCTGCACCATGGGTGGTCCCTGTTCACGTACCCTCATGGTCTGAAACCCCATTACAGCAAGAAGGGAGGGGGTGAGCACTGTGTGTGTGTGCGTGTGTGCGTGTGTGTGTGTGTGTGTGTGTGTGTGTGTGTGTGTGTGTGTGTGTGTGTGTGTGTGTTGGGGAAGTGTTACAGTGGTTTGGGGATTTCTGTACCATCCAGGCAGGTGAAATTGTTAAATTGTGCTTCTTCCTGCAAGCGGCACAGCACAAGGGGAATCTGAGATGGAGTCAAGGAACTGTGAGAAGGGGACTTCTGCAAGAGGAGAGTGGGTAGAGGGAAGAGACAGAAGGCAGGCCCTGTGTGTTCCTGACCTGAAGGGGAGAGCAGGGGGCTTTTGTGCAGCCCCTTGCACTGACAGCAAGTACCTACCGCCACACAATTTAAGTACAAAAGAACTGAGAAGATGCTGAGTGAAGGATCTCAGCCCAGGCTAAGACCTTTCTGAGTAAACATCCACATAAACATACCCCAATTAGTGGTAAGTGTGGGCTGGCCAGCTGCCCATCTCACTTACGTCCCTACTCAAGAGAGCCACAGGAACTCATCTGCCTTCGGGTTCAGCACATATGTAAGGCTTAACTAGCTTTTAAAGGCCAGGAAATGCCCTAAACCACTTTGCCTGTCCAGGAAAGTGTCTGCCTGCTGTGAACCCCCAGCCTCAGTGCTCACGCTCCAAGAGCAGCACTCTCAGCCAAGGGCTCTGAAGGGCACAGGGTGTGTAAACCCACCCAAGACCCAGTCCTGCTCCTTGTCCAGGCAAGCAGGCTCTGCCTCCCTGATTCTCCCGGGCAGTGCATCAAACAGCTTGCAGGGAACATCCCATCCAGCCCCTCTGCAGCCAGGGAGAGGCACCAGGAGGCATGAAAGCCACAATTCTCAAGGCACAGCTCTCCCTCCAGCACCTGGCTCAGACAGGTACCAGCCGTAAGGGGAGTACCTGGGGAGTGCATGGGGTTGCAATGTGAACCTCAATGCTTCAACAGCTCTGGGGGCTGTTTATTTTCTGAAGGTTTATTTTGTAATTCTTTATGTATCCTTGCAGGTGTTTCATGTTCTCCGATGTTGAAAAGCCCCTGTGAAGACCTTGCTCTGTCCCGTCGGAGCAGAGAGAGGTATACTGTGAGAGGGAACATCATCTGCAGCCAAGGTGGGAGTAATGCGCAGTGAGATGCTGATTTTGGACACAAACTTTTAGGATATAACCCCACACCAGATGCTGACTCCTTTCAAATTGGAAAAACATGGATGAACCCCAGAAACAGTTTATTTGCTCTTTCCAGTTAGCATTGGAAGCACAGCAGCCAGGATAGGCACAGTGGTACCATGTCCTGCAGCCCCAGTGGGGACTGGCACTCATTTAAGCAGGGCATTTGTTCTGGCTTGCATGGTTCAAAGTCTGAGCTTTTATGATCACAATAATCAGGTTGCCTTGCCTGCACCCTGATTAGTTCATAGCTTGGCAAAACCTATTGCACGCACTGTTCCCTGCTTGTGCTTTTGCTTGGCAGAGAAGCGGCCAGAAGCAGTTTCAGGCAGTAGCCAGCTGCAGGCAGGCAGGCAGTAGCCATGCGCCCCATTTTCCACGCTTTGGGCATCCCTGGGTGTGCAGGAGTGTGCTGAAGGAGCCATGGCCCCGAGGGCTCTCCTGGGCAGCACTGAAATGGGTGCTGGGGCAGCTGCCTGCGGCTCGCTAATGAACTATTGATGTATCTGCAGTGCAAACTCGAAACGAGCCCACAGTGGAGTTAGATGGCAGCTCTGCCAGCGCGGGGCCATGCCGTGTCCGTGACGGGGCACGATCGTTTTCTTTCCCCACACAGCTCCCCGGGACAGTCGGGCAGGGCAGGGCCGGGGCTCGCACCGAGGGTGCTGCAGGGTGTGCGCCACCGAGCCAGCCCCGCGGATGGAGCTGGGGCTGCCATCCGCCCTTCCCCGGGCCGGGGCTGGGCTCGGGGCTGTCGCTCCCGGGCAGCCGCTCCTCCTCCTCCCCGCAGCTGTGCCGTGAGGGGCGGAGGATGAGGAGGGCGAGGAGGATGCCCCGTGCCCGCCGGGCTGGCGGCGGCGCCTCCCCCGCGCGGCGGCCCCCGCCTCCCCTCGCCTCAGCGCCTTAAATGCCTCGGCCGCGGCGGCAACAAAGGCGGGCGGCGGCCGTGAGTGAGGGGCCGGCCGAGGGTCGGCGAGGCGGGGCTGGCGGTGAGTGACTGAGGGTCCATGGTGCCTGCAGGGCCGGGCTGGGCTAGCGGTGAGCGACTAGGGGGCAGCGGAACCGGGCTGGGGTAGCGGTGAGCGCCTGAGGGGCAGCGGGACCGGGCTGGGCTAGCGGTGAGTGCCTGAGAGGCAGCGGGACGGGGCTGGGCTAGCGGTGAGTGCCTGAGACTGGGCTGGGCTAGCGGTGAGCGACTGAGGGGCAGCGGAACCGGGCTGGGGTAGCGGTGAGCGACTGAGGGGCAGCGGGACTGGGCTGGGCTAGCGGTGAGCGACTGAGGGGCAGCGGGACCGGGCTGGGCTAGCGGTGAGTGCCTGAGGGGCAGCGGGACCGGGCTGGCGGTGAGTGCCTGAGGGGCAGCGGGACGGGGCTGGGGTAGCGGTGAGTGCCTGAGGGGCAGCGGGACCGGGCTGGGCTAGCGGTGAGTGCCTGAGGGGCAGCGGGAGCGGGCTGGCGGTGAAGGAGCCACCGAGGGTCGGCGGTGGGCGCGGCTGAGGCGCCGCGGGGTCGCAGGTGCCGCGGAGGGCGGCAGGGGCCGTGCCCCGCCGTGCCCGGTCCCGCCGCCCTGGCGAGTCTCGGCTGTGCCGTGAGGTGGGCTCCGGCGTGCAGCGTGGGGCGGACGAGCGCCAGCTCCGCTGAGGAGTAACTTTTGTTATTTCTTATAATTTATGTTTATAACCCATCAGTATAAACTTCCAAGAGCAGCAGATGTGTATGGCGGCAGCTGCCCGGGCTGCCTGTCCCCCCTGCTCTCCCCGCTCGCCGGCGCTTTGGCAGCACAGAAATCCCCGGTGGCTGCGGAGCCCGCCCGGCGGCGGCTCCGAGCAGAGAGGGTGGGCCGGGGATGAGGCGGACAGACCCCGGCCCCTGCCGGCCTCCGGCTTGTGCTCGCCCTTGCCTGAATTTGACAGATCCCTGCTGGCCTGGGTCAGCCCGCAGGGACCCGCCAGTCCTAGCAAGGGATTTAATCTGTGAGTAATTTTAGAAGTAGCTGCATTCATCTCTACTAGCGCACAGCAGGTCAGGCTGCAGAGAGAATAAATAATGTGTAGCGTGTTTTTTGTGCTGCCGTGTACTAGTCTTTCAGGGCAAATCTCTGTTCCTGCATTTATGAGCCCTTGGTAAATCAGGGCAGTGAATGGGGACCTGGGGCTGAAGGAGTGGGAGCTGCTGCTGTTTTATGCTGTTTCCATATCTGCTTGCTGCAACTGGATCTAATCACTGACAGTGTCAAAGCAGAAATATCTGCAAGGGGAAAGGTGCCATGGCAGAGCAGCTGGATGTAGCAGGAGATTTTCTTGGCTGTGAGGGAGTGAGAAACCAGAGCTGCCTATTAATGTGTGAAGAATGAGTCTAACTCTCTCTGTGTGACTCCTCCTTTAGTGGCACACTCGCAGGACTGCACTTGCCTAAACACTGGTAGCTAACCTGGAATACTTTTTCTGAGCTGGGATAACTTTAAATAAATGGGAATGCTATGGTGCAAGGCTGCTCCTTGCATCCTCCTGCTATCAGAGGGGAGAGTGGAAGGAGACCCCAGCAGAATGGGGTAAGTGTGCATAAGGTGGGTTACTGAGGGGGAGAGGGACAGCTTTCTGTCCTCAGCTTTTGCTGCAAAAACTGAGTATTGCACTGACCTTGGTAGTGCATCTTGGAACGTCCCCCTCATCTCCTGGTGTCCAAAATATAAATATTCAAACGCTCATCCCTCCTGTTTCATCACAGTGCCCTGGGTCACTGCATCAGGGAAGGTTTAGGTGGAGCTCCAAATGCCTGAGGCACTCATTATAGATATGAGTGATGCTAAATCTTCCCCAGGAGAAATAATATTAGCAGGAAAAATCTTCCCCAAAAGGCCCCTGGGACTGAGGCCAAGAGTGTCTAATGAGGCAGACTTTTCCTGTTAGCTGTAGTTCTTGTGGGAGGGTGAGGGCCTGGGGCTTGGAGTGAGCCCATGTGGGGATGGATGTCAGGGGGCAGGCAGCCCATCCTCTGCTCTGGGCACCTCATCACCCACTGCTCTGGAGGTGATGCAGCTGCTGAGTCAAACAAATCATCTGTTTTCTTCTGCTTCAGCAGATAAATTGGTTGGGTGATGGTGCAGCAGGGATGAGCAGTCTGTAGTGCCAAGGTTGTGCCCTGTCGGTGCTGGGGACAGGACAGCCATGCAAGGCTGCAGCTTGGCTCCAGAGAAATCTGTCCTCTGCTTTTCTGCTCTCATTGAATGGGCGCTTCTCTTAGGTAAGCTAAATACAGTGGAAGGAGCTGTGTTTTGTGGGTGTAGTGGGAACACTGTGGGGTCCTCTGGCCAAAGTGGTGCATGGCCTGGAAATGGAGGTGCTCACTTCAGTGAGCTGCCCCATTGTCACTGGAGCTGCAGCCTCAGCTGGGTGTGCATGTGTCTCCTGCTGGCAGCAAATGTGTGGTTAGGTTTCAGAAAAGAGGGATATCTGATCATATCTACTGAATTCCTGGACACAAAAATATTGGTTGATGTGGTTTTGAGCAGGCTGCCCACTCTTTGTGTGCTCTGTAACTTGGTTAAAACCAGAGAGTGGAAATGCAGTGCATTGTTGTTCATGGAGACCTAGTTTCCTAGGGACAAAATAGGTGAGTACTTAGAGCTTGTTTTGCAGTGACTGCTGGCAGAGTGCTCTCCTGCAGGGATGCATGAGAGGAGTTAGAGGTGCAGGGGTGGCCTAACAAAGGGCAGAGCAGATGCAGCCAGTGATGTTCTGTGTCTCGGCTGTCCTTGAGCCAGCGCTGCAGAGGTGCTGATTGCTGTGCATTCAGAGTTCCTGTCCTCTGTCACGCCCTGCCCCCAGGGGTGTGTCCCCACACCCACCTCAGACACAGCACACCCAGCTCCTGTCCTGCTCCGGGCCAGGCTGGGTTGCCCTTTCAGGCTGGCTGGTGTGGAGAACATGATTGAACTCAAGTTCTTTGACCACCAGGGCTTCTCCTCACACCCTCACCCTGCTGCACTGGCAGTGTGTGGAGGGGCAGAAGTGCTGCTGCAGTTGTGATGCTCAGCCCTCTCCACAGGAGAGCTTCAGTGCTGTGCACAGCCACCAGTGAAAATGGCATTTTCCTGTGCTCTACTCAACGTTTGTAAGGATCACTGTAATAGGTCCGACAGAATTGTTTTGATGATCTTGTTCAAAGTATCCAGACCTTTCTGTAGCCCTCAGATTTTGGAAGAGGGATGTAAATCACAATCCTGCACAGGATTAGCAATCACAGAGCATTATGAATCAATCTGATACTTTGTCTTAGTCACAGCCCTTCTTAGAACGCTGACCTACATATTACAGCTTTCACTGTGACTGCTTCACCAAGGACAGGCTTTGCTTCCTTCCCAGTGTGAGGTGGCCCAGTGGCTGGACATGTCTGTGTTTGAGGGACATTCCTGGTGGCTTCAGATCTGCTTGATGTCTGTGCTGCTTGACTGGATAACTTGTCAATGAAGTATGAAATACAAGTGGTTCCTTTGAATGTTCTTTTAATTATAATTGTGCTGATTAAAAAAGCTAGAAGATGAAATGAGATGCTTTCTGTGTAAAGCGCTCTTAGATGTCGAGCCAGCAGGGATCATTGTTATCAGATCCTCTAATCACTTGTGTGATTAAAAACCTTCCATGTTGGAAGTAAAAATGAAGGTTTATTACCTTTCTGAATGTGTGCTGTGGCTCAGCCTTTGGTGAGCTGTGAACCCAAAGCTTCTGTAAAGTCCCTCCCTGTGGGTCACTGATGGCACTGAATATGAATGCACATCTGCTGGCTCCACTTGCAGATGAGTTTTCCTGCTGATTCCCAGAGCAGCGAGGTGAAGGATGATGAAAAGGAGAGTCCAGAGCAATGACTTGGCTGATTTAAGGCAGCACTTAAGCCCATTTCTGTCACTGTGATTCCAGCTCATCTCCAGACTCTGGTAGAGTCTTTGGTTTGAAGGATGCTGGGAAGCAATGAGAAATCCACGTACTGGTGTGTGTGTGTGTGCTTCCCAGCATGTACCAGGACCATGGTGAAGGTCCTTCTGGGTGAGTGTGTGTACAGCAGCATTTTCACATGCTCATCTTGGCTATGGAGCATATTTGGCTCTCTGGGTGTCCAGGAGCTCTTCTGTGAAACCAGAACAGAGAAAGCCTGCCTTGTAGTTTTTTGTCTCAGCAGGTTGCAGGAGGTGCCTTTGCTCAGCTGGGGTTTGCTGGTCCCTCTGCAGCATTTGCAAGGTGATGCATTTCCCTGGGGTGCTTGGCTTGGAGCGTCTCTGAAATGAAGAGCTCTGCCACCGAGTCATCTGGTGGTCTCCAGGTTTGCTTGTGGTGTGTTGCTCACAGGTTCCCACAGCCTCTGTTCTCAAGCAGAGGTTGGTGTGGAAAGCTGCAGCACAGCATCTTGTGGTTTCTTTTTCTATAAATAGCTAAAATAAAAAGCTCTGTTTGTGAGATTGGAAACATTGCACATAGTAGCTCACCTTCTAACAGCAGTGTTCTGACGATCAGGGAGGCCTCTGCTTTTCTGCCTGTGCCTGGGGATGGTCTGTCTGTGCAGGCAGAAGGGAGCTCTGTGCTGTTTCTGTGTGCTCCTGATGTGTGTTAGCTCTGGGAGCTGGCACCTCCTGAGAATGAGCTGAGCAAAGCTGCTCCTGTACCTCAGTGCTGCTGAGGAGAGCCCCAATGCCCCCAGCACAGGATGCCTGTCTATCTGTCTGTCTGTCCATCCCACACTGATCCCTGGGCACTGGTGGGCATGTCTGTCACACAGCCCAGCTTGTGCCTGTTTCTGGGAACAAGCTAATGCTCCCTTCTTTCATGTTGCATCCACTCTGCTTCCAGTGGCTGCAGCAGTTTGGATTTTCAGCTGGAACGTTTTGCAGAAAAAGAAGCAGTGATGAATTTTTTTAATGTGCATTGCAGCTTGCCCTTTGTGTCTTTGTGGTACAGTGTTTGCTGATTAGGAAATCAGAGGGGTTCCAGTCAACCTGACTGTGTTCACTGGATTTTCTGCAAATAGCCTGTGTGCCAGCAGAGTCCCAAATGTGTGGGGACAGTGTGATAACCCTCACTGGGATGGAATGACAATAGAAAATGCTGTGGCAGTTGTGCAGCAATGACAGCTTTCTCAAATGGATCTCCTGTGGGCTAAAAGACATCTGGTCCTGGTTTCCCCCTGGTTATCTCAAGGACCTGCTTTTACCTCGAAGTAACATTTGATGTGCAGCATCAGAGTAATGACTTTTTTGTTCTAAGTTTGTTTGTAAGGCAGAATCTTTAGGAAAGGCTGCAAGCAGAGCTCTGTTGTCTGAGCTGCTCTCTTCTGGAGGCACAGAGCATCCCAGAAGCAATTAGTTTATATCTTAAATGAATAAATTAATAAAAAACTTCTCAGAGAAAATGCTGTGAGCTGCATTGCCTTACATGAAAATTTGGGTGTGATCCTTTGTTAACTAAGTTGGGTTAAAGTTTATTTATTTGGTTGGATTTTGTTCTTATCTCCTTTGTTCACAGTTTAGTTCTGCCTAAACACAAGATTTTACTTTTGTCCAGGGACAGATTACCACTGTGTTATTTCTTGGTTATCTGTGACCTGTGTTCCTGCTATTCTCTGTGCCTGCAAGGGGTCTTAAAGAAATTGAAAATTTCGATGTACAAGATTGTAATTGTTTGGATAAAATCTCCCTGTTGGTGTCATGAGACCCCATCTGGAGGGCTGCACCCAGCTGGTGTGGGGTCCCCAGCCCAGGAAGGACATTGGCCTCTTGGAGCAAGTCCAGGAGAGGCCACCAGGGTTGTTAGAGGGATGGACACCTCTCTTGTGAGGGAAGGCTGAGAGAATTGGGATTGTTGAGCCTGGAGAAGGGATCAGGGTGAGCTCATTGTGCCCTTCCTGCAGGAAAGGGGGACAGGGACGTTTTACAAGAGCCTGGAGGGACAGGACAGGGAGGAATGGCTTCAAACTGGCAGAGAGTAACTTCAGATTAGGTATTAGGAAAATTTCCTCCCTGTGAGGGTGGTGAGCCCTGGCACAGGGTGCCCAGAGAAGCTGTGGCTGCCCCATCCCTGGAAGTGTCCCAGGCCAGGCTGGACGGGGCTTGAGGCAACCTGGGATAGTGCAGGGTGTCCCTGCCCATGGCAGGGGGCTGGAAAAAGATGATCTTTAATGTCTCTTCCAACCAAAACCTTCTATGATGATTCTGAGTTACTTTATATATTTGGGTTGCTTACATTTTTATATACATTTATATTTGTCCTTCTCCAGCAGAGCTTCAATGTAAATAATTGTCAGGGAGTTGGACAGTTTGTGAGTGAGGTCCATTAGCAGAAATGTAGCAAAGATGGAAAAGTTGTGTTCTGGCTCCTCTGGGCTGGTATTTCATGGGCAGGTCTGATGAATATATGTTATATGAGAGTCTGGAAGGTGCTGGATGGGTTTAGCTGTCATCCAGATGATGGTGTCTGTGAATATGGAGCTTGTTTCTTATTGACAGCCATTCTTGCAATCCATTTTTCACAAATGCTTCTGTCCATGAGAGTGTTGCTTTCTTGGGAAGATCATCAGCAAGGCTGATTAACAGATTTGTTTCAGTGCTGATAATGTTTATTTTGTGAAGGCTGTGGCTGCCTGGGGAGCTGCCTTGCACCTTTCTGAACAGGGAAACCTCCTCCCCAGGAAGGGATGTGTTATGACTTCCTTCCAACAGATGCTGCAGGGGCAGGTTTCAGTTGGACAGGGGGATTCCCAAAGGCCAAAATGGAATTGGTAGAAAGAAGCGTTGCTTGTGCCTGTGACATGAAAGGGTATTTTTAGAGCCATGGGAGTCCCCAGGCAGACAGGAAGGAAGAGCAGTGGCTGGAATGCCTTGTGTGATGGCTCAGTCTGCTGATGGGACAAAGTGAGGGATCACTGGCAGTTTTTGGCTCTTCAGATTTAATTAAATAGTTGTTTAGAGAGCAGCTGTCCTGGCTGCTGTGGACTGAGTGTATGAAAAGGTGATGGAGCCTCGGAGCTGGCAGCGCTCCTGGTGCTGAGAGCAGGGACTGCGGCCAGGCTGCTGCTCTGCCGCACAGCACAGCCCTGGGGGAGCCCTGCGGGTGCCGTGGAACTTTCTGCACATTTACCTGCCCATTTTCAGAGCAGTTGTTACTTGTATCTTCTGTTTTATTATTTTTATAACATGGTGTGGGGGTGGAGTGGCAATTATTTTAGGTTCTGTGGATGTGGCTCAGCAATTTTAAATGTGGTTAGAGGTGCGTTTTTTAAAATTGAGGTGAACTCCTTAAAGTCTGCACCTGGGGTAACAGTCAAATTAATTTTCAAGTGTGATATCACTCCCCTCTCCCCTTCCACTCTCAATTTTGAAAACTTCTTACCACTCTGTAAATCACTTTGCAAAAGACCCATCTCTTTCAAATGAACTACATGTTCCATGGTTAAGAAGTTTGCCTTGTTATTAGGGGAGTGCAGTTGGGTAACTATTTATTAGCTAGTCATGGATGAATTGTTTAATTAGACAGGTAATCATATGCTTGCAATCTAAGGAGAAAAAATTCAGAGAGGGTAATTAAGGAATGGTTAGAAAATTTGATGTCAGAAATGGTGCTAAGTTTCAGCCTGGGCCCTCTTAATTAAAATTAGTTAAATTCATGCTGGAAGTGAATGGAAATGAAGGAAATTTAACCTTACCATGCCTACAGATGTGGGACCGTACCAAGGTCAGCAATGCATATTAACTCATACTTTTAAAATTAATTTCTGGCACTAATTTGGCTTGATTTTTCCCATCTGTCTTCATGCAGACAACACTGTGGAAGCCTCACTTACTGAGGTATTGCAGAAATGCCTTTCCCCCCCCTGCTGTTCCTTTGTGACCTCTGAGCTGAGGTTTCACGCTGGGTGAGGACGGCGAGTCAAACCCTGCAGGTGATGCTGCAGATGCCTAATTGTGCACGTAAACATCTGTGAGGTGCTCTCAGGCGTGAAGGTCGGGTCCTGCCGCCCGTGGGGTGGAACCAAGGGCAGAAACACCCTCCTGGGTGGGGTGTGTGCCTCCTGGGGGCAGGAAGGGGCGGCTCTGTCCCCGCTCTGTGTCCCGGCCTGTCCCAGTGTCAGCGGGTCCGGGCTGAGCTCACCCAACCTCGCTGCTGTCAGGACAGCTCTGCTCTTCCTTCCCACATTCTGCCCACGTGGATTTCCCCTGGTTGCTGCAGCTCCCTCCCAAACGTGGGGTGTGGTTAAACGCCAGGCAGGGCTCTATTGCATTCCTATTGCTGTTACATTCTTTCTAGAGTCCCATACCTCACAAGCAGTTCTTCTCAGCAGTGTTGTTCCTGCTGCTTCATCAGGGCTCCTTCCAGGCTCTCCCTGACCAGAAAGCCCAGCCCCTTTTATCCCAGTTATCTTCATTAGCTACAGCTGCAGCCCAATTAAGGCCATCACAGCTGGAGCTCACTTAGAACAACTAGGATTGGGGCACAGCCACTTACACAATACATACATTTTACAAGGACTCCTACTACAGGGCTCCCCATAGGTGGAGGGAGCAGCTGTGTGTGTGTTGCCAGCCTCCCACATTCCCCTGAGTGCTTGTGCTGTCCTTGGCCAGCTGCTGCTGGAGGCTGCAGGATGGTGCTGGTGACTTCTGGAGAGTGTGGGCCACCGTGGCTGCCCTAAGCCCACCTGCCAGGGTTTCAGTAACCACAGGCTGTTTGTGGCTGCCTTTTTCCAGCACTGTTTTTTCTGAAGTGAAGAACTCGGGCTGTGTGAGACAGTGATCATATCCTGCTTCCCCTCCTCTGAGATTGCCCCAGAGGAGTGTTTTAATGCAGTGTCTTACAGTCTTGAAGTTGTTTTGGAGCATTTCCTGTGGCCAAATTCCTGGCTAAGCACATGCTCCTAGAAGCCTTCTCATCCTTCTGGTATTGCTCCTTGGAGCCTCCTTCAGCTCCAGCCAGATTCCTAAGCAGCCATCTCTTAGACAGCTTTCAGTCTCTCTGGTTCTTGAGCATCTTTTATCCCTCCCACATCCTTGGCTTTTTCTCTTAGTTTTCATGAAAACAAACTCTTGTTAAAAAAAAATCCAAAACCAAACCCAAAAATACCAGTGAAAACCCCTACCCACTCTCCAAATGTCCAAATACATTCTGCCTTTTTTCCCTGTAGTTGCATGTATTATTTTTCACAAAACTGAATTTAGCTGTTGGTGTTACCAGTAGCTCTAATGAATTTTTTTTTTTATAGCCAGTTACCAGGAGACTACTAGCTGTGTGTTTGTGTCAAAAAGTAGGTGTAATGGTCCAGAGCAGATGAGCTGCAAAAACTACCCCCTTAAAAAAGGCCTGTGGAGAAGCCAAGTTGGTGTTGCCTACTGGAGAAAGAGATTCTCTGTCTCTGCTTTGGGGTGGAGGCTCAAGGAAGTTCAGTTCATCTTGAGCAAGATGGGTTGGAAATGGAAATATTGGTATTTGCAGTGCTTGGGGAAAGCAGTGAGAGAGCTGGTAGGTGTGGGAACAGGATCCTGCTGGGGCATTGCTGGGCTGAGGCTGTGCTGGGTGAGAGGCTGGCTCAGCCATAACTGGCACAGGTCACCTTTCCCCATGGCCATGGCTGCTGCTGGGGCTGTGGGGCTTGGCAGTGTCCCTTGTGCTGCCTTTGTCCTGAGACACAGGGGACACCGAGTCCTGCTTCAGCCTGCCTTGCAGCAGGTGAGGTTCTCTGTTCCTGGGAGCAAAGAACAGCAGTGAGGGATTTCCTCCCTAGGGTATCCCAGCAATGTCCTGGTAACTGGGCCTGTGTTTCCCCAGGCCTGTGGCCAGCCCAGCAATCAGGAACTGCATTTTCAGTTCCTGCCCTGCTCTGGGTAGCAGAGGCTGAGGTCTGGCTGCAGTGATCCCATCAGTCTCACATCTAAGATCACATCTTGGATCCCTGACCGAGGCACTGCCAAGGTCCTTTGCTGCTCTCTGTGCTCTTGCTTCCCAAGCCTCTCCTCTGCAGAAGGGATGGTTTGGGGTTTCTTGCTCTTCTGTGGTGCTGCTGAAGTGTTCAGTATTTGCACAGAGCCAATTCCTCTGAGATGATAATAATTCTTCTGTTTAAGCACAAGCTGCCAATTTACAGAATTAACTGCCAGTGGTCTGCAGTAGCCCTTGACTTGCCCTAGAACTTGCTTTAATAAAAGAGAATAGGTTTTTAATGCAAGTGGAAGGACTTCTGTGTTTTCTCTGGAAATACTGAAGGGGCTGCAAAGCCAGGCTCTCAGAAGACAGGAGAGTTTTTAAGTTATGGAGCCCAAATCTGACCTCTGTGCACTGCAGGTTCTGATTGCTTGGTTCCACAGCTGCTGCTTGGCTTGATGCTGCCTTGCTCAGTGTGCATCATTGATCTCTATTTGCACTTGTTAGGTGGGGTTTCATTTTCCTTTTTGCAGCTGTGAGTTGTGCTTTGCTCGTGTGCTTCAGCCCTGCCCCGAGAGCAGAAACCCGAGCTGCCCAATGGCTCCTCCGTGGTGCTGCTCAAACGTGTGAGCAGCTGCAGTTCATGGGGAGCTGTGGGAAAGCAGCTCTGCAGATGGGCAGCTGAGGCTCCCACAGGGCACTCAGCCAGTCCTGGGTGCTCCTTGGGGAAGCTGCCAGGAATTCTCTCCATTTCTGATGTCCATGCAGTGCAGTTCTGTGGCTGAGAGCTCAGCCCATGTGCAGAACTGATCGTGGGTCTGTCCTCCTGCCACTGGCAACTAAGGATGTGAGAAGTTTATTTTAAGGTTCGTTTGGTTTCATAGCAGCTCTAAAAGAATCAAAGCAGGAATCACTTTTTGTCAGCTTTGGGTTGCCTTTCCTGAGACTTTATCTGGCTTTTGTACCTTATTTACTACAAATTTTTAAAAAAATCTGCTGGAAAAACCCCATCCAGGAAAACATTATTTCAGTGCTGTTGTGCATTGAGTGCTTCTGCTGAGTGAGAGGAGTATGCTGTGACAAAATGAGAGGCAGGATTAGGTTTTTTTTGTGTATTTTATGGAGAGAGGAGGGAGCTGGGCTGTCCACCACACAGGCTTATCCTACCTGAATCATCCCCAGGCATGGGGATGAAACATGGACAATGAAGCATTGTCCTCCTGGTGGAGGGATTGCAGACAGGATTTGTTGGCTGGGTGACACCAGCAACCAGGGGAAGGGAGCCATGGGCTCTGGCAGTGACCTGAGAGCAGGTATTTATTTGCTCCAGTCACTGCTTCTCTTCAGGCTATTGGAAAAAGGCTCCCAATATTCCCAGTTAGATTGTGCCTGGGCCAGTCTGACCCTCGCTGCCGGGCCAAAGGCAGCAACTGCGGTGTATCACCCCAGAGATACCTTGGCTTGCTGGAGGTTGCAGCCGGGCACTGAACAAGTCCAGGCTTGTAAGGAACCCCGTTACCTCAGGAGGAATGGCTTCAGGCGATGGTGAAGAGAAAAGGGAGAGGATTCTGCTGGAGGGTTTAATGTCCAGAGGTTTATTCCATGGTTACAGAGGCCTGAACGTGAGCAACTGCTCCAACAGAACCCGGCCGCATGGTCTGATCACCTTTTAAGCTCAGGGACAGGGGGAGGGGAGGTACAGGTGAGCACCAACCAGGTGAGAGGGGCAGGGTCTCAGGGGAAGATGACACCCAGACAGGCCAATGACCCCTGGGCATAGGGGCATCCTTTGAACTTGACCAACCACACGAGGCCTTGCTGGAATGTTCAGCCTGATTGACAGGACTCACTCAGCATGGGGGCAAGGGGGAAGGGAGAGAGGCACAGGCACACCTGGGGAAGTGACCTGGAAGGCCAAAATGGGACATGACAGCACACCACAACACAGGCTTGTTCCCAGCCTGCCTTCCAGTCCTTGCCTTGGTGGTCTTCATGGACCATCCTGGTGTGAAGCTCCTCAGCATCCCATCCCACCTCTGCTCTGTGATGTTGTCTGGGTTTCACATCCTGCTCCCCTGTGTCTGACAGACCTGCTCTCTCCTGGCTTCCTTGTTCCTCACATTTTCTCCTCTGGCCAATGTGACCAGGGGTTACTGCTGTCCCTGCCAGGGGTGGGTGGCATTGTTCGTGTCCCTGCCCCCAGCCATGCTGGTCCCCATCTGAGCCTCTCTGCTCTGGGGCCTGGGGCATTCCTGGCTGGTGCTCTGCTCTGCAGAGCTTTAATGATTTTCCATTTGGCTGTGATTAACCTGACAGGCAGGGCTTTGCTTATTGCATTCAGGAAGAGTTGTGGTGGCAACTCTTTTTTTTTCTCTAGCTTTAGGATGAATCAGCATTAACAAGGAAGCAGTAAACAAATACAATTTATTTTACAAGACGACAGACAGCAGGATGTTTTCCTCTGCCAAAGCATCCATCAGGCTGTTGGTTAAGCTGTAGTTGGGAAGGTGGGAAGGAGAAATAATTCCTCACTCATAGAAAAAAGATAAGTCATAAGTCTCTGAGTGCCAGTGGGAGGGATGCTGAATGATTGAGGAAGCTGGTGCCTCCTCCTCCTCATGGTCCCACAGTCTGGTGATTACTGGCTGGTAGTGCACAGCCCTGTCACATTGGAGCCTGGATGTTACTAGAGTGTATTAAATGCCTTCAGGCAGACAAACTCTGGGCTGGTACTTAATTTACAGCACTCTCCAGGATCGTTCCATATAGATCCTCTGTCTTAGGAGGGAAGAAGAATTAATGATTAATTAATGAAGTCTTTTACATTGTTGTGAATCTGGGGGTAATTTTAGGCCCTTGCTTTACCTTGTCCATTTTTCAAGGTTTTGCCTCTTTTAGAAAATTATCTGCTTGTATTCCTGATGGTTAAACTTGCCACATAGAAATGTTGTGTTGATGAATTCCTCAGATTCTGATTTGACCAGAAGGCAAGGAGATCTGATCCTTCTCGTGCTCACGGCTTTCAGAACTGGTGCTGAGAGCTCAAGCTCTGCCAAGGGACACTGCCCACCCTGCAGCTGTGGCTCTCAGCACCCAGCACAGGCTCTGTGCACATCTGGCAGGTGCTGGGCTCCCAGAGGTGCCCTGCAGCTGTGGCTCTCAGCACCCAGCACAGGCTCTGTGCACATCTGGCTGGTGCTGGGCTCACAGGGGTGCTCTGAGCTGGCACTCCTGCTGTCCTGCTTTGTTCAGGGACACATGTCCCAGAGGTGCTGGTGAATATTTTTGAGCCCTGTTAGCAGGAAGGAGTGGGTGGATGGCTGGGAAGCTCCCGTGGCCCCAGCCTGGCTGCTGTGCTTCCTCTTACAGCTCTGTGGCTGCCCAGGCTCTGCCACAGCAGAGATTGCATTGCCTCTGGTGGCATCTCTGGGCTCACTTTGCATTCATCTATAAAGGCAAAGCTTCAGCAGGGAGCAGGTAGCCAGGGCTGGATTGTTGGATGTTTTGAAAGCTGCTGCCCCTGAAGAGCTGCTGCCTGGCTGGATAACCAGTGTGCTGGCCTTGTTCAGTTGTCTGTGCTTCTCTCCATCCCTTTTATCTCCCCTTTGCATCATTTTTCTCACTTAAATGCACCCTTTCTGCAGGCCACAAAGGCTGGTGTGAGCACAGCCTGCAGCAAAGGGATCCTGCTGAGCTTGCAGGCTGGGGACTTCCTAGTCTGCCACGTGAAAGTGCTGGGGCTGGGGCTCACCATTACTCACCAGCCTTCCTGGGCTGCCTTACAGCTCTCCTGGGGGTCTGCCTGTGCTCATTCCCTCACTTCTTGCTCAGTAGAGTGCTTCTCCAAGATGCAGCCATGCTGAGGTACTGCTGCAGGCTGGCAGACACCAAGAATGTTATTTTTCAGTCTAGCAGGTAGCTGTTTCTGGTTTTTTCCCTTTTGACCTGACCCTCAAGTATCATTCCAGCTTCACTCTCTCTCACCTGGCAGGAAACTTCACCAACCTTAGTGCTTGAGGTGGGGCATTGTGTGCCAATGTCTCCTTGCATGGGCAGCACTCCTCTTTTTAATATATTCCTCCTTTCTTGCTTTTTAACCTCTCTTTTCCCCTATCTTCCTCCTTTTCTTCACCACACAAAACGTGTCAAGCCTAAGCTTCCCTTTTCCCCACTGCTTTGCTCGCCCTGCCGTGGTGTGCTGCTGTGGGTTAGGGTCCCTTGGATGCTTCCAGCTGGCAGGAATTTGGGCTATGGACACATTGGGACCTCTCACAAAGCTGTGAGTGCTTGGGGTCCCTACTGAGAGCAGAGAGCTGAGCTGCTGGACTCGAGGTGGAGCATATGCCAGGCCATGCCCATGCCCTGGAAACATGCCCAGGGCAGGATAATTGTGGGAGGCAGTGTTTCATCAAGTGGACCGTGTGCTCCTGCTTGCTAAACAGTCTTGTGATTTATATCTCAGTTAAGAGGATTTTAGGACATGTGCTGCAGTTACACAGAGTTTCTTTCAGAAGTAGGGGAGAGGTTAGGAATATAAACTCTGTAAAGGCTCTTTTGTGTTTTCAGCAAGGGTCACCAGGTGATTGCAGTGCATCCCTGCTCTGCTGTGTCAGAGTGGGCAGTAGCTTTTATTATGAGTGGTTCAATGGGATCTTTGAAGAGCTTTGCACATGTTTTTGTACAGGCTGCATTCTTGAGATCCTCCTTAGGGACCTGTAGCTCCAGCACTAAGGGTGAGTTCTTCTGCCCTGATGTCAGCATTACCAGCTCACCCTGGCTCCTGCCATTAGATTCTGGTGAGTTCTGCAGCCAGCAGGTGTTCACCAGCAGATTTTGCCTTCAGAACAAGGCTCTGTGGGGTGTTTTACTCAAGTAATGTTTCAAGGTGTCAGCAGCTCGACTGCTGGCCTTATCCAGGACACACAGTGTGGACACAGCACTATCTGCATGCTCTGGGTGTTTCTGTGCCACTGCTGATTTGCTGTATGGTCTTGGCTGGTAGTTGTAGCCTCCTGTCCACTGGTTTCTGATTAGTCTGATGTGGCTGTCTAACATCTTCACCCTAATTTCTTTCCTAGGCTGGAGAGCTCAATGAAAAGGGACATGTGAGCATGAAGAATTGCATGGAGAGCACAGATGTGCTGCCTGTGGTGGCATCTCCTACAGCTCTCACCTGGCAATCTGCTGCTGCCTGGAAGGGACTGACGGGAACCTGGAGATGAAGGTGATGACCATGGCTCTTAGTCTTTTTTTGTTCCCTGTCCCTTTTATCACTTCCCCAGGGCTGCTGTCAGCGTGACAATGCCACATACATTGAGGGCATGGCTATTTGCACTGGGGCAAAGTGTTACCATCTGGAGGGATAGTAAAAGATAGATAAAGAAAACAGGGAGGGTTCCCTGATACTCCCTTAGCAAATATCCTATATTTCTCTTTTAAAGCAAAATAAGACATTTATTCTGCTTCTTGTGGGAGCCCTTGTAGAAGCTGCCATGTATTGGTTGTGCACCAGAGAGATAAGAGTCTGATACCCAGTGTTTATTCTGACTTGCATAACATGAATGAGATGTGTCCTGGGGCTCATTTTGGTAAAGCTTTCCCTAGAAGCCCTTTGGGGACGTTGCCTTTGGCTCTAGGTTGGAGTGATTAGCTGCCTGCTTACACAGCTGACCTCTGCTGATCATGCCTGAAGTGCTGCTGCTGCTGGTGCCAATACTTTTATCACTCTTCCCCACTGGCCTGCCCCTTATCACAGCACTGCAGTCCTTGGGCTGTGCCCTGGAGGATGATGAGCATCATGTGAGCCACTGCAGTGACTGTTGCTGATGCTGATCCCTCTTTCTCTCGTGCATGGAAAAGCTAATTTGATAGGAAACGCTTTCAGAATAACTGCAAATGTAAGTTTTGGGTTTATGGCTTGTTTCATGTGTGAAGAAGCTTTGGGAGAACCTCATTGTATAGCTGCTTCTCTAAATATTTAACTTGCTGGTATCAAGAGTGCCCAGTGTTGCTCCTTACCTCCTCTTCTGCTGGAAACATGCTAATGTCCTCTTCTCCACTTAAAACCTGATCTTCAATATGGAAACTGCACCACCCTTTCTTACTTTCTGGCTGAGCAACATTTCCCTGTGCCAGTGTTGTGTTACCTTTAGCATTGCAAACTGTAACACTTGGGCAAGGGTGGTGGAGTTCCAGCAGGCTGCTTGCCTAGGGCCTGCTGGACTTCTCATCCCAAAGAGGGCAGAGAGCAGCCAAAATCTGCACAGAGGTTAAGACAGAGCAGTGTGGAGCCTAGGGAGCATTGGCAGGAGTGGGAATGCTCTGCTGGAGGTAGGTGAGTAGAAAAGAAAGAAAAGAAAAAGCATAGCCCATTGCCTTGGGTATCTCTGGCAGCTGTGTTTTTTCATGGGGAAAGAAGAAAACTGAGCTGGAGACAGCTTGATTTCTTTCTGGTTAGGTGAGATTTGGGTGGACAATACAGGATTAAGGAAGCAGGTCAGCCAATCCTCCACTGCAAAACTTCTTGTTTTGGTTGTTGTACAGAAACAAAGAGTTCTTTAGTTCTGGTTTTGTTCCTTGTTCCTCTGTGGAAGTCTGCTCGCTGGAAAGATACGACTTGAGATGTGGTGCCAGGTGAGCTGTGAGGTGGTTGGGTCTCATGGGGCCATGGCAGCAATCCTCTCTGAGCCTGTGGCAGCACAGGGCACGTCCATGTGGGTGTGCAAGCACAGATAGGGGACTGGGACTGCTGGTCTTGATTGAGTGCCTGCTGCTGGGACAGCTGAAACCCAAGGCCAAGCTGACTTTTCAAGCTCAGATACAGTTTTTGTGTGGAGATATTCCTTCTCTTAATAAGCACTGGTAGCACTCAAGAGTCACCTTCTGTTTGGGCCAGAACTAAATCCTGAGCCCCATTTGAAATGCTCAGAAGGCTTCCTTGTCAAACAGTCAAACCCAACCCTCAGTTACTAAGTCTGGTTTCAGACTAGGGAGGCCTGGTTAAGTCTGGCGTGCAAGATGGAGGAGATGGCTGTTTGAAAACCAGCAAAGGGATATATTTGGTCTGTAATATCTGTATCTCTGTCCAGCCCCTTCCCAGCAGTTACATTGTTCTATATGTTAATATCTGAAGTGGAAGAGGGACTTTCCTTTGAAATAGGGAAGTAAAACCAAAAATAGGCACACAGCCCCCTTCATGCCCCAGTGCTCCTGGGGCTGTGTGGGAGCCTCTACCCCCTCCTGCTTTAGAAAGGGGCAGAGCCTGCCTGTTGGAGCAGAGGGTTTGTGGTGTGTTGGACACAGGTGGGCAGAGGAGAGGATGGGATGTGCTTTGGTATTACCGCGCCTGTGTGGGTCGCAGCTGGTGAGAGAGAGAGACGGTGAATCTTGTATCTTGATCAGAAGGCTGGATTTATTAAGATATTATATATAATACATTATTACTATACTAAATAGAATATAGAGAGAGGTCTGCAGAGCAGCTAGGCTAGGCTAAGAGTAGAAAGAAAGAATCCCAAACAAAGTTGTGTCCAGGGACTCAGTCCCCTAGCTTGCACTGGTGATTGGCCCTTAATTATAAACATAGAAAATGAGCCAATCAAGGTGAATCCTATTGCATTCCACAGCAGCTGATAACAATTGTTTACCTTCCCTTCTGAGGCCTCTGCCTTCCAGAAGACACAGAAATCTGAAAGAAAGGATTTCTGTGGAAAAATGTCTGCGACACTTTGGTGTGTTGTGTCCAGCTTTAGGAGTGGCTTTCCAAGGTGGGTGTCCAGGCAAGTGAACACCAGCAACAAAGCCTTTGACCATGCACTGAAATAGTTTCCCTTCAGGATAATGGGATGATGCACATGCAATGGTATTGTGTAGGATTAACAGCACAGTTAATTCCACTTGTGCTGAAGTGCAGTGTGAACCCGTCTGCTTGGCTTGACTGCAGTTTCATGTGTGCTTTAGAGGAGTCCCAGCAGTGCTGTCAGTGTTGGGCAGCTCTGTCAGGAGCTGGGTGTTGGTCTATGTGGCTCTGTGACCTCTCTCCACACTGGTGCCCACTCTCTTTCTGTGTACCCATGGCCTGTCCTCTCTCTGAGGTCAGTGCTGTGGCGGGTGACACTCATCTCAGACCCTGCTTTGCACTTGAAGGCTTTTGTGGGACTTGTGCACGAGCTCTGAAATGCATCGGTGAGCAGAGGCCATGAGCCCAGAAGAGGCACTGCATGCAGTGGCTCTGGGAGAGGTGGGGGAAAAGCTGACCAAAACTCAAGAAAAGGGAAGGACTTCCAAGAAGGAAGGTTAGTGGAGGGTGGAGGTAGGATCTCACCAAGGCAGGAAGGCAGCTTCTGGCTGCACTGTGGGGAAAGGCCACAGAAATCAGGGCATCCCCTTGTGCTGTGTGGATGCTGGAAGGGACGTGAGAGTCTTAGGGGAAGATTTCCCAGGAGGAACAAGAGAGTCCTGGAGATGCAGACAGTAGGAAAACACTCAATTTCCCGTGGCTAGCACCTCCTGCCTCCCTTCCCTGCTCCCTGTGCATCCCTGGACTCTGAACGCTGCTCTTCACGAACGTCGTGCTTGGCCACGGGTGTTCGGTGGGGCCGGGCAGGGAGCAGAGCCCGGGGCCGCTGCTCGGAGGGGCCGGGCAGGGAGCAGAGCCCGGGGCCGCTGCTCGGTGTGGCCGGGATGGGAGCAGAGCCCGGGGCCGCTGCTCGGAGGGGCCGGGATGGGAGCAGAGCCCGGGGCCGCTGCTCGGAGGGGCCGGGCAGAGCAGAGCCCGGGGCCGGGCAGGGCAGAGCCCGGCGCTTTCGTCTGCCCTGACAGCAGCAGCAGCAGCAGCAGCGCCGTGGCCACGTCCAAGGCTCGGGAGGAGCCGGCGCCTCCAGATGAGTGTGTGGGGAATTTCTGCCCTGCTCCCCCGCTCTCACGCAGATTTCTCACCTCTTAGGGCCGTAATCTGCGGAGATCTCTGAAAGTGCTCTGATGTTCAGGCAGCTTTTAAAGACCTCCCAAAAATGGCATGGGAGGTTTGCTGCGAGAACTGGTGCTTCCCCTGTTTGAGATGCCTCCAGATAATGTTGTACAGAGATCCAGACAAGATAAAGAACCTATGAACTAGGGCTGGCTTACTATTTTCAGCCTTGTACTTTGGGGAAGATACCCTTAAATTGCTGTTCTAGCAGACTTCAGAAAATATTAATCAGGCTGATGCATTTTAACTAGTGGTTTCTATATTTACTACTTTGGAGTGAGGAAGAAAAATTCAGAGCTAATGCCATGTGAAAGTAATTTCCCTTGACAACACACAACTCTGGCCTATATGTGTGTTGGACAGCTTATGAAAAAGCTTTTATTTCTGAAATGTCACTGTATTATGAATGCAATATTCTTTAACTCAGAAATAGAGGAGGGTATGTATGTAAATATGTAAGTACGTGTATTCATTACAAATCCAAGAGAGAGTATATGTTTCAGTGGAACAGAACCACTTCAGCTGAACTGGCCAGGTTATTAAAAAATAATTAGAAAAAAGCCCCAAACTAAAAAAAAACTCTACACAAATAGACCAGTGAATGCAAATTAAAAATCCTAAAATAGTTTATGACAACTTTGCTAGGCTGCTCTGCTGTTTTTCTTTGCTTTAATATTAAAGTGCTGTGGTTCTTCTTATATGAGGAGTTATTCTAACAGCATATCCAGGGCTTGAGGATTCTCTGTCAGTTTAGCCTCGGATACAGCATGAGGAGGGGAAAAAAACTGTGTGCCACTTGTCAGGAGATATCCAGGACTTTTTCATCCAAGACTGCAGATACCTGTGCAAGCTTAAACCACAGTATGGTAGCAGGCAAGTTCCCATCCTGTTAACCTGGGGGGGAGGTTGTGGAGAGGAGAGTGAGGTACTTTGCTGTTGAGGATCCTTTTGGCAGGAAAAGGAAGATTAAGGGTCACCTGAGATCAGCTCCCATGTGAACTTCCCATCTGAAGTGCCTAAAAACTTGTCTCTTAGCAGGTACATAGATTTGTTTAAATAAAATTAATGAGTAACTTTTAACCTGAAACTTGGTTGAGTCAGATCAAATTGTTTAATGTTCAGTGAACTTTAAGCCCAGTACTTTTCCAGTTTTTGCTTGGATTGGATGTTCAGCAGCAATGAGAAATGTCCTTGTGCAAGAGATGGCATCAGATCCTCTCCTGGTCCGGAACTCTGTGGGATGCTGTGGCACTGAGTGAGATCACTGCTGTTGGAAACACCCAGCAGCTGTTGGGCATGCTGTCCCCCCAGGGTGTCCTGGGAGTCACCCCAGCCTGTGCAAGATCTCTGCTGGGTTTCTGCAGCCTCCTGCTCTGCACTGGGGTGCATCCATTGCAGGCATGACACATGCCTGCTTTCTGTGTCTGGGGAGAGTTCCCTTTCTGAAGGAGGAAGTCTGGTGTCTCTGTGGCCAGGTGGCTCTGGGTGGCCAGAAGGAACTGGCTTGTGGGCAGGAGTCCAGCAGTAACATCCCCCTGCCATTCCTCCATGTATCATCCTCAAATATTGCATCCATCCTTCCTCACATATCCCATCCATCCTTCCAGCAAAGGGCTGCCTGGTTGTAGGAGAAGATGAGGACCTTTCATTGCTCAGAGAGCTTTTTTAAGTCTTGCAGCCTATTTTTGAGGCTGCAGAAATGTGTTGTACTAAAGGCAATCTGAGAGCCAGTATTGAATGGAGAAGATAAAAAAAAGTCTGGTGCCTCCTTTACTCCTTTAGGGAGTAACTTCTGTTTTTGTTGGAGTTATCTGTCTATCTCAAAATCTCACATACATAAAGTGTCCTAAATACCAGAGGGCAGAAAGCTGCCTGCCTCAGGGAGTGGGAGTGTAGTTCAGATCCATGATGATCCATCCACTTGTCATCTGCAAGCTCTGCTGCCAGACTTGGTTCTGGAGTGCTGACTGTAGGGAGTGAGTGATGTGTTTGGGAGCTGGGTAGTGCTTTCCAGGCTTCACACCTGGTTTTCTGGTGGTGAAGAAAGCAGGCTAAAAACACTGGGAGGAGGTGATAAAAGACTTTGCAGTGGCCTTTATTGCCTTCCTGGCCTCTCAGAACCCCAGTAGCTTCACATGTGTTTCAAGCATGGTGTTTCCCTCCCTCCAATAACTATGTAGACTTGTTATGTGTCAGACCAATTCATGCCATGCCCATAGCAACTCTGATCTATCAGTGGGATGCTGGCAGGGTGTGTAAGTAGGGAAGAAAAAAGGGCATTCTCTGGCTGTGATGTATGTGCACCACGGAGCTGCCAGATGGGTGGCATGCTCTTTTTGGGTGCTCACAGCTGGAGGTGGTGCTAGGCTTTGCCAGTCCTCCATCCCACCAAAGAGTGGGGATTGCACATCAGAGAGGCACCTGCTTGTTCCTGCTAAGTGTTCTCCATGCTGGGTCATCCTTAAGTGGAGGCCACAATCTTGGGTTTGGGTAGGAGGTGCTGCTGAGCCTGCTTTTCTTTCCTCAGCATCTGGGAGGATGCTGAGGAAAGAAAAGAGCAAGGAGGTTTCAAATGCAGGAAGGTTTAATGCAGCCTTTCTCAGCAAGGTTGCATTAAAGTTTCCTGTTCTTCTAAATAGGTACACAAAACTTTTAGGGTGGAGGAGTGTCTTAAACTCTTTAAGTGTCTTTGAATATGTCTAGGCACCTAGTTTAGTGCTATGCATTTGTATAGCCTATAGTTTATAAAATTACATTGTGTTTAGGCAAGGTTGCTTCCCTGGCAATATTTTTGTGGGCTTAATGACAGTAGATATATTTGAAATGCTGATACAGGGGCACAGTGTTCCCAGACAAATGTCTGCTGCTGTTGCTGAAGTTCAGCCACACCAAGAGCTCCCTGTGTGAGGAGGTGACTTGATGTGCTTTGGCAGGAGATATTTGACATCTCTACTGCAGGTACTCTGACTTTTGAGAGCCTGGCTGCTGCTTCAATAACAAATGGCCCCCAGGATCATGGGGTACACTGATTCTGTGTGTCTGCTGCCTTGGCTGCTCTGCTGCAGCCTGACACTGAGCTTGGACCTGGCTTTCTCAACAATTGAGTTATACCTGGCTCTCCTCTGCTTGTTTCAGTCCCACTTTACCCAGTGGAAATGCTGATGTGAGGCAGAAGTGCTATCAATTAAGCTTTCCAATTGCTGTGGTTATGGAGACTAAAACCAATTGGTTTTGATTTGTAGAAAAACATGGGGGTTTTTTCTGCCTCCTTTCTTGTCAGAGACAAAATAATTAACTCTAGTTTTGAAGCTTCCATTTGTCCCCCATGCCTCAAGTTCCTTGCATGGAAAGGAACTTCTTTGATTTTTTGCTGGATAAATAATTGAACTGTTTATTAGATGTTTGTTTTTACAATTTCTCTGGTAGCTATTTCCTTTACTACGTTCCAGTAGGTGTCCTTTCTAATGCTCTTTTAATTGCCTCTAGTTGCCTGTCTCTCAGGTCCTGCCTTTTTTTTAACACCTGATACTTTTTGATAAACAGTCTTCACAGCTTTGGATGTCTTTGCATTATAAAATGCAGATTTCTTAGTGAAAACCAATTTATTTTAAGCGTAACACAGAAAGTGTTTTGCTTAACATAAAGTAGTTTGACTAGGGCTTTCTGAAGTCAGTGGTGAGAACTGACACTGCTGCTTTCTTGCAGTGAAGTTGGTGTGGTAGAACACTGCTGTTTGTCAAGTGCCAGCCCTGCCTTCCCCAGCAGGGATGAACTCTGGCTGTGTAGAGAAGAATAAATCTTGGCAGTGCTACTGGACTGAAAACCAGCATTGGTAGAGCCAGACTTGAGCAAGTTTATTTCACTTAGTGAAAGACTAGATCTGAAATTAAATTGAATTAGTCTTCTTTGAGCAAGTCCTAAAGAGTTCCTGCATTGTCCTTGAGCCATAACGATGTCACAGAATCACAGAAGTTCAAGGCTGGAAGAGACCTATAAGATCATCAAGTCCAACCCATGTTCTAACTGTTCAATTAGATCATGGCAGCAAGTGCCACATCCAGTCTTTTTTTGAACTCTTCAAGGGATGATGACTCCACCACCTCACTGGGTAAATGATTCCAGTATCTGACCACTCTTTCTGTGAAATATTTCCTTCTTAATTCTAACTTACATCTCGCTTGACGCAGCTTGAGACTGTGTCCTCTTGTTCTATCTGTTGTTGCCCGGAGAAAGAGACCGACCCCAGCTCACCACAGGCACCCTTCAGGAGAGGCCGACCCCAGCTCACCACAGCCACCCTTCAGGAAGTTGTAGAGAGCAATGAGGTCACCCCTGAGTCTCCTTTTCTCCAGGCTGAACAACCCCAGCTCCCTCAGTCGCTCTTCGTATGGCTTGTGTTCCAAGCCCCTCACCAGTCTCGTTGCTCTCCTCTGGACACGCTCAAGTAACTCGATGTCCCTCCTAAAGTGAGGGGCCCAGAACTGGATACAATACTCCAGGTGAGGCCTCACCAGTGCCGAGTACAGGGGAAGAATGACCTCCCTGCTCCTGCTGGCCACTCCATTCCTGATACTGGCCAGGATGGCATTGGCCCTCTTGGCTACCTGGGCACACTGCTGGCTCATGTTCAATTGACTGTCAGCCAGCACTCCCAGGTCCCTTTCCACCTGGGCACTGTCCAGCCACACTGTCCCTAGCTTGTATTGTTGCAGGGGGTTATTGTGGCCAAAGTGCAGGACTCGGCACTTGGACTTATTGAAGTTCATCCCGTTTGATTCTGCCCATCCATCCAACCGTTCCAAATCTCTCTGCAGAGCCCTACACCCCTCTAGCAGATCTACATTCTTTACCAATTCAGTGTCATCAGCAAATTTACTAATAAAAGACTCTGCAAAGGGCTGCTGTCAGATGTGTTATCCTCAGGGGTGGTGCCTGCAGCTGGCACACAGGGGATTCATTGTCCTGGGGCCACAGAACAGCAGTTTCATGGCTTGCCATGCCCTGATCTTTGCAGAGGTGTTAAGTGTTGACCTGCCACACACTGTTAATTTCAGATAAAGGAGCATCCCCCATTCATTCTGAAGGATGAACATCACAGAGGAACACATGCTTGGGGGGGAAGGATTGAAGGTGTAATGTTCCATGTAAAGTAAATAGCCACAAATGAGCAATTGCATCCTGCTCTTTAAAGCTGGGCAGGGTAGGGGGATTTTTGCTGCCTTCAGTGTGGGAGTGGCTGTGATAAAGCTGACTAATGATGAAATCCTCACTTGTAAAGCCCTGACACTGGGACTCTGGGTGCAGAAGAAAAAGCAGTATTTTCAGGAGTTGGTGCTGTTCACGCATGTACTTTTCTCTCCAACTGAAGGTGAAATTGGCAATTTTAGAAATGGAAAAGCTTTGTTGCTAAGAGGGGTCTCCAGGTATCTTGCTGAGTGAGACCCCCATGGGCATGGGTGAGTAACCCAGCAAAGAGGATGCTAAGCATGGTCCACTGCATTCACTCTTTATTTGGATCAGTATATTTCATAACTGGAATCCATATGATCAGCCACTAAAAGCACCCTCTGTAGCAGGACTAAAACATAAACCTTTAATTAGATGAAGTGCTGATAAATCTGATATCCTGGATTTATGTGGTGTCCTGTGGCTCAGAAAGCAATTTTAACTTGTTGTTATCATTATTATCATTATTATTTATTTTCATGGTAAAACTCAAATATATGTATACCATGGTTAAGGTACTAGATCCATATAAAATACTTGGTATATAATTATATTAAAAAGCTGCTTCCTTTTAATGAGGGCTGAAGGGGAGGCAGAGTTCTAGGTACAGCCTCCCTCCAAAACCAACATGGCATGTAGAAAAGAGCAAGAATAAAGGGCTGACACAGTCAGAAATGAAGGCTTCTGACTTTTATTAAATCCCAGTGTTTGTTGACATGTAGAACTGAAATGAAACACATGCTTAAACTTACCCCCATGCCTCCCCCCAGAATCTGCCTCTCCTGTTCTCTTGGGAAGATTTTTTTCCAGCTGTGACAGCAGCATATTTTCAGTGGCACATGCAGAGGTTTTTAATGCAGGCAGGGCTAACTGAATGATTTATTTCATTACAAGTGACCTGTATAGCTCCTCAGTGTGTCACCTGAAATTTAACCATGTTTCTCGTGTAAATGCTTTTTTTCCCCTTTAAATCTCTTTGTAAAATTTCCTCATTTCCCCCTTTCTGTTTTGTTCTGTTTGGTGGCATTGGAAATGCCTAAATGTGTGGCTCAACAGATGTTTTATTTTCACAGCACAGTGATATTTTGGAAAGAAACCAAGAATTGCTAGAAGCAAACCTTCCCTGCTTATGTATTTACAAAATCATGATACACACAGTTGAATTAGCAGGCTGGGCTAAACTTGGCTCCAGAGGGACAGACCTTGAGCTTGGAAAGTGTTTTATCACCTTTCACCTGCTGTATCCTGCATGTGGAAACTGCAGCTTCTTCATTTGCCAAATGACATGAGCACAGTTTGTTTATTACTATTTAGGGTCTTGATAAATATTATTTTCCTCAGGACAGAAATAGGGGATTTTAAGAGCAGATGCAGTTTTGAGGTTACTTTTTGAATCCACGTTTTTTCTCATCTTAGGTTTCCTTGAGGATGCTATTTTGAGCAGAAGAATTCAAGCCATACATTTCAATATCTTACTTCTTTTCTACACACATGGGAACTCATTCACCCTCTGGTACCAGCCTGCTCTTTTCAGAGATGCTTTACAGTGGCTGTTGGGTGGAGGAAAGGGTTAACACTGAGAATCTATCAAAAAAAGAATAGGAAGGTGTAGTTAAATATAAAATCTTCATATAGGGCAGCATAAAAACATTCAAGAATACATCAGCAAAAGTTGGTAACAAAGATTTCCTACTTTGTGGGCAGGCACAGCATAATTGTAGGTGCAGATGGATATGCATAAATGAAGGAAATGTGGAAAGAAATGTAAATGCTCTGGGTTTAAATTTGAAATACTTATCACATTATCTAAAAAAAAAAAAAGGTTGAGGAACAACTTGCCAAAGTAAAAAGCTTTTGTGCATCCATCAGAGAGAGGAAAACTGCAGCTGAATTATGGTGATGTCTGAATGGCAGGATCAAGGAGAAGCGTGGTAGACCAGGTGGATGTGAGTCCTGCATATCCTGTAATCCCCAAGGGAATTAAATTAAATTAAAGGTGTTACTTGCCATGGTTATGTTTGAGGGGCTGTGGTAGGATCCATTGCTTCAGACCAGTAAATGTAATTAAAATGACACCTGTAGAATATGTAAGACCTAATGAAGAAGTCTCATCATGTGTTTGCAGAAGGGTCACATTTCAAATCCATCTATGTATTTCCTCTTCTGTCACAGACATCTTTTATGGAAAATCCTTTCCTTAGGATTTTTCCTCCTGAGAAGCTGGGAGGCCTCAGGAACAAAATGTAAACAATGGTTATCTGCTGCTGTGGAATGCAACAGGTGCATCTGGGATTGGTCTGGTGTGGTTGTTTCTAATTAATGGCCAGTCACAGTCAGCTGGCTCAGACTCTCTGTCCCAGACACAAGCCTTTATCATTCCTTCTTTTGCTATTCTTAGCTAGCCTGATGAAATCCTTTCTTTATTCTTTTAGTATAGTTTTAATGTAATATATATCATAAAATAATAAATCAAGCCTTCTGAGAAATGGAGTCAGATCCTCGTCTCTTCCCTCATCCTCGGACCCCTGTGAACATGGTTACACTCTTCTCTCATTTTCAGAAGGTTGTGAACATGGAGAGAGAGAAACCTTGAATTTTCAAGGTTTTGGTGAGAATGCTCACCAAACCTCAGAAAAGGCCACCCTAAGCTGTGGTGGGACGAGAGGGTTCCTGTCCTGGATTAGTGGCTGCCTAGCAGGTAGGAAAGCAAGAGGTCAGGTTTCATAACATCAGAAGGCCCTCAGGCATTTTCTGGGGTCCCCACTGGTGAATACAGATAAGGGATCTGCAGAGGAGAGGAGGAAGGGCTGAGTTGCGAGCTTGGCTGTCTCTGTCACCAGAGGGGCTGCTGGAAGCACAGGGTGATCCTGGGGCAGCACAGGGGCAAGGGAAGCTTCTGCTAGCAGGGGAAGAGAATGCTCTCTCAGGTGGGTTTAGTCCTGCACCAGGGGCAGCTTGCAAAATAACCTGAGGTCATTGCAGATGGCGTAGAGATCGGGGCTCAGAAGTGGTCAGGAGGGGAAATAAAGGAAGGAAGTTTCACAAGGAGAACAGATCAGCCCCGTTGTTGTGCTGCTGCCGCACCATGTGGCCGGAGCGTGTTCGGCGGGGCTGCTGCCCCCAGGGACGGTCACGCCCTGCGGATGGTGCTGGGAGGCTGAGCCGGGGAGGATCGGCAGGGTGGGAAAGGCGCTGTGCAGGGGGAGCTGGGTGCTGGGAGGCTGAGCCAGGCATCGGCAGGGTGGGAAAGGTGCTGTGCTGGGGGAGCTGGGTGCTGGGAGGCTGAGCCGGGGATGGGCAGGGTGGGAAAGGTGCTGTGCTGGGGGAGCTGGGTGCTGGGAGGCTGAGCCAGGGAGGATCGGCAGGGTGGGAAAGGTGCTGTGCAGGGGGAGCTGGGTGCTGGGAGGCTGAACAAGGCATCGGCAGGGTGGGAAAGGTGCTGTGCAGGGGGAGCTGGGTGCTGGGAGGCTGAGCCGGGGATGGGCAGGGTGGGAGAGGTGCTGTGCAGGGGGAGCTGGGTGCTGGGAGGCTGAGCAAGGCATCGGCAGGGTGGGAAAGGTGCTGTGCAGGGGGGAGCTGGGGCAGAGGCTGGACAAGGCGGGGTTGTGTGTGCCTGTTGCAGCTGCACGCCGAGTTCAGTGCCGCGGGCTGCTAGGCAAATGTGAGCGGTGCCAAGAGCCAATTTAACAAATGTGCAGAGGATGGGCATCGGTACAGCTGATGACACAACTTTGGGGAAGCTGTGTGCATTTCCTGGAAGAAATGTATTCGTACCTTTGTCCATACTCGTGTGGTTTCTCTGTGTACCGGCTGTTGGGCGCAATAGGAAACAGGCACGGGCTGTTTGAGGTGAGGATACTTGTTAGCATTTTTAGTGTAAATCTGCCGTGGGATGTGGGAATGAGGATTGCTGGATGTTCTCTGCTGTGGCATTGCTGGCTGCAGCTCCTGGGACACCAGAGAAGCAGGATTTTCACACTCTTGTGTACTTGGCTGGTTTAAGACCTGAGACCAGTGAGATAATTGGACAATAAGTGTGTGGACAGAATGTGACTGCCTTGAAGATGTCACATCCCTCACTTGTTCTCTGCACAGGATTAATTTATCCTCAGAGGACTTGCTGTGCGGGCTTAACATGCCAGCCAGTGCTGTACCCTACAGCTGTGTCTGGTTCTTGATTTCAGGGTGACAGCTATTTGTTTAAGTCTCAGCTCTGTAAGGTTCTGTGTTTCAGGGCCACAGCTATTTGTTTAAGTCTCAGCTGTGTAAGGTTCTCTGTTTCAGGGTCACAGCTATTTGTTCAATTTTTTTATTTGTATTTTTCCGGGTTTGGGAGATTTTTTTTTTTGTCCTTTCTTTCCTCATACTCATAGCTGACACCTTGTGTTTTGTATAAGTGGCAAGCTTCCAACACCTTCAGAAAAGTACCTTTGTACTGACCACTGCCAGACAGAAGTGCATGCAAGCAGCCACTTGTGGGCTATCCTACTTTGCCAGGAAAAGCAGATTCTTCTGTTCTCCACAACAGAGGTTTGGTATCAGAATGCTTGAGGGGGACCCCTTCTTAGGGCACTGCTTGTGCAAATAAAATAAAATTATGTGAAGTTATAGTAATAATTAAGCTGAATTGCAAAGTATCCATGGGGAACAGAAAGTATCTTGAAATGTTGTGGTTCTGCTAAAACATGTTTGCAGAGCCTACTTTGCCAGCTGTAAAATCAAAGCAAGCTAACTGTTCACATTGCAGTGGCGTGTACAGTCAGAGGTGGGGATAATTTGTGCAGAAGATGAGTCCTCCAGGTGCCCTTGAGTGGCCTGGAAAGGAGAGGAGTTGTTGTGACTTGCTGGGCATCCTGAGCTGTGCACCACCACAAGGAGTGTCTCAGCAGGAACTTGCAGAGAGCTGTGAAGTTGTTTCACTGTAATGAGCCTGTTGCCCCCCTTCTGGATGATTCAAGTGTGAGAAGCAAAAGCTGATGGTTGCTGAGATGTGCCTGCTGCCACCTCCACCTGGAAACCCCTCAGGAAACGTTTTGGAAGGCAGAGTCCTTCAGGGCCTGGAGCAAGGAGCTCTGCTCTGCAGGGTGGAAGGCTGCTGGGGCTCTGTCCCCCCTGCACAGAAGTTCTTAGTTGGGTGTTCTGGAAGGCAAATCCTTGCCTCTTGGAAAGGGATCCAGCGTGGATAAAGTCAGCCTGGGGCTGTGTGAAGCTCACAGGGAGGTGACTCAGTTTGGCACGAAGCTGACACTGGAGAGCTCTGCTTTGGTGTTCTCTGGGTTTGGACAGCTTTGCTGTGTGTATCCTAAGATAGGAAATGCCAGGCCATGATGACTGGACCCTAGAAGCCCCTCTCCCTGCCTTTGGACCCTTGCTTATCTCCCTGTAAGACTATAGATCACTTTCCTTTTGACCCTTACTATAGGACAATCCCTAAAACCCCTGTGCCCTATATAAAGAGCTACTTTTGCCCAGTTTAGAAGATGCTGTCCCTGAGACCTTTGCAGAAGACCAATAAAGGACACCTCTGTGGAACCTCACACGGCCTTCTCCTCTCTCTCCCTGCGTCTGCCAAAGGCACTTAGCAAGCCAAGAGCTGAAATCACCTAATGAGCTGCTAATCGCTAAGAGCTGAAATCTCTCAGAGCTGAGCTTGCTAAGGTTGCCTGCGGCTGGGAGGCGGGCAGGCTGTGCCGAGCAGGACTCTGCTATCCGGGCTGAAGGCAGCCAGCCGGGGATACAGAATCACAGAATCACAGAATTTCAAGACTGGAAAAGACCTATAAGATCATCAAGTCCAGCCAATGTTCTAACTGTTCAACTAGATCATGGCAGCAAGTGCCACATCCAGTCTTTTTTTGAACTCTTCAAGGGATGATGACTCCACCACCTCACTGGGTAAATGATTCCAGTATCTGACCACTCTTTCTGTGAAAGATTTCCTTCTTAATTCTAACTTACATCTCGCTTGACGCAACTTGAGACTGTGTCCTCTTGTCCCAAACCCGGCCGAGGCTGCTGTGGTGTGTGCTTTGCCAGCAGAGCCTGGCAGTGTGGGGGCACTCAGCCCTGCTTTCCCCACAGCACATGGCTCTGCTGGCAGCTTGCCTCCACATGGTGCCTTTTGCTGTCTGTGACAGGCCCCGGGTGCGTTGTCCCTGTGGGTCCCAGCTGCAGAGGGGGAGGCTGAGAGCCCACAGCAGGACAGGAGCCACGAACAGCGTGGGGAACCTCACTCCTGACAGAACAGAGCATGGGGTGCCCTGCATCCCCTCCTGCTGCCCCACCTCTCCAGACTGCTGTGCCTCCCCTGGTTCACACTTCAGTGTGCCCTTCTAGTGCATTTGTACTTAAGGAAATGAAAATAATGAAAATTTATACACTCTGTCAAGGCAGAGTAAGTGACTTCAATAAAAGCTGGAACTACTTGTGTTTCTTAGGTATTTTTGTTGCTGTTGTTTAAGAACTGGAACGTAGCAATATTTGCTTTTTCATTGTGGAGTGCTCTATGAAAAATAATTTTGCTCCTTAATAAAGTTAAAATACAAGTTTTCAGCATTAGGATGCTTTAATAATTTAGTATTTAGTCTCGTAAAGAATAGCATTTGTAATTTAGCTCATATGTCATCGTATTGACTCAGACTTCCTGTAAAAGCAAGCTACTTTCTTGATTTCTCAGCCAATGCTGTCAGATCTCCCTTTCTCTTGCTGCATTTCCTTGGCAGAGTGAAACTGTAAAGTCTAAACCCCATTTATCTGTTTTGTGAAGACTTATGGATTAAGATATGTTTTTTAAATCAGCTTTCCATGCTCCAAACGAGCAAGGAGTCTTTTCTGCAGGAGTGCCTGAATTACTCAAGGATAGGCAGTAAAGCAGCTTTTTCTTTTCCCCTGTTCACTGTGTGAACCACCACCATCAGGTTATTTCTCTCCCTGTATTTTGGGTGTATCCAGTGCTCAGGGTGGATCTGGTTGCTCTGGTGGGACCAGAGAGCAGGCAGCCTGGGAGTCTGCCCTAGCTGGGAGCAGATTTCAGACAAAGAAGAAAGATGGCCATTTTGAGTGGGCATTTAGACATTTAAAATGCTTATGTGGTGTTTAATGTGTTTGCTGCTGTCCTTCCAGCCCTTGGTAACAGCTCCACAGGGTTTATCTGAGGCAATACTTGCTCATCTCTAGAACTTTGAGCTTTTCCTTAATATGTTTTTCTTTTTTCCTCTTCTTTTTTTGCAGGTATTTCTTGAACTCTTCAGCACATCACAGAACTGCTGTTTTGGGATATCCTGCTTAAGCCCTTGGAGGAAAATCTGCCAACAGCCAAAAATGACTTGAGTTGGAGAGCTGCTGCTTTATCCCCAGGTAGTGTTTGCAGCTCAGTAACCTCTCAGCATTGCAGGGTTTGCTTTCAGCAGGTTACTCAGGGAGGAAGTTGCTGCTTGTGCCTCTCTGGGAGCAGCTGTGACCTGAATGTGTTTGTCTCCTGAGGACACCTGGAGCCTCCATACTGCTCCATGCTTTTGGACACATCTGGAGCAGCCATGTAGGGAAGTGAGCAGCTCCTGTCCTGGCTTCTGTGGTCCTGTGTGCTGCTTGGGAGGGGTTTATGCATCAGTGTATATTTTATGCACCAACCCCCATAAATCAGTCTAATCTGAGGTGCTTTTTGGGCAGTCATCCTGTTGGATTCCCACTTTTCTGACATGTTGGGAGCTGGAGGTATCTGCTAGTGTGAGGCAGTGCTGTACAACAGCATCTGGCTTTGCTTTCTCCAGAGGTAACTTACCTGGAGTAATGTTCATCCCAGTGCATTTATGAGCCCAAACATGTCCCAGAAATACTGGGGTTTAATTGGCTTCCAGCAGGTGGTCAGTGAGGTTTGATGTTGACAGTGCACTCAGCCCACTGCAGACTTGCAGCAGTTCCCTGCAAAGTCACCAAAGTATGAGGCTGGTGAAGCTCCTGCTGCTCATGAACTCAGAGCTTTTTTTTTTCTTTCCAGTTCTATGCTTTATCATGTTCTTCATTAGTTCTTCAAAGCCTGTGGTCAAGTAAAAACTCACTTCTGGAAGTGCATTTGTTGGCATTTGGATGTTGTCAGGGATGGGAGATGAAGCAAAGCAATGAGGAGACTTACCCTGCTTGCTGGTATGATACTGGCAGTGTTAAATTTGCCTGTCACTTGTGGAAGGGAGTAGAAAAAAGGTTTGAGTGGCAGTGGCCTGAGGTCACCATTACATAGCACGTGATGGCTGATAGCCAGCTCAGGTCTTTGTTTTGCTGTTTTATGTGGTAGACTTTGAAATGAGATCTTTGAACAGCCTGAAATTTTAGCATTACCTTGATGTTGTCTCTCCCCTCCCACTGCATACAGATCTCCATGATTTTAGCTGAGCTGTTTCCTTTTCCCAGGCCCAGCTTCCAGTGTCCCAGCTGGGGATGCACCGTGCACTATGGTTCACATCAATGTGTTGAAAAAGTTCATGTGTGTCCTTCTGGTGGTCCTGGTGGCACTGACAGTTTGCCTGTGGAGAGAAACCAGAAGAAGCTACTATGATCCTTTGAAGACCAGGAATGATGATTTGCAGGGGCACAGGAGCTTGGAGAAATGGAACACTGTTAAATCACAAGGCCTTTTCCATGAAGCAGCCAGTGAACTGGGGCAGGTATCCAAAATATGGCTTGGTACCCAAAACAAAGTAAAAGGCAGCGCCTCTGAAACAGCTGAAAAGTCCAAGAAAGCAGCCATTGGGAAGGTATGGGATAAGGACAGCTCATCCAGAAATCTCATACCCAGGCTGCAGAAGGTCAGGAAAAACTACCTGGCCATGAACAAGTACAATGTGACTTACAATGGGAAGATGAATGCTAAGCTCAGCCCGGAGAAGCTGCTGTGCCAGCTGCGGGACAGAGTCAATGTGACCATGATCCAGAGGTCAGATGGGCCTTTTGGAACCCCTGAGTGGCAGCAGTACCTGCCAGGGAAGAGCTTCAGTGAGGCAGTGGGACAGCTGGGTCACTGTGCTGTCGTGTCCTCAGCAGGCTCTCTGAAATCATCTCGCCTGGGACAAGAGATAGGTTGGTATCTTTCAGTTTGCATGAAGTCAAATATTGTTGTTTATAACTTGGGTTGGGTAGAAGTGACCTGCTGTCATGCTCTTACTGATAAATCTCTTGTGGTCAAAAGGTGTTTAAAACAAGTGGAAATGTTAAACTTCTAAAGTCAGTAAATATTTCAGCCTAGCTGGAGATGGGAGTAATGGGGAGCTCTATTTTAGCAGGTCCTTTTGATTTTTTGTGATCCTGTTGGCACCTGTCTCTATAGGACACGAAAGAACACAAGCTCACCACCGTTCTCAAGGTGAAGGAAAAAAAGGGAAGTTTATTCTCTGACTCCAATATTTATAGTTTTACAAAAGTGACAGCGGATTGAAAGGTGACAGTGACACCTCTCCAATGACACTGGTCAAACCAGCAGTCCATCAACTCTCTCCTCCTCCATAAAGGAATGCAAAACAATGAGTTATTTACAGAAAGTGTGTGAGAAAGTTCACTGCAAGAATGTCAACATCAGAAGCCTTAGAAAATCTTAAAAAACCAGGGTGACAGGCATCACTGGAAGGTCACATGAATATTGGATACCAGAGAGCAGTCTTGGTTTCTCAGGTGTTTGTTTCTTGAGAGGGCTTGGGGTGGGTTGTGTAATGCTTATGGCACAGTCAAAAGAAATTCATACTGCAAGATATTTTCAGGGAAGAAATTGAAGAAAATGGTAAAGGGGAAAAACCCTTTGGACACAGCCTTGAGCTGTGTGTGTTGAGCTGAGGGCTGGGCACAGACAATCTTCAGAGTCCCTTCCAGCCTCAGTTATTCTGTAATTCTTGCTCAGGGCTTTCCAAAAGTGCTTCTGCTTCATTCTGAGCCGTAAGGCAGCTGGCTGAATTTGAGTGGCCCAGAAGACCATTTGCAGTCTCATCTGACCATATGTACCTGAAGTTAATGCATTAATTAATAACTGCCAAAGCTTTGGTCATTTACTGTGAATTATAAAGAAGCATGTTTTCATGCCAAAGTGTTTTGTGTCTTTACAAAAGCAGCCTGCTGGGGAAACCAACTCTTCAGTTAACTCAGGATTTTGTACCAGGCAGAAAATTCTCCAGAGCCTGCAGCTCCCTCAGCTTGCTTCATTTTTTGGTGTTTGGAGCTCAGTTAAGTTTCATGCTTTGCTGAACTGTAGCTTCACTGAAGGAGAACTCTTAAGGTCTGGGAGTTTTCTCTCAAGTGGAAATTGTTTGCAGGCTTTGGTGTATTCATAAGCTGTCTGTTGGCTCAGATCCCTTTGGCCTGCACTAAGCTCTAAGTAGCCTTCATCTTCTGAAACAGCTAGATGGATAGATTTTAATGCATCATTCATGAACAACTTTGGCAAGGCCTTCAGAATCACATCCCTCGTGGGAGACAGTGTTGAGTACTTGCTCAGAAGTTCTCCCCCAGACTCCTCTGTGTCCACAGGCAGGTGAGCAGGAGCTAGAGTGAGGTTGAGCAGTTGGTGTGAAATATGCAGTGAAGACCAGCATTGCCTCCTGGTACAAATTGCAGGTGAGAGTTGGTTGGTGTAATTGTTTCTGCCTCTTAGGAGTGTTTGAAGTGAGATGAGTCAAGACTTGGGAAAGCAGTTCTTCCTTTTCCTTCAAGCACCTGTCTCAGGTTGTTTGGGTGCCTCTTGGAGCTCAGAGCTGAAGGTTTGCCCAGAAGTGCCCTCCTGTTGAGCAGCCTCCCCAGCTCAGCTGCCTTGTGCCCAGGGCTGGCTGTGTTAGGCTCCAGCACTGCTGCCAGTGCTTGTTCCTCTGCAAGGAGACCCTGACAGGAGTGGGAGCTGATGGAATGCAGTCCCTGCACCTCTGCAGGGGTCTGGGAGCAGCCAAGTGGGACAGGCTGTGCTTTGGCACACATGTCAGACAGGCAAAGCCCTGTCCTTGTTCCCACAGCCACTCTCTGAGCCCTCCCCACACTGAAGCATTGGTTTGTTGCAGATCACAAGGGATGGATGCTGGGGAGGTCACTGGCAAATGCCATTAACCCCTGCTGCTGTCCCTGCCCTGTGTTTCTTGTGCCTGGGTCACAAACTTTCACCCTTCTGTTCAAGCAGTGCTTCTGCAGAGTTTGAGCACTTGCAGCCTTGAGCTAGGCAGGGGGACTATTAAGAATTCAGGAGCATTCAGTGTATTTCTGTACAGTTTTCCCCACTTTTTCCATGTAGGAAATGTTGTGGTGGTGTTGGAGGAAGTTATTTAAAAGGTACTAAATGAAGCTTAAAATGAAGTATTTGTGTAAATGAGCACAATGGATTGCTGAGTAATAACTCCATGAAATATTTGTTCTGTCTAATCATGTTAAGATACCAAATGAGCAATTAGGTAAAGCAAGGGAGGCTGGCAGAGCAGCACAGGGTTGTAAACAACCACCTTTTACTGGACTCTTGGTATTACTGAAGGTTATAAATTGCCACTGAAAAATCTGATGTGAGAGATACCAAGGATAGCACAAGCACCTGGGGACAAAGAGCCAGCTACTGTGCCTGAGCAGCCACTAAACACCCTTTTAATGTACACAGAGCCAGCTACTGTGCCTGAGCAGTCACTAAACACCCTTTTAATGTACACAGAGCCAGCTACTGTGCCTGAGCAGCCACTAAACACCCTTTTAATGTACAAACCTGGGGCATAGGAATGCTTGGTGTCTGGCTGAAGTTACAGATGGGGAAATCATAACCCTGGATTGTGTTAGTGCAAGGCAGGATGTGGAGCTAAGGGTCTGTAGTGGAAACTGCAAGCCACTGCTCAGCATGGAGATACTTTTTTCCAGAAACATCACCTTCCTTGGTTTTGGATGGTGCTTTGGAAGGGCTCTTAAGAAGTCCCACTTGTCCAGGAGAATAGAATTGAGAAATCAGTTCTTTGCTGTCATGGATTACTGATCCTCCAGCACTGCCTGTTAGAACACTCCCATTTTCAAGAAAATTATCTCAAAAAGAGCCAGTTCTAGACCAGGTGGGTCCTTCTGCCCTGGAGCTTGGCAGTTCCCACAGGCCCTGCTGCAGGTGCTGTGTGTTGCAGTCATGTGGGCTCAGTGTGAATGCAGGAAGGATCACCCTGCTTCCCTAACTCAGCCCCTCTGATCACAGGGAGTGTTTCCTACCCAAATGCAGCCACAGGGCAGGGAGGAGCCAGGCTGACAAGCACAGCCTCCCTTGGAGTCACAGCAGCAGCCTGACTCCAGGTGTTACAGTGGCCTGGCTGGCTGTGCCAAGGCAGAGGAGGGGGCTGGAGGAGTGCTGTGCTATCTTAAGAGATGATGCCAGCAGAGGAAAATGCAGTGAACCCCAAGGCATGTAAGAAGCTGGGTCTGTGGGAGGCACAGCAGTGGGAGGCATGCTGGCAGGCTGAGGACAGCTTGGCTTTGCACTGTGCTTGGTGTGCATGTTTCTGGAGCTGGTCAGCCTCCAGGCTGGAAGGGAGGATGCTGGCTTGCCACTACTTCCTAGTTTCTTGGTTTGCAGTCAGCCATGTGGTAAATTAATTGTGTGTTGGTCTATCTCATGGTAAAGTGTTTGGAAGGAGGCAGAGGGAGAGCAAATGCTGGGGCTGTGCTCTCAACCTGGCAGCTGGTTGTAGTTTTAGAGAGTAGATTTTTAAAAGAGTATTGGTCATAAACTTTGAGCCACATCTTCCTCTAAAGAATCTGACTTGCTACTTCTAGATGTTGGGTTGAAAGCCAGGGATTTAGCAGACTGCATTAGAAGTGCAGGTGAATAATGTCACTTGGTGGTGGTGTCACTCAAATCCAGCTGCTGGCTCACAGCTTCTCCCTCTCTTGGCTTTCAGACAGCCACGACGCCGTCCTGCGCTTCAACGGGGCTCCTGTCAGGGGCTTCCAGGATGACGTGGGCCAGAAGACAACAATTCGCCTTGTCAATTCCCAGGTAGGTCTGAGCAGGGGGCACCAAGCAGGCCAAGCATGGCACAGCTGTGTGGCTGCACTGTCTGGGAGCTGGGAGGGCTGTCCATCTGATTTCTCCAGTCCCTAGCACATGGCTGTTCTCCTTGGAATGGGGACAGTTGGTAAATCTGAGGTGGCTGCAGTGGCACTGGCATGCACTTGCAAACTTGCAGTGGCCTGCTTGTGATTTACAGCAGGCCCAAGGTAATCTGTGTTTGTCTTTGCTCAAAGGCTCTGTGAAGGCCAGCTCCATGCTGCTGCTGTGTCCTTGGAGTGAGAGGCAGGAACAGCTCAGCCAGTGCAGGTCAGCAAGGAGAGGTGTGCCAAGGGATGAGTTGTACCTGCCCACAGATGGGTATGAAGAACATTTATGTGGTTTGAATAAAAGAACAGTGTTTCTTTACTGCCAACAAGGCTGCAGACTCTGTAGGTAACACATTAACCAGGGCTGCCACATGGCTGAAGACTCTTGACACAAGACCCACCTGTAAATCTGTAGCCTGTGCACAGCCAGGAGAGAGATGGGCTCTGGTGGGTCCAGGGCCTCATTGCAGAGCATGGCAAAAAGTGCCTTTAATGCAAGGCCTTGCTCACAGAGTTACATCTTCCCTGCCTCTGGGAGCTCCATGTTGGCACCAAGGTGTCCCTTTGCTGATTGCCTTTGGCCAGACTGTCCAGGGTTAGCACCCTGTGCCACAGTGCATTAGCAGAGTCAGTCTGCCCCTTGTCCAGGAGCTGAGTGAGACCCTTGCTCTTGTAGGCACATCTCAGAGTGCTTGCACCTCTCCTCCACAGACCTCTTACCCTTCATGGTTGTCCTTTCTGGAGGGAGGAATCTTCAAGTGTAGATATGCAAGACAAAAGAGGAAATCACAGTAGGATGTGCTGGTGAGAGAATGGAGCAGGACTGAACAGGCCAGGAGACATTTGGTTAAAGGACCTGGTGCAGCACTGAGTACAAGCATCTCCTCACCCCACAAGAGGAGGAGGAGGAGGTTGTAGGCACATGAAGGCTGAGGGAGCTGAGTGAGGGAGAGATGAGTGGCTGAAGTGTAGCTTTTGTAAGCCTGAACCAAAAAGGCAGTTTCTTTTCCTTACCCCAAAGCTAAGATTTTTAGGATTGCAGTTTTCTCACCTGCCTCTGTGTGAGGAGAGCATGGATGCTGCTGTGTAACAAGGTTTGAAGTTTCTCAAAACAGCAGCAGGAGGTTGACCATCCTCTTCAAAGGCAAGACAGAGCTAATGTGTAACCAGCTTGCCTCCTTCATTTTGTGTGTCTTTTAAAATATTCTTGTTTCTTGTGTGACTGTTTTTGCTACCTCTTTCAGCTCTTGGGCCACTCTTCACTTGCTGCTGTGCTCTTTGCTGTTGCTTGCTTCCTCTGCAGTAAACCTCCAGTCAGAAGGGTGACAGTTTGTCCTTTCTGAACCAGTCTGGTTTGAGCAGACAGATCTGGCTGCTGATTTCTGTGCCCTGTTTGACATTTTTCTTTTTTTTTTTTTTTTTATCTTTCCTATCTCTGTGTATTTTTCTAATGTCAGATAGGTGTTATCACTTAAGCAAACTTTCTCTGGAGGATGTGCTCATGGCCAAGCTTACAGTGATATGAAAATAGGTGCATGACCTCTGTGCTGTCAGTGTTATCTGCTCAGGGAGGAGGGTAACTGTGTGCTTGTACAGCTGTGATAGGACTCTCCATGTGGATCCTCCTACTTTGGACCAAGTGGAATTACAGCCATGTCATTCCAGTGCTTCTGTTCTCCATGAGATCAGCCTGCAGTCATGGGTGATGTTCCCTCTGAATGGAGAACCCTCAGGAAACTTCACTTGCAGGGAGAACAATATTGCTGCAGTTTGTAGAGGCTGAAGTTGACTCAAAAGGCAGCATTGATCTGGCTGCTGACCAGGGAAAAGATGTTTTCCATGTGTGTAGTGCAGGAGTCTCATCTGGGGTTTCTAAACTGAGCAGCTCTGACTGCAGTTTGTTAACTGCAGAGACCATTGGATTGGAAGCCTGATTTTCTTACATGTTTTTATTTGCACTTTGAATGGTTCAGTGCTGTTTTCAGTCTTGGTGACATCATTTAAACCTTCTTGTTAGTGGGGTGGCCTGATCACATTATCCTTTTAGCTTTCTGCAGGAGCTGTGCCTTATCTTGCCTTGCCCAGAGCTCTTACAGACATCAGGTACTGGACAAGCTGTAATTTGTTCTTGTTCTGGGCTGGCTTTTCTTGTGTTATAACTGGGAAAAGGAATGGGTTTGGGCCTTGGCTGCTTTTATTTTGGCTCTCACTGCTGATCAACCTCAGTCTGCTGCCAAAGTGAAGGAAATGGGATCTCCTAAATCTGATCTGTCAAAGCTGGTCAGTATTGAGTAATATCCCTTTGGCACACATGGCCAGTGGCCCTGAGTTTCTTAATAATTATTTTAAGATAATTTTCTGTAATTTTCTGGCCAGTCTCTAGGACATACATGGGGGCAGAAGTTTTTAAGAGTAGAGTGGAGTATCTTGTACATCTGTGTGCATAGGGAAAGATTAATGGATTGGTACTGACAAGAAGGCAAGAAATTTGGGAGCTCCAGATCTGAGAATATGCTTGTAAGCCCACAAGCTTCATAGTTGTTCTAAATAAAGAATTTATTTAATGTTGCCTCATTTATTTTCTCAGGCCTTGATTGGTTCATCAGTACTGCTGCTTTTTGAGTGGCATGTTTTCCTGCAGTCTGACACAAGGCATTGATTTGCCCTGGGAAACAGTCACATCTTGCAAAAACAAGGGCATAGGTACATGTGAGGGGTTGCCAGTGTCATGCTGGAGGACACAGCTCCTTTCTGCAGAGCTGACCAAGGGCCACAGCACCTTGTTCTTCCCAGCCTTTGTTTCCAGTTCTACTGGGCTGTCACAGAGAGCACACTCTGCTTTGGCTGCCTTTGCTGTTATTGGCACTCACAGTCTGCAGGGAGGAAGAGAAAGGAGATAGCACATCAGTGGAATGGAGGAAGGCTGTGGTGGGAAAGTAGAGCATGTTTGGATTGCAGGACACTGCTGGTAGCAGGAAGGAAGGAAATCATTGTGATGTGGCCAATAAATATACTAAGAGGATAGGGACTGTATGAACAAGATACTGTTACACAGTGAACTGGCTAAAGAAGAAACCAGAAGACCAATAGATCACTTGACTAATTAGGATCAAAAATCTGGGCAAGACAAGTCATTCATGTAGTAATTTAAATGAATTTGTTGCTATTAAACAACAAATGGACGCTGAGGGTAAATGGGGAGCTAGATTGCTTCAGCAGCCAGGTTCAGTGACTGATGGCCAGCAGGCAGTGCCCAGAGCCAGCTCCAGTGTGTGGGAGGACACAGGCAGCAGTGGCTGTGGAGGTGCTTCCCACCTGGCTTCTTGTCCCTTTGCTTTTGTGCCTGTCACAGCTCTCTCAGGGTTCGTGTGCCTCTGCCAACACGCATGGCTATGGAAACAGTGAGATGGAAATAAAGTGCACGTGCTCCTCTCCATATCCCTGCCCCTGTGCAGTGCTCCATGCCACCTGTGCCAGCTGAGGGGATGGCTGGTGCCAGCTGCTGGGCCCCTTTTGCCCCTGGTGTCCACACCTGCAGCACTGCACACTCCAGCTGTCAGTGACCTAGATAGTTTAGCTACTGTAAGGAAATGAAACCAGGCAGTGCATGGTCAAGGCCAAGGCCTAATCCCACAGAGTTAAGAACAGATGTGAGGAAACTTTTGGAATAATTCCCATCTGGGCTGGCTGCAGCATCCTTGTACTCTGGTTTTGGGGACAGCCATGCAGGCAGCCAGGATGCTCAAGGACTAATTGGCTAGCTCGTAATTAGATCTGTGGAGATAATCAGGACAAATGGAAGCTGATTTGTATGATTTATGATTTCAGTGTTTACGAGCTGTGCCTGTACAGGTTATGGCTGTGGGTGGGTGGGGAGGACAGGAAATGAATAGTTTGATTAAAATTGTTTTCTTTCTGCTGCAAACCTGGGTTGCCCTTGGGTGTCCCAAGCAGTGGTGGTTATCTCTCTCTGTGTAAAAAGAGAACTCTATTTGAAGCTTTTCTTCTCGTTGCTGCTCTCAGATTCCAGCCTCCCCTGCCTGAGCCATCCCCTCCCTGCTCTACAGAGGATATGAGGGGCTTGGCATGAGGCAGGATTGGCTGGAGATGCTGTAGTCTCTCATCTCTTGCACTGATGGTCTCAGCAGGCTGCCAGGGTTCCTGTTGCTGGGGGGAACCACCCACCTGCAGGCCTTTCTTTGGGTAAAATGAAGGCTCTTGGTAGATCCAACAGTGTATTTGCACTAGGCTCTGCCTGGACTGGCAGCAGCTGGTGTTGTAGTGCTGGCATCCTCACACAGGCTGGGTCACTCTGCAGCTCCTGTCCTTGGTGTGTTCCTGGGGATGGATGGATGGATGGATGGATGGATGGATGGATGGATGGATGGATGGATGGATGGATGGATGGATGGATGGATGGGAAACCTTGGGAAGCATCATGGCAGCTTCTCTTGGGACTCTCCACCAAGTCCTTTGCTGCCTGGCAGGACTGGCTTGGGAGTTGGAAGGGCATTGCTGGGGCTGTGTCCTTGCTGTGCACATGCCATGCTCACTAACCAGCAGTAGGGTGGCTCTGGCCATTTTCAGGTGTTTTATTGCTTGGCTGCCTGCTAATTCTGATAGTATACTGCATATCAATGTATCTGTTGTTGTTTTCCAAGCTTGTAACTGTTGAAGAGCAGCAGTTCCTGAAGGAACCATTATATAACACTGGAATCTTAATTGTCTGGGATCCAGCACCATATCATGCAGAAATTCATGAGGTAAGGCTGAGTTTTTAGTAAATAAAATCAAATTCACATGCTTTGAAGTGCTTCTGTTAAACCACTTCCTCCTAATGTGCAATCACTCATTCCAAGGCCTTTCTTGTTTGCCTTTTTGTTTTATGGATATATCTGTGTGTACTTCTGTGAGTATTCCATGCATGAGTGCTCCTAAGAAAACTCTTGCCTGCTTCTGATCCCTGTGAAGGGCCTCAGGCCAAGGATGATGGGTCACCACCTTTACTTTCCCATGGGCTGATGGCACAGGGAGGAGGTCACTGCTGGCTGCAGCAGGTGTCTCATTGTAGGATGATTCCCCCTCTCTGATGGTTAATCTAAGATTTGCTGGTGGTTGATGCTTGGATATTTCAAGCAGCAGTCAGCCATGGCATATACTTGATGCATTATGAATGGATTGGGAAACCCTCTGAAGGTCTGTGTCAGCTTTCACCTGTGGATGTGCAATCCCCTTGGCAATTCACTTTTGATTTTGAGTACAAAAAAACATTGTTTGATATGTGATGATGAGCTCTGGAGGCTCACAGTGAAAGCAGGTAGGAGTGAATAGTCCATTCTTTACTTTTATTTTAAATTCTGGCTGTAACTGAGAGGTCTTTGCATTCTTTCTTTGGCCTGCATTTCCTATTTCCTCACTGCTATTTATTTCTGTGCCTTGTCCCACAGCTCCAGGAGGCATAAAGGGCTATAGACAGCATGTTTAAGAGTCAGTAACACCAGGATGAGCTATTTCTAACATTGAGAAAAAAAATCTCAAAATGACTTTAGGAAAATGTAAACCATTCCTAGTTTTTACTGAAAGGGGAAATTTAAGGGTGTAAATCAGCTCAGCCTGGTTCAGGAGGCTGAGCTGGGAAGACTTCCCTGCAGAATATGCTGCTTGTGGAGAAGGATCTGGGTCTGGAACATTTAAGGCAGAGTTCTCAACATTGTCTGCTGTTGGGGAGTGCAAAATGAAATTACAAAATTGAGATTTGGGGTTTCCCTGCTCTGTGTACTGAGTCAGCTCACCACAGTGACCCAAGGGGACAGTGAGTGAGGGTGTGCAGCAGGATCTTCTTCCCCAGCAGCAGCAGGTTGACTCATCTTTGTTTCCTGCTGGTTACAGTAGAGTGGGCCAGAAATAATCTGACCTCCTGATTCTGTCTTGCAGTGGTACAGAAAACCAGATTACAACTTTTTTGAAAGCTATAAGGCGTATCGCAGAGCACACCCAGAGCAACCCTTCTATATCCTGAATCCCAAAATGCAGTGGCAGCTCTGGGACATTCTGCAGGAGAATTCCCTGGAGCATATTCAGCCTAATCCACCATCATCAGGAATGCTTGGTAAGATATTGCCCTCTAAACTTCTGGTTCAGTTTGCAGGCAGGAACTCTCCAAGATGCCTTCTTTCAAAGACAACTACAAATTTATGGGGCTTATCAGAGTGTTTTTACAGTATTTGTCCTGTGCCAAAATTTAAGCTTCCTGTCTTCAGAGCAGCAGCTTAGTTGTATTAAAGTAAGTGGTTTGCAGCACCCCTCTGAAACAGCAGTCACAAACATGGCCCAGTTCCAGGTGGAAACAGGAGAGCAGGCTGCAACACTAGGATGGCCTCTAGGATTTGTAGCTTCTAGTGCCAGAGCACTTCCCACAGGGTGCAAAAGGAAGGATGTGTCTCCTGCAGGCTCAGATCTGGTCAGGCAAATAAATCTGATTACTGTAAATGAATTCTAAGGGTGTGCCTGTTTCTTTTCCATATATTATTTATATATAAATATATGTGTGTATGTGCATAAAGACTTACTGGGGGTCTGTGGAAGGTCAGGCTGAATAGTTGCCCTGAAAAGGTCAGTGATATGCTCTTCTCAGCAAAGCAACTCCTTTTTACATTCTGCTGTTGCAAACATTTTCCTGCCTAGTGCAGAGCAGCTCTCATGACCAGCTGAATGAAAAGGAGTGAACCTCTGGGGAAGCTGCCATGTATTTGAAATCACAGCAGAGATGTAAAGTCTTGTTTCCCATGGGCTGTCCAACTGCTGTGCTTCTTCTCTTTGTCTGCTCCCACCTCTGTTCATCACTGCTGGAGCAGAGGCACTTTCTGTCTCTGTGTAAACGGAGCTGCTTCATGATTTTGCCAAGCCCAGCACCTATTAAATCATTGCATCATTGCTTGGATATGTGTAGAGCAGCTGTGCAACAGCACAATTACTTCAGCAGCAGAATTGTTAACTGGAGTTATGGGCTTGAAGACACACACGTCAAACAGCAGCTCCTCCAGGGCTTAACTTTGGGCCAAATCCTCTTGCTTTTTGCTTTGTAAAGCAAATGACCTTGCCAAATTCAAGGGCACAGATGAGTTCCAGTTTCCACCTCTGTGTTCCCTGGAAGTCCTGAGTGTGATGGAAATTTTTCATTTGAAAAGGTGAATGAAGACATGTTTAAAATATACTTTAGGTTCTTTTAATGTCTTACAGTTCTTCATGGTCCTTGCTGTCTCAGATACTGCATGAATTTTCTGTGATGTTACACACTGATTCAGTTTCTCTGCTATATTCTTGCACTTAGAAGAAAAGTAGCTGCTAACTGTGGCTTCCATCTGATCTGGCTGTGCCCAGCACTGCCTGGTGTGATGTCCTTGGGTGACAAGACACAGGAGGGCAGCACTGCTCTGCTCCAGGAGCCTGAGGAGCAGAGGCTGCTCAGTCCCTGAGCATCTCCCAGCACAGGCCCTTCCATTTCCCTGCACTCACAAGAGGCAGCTGGGACAAATGTGAAGGTCTCATCTCTGCTTATCCAGGCAGGTTTGAGATGGGCTGTTCACATCAGCTAATTGCAGTGCATGCTTGGCAGACACCCAAGTTTCCATGAAGGTCACAGATAATGGTAGCACTCTTAAAAATTGTCCTTTTGGCATGGCTGTCAGTGTAAACAATCAGCTGAAATCACGTTGATCGTACACTTGGCAAGGGAGGGCTTCAGAAAAGAGCCTTGTCTGGCCAGACTTGTTCTCTGCCCCTGTGTTCTGAATGTTAATAATGGAAACCCTTCCCCTGTGTCCTGGGTCAGAGCAAATTTTGGAGAGAACCCCCGAAGGGCTCCTCTAGGAAAGCAGATTGAATCAGCCCCTGCCACCAATCGGTCCAGGAGAAAATACCTGCTTGGAGAAAAGTGGATAAACCCTGTTTATTAAACAATAAAACCTAAACAATATTAAAACCCCTTGCTGCTCCAAAAGAGATGACAAACTGAGACAGTCCCTCCCTGGGTTGCAGCTCAGCTCACTCAGGCTCTGGTCAGTCCCTCAGTGCTGGAAGTGTCCAGGCCAGGCCCGGCCCGGTGGCCTCAGGTGCAGCTGCCGGTGCTGCCCTGGGTGTTCATCCAGAGCAGGGTAAACAGGGCCAAAGAAAAGGGAAAAAACCCCACAGTCAGGGAACTTCTCTGCCTCAGCTAGCTAAAACTAACTAAAAGCAAAGGAGAGCTCTGTCCCGCTGTCTGTCCATCCGCAGACAGCACAGTGCAGAAGCAGGAGTGTGGAGGAGTGAGTGCAGTGTCTGAAAACAAACTGAGCTTCTTCTCTGCCCCCTTCACTCTCTGGTACAAGTCCTAAAGGTGCAAAACTTACTGTTCAGCATAAACAGAACAGAGAATTGGGGATAAAAGCATCATTTAGGCAACCCAGGACACTCTGGGATCTGCCTGCTCCCTGTTGGCTGCCTGGAGTGTTGAACACAGTCTCTGGTGTGACTGGGGTTAATACCAGAAACCCTTCCCTTCGAGCTGCCTGTCCCTGTGGGGTGTTTCATGCTGTCTGTGGTGTGACTGGGGTTAATACCAGAAACCTTTCCCCTTGGAGCTGCCTGTCCCTGTGGGGTGTTTAATGCTGTCTGTGGTGTGACTCGGGTTAATAACAGAAACCTTTCCCCTTGGAGCTGCCTGTCCCTGTGGGGTGTTTAATGCTGTCTGTGGTGTGACTGGGGTTAATAACAGAAACCCTTCCCCTCGAGCTGCCTGTCCCTGTGGGGTGTTTCATGCTGTCTCAGGTGTGACTGGGGTTAATACCAGAAACCCTTCCCCTCGAGCTGCCTGTCCATGTAGGGTGTTTCATGCTGTCTCAGGTGTGACTGGGTGCTGCTCTCTGTCCCCCCAGGCATTGTGCTCATGATGACACTGTGTGACCAGGTGGATGTGTACGAGTTCCTCCCTTCCAAGAGGCAGACAGACATCTGCCACTACTACCAGAAGTTCCACGACCACGCCTGCACCATGGGAGCCTACCACCCCCTCCTGTTTGAGAAGAACCTGGTGAAGCACATGAACCAGGGCACAGATGAGGACATCTACACTCATGGCAAAGTCACCCTGCCTGGCTTACGCAAAGTGCAGTGCTGACAGATTGGTTTTACTGGGTTTAGTTTTCCTTGACTTTCGAAGCACTTTTTAAATCAGGGTTGTCAGATTTGTTAGGTCTAAGCACTGGTGTGTTTTGACAGCTCTTCCACGTAGCAAGGCTTGCTCTTAGGACTTTGTTGGGCGACTCTGAGCTGTAAGGCTCTCTGTGGTACAGCCACTGAGCTGCAGGAGTCACTGCAATAAATGGACTCCCAGTGGAGCCAGGCTCTTGCAGCACGTGGACACCTCTGGCTTCATCTCAGCTGATGACAGGGTAGGGGAGGCACAGGAGAGGCTTTCTAAGCAGAGATTGCACAAGTCAGGATCATGCAATGAACATGGGTCGATTTGCTTCAAAGGGGCTGTGACAGCCAAAATCCTGGGCCATTGGGAAACATGAAAAATTGTTTCATATTTGTTCCCATAGTCAGGGGCTCTTCAGATTAGGGATGATTTATGGAAATGCTGTCAAGCTGTGTAATGATAAGTGACACTTCTAATCCAAAATATTTGATTTTATAAACAATCTGTGAACTTCCTTCCAAACTGTAAGACTTCTGAAACCACTCAGGTGACATTTTTGGCAAAGGAAGGGGAAAGTAATTCATAATTAGTGAATCTTGCAAGACTTTTTAATCTTCTTACTTTTTTTTTTTTAATAATTTAAAATAAATTTTAGTAATCATTTACTTTTCCAGTACAGTGCTGGGCTTGGTACAGAAGAACCCTTATGATCAGAAAGGTTTTGGGAAGATGCTCCAAGAATGCACTGGAAGTTGTTGCCTTTTTCCAGCTCTCTGCTGCTCTACCTTTGCAATTGTTGAATTACTTGCTGTACCCATTACCACAAACACCACAGAGCTGCTGCTAGATGAGTTCCAGCCCTCTGCAGGCCAGCAGAGGGGATCTCTTGACTGCTGTGTGCTTTTCTGCATAGGTGGGGAGCAGGTTTGCCACTTCCATGCTTCAGGAGTGGTGGGGAGGGAGAGCATGCTCTGCTTCTCATGCTCAGACACAGGCAGAGCTGAGAAGGGCAGCTGCTTCTGCTCCAGGAACTCCTGTGGAGCAGGGTGGAAGGGGCAGCTCTGCAATCTCAGGTGTTGGTGAGAACACCTTCCCTGTCTTCTGTACTCATGTGTTTCATCAGGTCTGTAAAGAAAGCTTTCTCCTGTTTTGAATAAATCCTGTGAAGTCATTGGCCTGCTTTTGGTGAGTGTTAAATGTCTTGTCCCATGGCCCTGGGGATTTGTAGCAGCCTTGTGTCACTGCAGGCACAGCTGCTCCCTGCCCATTCAGCCCTGCTGCTCCTCCAGCTCAGGGCTGCCTTTCTGCACAGCCATCTCTTGGCATGGATTGGATCTGTCAGTGTTCACAAGCTTCATACAGATAGAAAGGGCCAGGTCCTTGCAGCACTGCTCAGGAGCACCACATTCCACTATGGAGTGCAAGGAAGGCAGCTTGGAAACCATTCCTTCTCACTACCAGGAGAGGAGGGAGCTTACAGAGGAAAAGCCATGATGGGTTGCTTTAGAGAGCCACAGTAATCCTCTCCCATCTCCACTCTTGGGTTTTGACAGCCCTGCCCTCTGTTCCTTGGATCAAGGAGGTATCTGCCACAGCAATTTGCCTTCTTACTGTGTGTTTAGTTGAGATTCAAATAGCTGCTGACTTTTTTCCTGGGCTGTTTAATCTGTTAATTCTCACAATATTTTCCCCCAGCTCCCCCACTGTGCAGCCAGCCAGGCACCCTCCCTGGCTCGGGCTGTGTAATGGATGGATGGAAGCACAGTCTGCCTGCTGCTCACCTGGGCTCCCAAACCCCCCTGCTCCCCTCAGGGCTCCTACAAGGACACAAAATGCCCAACACGTTCCCCACATCTCTCAGAACCCTCGGGTGCATAGGAGCAATAGTCTTGCACTGAGCATGGAATTTCAACTGTTATGCTAACAGTTTTAGCTCCATCCAACATGTGATTCATTTACAGTCTAAACAGAGTTTTACAGGAATAATGACAGAGCTTAAAATAAGCCAGTGATAACCCTCTTTTTTTTTCTTTTTTTTGTTTGTCTAGAGTGAAATCTAGTATAAAGTTCAAGTGATGACAAATCTGGTATTTAGAAGAGCCAGTTGTAGGTTAGTGGGCAGTAACAGCTAGATTGCAACAAAAGTCTTGTTCTCCTGCAGTCTTCACCATTCCAGAGTGAACAGCTTTCTGTCCATGTAGAAAGGGGGAAAGGGCAACACTGCCCTTTCTAGTGAGCCACTGAAGGACTAAGGACTGGGAAGGATGCTCTGTAATTACATGGAAAAGATGGAAAATTTCCAGCTGGAACCTGCTTTTACTCCTCTTTGGCTTTGCTTTTTTAGAGAGCCAGGGACATGGGTGGGAAGAGATTATCTGGCCAGAGGAGGTGAGTGCCACTGTCAGCAGTTCATGGCTGGACAAGGAAGTGTTTGGGTGATGTGGAAGGAATGACAGGATGTTACTGGCAGGGGAACACTGGACTTTGTTGTCATTAAAGATTTTTCATTGGCTGGTCTGACAAAGCTGCCTGTGGCTTTTTGTGGTTTGCTTTCACTGAAGAGGAGAAAAGTCCCAGAAATTCAAAGTGTATGCACCTGAGTCAACACACCCATCCTGGGTGCGCTGAGAAGAATGGAGTGGCTGAGTGACAATTCGATCTGACAACCCACAGTAAATCAGCAGTGATGGTTAAAGAGATACACGGTGGCACTCCCTGAAAAGAAACAGGAGCTGCAACAGCCTTTGTTTCTGTGCCTGCAGGCAGCTGAAGGTGTGGGCACAGGCACGATGGCTCATCCTCCTCCTCTCTGTGAAGTCTGACGCTCTTGCCCAGAGCTGTGGGTGTCTGATTTCACTTGTGAATTGTACCAGCCTGGCAGGGAAACTGCAGCACTCGCAGCAGGTGATGACACAAGGCACGGTATGGAAGCATCAGGCTTCACTTTGGAGCAGATAATTGGTGTGCATGGCTATCCACACCTTAGTTCCTCTCCATGTCCACTGATAGGAGAGGTGGAAGTTGGAGTTTGTGGGGTTACCTGGTTCAGCAGGGCATCCCTTACAGCTCCTGAGCTCCTGGGAAATGCTGGGAGCAAGCTGAGTTTGTGCCCTGTAGGAATGTGCCCCCCTGTTGAGGGAGTGACAAAACTATCCTTTGTCCTCTTAAAAAAGAAAAAAGCCCAGAAGTTTCTCTCCTCAATGGTAAAAAGCCACCTCATAGGACCTGGGGGACGTCATCTCAAACTTAAGGATAGCCAATTGGACAGGAGCCAAAAAGTCCTGCTTAAGCAATTTACTGGAAAAAGAAGAGAATCAAGAAACTAATGGCATTTATGAAGTGTATTACTAGGAGCAAGAACCTCCTGCACCTGGATTGGTTTTTCCCTGCAAAGAATTTGTTATTTTTCCTTTTATAAAACTTTTTTGTTTCCAACACTGAAACAGAAGCCATCCTGCTGATTTTATATCTCCAAAGGTAGCTGAGCTATCTTGGGTGAGTTAATAGACCTCCAAGAGCTTATGAGCCCTAGCTTGAGGAGGCTCCTATTACTGTGCCCCACTCCAGAAGGAGCTACAGATCCTTTTTGACGACAGAACTTGAAAGGAAGAGGATGTGCTTATTTCTAGCTTGGTTTTGGAAGTGCAGATGAAGGTGCTGGGATTGTTCTAGAGGGTTGCAAACATAGCAGTGCCTGCACTGAGAGGGGAAGGAGCCCTTCCAGGGGCCAGCCTTGGCACCTCTCATCTTCCACTAAAGTCCTGTGAAACACTTCCCTCTGTAGGGAAATCCTTCCCTCTGTAGGTAGGTGGCTCCTCCTGCTCCTCATCCTCCAGGATGTCACCTCTGCAGGGTTCTGTGTCTCCTAGTCTTGCAAGGGTTTGCATCCCTGTGTTCATTTGGTTACAGTTAGCTTGTAGCTTCATGTGTGATAAAGGCAGCAGTTCATTTGAATTTCATCTTTTGACAGCCAGGTGGATGTGAAATTCTCTACCCCTAACTCGTGTTCAGTATACAAGGAAGAAGATTAATTTAGGGAGAAAAATTAAGCAATGAGTATTTGAAAAAATAAAAACTCCTCAGTTCAAGATATGTTTTAGGAAGGTACATGGGTGTTTGCAAAAGCAGAATGGAAGATGAGCAGGGAAAATCAGGCATGAGAGATAGCTTGAAAAAGTGTTTGTTTAGTGCAATTTGTCCCAAATAAGTCTCTTAAAGCCAGAGAAGGGCAGGAGCAGAGGGAGTGGACAGAAAGTAGTTTGGAGTGAGTGACTTCTGGCAGAAGCTAGATCTCTTGGAGCAGAAACAGACACTTCCCAAACCCCAGTGAGCTTGGCTTGCTGTTTCCATCCATGTCTGAGAGTGCTGCTGGTTTTGGATGTCAGTGTGCACGGAAAGCTGTGCCTGTGGGAACAAAACCAACTTGGAATGTCTTTATTTCCATTCCTGCAAATCACCTTGCAGTGTTTTTCCTGCCTGACCCTGGCATCCTTTACAAAAACAACAGCGAGGTGCTTCCATGGCCAGCACTGGCTCTAACCTGTGACAAACCAAAGGGTCCTTGTAACAAGGGGATTAAAGCAGCCAAACTTTGCTAATCCTGCTCCAGGACAGCTCTGCTGGGTGTTATCTCCTGTTCCAACCCCCAGCAGTTCACACAGAGCCCTCCATGGGTGCTTACCTTGTACCACTCTGGTGTTGCTGAAATATTGTATTTGCAGGGAATGTCCAGTGAAGGCAGGAATGATGCAGCTGACTCCATGTGCTCAGAAGGCTAATTTATTACTTTATTATACTTTATTATATTAAAGATTACTAAACTATACTAAAGAGTACAGAAAGGATACTTACAGAAGGCTAAAAAGATAATAATGAAAACTCCTGACTCTTTCCAGAGCCCTGACACAGCTTGGCCCTGATTGGCCAAAGAGTGAAAACAACTCCCAGCAGAATGCAATGGAACAATCACCTGTGGGTGAACAATCTCCAAACACATTCCACATGAGCACAACACAGGAGAAGCAAATGAGATCAGAATTGTTTTCCTTTTCTCTGAGGCTTCTCGGCTTCCCAGGAGAAATCCTGGATGAAGAAATTTTATCAGAGAATGTGAATGCCACACTGAATTGCCCTGGGTTGTCTCAGGTCTATAAATGTGACTTGTCAAAATGGGGAATAGCTGAGTCTTTCTCTGGGAGTTAAAGACAAATGAAATGCAAGTGGAATTTTGGTGGAAGTGGTACCAGCATTTGTAGCACTCATTTCATTTCCCAAAAGAAAATAAAAATGACCAATATGTGTGAAAGTAGGCTGTATTTCATTAAAAGCCAGTTTCAGGTATATCCAGCAGCATAAAAATAGGAAAACAGAATTGCAGGCTCAGTGTGTAGTTTGTATATTACAAAATCACTGTTATTTATGGTGCCTGAAGTATTATATAAACACTAATTTTAACAAGTATACAGAGGGGGAACTTCCTTAGTTTTCTCCTGCTCAGCTGAGTGTTCCACACCCATTCAGAAAAGCCAAATGGCTGCACTACCACATTAAATACTCCCAAAAAATGGAAACGGATCTTTAACTGCCATAAGGCACTGAAGTGTCCTCCCATCAAGGAAGCTATAAATAATTTTCATTCACTGAGAATCTGTCTCCCCTCCCAGCTGCCTGTTTTATCCATGGGTATCTTCACAGACATTATCCTACTTGATTCTTTCTGGGTTTACCAAAGATACATTAAAGGCACACATTCCTTAAGTAAGTATGTGGGAGGGGGCATTTGCACTGGAATTTAGCAAAAAGGCTGAGCAAATGTTAAGGCTGCACCTCCAGTGCCTGGGACAAAGTGCAGAGCAGTTTCTTGCTAAGGGAACAGGGTTTTATAGGGAATTTGGAAGATGCTGTCTTGTCCCAGGTGCCAATTTAGGGCTGTTTGTATGGGATGTGTGAACCAGGACTGAAGCCAAAGAATTTAAGAGAAACGACAAAAAAAAATTGTTTTGTTAGAACTGAGATGCTCAAAGCAGTTTTGACAAGGAGCAACTTAATCTTGTTGAACTGTCATGGCAGATAACTTGAGTCTGACCAGGCTAGTTGTGACCCATAGGTTAGATAAACTCTTTTCTTATTTTTAATAAGAGTCATAATTTGCATAAATAAGATATGCAGTCTCTTATTTGTTTTTCTTTCCTGCTTCCAGTTCTAGACCTTGTTTGTGTAGGGAGATTGGCGAGTGACTGGGACAAGGAGATGCAGATTTGGCTTTGGTACGAGGTAATTGTGTGGGTAAGTTATGTTTCCTGGCAGCAGCCTGAGCTCCTGTGTCCAGCTGGGTTCTGGAGGTGCTGTGAATGCCCCATCATGTCAAAACCAGCCTTGCTCAGTTGGCTTTGAGGGCTGAGCTCTCTGAGAGAGCCTGAGCTGTCTTTGAGCTCACCTCACAGCTGAGCTGCCTCTGAGCTTCTCTGCTGATCTCGTGTGGAGCTCTGAGGTGTGCCAGGGTGGGCACAGGGCCTCCTGCTCTGGGTCATTCCACCCCCACATGGAGGTGTGGAGGTCTGAGGTGTGCCAGGGTGGGCACAGGGCCTCCTGCTCTGGGTCATTCTATCCCCAGATGGAGGTGTGGAGCTCTGAGGTGTGCCAGGGTGGGCACAGGGCCTCCTGCTCTGGGTCATTCCACTCCCACATGGAGGTGTGAGGTGTCCCAGGGTGGGCACAGGGCGTCCTGCTCTGGGTCATTCTATCCCCACATGGAGGTGTGGAGGTCTGAGGTGTCCCAGGGTGGGCACAGGGCCTCCTGCTCTGGGTTTTTCCACCCCCAGATGGAGGTGTGGATCTCTGAGGTGTCCCAGGGTGGGCACAGGGCCTCCTGCTCTGGGTCATTCTATCCCCAGATGGAGGTGTGGAGCTCTGAGGTGTGCCAGGATGGTCACAGGGCCTCCTGCTCTGGGTCATTCTATCCCCACATGGAGCTCTGAGGTGTGCCAGGGTGGGCACAGGGCCTCCTGCTCTGGGTTATTCTATCCCCACATGGAGCTCTGAGGTGTCCCAGGGTGGGCACAGGGCCTCCTGCTCTGGGTCATTCCACCCCCAGATGGAGGTGTGGATCTCTGAGGTGTGCCAGAGTGGGCACAGGGCCTCCTGCTCTGGGTTATTCCACCCCCAGATGGAGGTGTGCAGCTCTGAGGTGTCCCAGGGTGGGCACGGGGCCTCCTGCTCTGGGTTATTCCACCCCCAGATGGAGGTGTGCAGCTCTGAGGTGTCCCAGGGTGGGCACGGGGCCTCCTGCTCTGGGTCATTCTATCCCCAGATGGAGCTCTGAGGTGTGCCAGGGTGGGCACGGGGCCTCCTGCTCTGGGTTATTCCACCCCCAGATGGAGGTGTGGAGGTCTGAGGTGTCCCAGGGTGGGCACAGGGCCTCCTGCTCATTCTGCCCCCAGATGGAGGTGACACAGCTGTAGCTGGCAGTGGTGCTTTGCACTCCGCCATCTGACTGCCCTGCTGCTGAGGGATGCAAAAGAAGAGCCATAAAATGGGTACATTTCTATAAACTGAGCCCACACAGTCATTGCTGGATGGATTTGTCACTGCTGGGACCCTGGGGTGAGGTGGGGAGCTCTGGGCAGACCTGCCCTGCAGCAATGCCAGCCTCTGTGTTTGTCACTGGCATGGAACTCAGAAACTTGCCCTGGGTGACGGAGCAATGGAACCATCTCCTCCTGCCTGTGACCTCCAAGGAAGGAGGGAGGTCTCTGCACATCTCAGCTCTTGACATGTGTAAAGCAAACCAAGGCAGAATAAGTGAGTGTCTTAGGTGGCTCTGGGGGGACACCTGGCTGGAAGCTGGGCCTTGGTGAGGCTGTGCTGCTCCAGACATGGTGGGAATTTCATCCCTGTCCCTGGTCTGATGCCTTCCTGCCTGCCTCTAGACACCCAAACCTGTGCCCTGAAGGAATTCTGATTTACCCCAGCTAAACGTTACACTTTTAGTTAATAAAGAAATATAATGATGGTGCTATAATGCAGCACTGTCATACATGGCAGAGAATGGAAAAAATAGCAAGTGAGTAGCCCTGGTGGTATGTGTGAACAAGGAAGTGGTGTGTCAAGAAATCAGCTATTTTTACCACTGTTTGCCATAAAATGAACAGTGCAGGAAACAGTTTTAAGCTTGGTTAATTTTCAGTTCTCCTGAATAACTATTAATGTTAAAACAAAGCTTGTGTTGCAATGGCCATGCTGGCACCCAGATTCCTGCTCCATGGAGCAGCTGTGTCCCCCCACTGCCCCTTCCCCTGCCCCAGAAAGTCTCCAAGGGCTGGAAAGGGACAGTGATGGCTGTGGATTTCTCCTTTATGAAACCTCTGTGCTTCTTTCTGCAAGCCTTGTGTACCTGTGGTCTGATCCCATCCCTCTTCTCTATCCATCCTTTCCTGGGAGCAGATGGTTTCTGTAGACTGTGCTTGATATTTCCATAGCCTCAGCATGACAGGGGTGCTTTTATTCATTAATCTGCCAGTGTAAGCAGTAAGGCATCTTTGGAAAAGCTGATACACAGATTAAAAGCAGCTGAGCTATCCCACCACCTGAAGTCATGCTTTGTTTTTCTGCAAAGTGAGATTTGTCAGCAGGCTTAAATTCCCTCTGTGCCCAGCTGTCACTGTGTGTGAGGGGGAGATTCTTACAGGGGAGCTGCTTGGAGAAAAAACAACAAACACAGCAAAGTTCAGCCCTGTGCTTTGCTGCAGCTGAGGGTGCAATGCAGCAAGAAGCTCATGGAGGGTGAGGAGGGGGATGCAGCCATGAAGGAATTTTACAGTGCTGAGCAGGAGACACCAGCATTGTACCAAGTGTGTGTGGGAGCTGCTTTCAGCACAAGGACAGCCCAAGGGCAGAGTTTCTGCATCTCTGGTACAAATGGAGGTAGATACAGCTGGGTTTGTGCCAAGTGTTTTGTTACAAAATCCCTGGACTGCAAAGCTTAGCTTAATCCCTCCCAACTCCCCAATGCCCTTGGGAACACCTGGGTATCTTGCTTGAGGTTTTTGGTTGTGATGAAATTGCACTTCAAAGCTCTTCCATGGATCAGCAAATGCCAGAAACACTTTCCATTTTCCTTTCAAGCAGGAATGAGCCTCCAGTGACTGCTCAGTGCAAGCCTGAGAATTGCAGTGCTTGTGAAAACACTCAGAGTTGGTGACATCTGTCTGACCTGGTCAAGTTAAAAATTTCCTCTCTGTTTGTTTGCTAATGTACCTTTTGCTTTGATTCATAAAGATAGTGATCTGAGTGCAGTATTTCCAGGAACACAGCTCTTAAAAACAGCTCTTCCTTTCAAGTCAGAAGGTGATTATTCTACCAAGAGCAGCACTTGACATTTGTTCATGGCCAAACAATAACAAAACTTACTAATCATCAGGGAAAGTAACTAGGAAATGGCATGTTGGGTGAGAATGGGAAAAGTTGTGCAATCAGTTTCAGGAAATTCTATTTAATAAACGAAACAAAAGCCCCAGAGTGACCTTACCAGCAGCATATGGTAAATATGGCAAAGCACTTGACAGGCACCTTCCCACTTGGCAGTCACGAGTGGCCTGAGTCAGTGGGATTTTGCTGCATTATAAATATTTTAAGCTCCTTTACTGAACCGACTCATAGGCTGTAAGAAATCCTGCAGAGCCCCAGCAACTTTGCACATGCAGATGTGACCAGGTCCAACTTTGCACCTGCAGATGTGACCAGGTCCAACTTTGCATCTGCAGATGGGACCAGGTCCTGGCCTGGTGCAGAACTGGAGCATCTCCCTGGGGTTTTTGGGTTTTTGAGGAGCCTTGGTGCTGCAGTGCTGGAATCCTTCCCCCTTTGCCAGAGCTCTGCAAAATTCCATGGGATTTGAGCTCCTTGTGCACTCCTGGGACCCTGCTGCCTTTCCATGGGATGTTGAACATCAGGGGAAGAAGCACAAAACTGCAGAGTGAAGCCCAAAACTGCAGAGTGAAGCACAAAACTGCAAAGTGAAGCACAAAACTGCAGAGTGAAGCAGGGGATGTTTGAGCAAGAATGGCAGCAAGAGGGCATTCCTGGCTTTTCCAGTATTGGAAAAAATTAATAAAAATTAAATACCGGAAAATTAATAACCAAAAATGTTATGGTTTGATGTTAGTGTAATGTTAGTGTTTTTATGAAAATATATTTTTTAAATATCTGTTGTGTGATTAGAAATAAAGTAGGTTTTAGTTTAGGAATAAAGGAAAAAACTCTAATAACTTATAATATGACAAAAGGAATATACACAACTTAGAATGAAATTTTTAAAATATTTTAAAAAATTTTTTACTATTACACAAAATAGAAGTATTCCTGGCTTTTCCAGGAATACTTTCCAGTACTGGAAAATTAATACTGGAAAATTAATAACCAAAAATGTTATGGTTTGATGTTGGTGGAATGTTAATGTTTTTATGAAAATATATTTTTTAAAGTGTTTGTTGTGAGATGTGATTAAAAATAGAGAAAAGTAGGTTTTAGTTTAGGACTAAAGGAAAGAACTTTATTAACTTATGAAAAAAGGAATATACACAACTTAGAATGAAATTTTTAAAATATTTTTTAAAATTTTTTACTATTACACAAAATAGAAGTATTCCTGGCTTTTCCAGTATTGGAAAAAATACCGGAAAATTAATAACCAAAAATGTTATGGTTTGATGTTGGTGTAATGTTAGTGTTTTTATGAAAATATATTTTTAAAATGTTTTTGTGTGATTAGAAATAAAGTAGGTTTTAGTTTAGGAATAAAGGAAAAAAACTCTAATAACTTATAATATGAAAAAAGGAATATACACAACTTAGAAGTAAATTTTAAAAATATTTTTAAAATTTTTTTACTATTACACAAAATAGAAGTATTCCTGGCTTTTCCAGGAATACTTTCCAGTACTGGAAAAAATACTGGAAAATTAATACTGGAAAATTAATAACCAAAAATGTTATGGTTTGATGTTGGTGGAATGTTAATGTTTTTATGAAAATATATTTTTTAAAATGTTTGTTGTGAGATGTGATTCAAAATAGAGAAAAGTAGGTTTTAGTTTAGGACTAAAGGAAAGAACTTTATTAACTTATAATTTGAAAAAAGGAATATACACAACTTAGAATGAAATTTTTAAAATATTTTAAAAAATTTTTTACTATTACACAAAATAGAAGTATTTCTGGCTTTTCCAGTATTGGAAAAAATACCAGAAAATTAATAACCAAAAATGTTATGGTTTGATGTTGGTGTAACGTTAGTGTTTTTATGAAAATATATTTTTTCAAATGTTTGTTATGTGATTAGAAATAGAGTAAAGTAGGTTTTAGTTTCGGAATAAAGGAAAGAACTTTATTAACTTATAATATGAAAAAAGGAATATACAGAACTTAAAATTTAAAAAATCTTAAAACTTTTTTTAAAATTTCTACTATTACACGAAATAGAATTTAGGTTTTAATTTAGCTGTTATTTTTTAGATAATTGAATTCAGTTTATTAAGAAGAGAGGAGGTTTTATTTTTATTATAGGTTCTTTTAGGAAATACAATTGAAAATTTTATGTGGTCTTATGCTATGTGGTACTTTTGGAGAACATTTGTTATTGTGATTTTTTTTTAATGTATAGTGTTTTTATTATTGTGCATGGATTAGAGTTGTTTTTAGGGGTTTTTTTTAAGGATGTTTTGTCTGGTTTTAAAAAAGTAACAGTTTTTTATTTCCAGGACATTAATTTATTTTTTGGAACTGAGGGGTTTTGAGAACAGAGATTTTTTTTTTTTACTGAAGACAGAGGATACTATTATTTTTTAATTTGTTTTTGTTTATGCACTTTTTTATAGAACATTGCCGTACTTCTTGGTTTTAAGTTATTGGGGTTTTTTAAATGCAGTTTTTGTGTTACAGGAAAAATGGTTTTGTTTATGGTTGTATAATAAAAGTTTAGCTAAAGGCTATTTTATTTTAAATTTAGGATTTGTTTTAACCTAACAGTTTTGAGGATGGGGCACAGATTGGAATTTGGGAAGTGGAGACATTTGCATGTGCTTCAAAATGTGAGCAGGTGTAACCAGCAGGGATCCTCACACTTCAGCGGGAGGCTGTGTGTAAATGAAAATGAGTTTCTTTCATTCAGCTGCTGTTTAATGAACTTTGCCTGCCTTAATTGAGCTCTCAAGGTCGATGCTTCCAGTCCATTCAGGTTGTCAGTGCCTTTCCTGCCGCTCTTTGCCTGTTTAGTTTTGTGGTATTTGAGGTTGTTAAAGCCACTGGTGTAGTCTAAACCCAGCTTTGGGATGTCTGCTGCCACAGCTGTTCCTCAGTTTCTCTCTCAAGACTGATTCTTTTAGATTATTATTATTATCTTTTAGATTATTATTATTGTAATCTGATTCTTTTAGATATCTGTCTGGAAGAAAAGAACTCAGGAGAAAAAAAAGGCTTGAATATATCAGATGGGATAAAATCACAACCTCCTCCCTCCAGCTGCAGTAGATACTTCCCACAGTAAAGTACAGACTTAAATTAAAACAGCCTTTGGTACAAGATATAAAAACTTGCACAATTGCAACTGTCTCATCACAAAGCTAAAGAACTTAGTATTTAAAATTGAATTGTTTGAGGAAAAATACCAGGATTACGGAAATACCTTGTGGTTTTCTCATGTAAAACAATTTATTGTCACCTCAGAACAGCACTTGTCCATGTCTGGGGAGTTTCCTATCCCCAGTTCATTGGTTTGTGCTCAATCTCTGAAGTACTCCTGTCCCTGAATTCCTTGGGGTGAGCGGAGCCAGCCCAGGGGTGGGACAGCACTGCTGGCTGAGCTGGACCATGGATGGTGGGGAGAAACCACACGTGATGGATTCGGCCATCTTCTCCTGGGGCTGTGCAGAGGAGAAGGGAGAACAGGGAATGTGCTGCCTCTGGGCAGGGACCTTCTGGGGCAGCAGGGATGTGGCTCCCGCTGCCAGCAGGCTCTCAGGGTGGGAGAGCTCCCTCCTCCATGGGAGATTCTCTCTTGTACAGGGTCAGGACACTCGTGTCTCTGCTTTCAATACATTGGGAAAAATGTCTACCTTTCTATCTCAACCATTTCAGTGTGTGCACGTGGCCTTCCCCCTCTTGTCACTGTAGGACATGAAGGAACACAAGCGCACACTGCTGTTCTCAGAGTGAAGAAAAAAAAAGTTTATTTTCTGACTCTAACACTTATAGTTTTGTAAGAGTGATGGTAGATTAGAGGGTGACAGTGGGTTGAAAATTGCAATGCAGGATGTTTTCCATTACCATCTGTATGGCAGATGACCTTTGTCAAGTGGGCAGTTTGCCTTATCTCTCTCTCTGAGTGACCACATTCACACCTCCCTGGGAGGGGACATTGCTGATAACAGCTATTGAATGTCCCTGCATGGCTGATAAGAGCTACAGCATCCCACTGGGAGATGTGAGCCCAGAGGGAGGAGCCAGGCATTGCTACCCGGATATAATCCAGAGGTTTTGAGACACCAGCACGGCTTCTCCACTGGATTCCCCAGAGGAACAGCAGCTGCCTCTTCTTCCACTGAATACTGACAGCTCAGACCAAATCAGGACTTTCAGACTCAGCTGAGGATGTTTTAGCACTGGAAAGCCTGTCTGATTAATCTCATTCTCATTGATTTACCACTGTGTCGTTGTCTGTTTTTTAATGCAAAGTGGTCGGGGTTTTAGGCAAATTATATTAAAAACCTCAACATGTAGAATTAAGATTGAATGAAGCTCTTTCTCTTGCTAACAAATCTTCCTTTATGCCATGAATCTATTTTTATGCAATCATCATCATTTTGGATTGAAGGGAACATTTTTGTTATTTACCATATTTATACACTGCTTGCTGAGAATTTTAGAGTTTCTGTGCTGACAGGCACTGACCCCCAGGAGAACACTGCATTGACCTGAGGCCATGGAGAAGGTTCCAAACTGATTGATGGAACTGGGATTGTGGCTGTGGAGTTTGAATAGAAGTGTGTAATATCACATGGTGGAAAACTTAGAGATTAAGGTATAACAATATAGTAATATCTGTAAAGCAAGATGGAGGTTTTAGGGCAGAGGCTGCTCCTTCTTTACTTGTGGAGTAATCTCGATGTTTTTCTTTTGCTTTCCTCTCCCTTATTTGTATCTCAGTTGTAAGATCTGGTGTCGTCTTTCAGGATGAAAACCACAACTGACGTTGGGCTTTAGACGTGGAAAGCCCTGCTGTGACTGGAGGGTGCCCACTGGATCTGAGGGCTCCCCTGGTCCTTGGCATGTCCTGTAACAACCTGAGCTGGGCACGGGGTGATGGTGATGGAGGTGCCCTGGTAGGGTCTGCTGGGGGAGAGCTGAGCCCTGCTGTGTGACCGTGTTCACAGGGGTCTGAGGATGAGGGAAGAGACACAGACCTGACTCCATGTTACAGAAGGCTTGATTTATTATGATATATATGATATTAAAACTAAACTAAAAGAATAGAAGAAAGGATTTCATCAGAAGGCTGGCTAAGAATAGAAAAAGAAGGAATGATAACAAAGGCTTGTGTCTCAGACAAAGCCTGAGCCAGCTGAGTGTGATTGGCCATTAATTAGAAACAACCACACGAGACCAATCCCAGATGCACCTGTTGCATTCCACAGTAGCAGATAACCATTGTTTACATTTTGTTCCTGAGGCCTCCCAACTTCTCAGGAGGAAAAATCCTCAGGAAAGGGTTTTTCATAAAAGGTGTCTGTGACACAGCTGGGGGAGAGCAGAACCCTGCTGGGGAAAGGGCTCTCCATGGAGTACCGAGGTCACCCTTGGGCTCCCACACAAAGGGATTTTGTTATTTCTGCAACATACTTGAGATCTCAGTGGTTTTCATGCTAATTTTAAACTTGTAAGATGTTTCTCATGGGCTGTTTATAGACTGGTTGGCTCTCCCAAGGCCCAGAGGGAGTTTTTCAGTAGAGCGAGCCTGAGAACTTCACTCAGGGAGACCAGCCAGGAAACCAAGTTATTTATTTATTACCCTCAGAGGCACAGCTCACTGAAGAGGGTGAATCCTGCAGACTTAATGCAGCTTCTCAGCTCAGACTGACCACACTGATGCTGAGGGAACTGCTCAAAAGATTTCAAATAAAGGCTTGTATGGAGGTGTGAGGGGCTGGGGTCACAGACTCCAGTACCCCAAACCTGCCCCTTTTGAAAGCCAGGCTGCTGCAGACCTCCAGCTGTGCTCCTGAAAAGCTGGAGAAGAGCACAGACACCTCACCAAGAAGAGCTTGTTCTGGAGAAGGCAGTGTCACACCTGACCGACTCAGTGTACACTGGTTTCCTACTTGGTTTCTGCTCTGCTGCAAAACTTGCAGCCTGACTGGATTCATTGCTTTGGGGCTTAAGGGGAGAGTTAAATCCCTCTCTGCTCAGTAGTGCACATGGAGAGGTTTCTTCCTGAGAGCAAACCCCTCTGCAGTCAGGATTGAGCATCCATGTGCAGGAATAAAGGCAAAGAAACAAAGAGTCCTCTCTGAGGTTGTTATAGAAGGCACTGTGCAATAATACCTCAAATTATTGTCTGTATTTGGGTTATGTAGATGGACAAGATAGGATCTTTTCCCTGTGTTTCCTCAAATTCCAATTTGGTGGGAATGAATTGTTAAACTCGGGCAGTTCAACAAAGCAAAGGCAGGTAATTGGTCTTCTAATGCTTGTGTAAATATTTCCAGTTCTTGTGATGGAACAGGATGGTGCGCACTGTGACTTTAATAATCTTCTTTTATTTTCAATCTTTCTTTAAATAGATGCAGAAATTCCTTCTCCATTGTTCATCGCTTTGGGCTGTGTAACTGTGTCAGCTGCTGACTGAGAGCCAGGGGAGCAGGAGCCTCTCTGTTCATTCTCCCAGGTCTCCTTTCTAAGGATGTTTTTATTCTTGGATCACAGCAACTTCTGCTGAAGTGTTTGTGGCTGGCACTTGGTGCAATTTTACTACATTTAGATCAGAAGGGTGACACTTGCATGAATCCTCATCACTGGAGTGTAATGGTGTTCACAGGGGTCTGGGGATGAGGGAAGAGATGAGGATCTGACTCCATGTTTCAGAAGGCTTGCTTTATTATTTTATGATATATATTACATTAAAACTATACTAAAAGAATAGAAGAAAGGATTTCATCAGAAGGCTAGCTAACAGTAGAAAAGGAATGATAACAAAGGCTTTGTGGCTTGGCTCTCGGTCCAAGCCATCTGTCTGTGATTGGCCATTAATTAGAAACAACCACATGAGACCAATCCCAGATGCACCTGTTGCATTCCACAGCAGCAGATAACCATTGTTTACATTTTGTTCCTGAGGCCTCCCAGCTTCTCAGGAGGAAAATTCCTAAATAAAGTATTTTTCATAAAAGATGTCTGTGACAGTACTGGTGTCATTCTGGTGTAATTAATTAATCTGTTATTGAACTTGCTCAGCGTTTGATGGGAAACCCAATAAACACAAAAGCACTTTCTGGGTGCTGGATGTCATTCAGTTGTCAGTGGTGTGACTGGTGTTGCTCACTTTTTTGGCCATATTCTCTAGGGATTAGGGGAGAAAAAGCCATCTAGCCCATGTGGAAGGCAAATAAAATCAGTCACTACAGCAACTGCAGTCATTGTTCATCACACTAAGTTTAGTTCCCCTGTGCTATGTAAAAATAACGTGTGTCAGCTTCCTACCTGGCTGGGGCTGTCCTGGCCCCAGAGCTGACAGAAACTCTGCAGGGTAACTCCACAATGAGTGCTGGCTCATTCCTGCTCCCACATGGCAGGAACCCCAAATTTCCTTGGGATTGAGCTCCCTGCAGCTCCAGAGGGTGCTGCTCCTTCTCCTGCAGGACTTGGGCTTGTTCTCTTCTAACCTGGGGCCTTGGCCTTTTACAGCTGAGCTGGTATTTCTGTTCAATTCAAGGCGAGGCACAGGGGCACTGAGAACTGATTTGCTTTAAATGAAGTTTCAGCCTGTGGGCCTGAAGCGCTCTCACAGTGGTGAGAAAGCTCCCATTGCCTGGAGGGACTTTTCCTCATCCCTTCCTGGAACGGGGCCACCACAATCCAGGCAGAAAAGGAAAGAGTGAAAGAGTTCTTGGAAGCTTTTCCTGTGATGGGTACAAGGGGGTCTGTGCCTCTGGGAGGTGACATCTGGTGACATCTCACATCTGATGAGTCCCAAGGGATGTGCAAGGTTCCCTCCTCCCTGAGCGTGGTGCCTGTGCCCTGATCATCCTTTGTTCCTTTTGTGATGCTGGGAAGGGAGAGCTCTGAAGGACACGGAGCTGTTTGAACTGTTTAATGTTCATTTCCTTGCTGCTATCAGTTCTGCTTGACTCTAAACCCAGTTCTTGTGTTTGTATCTGAAAATTCAGCAAAGTCTCCCTTGGGGTGTCCTCTGGGCATTGGGTCTGCATGCAGTGAGATGATTCATTCAAAGCCAAACAGATTTTCCTTATCACAAAAGAAAAGGATGCAAAGTAGTGCAAGGGGTGAATTTCAGTCATTTAGCTCATTTTTCATATATTGAAGGTGCTAAAAAATCAGTAAAGGAAGGTTTGACTGCTTGCTGAGCACCCTGTGATACTGCTGGTTACACAGTGCTTGGTTTTAAAAAAATCCAGGTAAATGGTTATGAAATTATAATCCCTTTTAATGGCAGCAAACCTGCCTGCTGAAATGAAATTACAAGCTGCTCATAAACCTCAGAAAGTAGAGAGCTGTACAGTCATTGAAACAAATGGGAGCTGTACCTTCTTTTCAAGGAGGAGAATTTCGCTGTCACTTTGGAAGTGTAAATTGAAATCTGGGGATTCTGGTGTTGTTCTGCTTGTGCTGGTGTGTGTGTTTGGCCTTTTCTGTGTGTTTTTCATGAAATTGGTGTCACCTGGATGGTGTTATCCAGCAGTTTGGCCAGAGGAGCTGCTGTCCCTGGTGCCAGATGTGGGGATGGGTGAGGGCCGTGGTGCTGAGCTGACCAGGAGAGGAGGCTGGGGAGGTACCACTGGAGAATATTTTTATTTATAGCTACAACATCCTGCATGTTTCCAAGCAGGGCAGGTACAAGCTGCTCTCAGGTGGGGTTTGCAGCAGGTTACGGGGTTAATGCAACAGAAACCAACAATTTGTGCTGAAAACACACATTTGTATCACAAACCATGAATTATTTAAAGTCTCCAAGACACCTACCAACACCAGATTTGTATGCTCTAAGAACAAATCCTTACGTGTACAAAACCCACCAGTCACAGAGCTGCAATACTGCTATTAATGCACAAATTCATACTGGAATTTAACAATCCACCTAGAGACAATATCAAGGGAAAAGATGAACTGGAAAATTCCTGGCATGCTTTCTAATCAGAAAATAACAAACTACTCTTTAAAAATATGTGCTTGGGAATAAATAATTGATTAGTATTGCTTAGCAGTAAGTGCATCTATTGCTTATATTTCATCCACTAATATCACCTCAGTAAAAACCTCAATTCATGGCTTCTGCTTCTGTATTTTAAAACATTTGGTGTTATTTAGGTTATTAGCACAGTTGTGGTTTAGGGATAAAAAAAGAAATAGGTTGTGAAATAATGTGACTACAATGAAGATTTTGTTAATATTGGAAAGAAAAACAAACCCACATCCCTAGAAGAAAAAGACAGCTTTGATCATCTGAAAAATCAAAAAATATCCTTTTGGAACAGGTACCCTGGTAATGATATGCACAGTGTTCACTCCCCGAACCCCTGTGCTGGCTAATTATGGTAATTACAGCACTGTGGTACAAGTTTTTGACAGCTGTGTTGGCAGGGCTGTGGATTTGCTTCTGTGTGAAACTCCTCTGAAAGAAGGCATTCCCATGTAGTTTGGGGCTAGAAAAGTAATTTTCCACAGAATAGTGCCATTTCATGTTTTCCTTCCAATCTGGGATGACAATATTGTCAAATATTTTCAAACATGTCAAAATATTGAGATTGTGCTCAGAGTTGATGAGGGAGAAGGTTGTTCCCTCTTTTTTGTTTATCATTTTTCCTCCAGCTGCCCTTCTGGGGCTTCCCAATGCTTTTCTGTTCGTAGGAGGCACCACTGTCCCTCCCTCCCCAAAAATGCCCAGGAGGAGGATCCTGCAGAAGGATCCCTGGGGGGAAGCAGGGACAGCTCTGGGTGGAAGGAGAATTGTTGTTTCAGCAGAATTGTTTTGTTGGGATCTCTATCTGGTCAAAGTCACCCCGAGAAAAGTTCCAAAGTCTCTTTTCCCAGCGTGGCACTTGAAGAAGGAGTCAGGGCTCTTCATTTCTCGGTCTCAAGGTTGTTTATTGTTCCTTATCTATAAAATTCTTTCTCCTGCCCTGCCCAGGTCCATCCAGCAGGACAGTTCCAGGCACTCTGCCTGCCCCCAGGGCAGTGTTATGTCTTTATACTGAAAACTACGTGTGCAATGTTTACAATTACTTCCCAATACCTATCACCTGTGTTAGACAGTGAGCTTCTACTCTAAACCAATCTGTCAGTGCCACCATCACAGCAGAAGATGGAGGCCAAGAAGAAGAAGAAGGAGAAGGGCTGGGCACACCCAGTTCCCTCCATTTTGCCCCCTGAACCCCCATACCAAAAACCCCAAAATCTACTTTTTCACCCTGTGAAAAAGGGTAACTTCACTATTATTCTACTTAATTTGCCATGGCTTGCAGATCTTCATCCAAGGTTGGTAATCTGCTCCATGGGTCATAATCAAACCCACAGGTGTTTTGGGCTCTGTGCCAGGGTCTGTGAGACCCCTGGCAGGGGTCTTGGCTGCTCAGGACAGACAGAGGGATGTGCTGGCTCCTGACATTGTTTCCCCAGAATTGTTTCCCAGCTCTGTTCCCACTGCTGCCCAGGGCTGCCCTGCACTCTCAGCCTCCCTGGCTCCCCTTGCCCCCATAGGTGCTCCCAGAGCCCCCCCTGCCCACAGGATCCCTCTGCTTTGTTCCTAATGCTCACCAAGTGGCATTTCCAGAGATTCCAGAGACAGGGGCTGTGCATTCAGAGCTGCTCCTTCACTGAGTGCTGGGGGAAGTTATCTTTTGCTGCACTAACTTCGTAAGCTGACAATTAAAAGGTCCCTAAAATACATATTTTCCTAAGCTTCAGCTGCAATTTCTAAAGTTTGAAGCATAACCAATACATGCACTTTACATTTTAGCAGAGCTTTACCCTGTAACTGCATAGTTCATCATTATCTGTTTGTGTTTGTTTGAAAAGCAACATGAGACTTTTTGGAGGAGATAACCCAAGCCAGGGAGAGAGGGACCATCTGCAGGCTGGCCATTCCCTCCCGGAGAGCCTTGTGCCCCTCTCCTCACATGCAGCTTGTTTCTTGGAGCCCTCCCACAGCACCCAGCTCTGGATCTCTCCTTTGGGCTTGGCTGGGCTTTGGCAGAAGCTCTTCAGAACCTGGGGTTTGTTCTTGCTGTTTCAGCCTGGGCAAGGAGCTCTGGGGGGATTTGTTGCACCTCAGGAGCTCCACAAAGCACCTGTGAAACTGGCACACAAAGAGAACAGCAAGTCAGCAGCAGTTTAATTCAGCTCAGGTTTTATAAGCCGGGCTTTATCTCATGATTTGGTGTTCATTAAGTTCCTGGGATAGCTCTGGAACAGCATGGGTGTGACAATATTTTGTATTGGAAGTTGAAATGTTTTCTCAAATAAAATATATCTATTGAATGCAGGGGATGATTGGCATCTGAGTCCATTATTCAGAATGTTGAACAATTGTTTATTAAGCTATACTACATTACATTAATGCTATATTTTAACTATACTAAAGAGATGCTACACTATACAAAAGAGACTAAAGAAAAAACTGTGACTGAGACAGCCTGGACACAGCTTTGAGATGTCACAGACATCTTTTATGGAAAATCCTTTTCTTAGGATTTTTCCTCCTGAGAAGCTGGGAGGCCTCAGGAACAAAATGTAAACAATGATTATCTGCTGCTGTGGAATGCAACAGGTGCATCTGGGATTGGGCTCATGTGGTTGTTTCTAATTAATGGCCAATCACAGTCTGCTGGCTTGGACACAGAGCCCGAGCCACAAACCTTTGTTATCATTCCTTTCTTTTCTATTCTTAGCCAGCCTTCTGATGAAATCCTTTCTTCTATTCTTTTAGTATAGTTTTAATATAATATATATCATAAAATAATAAATCAAGCCTTCTGAAACATGGAGTCAGATCCTCATATCTTCCCCAGTCCAAGAGCCCCTGTGAACACCATCACATTGAGCCAACTGGCCAAGGAAACAAAACAATCCTCAGCAGAATCCAATTGAAAAATCCCTTCAGGTGAACAATCTCCATAACACACTCCACATGTGCAAAAGCAACAGGAGCAGAGAATAGAGATAGGAATTGTTTTCTCTTCTTCTCTCTGTGCTTCTCCAGGAAAATCCTGGGAGGGAGAATTGTGTGTCTCTCTCTCCAGAGACTGTGAATGTCACACATGTCCTTGTGCTCAGCAGAGCAGCACAGAGGGGAGAGAGCCTTGAGCAAAGTTCTGGGACAGGTCACAGGCCTCCAGCAGCTGTGCTGTGTTTTATTGATCACAGATACTACTGAGTTTGTGCAAGGCAGAGAACAGAAGGGACTAAAACTCCTCCTTGTAGGATCTGTCACCTGCTGCAAACCCTGCTGTGCACAGGGATTTTGGGGAGCTGAGAGTCACTCCTGCTGCCTCCATCAGGGTGTGGATACATCCCCTTGCTCAGAGTGGGGAATGGATTGAATTAATTGAGTTACCAATCAAACTGCTGGCTGCTTTGGTTTGGGTCTGACCAGGGAAAAGATGAGATGTTTAAGCTCTCAGGAGGGGCTGGTTCAATACCCATAACTGGAGGGATTTTTTCAGTTGCACAGCAGAACATTCTGTGGATCTGAGAGCAGAGGGAATGTGCAAAGCATGAGGACAAGGAAACTGCCTGTAGCTGAAAAAATGGGGATTTTAGGTGGTGTGGATTGTGTGCATGGCCTCCCCAAGGCTGCAGGGTCAAAGGCTGGTAACTGATCTCTACACTCAAGAGTCCAAAACAACATTACTGGTAATTCTTTGTACAATGCAGCTGCTGGCAACGAGCTCTGACAACTCTTGTTATCAACAGCCAAGTGGAAAATCATGCTGGTTTTTCATCAGCAGCCTTGCTTGCTGGGCAAAGTGGCTTTTTTAAAGTTTTACACAATTTTTGTATCAGCTGAGGTTCCTTTTCAATGAGAAACTGCATTTTGTCAGGACTAAAAACTTACTTTGTAATAATCAGAATTTTTTCATCAGCATTGAAATATTAAGCAGCTTCAAAACTCATGGGCAGTACTGTCTATTTTATATTTTTTCTTTGCCCTCATAGTCAAGCTCACATGGTTCTTCCCAGGTACCTTTCTGCAGCTGTTTAATCCCCAGTGAATTCCTGTTTCACTGGAGAGTCTCCTCAATCTGCTTAACCTTCACCTGGTCCTTGCCTGGATGCATTTCCTGCATGTGAATGTTATTTTATCTGGCCTGTTCTCAGATTTTATCCAGCCTCATTAGAGATTTCTGAGCATTGACCAGAGCATGGGGGAAGCCTGGACACAGAATTGTTTCAGGAATAGCCCAGAATTAGAGGGCAGTGTCACTGTGGGAGCTCTCAAGGCATCTCCTCCAGGTTCCCAGAGCCTCAGGAATGCTGTTGGTGTTGCATGTGGTTTTCTGGGTGACCTGAAACACCACAACAATTCATTAACACCACAACAACAGCTCCTGCTCTCCCGTGCCTGGCACTCCTGGGTGGCTGCAGCATCTTCTGGCCTGAGGTTCTCTCCTGAGTGCAGGCAAACCCAAACTATTGACTTCTCATTCTGCACTGAGTATAGAACCCTGAGGACTGATTGCTGCTGAAATACCAACTGAGCAATGCAAACCAAGTGGAACTGAAGAAAAATTTTAAAAACCCAACCTCAAAACCCCCTCCACAAACAAAATGAAGCGTGTGTGGAGCACCTGGAATAAAAGTTCATGGTGAACTTCAAGAGTCTGGCATGGACAAACCCAGTTTAATTTGTGTCTAACTGCTGTTTGTGTCAGCAAGCTATTCAGTAAAAAGATTAATTTAGAATTGTCTGTCGAAGACTCCTGTGCGCAGTCTGTGTTGTTTTGGAGAGCTCTTTGCACATGAACAAGTTCAGATCAGCCTGGGGGCTCTGAGCTGCCTCTCTGGGGGCGAGCAGGGCTGGGGGTGTTGGCAGTGAGGCAGAATTACCCTTGATGTGCTGGGCTTTCCCTGGCAGGGGATGGCAGCAGCTGCCCAACACTGCAGGGGTTTCATCAGAGACCTTATTCAAAAGCTAAATTGTGGAGGAGAAGGGAAAGAAGGGCTCCTATCCCAGGGAAGGTGTCAGGGAATTCTGCACCCCCTGGGCTGTTTGTGGCACTGAGTGGAGCTGGTGGATGGTGTGGGGATGATGGATGCTGAGGAGATGGTGGATGCTGTCATGGAAACTTTCACTCCCTGGCAATTTCTCATGTCCCAGGAAAAACACCCACAGCTAATTCAAGCCAGACTTAAATCAATCTTTTACCATCATCATTTGTTTCCGAGAGAGAGTGAGCAATTTACTGTCTGTGCTTCCTAACAGCTTCCAAAAACCATTTCAAGTGGACAATTTGCTGGACCCAGGGAAACAAATGATCCACCTGCTGTAATCCCAGCAATGCAGAGATCAGTGCAATGGGCTGGTGGAGCTGGAGCTGCCTGAGGGATTGGAGGAGCTCTGACGCTCTCTGGTTTTCTCTGTAGATCTCTGCTCATCCTCACTTTTATTGTCAGTCCCTGTGCCAGGGGCCAGCCCAGCTCCTCTGGCACTGCAGATCCTCACCAGCTCCTGGAGGGGAGAGCAGGACAAAGAGTGGCTGAAGGATTTCAGGCGGGTTAAAAGAGTAAATCAGGAGTAAATCAGAGAGCTGGGGTTGTGAGGAGGAGGAGTTGCTGCGGGCAATGTGCTGGGCTGGGTGTGGGGCAGCAAGGGCTCACATCCTCACAACGCTTCACACATCTGAGACACCTCAGACAATGCCTGGTGCTTCCACTCTTGCCAGAACATGGATTTCTTCTCTTTTTGGTGAATTGGGCAATGGAAAGGAAGGACCAAAAAATCATTTGCTATTTGCACATGTGGGGAGCTGCTTGTCCAACTGCCAAAAATGCAGATTTGTTGAATAGATTTGCTCCTTGGAGCTGTTTTTCAGAGCTTCCCTCTCATGGATCTGGGTGATGTCACTGATGCTCTCTTTATCTCCTGTGGTTATTAATTGTTGTGTTGTTGTGGGTCCCAGGATGAAGTGAGAGATGAGAATTGACTCCAAGTTCTTAGAAGGCTGATATATTATATTACTTTACATTACATTACAATATTATATTATATTATGTTATGTTATATTATATTATATTATATTATATTATATTATATTATATTATATTATATTATATTATATTATATTATATTATATTATATTATATTATATTATATTATATTATATTATATTATATTATATATATACTAAAACTATATAAAAACTATATACTAAAACTATACTAAACAAAGAGAGAGGAGACATCAGAAGGCTAGAAAGGAATGAATAATAAAAACCCCTGACTGACCAGTCTGACACAGCTGGACTGTGATTGGTAATTAATTAAAAGCAATTCACATGGAACCAATCAAAGATGCACCTGTTGGTGAGCAACTTCCATAACACATCCCAAGCAATCAGATAATTATTGTTTACATTTCTTTTCTGAGGATTTTCAGCTTCTCGGGAGAAAAATCCTGGCAAAGGGATTTTTTATAAAATATGACAGTGCCAATCTCCCCTCGCTATTTTGTCCCTCCTTGCACAGATGGAATCTGGAGGGAAGGGAAGGGAAGGGAAGGGAAGGGAAGGGAAGGGAAGGGAAGGGAAGGGAAGGGAAGGGAAGGGAAGGGAAGGGAAGGGAAGGGAAGGGAAGGGAAGGGAAGGGAAGGGAAGGGAAGGGAAGGGAAGGGAGGCATTTCACTGACCTGTTTGTTCAGAAAGACGTAGATGATGGGGTTGTAGACAGTGCTGCTCTTGGCAAGGATGGCTGGGACGATGCTGGCTGCAGGGCTGACGAGGCCAGGCTGCCCGAAGGTGGCCAGCAGTGCCACAGCCGCGTAGGGCAGCCAGCAGAGGAGGAAGCACAGCACCATCACCATCACCATGAGCAGGAGGCGCTGCTGGCGGCCCCGGCCCGGCCCCCGGGGCAGGCTGCTCACCTGGGGACAGAGCACGGCCACAGGGAGGGTGCTGCTGCGCCCATTGGGTACTGCACAAACTGGGCAGCACTGCTGGGGAACCTTCCTGGAGCTTTACTGCAGCATCAGCCTCGGGACATGGCTGAGGCAGGGGTAGGATGGCAAAGCTCAGGTACAGCCAGCAGCAGCCAAAGGTGGCTTTGATACAGAGCATCTCAAAAGCTTTCTGGCCAATGGCACGTTGCTAAAGCTTACAGACAGCTCTTCTAGCTAATTACTAAAAGCACATGTAGCTTCACACAATGTTTGCTTGTCTTCTTTCTATTAACAATACACAATACAACATTATTAAGCTTAAAACCTTCTACCATCTTGCTAAGCACATTTTCCTGCAGTCTTAAGGTATATCTTAGCAAAGCCTAAGACCCAAGCTACTGTTTTATATCCTTGCTTGCTGTACCATTGCAACTTTTTCTACCTCCAGACTTTGCAGCTACAGCTGATTCTAAGTTCCTCTGCTGTTTCTAAGGTTTTCTTTCCTTTTTTTTTCTGAAAATCTTCTTACCTTTACTATTTCCCACACCTGGGGGCTCCTGGGGTGGCTGCACTAAGGGCAGGGCTGGGGTGGTGAGTGCTGAGTGTGTCCCTGACAGCTGGGCTGTGATGCCTTTTGGGGCTATCTGAAAACCAGAGGCCAGACAGAATTAAGGCAATAAAAAGCAGTTCTGTTTATGGAAGGGCCTTCAGGTACATTTAGGGCAGACAAAGCCCCCCAGGGGCTACACCCAAAATGGACCATGGCTCACAGGTTTGTACAATTTTATAAATTTGGGCCATTTGCATATTGGGGGTTCATCTTCCAATTCCAGCTTCAGGTAATGAAGCCATGTACCCCAAGTTTGCTCCCCCCAACTCACTTTTATTTTACATCTTTCAGGGCCTGAGGCAGTGAGGTGTCCTTGATTGCCAGGCCTGGAGAGGAATTGTTGTGTCTGCCCAAAATGGGAAAGCAGCAGCTCACACTGTGTGTGGAGTTTAGAATCACAGAATCACAGATTAACAGAATCACAGAATAATGAGGTTGGAAGAGACCTCTAAGATCATCCAGTCCAACCTATGCCCTAACACCTCAACCAGACTATAGCACCAGAACAATGTCCAGCCTTTTTTTAAACGCATCCAGAGATGGTGATTCCACCACCTCCCTGGGAAGAGCATAAAGAGTTATATACTAAAGAACTGCAGGATTACAAATACATGAAAAATATACAAGCTGAAATCCCAAGGCATCAGCAGGACCAGCACAAGTGCTCTGCATCTACAACAGCCCCCTCCAGCTCCCTGCAAACCCCAGATTTTAGCAGGAATGCCCTGGGCAGGAGGCAAGGAGGGGAATGAGCCTGGTGTGAGCAGAGGCAGCAGCTCCCAGAGCCCCAGAGCCCGTGCCCAGTCCTGCAGGAGATCCCCAGCAGGATGGATGTGCCTGTACCCACAGCACTGAGGGGGGCTGAGGGAATCCCTTCCCTGGATCCCTGGCAAAAGGCATCACCTGAATTAAAGTGATTTACAGCAGGCTCCTCCTCTGGGCTCGGGGCTCACAAACCTGAGAGTAAATCCCACTGCATGAAACTGTGCTGGCCTGCTTTGCTGTTGTCTGTGTGCTTGGAAAACCAGACTTTTCAGTGGCTGCTGTGTCATGCCTGCACTCAGAAGTGCTGCAGTAAGCACAAGGAACTCATTATTACAAGCAGTTTTATGGGGAGTCCCTCAGGATGTATTTGAGTGTTGGAAGTCACCTTGAGACTAATTAAAAAGCCTAACCAAAACTGTTCAAAAAGTAGAACATATCTGTAATTGCCTGCTGAGGGAACTCAAATATCAAGTACTTTATAAATATCTTGTTAATGTGCAAATGAAATCTTTTATGACACTTGTCTGTAATTTAAAAGGAAAAAAAGTGGCATTTGCTACTAGGCAAATAAAGTTGTTAATCAAAATATTTCCATTAGCAAGAAGTGAGTATTTCACTCAGAGCCACCCACAGGCATCAGTAGCTCAGATTTATTCACAGCCATCTCAGACAAATCTCACATTTATCTTCTTCCATTGTATCTCGTGGAGCTGATAAGAATTTTGCACTCCACATTTCTTGTGGATTTCTTGAGAGTCTGCCATGCCTTGGTATAAAACTTCACCCAGGCTGTGTGATGAAGTCCAGACAGCTGGACTGGTGTGGGAGCAGGGCTGGAGACCAGAGAGGGGCTGAATTTCCATATTGTGTGCTTGGTTTGGTTTGTGAGGGTCCTGAGGAGAGGCACTGGAAGGCATCAGCACCAGCTGCCAGGGCTCTGCATCCCCACACCAATCCCATCTCTGCATCCCCACACAAATTCCAGCCCTGCATCCCCACACAAATCCCAGTTCTCCATCTCCACACCAATCCCAGCCCTGCATCCACCACAAATCCCAGCTCTGCATCCCCACACCAATCCCATCTCTGCGTCCCCACACAAATTCCAGCCCTGCATCCCCACACAAATCCCAGTTCTCCATCTCCACACCAATCCCAGCCCTGCATCCACCACAAATCCCAGCTCTGCAATCCCAGCTCTCCATCCCCACACCAATCCCAGCTCTCCATCCCCACACAAATCCCAGCTCTCTATCCCCACACAAATTCCAGCCCTGCATCCCCACACAAATCCCAGCTCTCCATCCCCACACAAATCCCAGCTCTCCATCCCCACACCAATCCCAGCTCTGCATCCCCACACAAATCCCATCTCTGCATCCCCACACCAATCCCATCTCTCCATCCCCACACCAATCCCAGCTCTCCATCCCCACACAAATCCCAGCCCTGCATCCCCACACAAATCCCAGCTCTGCAATCCCAGCTCTGCAATCCCAGCCCTGCATCCCCACACCAATCCCAGCTCTCCATCCCCACACAAATCCCAGCTCTCCATCCCCACATCAATCCCAGCTCCTCTGAGCCCCCCTGAGCCCTCCTGTCCCCCCCATGCCAGGAACACCTGAGGAGGAGGTGGGTGAGGCCTTGCCTGCGGAGCACCTCAAGGAAAGCCAAAAGCTCTCTTTGGTTCTATTGATTTCCATCAATTCTAGAAAAGGAAACTCAACCACCTCTTCCTTCAAATAAGGCCAGAGAGGACAAATGTTTTACTGGTGTGTTCTAGCTGGACAGCAGTTTCGTGTTGGGACTCAGGTGTTTATTATCTCTTATCAGTAAAACAGTCTCACTGCTGTGAGTTCTGCAGCTTTGCATTAGAAGGCACAAAATGCCCAACAATCTCTTGGTACAAGGTCTCCTAAGACTAAACTATCCAGTTAAGAACTGACACCTGGATTATTTTCCCTTTTAACCCAATAACTGATCCCACAGTGCAGACTTTCCTGTCAATTACAAAATGCCACCCAAACCCATGGAGAAGGAGGAAGAAGAAGCTGAAGAAGAAACCCAGGACAGCACCCTGTGCCCTCCATCTTGCTGCCACCCACAGCACACTAAAAACCCCAAACCCTCAATTTCTCACCCAGTGACACACCTGCACTGCTCTCTGTAATCTATTGCACACTTTTGTCTATCTTGAAGTGTGGGAAACTTTCTCCATGGATGAGGGTCAGGGTCAGTGCTGCCCTGGGGGTCAGGGCACCCCAGAGCATGCAGAGAAATATTCCCAGTGCCCTGGGTTTCCATGAGAAATTTTGAATATCCTGTCACTTCTGTAACTCTCCTTGAAGCAATTTTGCTTTTGGCTACAAGGCTCCCCTGGTCAGCCAAGGAAACCTGAGATATTAATATTTGGCACACATGCAGAAAATTTCTTCAAAACCAAATCAAACCCATCAACTTTGAAATGTTGCTGCCCCCTGTAAGCAGATGGAGACTTGGCTTCACCCTGTGGCTGTGGGCTGTGCCTGGCACCAGATCACCCTCTGGAGGTGGGCAAAGCAAAGAGCTCTGCTAAAGTGATGCTGCTGAATGGTGCTGTGGGCTTTTAGCTTAATTTTGTCGTAATTATTATCACTGCATTAATTAAAGGGATGGGACTATTTTGGGGCTATGATTTACTGCTCAGATAACCATCAGTCTCAGAGGCTGTGAGATTTTAGAGGAGCAAGCAGCCAGCCATAGCTCAAAGCAGTCACAAGGCAATATAAACCTTCTGATCCAATGGACAGTTGCCACAGGATCAATTTTGCTTTTCTTACCTTTTACCTTTACTCACTTCTACTGTACTGTGGATACTTTTACCCCATGGTGTCACATGCACACAAATGCTTCTATCACAACCTCTGAACTCTCAGTTTATTCCATACAGCCCCATCCTTACATTATGAACCCTTCACATTTTATCAATCCAATTTTTTACTTACTTAAGGCACATTCTTCCTTACAATAGAAACATAAGTTTATGATTTTTCTGCTTAATGTCTGTGTATTGTATTTTTACATCAATCCAGGCTTCTCCCAAGGCTGCAGACCAAACCCTCCTCTGTGTGTGGAAGTTTCTGCCTTTCCATTTCCCACAGTCTCAATAACTTCCAGGAGAGCCAAGAGCACAGGTCTGGCCCATGGAGGGTGGAATTCAGCCCAGGCTGCTCCTGTCTCAGCAGCAGCAGGAGTTCAGCACAGGGGAACCCTGGCTGTGCATTGTCCTCTGCTTCTGGCTTGACCAAAAATCTCAACTTCAATCTGCTCTGCAAGAAATGTGTTTTTAAAATCTCACTGTTTCTGTAGGGTTTGGTAGAGAAAACAGCTGTGAAAAACGTGCTTTAACTGCCTTCGTATTTTCTTCAGTGGAAATTGAGTCTCTCTTTCTTCTAAAATTATCTTTTCAGTTTCCTAAAATTCATTTTGCCTCTATATCACAGCTTCAGTGTTGAATGTGTGTCCCAGTGTGAGCTGCCCAAGGTGGATCCATTGAGGAGATCCTTTTAATAAATCCCTACTTTATTCTTTAGCTCCATCCATCCTCTGTTCCAGGCCAGCCTTTTCAAGGCATTCCTGGGAGCTCTGCCAGGTCAGGCAGGACTTGGGATGATTCCTGATCTTGGGTTTCTTCCCAGGTTCCCCAGTTCCTGCCAGGGCAGGATGAACTCTGCTGCTTCAGGGATGGTGTTGAGGAGCCCAGGAGAAATTCTGCATTCCACTTTGCTTATTTTAGCAAAGAGAAGGGAAAGATTTTGGGATAGGAAGGGAGAAATCCATGTTAGCAGGACTGGGGAGCTGCAAGCCCTGGCCCCACCTTGCTCTTACAGTTTTTTTCCTTTTGCTTCCCACGGCTGTTGGTTTTTTACTGGCTGAGTTTCTTTGTGTTTTCTCCTGCAGAGAAGCACCTCAAGGTGGTGATTCAGCCTGCAGAAGTGATTAATTTGCCCTTTAAAAAATCTCACTGACCATAATTGGGATTGTACACAGTCATCCTCCCAGTGCAGGAGCAGAAAGGCTCACCAATGGTGTTTGTGTGGGGTGGCACAGACAGGAGCTGTGGGTGAGGGAATAATGCAGCAAACAATGAGCACAGGTTTAAACAGAGGTCACTGTGGACACAGCACATCCCTGGCTGGGGCTGCTGACTCTGTGCAGGAAGAACACAGTCAGCACTTCACCAGGAAAGCAAAATCCGTGGTTTCAGCACTGGGGGTGGAAATTGCTCAGCCACATCCAGGCTTGGAGGGCACAGCTGAGGCACCTGGGGGGCTCAGGCACAAAATCCCCTGTGAGGAACTCCTGGATCCACAGGGTTACCTGAGAACCTCAGCTGAGGGCCTGACTGTGCTCTGTGCCTTTCTGTGAAAGCACCACACTCTATAGAGCCTGGAGAATTGATGCAGCACTCGTGGGACTGAGAGGATGAGAAATGTCAGAATAAGGAGATAAAGGGGAAAAAAACCTCAACCAAAGTTTGCATGTGCTGGCCTGAAGGTGCCTGATATTGGGGTCTCCTTGAGCCAGGTCTGATAAGCTCTTGGAGATCTATGTGACTGTGGTCGCAGGGGTCTGAGGATGAGGGAAGAGAGGAGGATCTGACTCCATGTTTCAGAAGGCTTGAATTATTATTTTATGATATATATTACATTAAAACTATACTAAAAGAATAGAATAAAAAGTTCTCATCAGAAGGCTGGCTAAGAACAGAAAAGAATGAATAAACAAAGGTTTGTGGCTCGGACAGAGAGAGAGCCAGCTGACTGTGATTGGCCATTAATTCCAAACATCCACGTGAGACCAATCCCAGATGCACCTGTTGCATTCCACAGCAGCAGATAACCATTGTTTACATTTTGTTCCTGAGGCCTTTCAGCTTCTCAGAAGGAAAAATCCTAAGGAAAGGATTTTTAATGAAAAGATGTCTGCGACAGATCTATAGCACACCTGAGGCACCTCAGCCACCTCAGATGGCATAAAATCAGCAGGATGGCTTCTGTGGTAGTGTTGGAAACAACAAAAGTTTTATTAAAAGACTAAATAACAAACTCTTTACAGAGAAAAACCAATCCAGGTGCAAGAGCCCCTCCTGCTCCTGGTAAAACACCTCACAAAAGTGATTATTTCATTTTGTTATCTTCTTTTTCTAGTAAATTGCTCAGGTGGGACTTTTTGGCTCCTGTCCGATTGGCTATCCTTAAGTTTGAGGTGAAGTCCCCAGGGTCCTAAGAGATGTCTTTTTACCTAATTGAGGAGAGAAACTTCTGGGCTTTTTTCCTTTTTCGGAGACAAAGGATAATTTTGTCACTCCATGAACATGAGGCACATTGCTACAGGTGCCAGCTGAGCCCTGTGGGCAAAGCAGGGACAGAAGGGGCAGCACAGGCAGCCCGGAGCATCTCAGGCATCACTGCCTGCTCAAAGGCAGCCCAAGAGCTCTGAAACCAGACACAGAGAGCTCCTGGCTGGGGCTGTTTGAGCATGGACTGAGGAACCAGGCTGTAACCCAGTGGAGATGGGATTAAACTGCACAGCCTGGGCATTGCAGGTCAGCCTGGTTCCTTCTGAGGAGGATGTGAGAGCTCCTGGTGCCCCTGTCCATCAGGGGCTTCTAATAATTGATAACTGTAGGGAGCTGAATTGGATGCCTCCGCTATTTGGGGCTGGGATTAGAAGATCTTCAAGGTCCCTTCAAACCCAACACAACCCATTCAATGATTATTGAGAATTTCCTTGAAGTCCCTTCAAATCCAACGCAACCCATTCAATGATTATTGAGAATTTCCTTGAAGTCCCTTCAAATCCAACGCAATCCATTCAATGATTATTGAGAATTTCCTTGAAGTCCCTTCAAATCCAATGCAACCCATTCAATGATTATTGAGAATTTCCTTGAAGTTCTGGTTTAACAGCGCTGGTTTAACAATATTTTGTTATCCGTGACAATATTAATTATTAAAATACTAATTAGCATTTTAACTAATTAAACTAAGACTTTAATTAGTTAAAATACTTATTTTAACTAATTAAAAACGAAAAAAAAGTTTTGCTTGGAGAAGAAATAAAGGGCTGGCACTCCCATGAAGAAATGTTGCAAGAACGAGGGTTTTTTTGTTTTGGTGGGGTTTTTTTGGTTTGTTTTGGTTTTGGGTTTTTTTGTTTGTTTGTTTTATTTTGTTTTATTTTATTTTATTTTATTTTATTTTATTTTATTTTATATAAAAATATTTTATTTTATTTTATTTTAAATAAAAATATTTTATTTTATTTTATTTTATTTTATTTTATTTTATTTTATTTTATTTTATATAAAAATATTTTCTTTTATTTTATTTTAAATAAAAATATTTTATTTTATTTTATTTTATTTTATTTTATTTTATTTTATTTTATTTTATTTTATTTTATATAAAAATATTTTATTTTATTTTATTTTGTAATATTTCTAAGGAAGCTTTTCTTCTATCCCTGCTAACATTCAAACCTTTGAATTATATTAAAACCTCTAAGTACAGTGATAAAAAAGCTAGAAACTCCTTATCTGCACTCACAGTGGAGCACTGCCTTTCTCACAGCCCCATCACTCACTGCCTTGTCATGAGGATGAGAGTGGGGAGAGCAAGTGCCAGCTCTGTTCCCTGCCTGTTTTAATGCTGTGTGTGAGAGGGGAGCTCTGCTCCTGACATGTGGGAATCCATAAAATCAGAGGTTTTGGGAAAGCTGCAAAAGGCAGAGAGACAGCAGAACTGTGATTGGAGGTCAGCAGCAACCATGAGATTGGTCAGCAGAAAAATTATTTAAACTGTAGAAAAGCAAGGACAAATAGAACAATGGTGTGTGGATTAACGCATGTCTGAATACCTCTCTAAGATACAGAAAGTTTATCTAGCAAGATATTAGGGAGTTCTAAGCTTAATAATGGAGCTCTGAGCATTGTGTTTTAAGGCTTACAAGCAGGTATTGTATTTGAAATAAGCAAGCATTGTTTAACCAAAGGTACCTGTGCTTATAGTGGTTGGATGGAACTCCTGTCAATATGCTTTTGCTTTGTGTGATTGGGCAAAAAACTTATAAAGTAAGTTGTAACATTAAGTTCTTTATCTGCTGCCTGGGATGTGAGCTGCTGGCATCTTCCCATTGCCATAACCATGGAATGAGGCTGATGCTGGAAAATCAAACAGCTCGAGGCACGTTCCCAGCAGTCCTGTCCTGTTTGTGATTTGTACACAGACCCCAGCCAGCGTCACTGACAGACCTGGGGCTGTACCCAAAACAGAGATGGAACAGCCCTGAGCCAGCAGAGCAGCCTGCAGGACAGCACGGATGGGGACCCAAAGTGACACGAGGCCAAAAGCAGCTGCACTGCTGGTTTGTCACTGGGAGCTTCTGCTCCCAGATCCCCAGAGTGCTGCACTCCTGCACTGGGTCTGGTAAACTGAAATATCATCGGGCTAAGCTTCGTCACTGATGGCAAAACCCAAATTCCTCTGTCTGAGTGAAAGAGAAACCTTTTGGGGTGTCCTTCGTGTAACACCAGCCAAGCCCTGTCCCTCCTGGCTGGAAAGGCCCAGGCCTTTCCTGTAGGAAAGGGGACAGTTAGAAGCCCCTCTGATTTATCTTTATATATAAATATTTCTGCATATATATAAATAAATAAATAAATAAATAAATAAATAAATAAATAAAATTTTATAAATAATATATATTTTATAATTTCTATAATTTTATGTATTACAAAACATATAATTTATAATATATTTAAATATTTTGGGGGAAATAGGGGAATGTGAGGTGAAAGATGTGGAATGGAAAGGGTTTATCATTCCTCTGAGAGTCACAGAAGATGCAGCAGCTTTTCCTGCAGGGGCAGAGGAGCTCCCTGCGCTGCCCTGCCCTGGCTGGAGCTGGGGGGCTCTGCCAGCCCCAGCTGCTCCCCCAGCAAAGCTGAGCTGGCAGGAGATGGAGATGGAAACTGATTGAAAGCAGTGGCTGTTAGTGTCAAGGGCAACCCCCCACAATTACTGTCAGGGCTGAAATCCTTGCTCAGAAAGAGAAGCAAGGCTGTCTGTGGGCTGTGCAGAGCCTTCCTTCCAACCACAACCACAGCATTCCTGACTCTGGGCTCCTCACCTGGCACTAAAGGGATTTTAATGGATAATGGAACACCTTATGCACAGGAAGGAATAAAACATCTGTAAGAAATTCCTTTTGCCTCCAGCTGCTGAATATTTTCAACCAGAGTTCCATCCTCCTTTTGCAGAAGAGGTGTTGGGCTGGGGGAGCTGAGCCTGGAGTTTGGCTGCACTCAGGAAGTCACTCTCCTTTCCCTTTTGCTCTCCTTTCCCTTTTGCTCTCCTTTCCATTTTACTCTCCTTTCCCTTTTGCTCTCCTTTCCCTTTTGCTTTGCTTCCCCTTTTGCTCTGCTCTCCCTCTTGCTCTGCTCTCCCTGCTGGAGGTGTCTGGTCACCCTGCCCTGTGGCCAAGCAGAGATTGCAGCAGGTGTCTGTGTGTTGGGAAGGATGAAAGTTTGACGAGGAAGTCTCACAGATATGTGTGCTTGGAGAAAGACTTTTAAATGTGGAGTCTGATGAAGGAATAGAGATGGAAGCAAGTTTTGATATGGAAGAAAAGAATTGCTGAGTCAGTCTCACTGGATAACCAAGGAGGCAAAGGGTGTGTGAGTTAGAAGGGGTTTTATGGCTTAGAGCAAAGGATAAACCCACCCCAAACAAGAAGATGTTTTTACCAAGCAGGAAGATGGCACAGGCAAACAAACAAGCCTGCTGATGTGGCAAGTAGAAAAAAGGTCTCAGAATTTTCCACTGCAAGAAAACTGAAAAAGCAACTTCTAGCTTAAACTGTAATGTACTAAATGTTAGTGATTGGAGAACAGTAAGATGAATATGGTAATTACAGTAGTTATGACAGGCTATAGATAATAGTTAAGGTATAGATTGGTTCTACTGTGTTAAGATGCTCTGCAAAGAAAAGTATCTAATGCATTATAACCAAAAGAAAAGTATATAATGCATTTGTAACCAAAACCAAAGGGTCTCCAGGCCTGCCTGCAGCTGGAGCTGACAGCTGTGGGCACAGCTCTGTCACCCACAACCCTGGGCTGCTGTAACATCTTGGATCTAATAAACTGCATTTTGAAGTGCCCCTGGAGTCCCACATCCCTCATTTAGGCTCTTGCATGTGTGACCTGCACAGCTGAGAGGTGCCCCCCTCTCTTCAGAGGGCTGTGGAAAGGCAGAGCAATCCTCAGCCACATCAGGACATTTGTATCACCCAGGCTTGACAAGTCCACATAAATTACTGCTTTTTCCAGTCACACATTTCTTTCCCCCTGCCTTTTTCCTGTGCTGTTTTATCTTTGTCTCCCTCAGTTACCGAGGCACAGTTTGGGTTGCCCTGAGCATTTCCCTGCTTTTGGAAAGCTGTGGAGAACTCCACCTCACTTGGCTGTGCTGTGAAGGGGAACCAGATGACAAATGTGACCATTCCTGGTGTACAAAACATGCTCCAAATGCCACTGATGCTTCTGCCTCAGCTTCAAACCTAAATACAGGATCTGTTCATGTGCCTTAGTGCACCAGAACACCCCAAGTTTGCCTGCTCATACAAAGAGGGCACCCCCAGTCTGGTGGCTCCAAACAAAACCTCTGACCCTGGGCTGTGCTCCTGGTGCTGCCCAGCACCAAGAGCTGTGGGAGGATTTGCCTCTGAAAATCATCTTTTCTTTTCCTGGAAGTGAAGGCTGTGGAAAATCTCCCATGGTAAGTGAGTTAATGAGATTGGTGCTGTGGAAATTTGGCCAAAAGCTCTTAAAGCTGGCTCTGAGAAAGGCAGGTGGTCTCAGGCTGGCAGGGGATCACGGAGCCCATGCAGGGACCAGCCACTCCTGATGGCTCTCTGCTGTGCCAGAGCTCTGCCAAAGCTGCTGGGGACGTGAGGAGAGAGAGAAGAAATCAATTTCCATCTGCTGGGCTGATGCCTTTCACCTCTGCAGCAGTAATTTTTCTCAATTTTGAGAGGGCTTGGGAAGTGCTGGAGGAGTCATTGAGTGCCCTGTGGGCTGCAAGGGAGGAGCTCTCTGGCTCAGGTACCCTTCAAAGTGCTCACAGCATCCTCTCACACCCACCTCTGTCCTCTGAAGTGTGCACCTCATGATATAAGATCAAAATTTAAATTTCAATTCAGTCTCTCAGTTGCTGTTATAGACATGGAGGGTTGTAAGGAGAGGTCTTGTAGTCACAAAAAGGGGTTAATGTTTAATTTCAAATGCCAGAATATTAGAATAATTCATCCTGGTTGTTGTTTTCAAAGTCTGGAGCACCAAGTGTGGGCACCAAGCAGCACTGCTGGGTTCCAGGTGTGGCCTCATTCTTCCCAGTCCCTGTGTCTGAGGCTGGAAAATGCAAGATGTGGCTGGGGTGTGTATTCCATCACCACCTGTCAGAGCTGGGGCAGTTCTCTGCTGTCCCTGGGGCAGTTTTTCCTTTCTCTCTGCCCCAGCCAACCCTCCCTGCAGGAGATCTCTGCTGTCCATGGCCACTGAGTGTCCCTGCAGGGCTGATCCAATCCCAGCATCCCATGGGGAGATGCTCCGCCCAGGGGAGGAGCCAAGCATTCCTGCCTGGATCCAATCTGAGCCTGGCACAGCACAGCAGCCTTTGCCCCCTGCACTGCCAGAGGAGCAGCTTTCTGCTGCCCTGCATGGCCAGAGGGAGCCCAGGCCCATCTGCAGCAGCCCTGGAGCTGCAGAGGAAAACTCCCCCCTTGTGCAGGATCCCTGCTGCAGCAGAGCCACAGCTGGCACTGCAGGAGGGCTGAGCCCCCCTGGGATGGGGCTGGGACACCGCCCTGGCACACAGGGGGCAGGGACTGCTCTCACTCTGGCAGGGTTGGTTTGCATCACTGCATTTTTATTTTATTTTTATTTTCTTCCCTCATAAAGAACTGTTATTCCTGCTCCCGTATCTTTGCCTGAGAGCCCCTTAATTTCAAAATTATAACAATTCAGAGGCAGGGGGTTTACATTTTCCATTTCAGGGCAGCCTCTTGCTTGTTGCAGATTGCAATGCAAGTTGTTTTCCATTACCATCTGTATGGCAGATTACCTTTGTCAAGTGGGCAGTTTGCCTTATCTCTCTCTTAGAGTGACCACATTCACACCTCCCTCAGGAGGGGACATTGCTGATAACAGCTATTGAATGTCCCTGCATGGCTGATAAGAACTACAGCATCCCATTGGGAGATGTGAGCCCAGAGGGAGGAGCCAAGCATTGCTGCCCAGATATAATCCAGAGGTTTGAGACACCAGCACGGCTTCTCCACTGGATTCCCAGAGGAACAGCAGCTGCCTCTCCTTCCACTGGATCTCCAGAGGAAGAATCCATCCTTCTCTACAGGATCCCTGCTCCAACAGAACCACCCCTGACACTGCAGGAGGGCTGAGCCACAATTCCAATGGGACTGCCACCAACACCCTGACCCACAGGGTGTCAGGTTGGGTTCTGACTCTGGCAGTGCTGTTCTAGTGTACTGCATTGTTTATTTTATCCTTTTACTTTTTTCCTTTCCCTATTAAAGAACTGTTATTTCCTGCTCCCATATTTTTGTTTGAGAGCCCCTTAATTTAAAGCTTACAGCACTTCAGAGGGGTGGGAAGGGTTTACATTCTCCATTATAGGGGAGGCTCCTGCCTTCCTTAGCAGATTCCTGTCCAAATCCAGGCACCCTGAGCTCCCTCTAACACAGCCAGGGAGCTTCCAGGCTGGGGGCTCCCTGTGCAGGGATGTCCTCTGGGGTTCTGGATCTGCACAGCCCATCTGTCAGGGAGAATGGCTGCTATAACATCTCAGCACCACTGATGCTCTCACTGGTCTGGTTCCCCTCCTCCTGCACCTTGCACTGATCCTTTAATTAGTAATGACTGGTGGAGTCCGTTCCTCTCACTGAGGATGGAGCTGTTCTCAGTTGTTGTTGTCTGGGACACACAGCAGAGCACCAGGGAGAGCCAGGGCAGTGGAGCTCAGCCTGCAGGGCAGGGCTGCTCCTGCTGTCCCTGCAGGCTCTGCCTCCCTCACTGCCTGTGCTTGGACACTTTCAAGGTTTGGAAGCACCTGAGGGAAAATATTGGTGCTACAGGAAGAAAAAAATACCACAGCTGGCTTGTTTTCAATCAGAAAAACCCTCAGTGTGCTCATAGGTGGGTGGGTGCTGTTGGAAGGTCATTCTGTGGCACACCCAGCAGAGGTTATCTCCCCTGCAGCTCTCTGGACAGGCAGAGCCCCTCTGAGCAAATCCCCCCAGGGAATCCCAGTATCCCAAAGGAGGGAAGTGCTGCTCTGTTGTTCCAGAACAGCACTGGACTCTGGCCCTCCTTGCACCTGTGCTTTGTATCCACCTGATGCCTTGGGATTTTAGGATTTGTATATATTCCATGTTCTTGGAACATGGAATAAGAGCTGAGTTCTTATCAGAGGTTTGATCTCCAGGGGCTGAAGGACAATACTGGGGAGCTGTGGGCTGGGTGCTGCTTCCAGGTGCTGGAGGCATCTCTGATTTTGTTTCCTTGGCACAGCACAGCTGTTCCAGGGGTGAGCGCTGCCCAGCAGCCTCCAGGGAACTCCACAAGCCCTGGAGCAGCATCAGGCTCTTGGGAAGCACAGGCTTTTCCATGCCCTGCCCAGTGTGTGGGCACAGATACTCAGCTGGTCCCTGGTGCTGCTGATGCCTTAGAACTTTAGCTTTTGTGTTTTTTCATGTATTTGTAATCCTGCAATTCTTTAGTGTAACTCTAAACTCCACACACAGTGTGAGCTGCTGCTTTCCCATTTTGGGCAGACACTACAATTCCTCTCCAGTCAAGGACACCTCACTGCCTCAGGCCCTGAGAGATGTAAAATAAAAGTGAGTTGGGGGGAGCAGACTTGGGGTACATGGCTTCATTACCTGAAGCTGTACTTGGAAGATGAACCCCCAATATGCAAATGGACCAAACTTATAGAGTGTGCAAACCTGTGAGCCATGGTCCATTTTGGGTGTAGCCTCTGGGGGGCTTTGTCTGCCCTGAATGTACCTGAAGGCCCTTCCATAAACAGAACTGCTTTTTATCCCCTTAATTCTGTCTGGTCTCTGTTTTAGGTAGCCCCACAAGGCACCACAGGAAGGGATCAGATCCTCCACTGCCCACAGAAGGAAGAGCCCTTCCTGCAGCTCTGAGCAGAGATAACCACGAGCATCCTGCATGGGCAGAGCTCCTGCTGCCGTCCAAGAGGGGAAATACAGAAACATCCCCGCCTCATTTTCCCTGGGACTGAACTCAGCTGCAGCCAGGAAAGCCAATTCTTGGTTTTCCTGAGCGTGGGTGGATTGACCCGAGGTGATTTCCCTCTTCCATCAGTGACCTGCATGGCCTCTGCAGCTCTCTGGGCTCAGCTCAAGACTGATTTTCCCTTCCCTGGTGGCTGAGGTGTTGCAGCTGTCATGATTCCTGCCTTTGGGAATGTGCCTGTCTCACATGAGGCCCAGTTCAGCCCAGTTCAGTGGCTATTCAGACTGTTACGAGTAGAAAAGCTGCCCATTTTTTAAAAGGATGCAGAGTCACAGGTTGGGCCAGTTGCTGCCAGGGTGGGGTTCTAACTGTTTGTCACTGCAATCACCTGTTGTTTTCATTAACTACCTGTCGTTGATGGTTAAGAATTCCCCCTTTTGTCCAGTGCTTCCTGGAGGATGGCACCCATACAGTGAAGGGGAAGGGACATTGATTTGGCATGGAAATGATATCGGAACCAGCATGCAATGGGAGGGACCCCTCACCAAACCTAGCCCAAAACCCCTAAAACAAAGAGCCAACACAAAACTGATGAATCAAAGTAATGTCTAGACATGAAGAACAGAATCCAGTATCCACCAAGATCCTTTTTACCTCTCACCCTAAATCAAAGATGTCAGCTAGATAGAGCACCTCAAATATTAACCTAAAAAGGGAGAGAATTTCCTGATGCTCTCATGAGGACAGGACCTCCCAGCTCTGCCCACAGAACAATGGACACTGCTGCACTCCTCTTCCTCCTCTTCCTCCTTCTCCAAGTTACTCCTGGGAGCAGCAGCAGTGTGAGCACCCATGTGGACCTGTCAGTTCTGCCCCCAGAGCTGATCACTTGTAATAAAGGCATTACAAAGGAGAAAGGTCTCCTGCCCTGTTTGTTTCAGGCTTTGCTGAGGGATGCTGGAGGAGCAGTGTGATCACCCTTTCCCCTTCCTGCCAGGAAGGGAATTGCTGAACACGGAGCTGCTCTCCCCCAGTTTCTCCTGCCCGTGCTGGACCAAGCTGTTTCCTGCATTGGAAACTGCTGCACTTGCTAATTGACACAAGGAAATGAACATGGAACACATCAAAGGCCTCCTTGCTGCACTTTTTTGTCTTTTCCGTAACACATGAGGAACCAATGGGGCAGAGGGCTGGCGGGAACCACGCCAAGGTGTTGGCTTTTCCTGCCCTGCCTGTGACTGCTGCTCCAGGCAGATTTACCCTGATGTGACTCAGGGCAGGAGCCTGTGCAGAAATGCAGAATATTGAGCCTTGCACTGGTGTGCTTGGATGGATAATTTGAAGGCAGGCCCTCAGATTCATTTGTCAAGGAGATAATAGAAGAGTAGGCTGTCTGTGAATTAAAGGGAAAATCCCTGTGACCATGTTAAAACTATACTAAAAGAATAGAAGATAAGGTTTCATCAGAAGGCTAGCTAAGAATAGAAAAAGAAAGAATGATAACAAAGGCTTGTGGCTCAGACTCTCTGTCTGAGCCAGCTCACTTTGATTAGCCAACAATTAGACACAACTAACATGGGCTAATCAAAGATCTACCTGTTCCATTCCACAGCAGCAGATAACCATTGTTTACATTTTGTTCTTGAAGCCTCTCAGCTTCTCAAGAGGAAAAATCTTAAAAAAAAGATTTTTCATAAAAGATGTCTGTGACAAATTCCAATGCACAGTGTAACACAGTGACACAAAGGCTGGGATTGATTGGATTTGCATTGTGACAAGTCATGTGAGAGGACTTGTCAATGACTCTGACTAGTGACTGTCTAAACCCTGAGCTCACAAAATGATTTATCTGTTTCCAGCAAGCATTTTTAAGGTTGCACTTGGTGTTCCAAGAGCTGGGAGCAGGATGGTTGCCTGCTGCAGGATTCATGGATTGTGCCTGTGAGCTGCTTGCAGTGAGCTGGCTATTCCAGCTGAATCTGGGATGCTGATCCTGACCAGGTGCTTTGCACAAACAGATATTGGGATATACACAAGACAGATGATGGACTTTGGACCTGGTTAGCATAAGAGATTTGATATCAGGAGGTGCCTTTGGGGGTCCATGTGCACTGGGGGGGCTTGCAGAAGTTACAGACCTACCAAGCTTCTCCAAGCAGCCAGGAGGCTTTGGGTGAGGATGAATCCAGCCTCCCTGCACTGCCAGCTGCCTGTCCCACAGGGTTTGTGTGACCGTGTTCACAGGGGTCTGAGGATGAGGGAAGACATGAGGATCTGACTCCATGTTTCAGAAGGCTTGATTTATTATTTTATTATATATATTATATTAAAACTATACTAAAAGAATAGAAGAAAGGATTTCATCAGGAGGCTGGCTAAGAATAGAAAAAGAAGGAATGAATAACAAAGGCTTGTGTCTGGGACAGAGAGTCTGAGCCAGCTGACTGTGATTGGCCATTAATTAGAAACAACCACATGAGACCAATCCCAGATGAACCTGTTGCATTCCACAGCAGCAGATAACCACTGTTTACATTTTGTTCCTGAGGCCTCCCAGCTTCTCAGGAGGAAACTCCTCAGGAAAGGATTTTTCATAAAAGCTGTCTGTGGCAGGTTTGCCCTGGAACAGATCACCCCACAGCCTCTGCCCCTGCCCTCTAAGGGCTCTGCAGAGCAAGGGGCAGATTTGCTGTTCTCCTCCTCAGCTGGCTCAGCCTCCCAGGCTCTGCCTCACTTCTGTCATTTCCAAACCTTGATGGACTCTGTCATTGTCCTGCAGTGACCTGAGCTGGGGGATCACAGCTCCTCTGCTGGGCCACGGGTGCTGTGAGCTGCTCTGGAGCTGCACACTCAGCTCTGGAGCACCAACACACTCTCCATGCCCTGATAACAGAGCCAAGGCCATCCTAAAGCAGCCCTGCTCTCTGCAGATTGCTCCCTGCAGCAAACCCAGCTGGCAGATTTCTGCCTTTCGGGAATGGGACTGGACATGGGGGCACAGGCACCTGTTGGGGAAGATGAAGCAGGAAAGCCTTATAAATATGATTGTCTGGCAAGAGATTTTGAGAATATGGAAACTATAAGCGAGACTGAAATGAAAGCAAGCTTTGAGATGCCTCAGTTACTGAACAACGGGAAAACAATGGTGTGGCCAGCTGAAGGTAATCCCCTTTTGATGGAACAACACCCTCTGCTTGCAGACAGCTCCAAGGGTCAGAGCAGACCCTGCCAGCTTGGCAGAAGGGGCCCAAAGAGGAGTTTTTAGGGTTTAAAATGTAGCACAGTAATGTAGTGATTCTTATAGGTTGATGGAAATGCTATAGGATTTGTATCTTGTACTAGATTGGTTAGTGAGAATCAGAATATTCAACACAGAAGATTTATGGTATTGTAATGGGAACTTTGCTCTCTTAGCTCTTACTCTTAGATCTTACTCTTAGCTCTCACTTTTCTATGCTCTTACCCCTTTTTCTCTCTTACCCTCTCATCCTCTTTCCCTCTCTCCCCCTCTCTGGGGCCTGCTCTAAGCTGTGGCTGCAGCTCCCAGCAGGGCCCTGCACCCAGGCCCTGTGCAATGAACCCCAAATCCCAGCAGGGCCCTGCACCCAGGCCCTTTGCAATGAACCCCAAATCCCAGCAGGGCCCTGCACCCAGGCCCTTTGCAATAAACCCCAAATCCCAGCAGGGCCCTGCACCCAGGCCCTTTGCAATGAACCCCAAATCCCAGCAGGGCCCTGCACCCAGGCCCTTGGCAATAAACCCCAAGTTCCACGAGCTGGCTTCAGAGATCTCTGCTCTCCATCTGTCCCCACTGTGCTACCCCTGTCGATCCTACAGGCACTCCCTGGCATCCCTGGGGCACTGTGCTGAAGCCAGGGAAGCTGAGATGGACCCCCTGACCCAGCTGTCACACCTGCATGGTGCCCCTGCACCCCCAGGAAAGCTGCAGCCTTCTCTGGGCGTCTGCCTGGGCCCTGCACAGGCCTTCAGGAGAGCTGTGAAACCTCAATCAAAGCAGAAACACTTCTCAGAAATTACATCATTAACACTAAAGCTCAATGTGATTGGAGACCTAGATAACCCTCTAATGGTTATCTAGATAAACCTAGATAACCATTTTCTAATGGCTGTTTTCAGAATTCAGATTCATTGTTGGCAGTGTGCTGTGATCATCCCAGCTCCTGTGCTGTTCATTTTAAACCGCTCAGAGCAATCCCTTCCCTCTGGCCATTCCCTGCCAGCCTCAAACAGGGCATGGGAGGAAAAACAGAGCTGGCCTTAGAGGTGGAAATTCTCTTCAAATTTAAGGAATCTGTGTGACCTTGAAGCAATACAGTGGGAGAGGGAGCCTGGACTCCCAGAGTTTAAGCCTCCCTGCAAATCTCCCGTGGTGACAATCAGGTCAGAAATCAGAGCATGAAAACACAAATGTCAAGCGAAAGGATACAATTTTTCATGCCTGGTTGAAACCAAGCACCCTGATCTCCCAGCACAGTTTTACTCCTGTAAGTGGTGCAGATAATCTCACTTACAGCAGATATCCACGGCAGGAGCCGAAGGCACCATTAAAGGCTTACACAGTGCTGCCTGTAATTTAAATCCACTAAAAGCACAAATGTCTGTTGTTCAATTCCTTAAATATTAAGCTGGCATGTGAAGCTTATTTTTGTTCTTTTTTTTTTCTCTCTCTCTCACACATGAGGGATTTTGTTGTTTCTGCACCTTGCTGCCCTGGGGATGCTGGGCAGCAGCCTGGGTCAGGAATTGCAGGGATGGCCCAGGGCATGGGAGGCAGCAGGGAGGCTCTGCCCCTGCCCACCCCTCCCTCCTGCCTTCCCAAAGGAGCCCAGGTGCACCCACAGCACCATCCCGTTCTGACTGTCCCTCTTTGTAAAAATCCCCCTTCCTGAAAGGATCATTTCCATCCAGACTGAACAATTTTCATTTTATTTTCCCTTGTTTGGGGGTTTCTGCAGGACCAGGGTGTGACAGGGTTCACAGGGGTTTTCAGGAGAAGGAAGAGATGAGAATGTTGACTCCATGTTTCAGAAGGCTTGATTTATTGTTTTATGATATATATATATATATTACATTGTAACTATACTAAAAAGAATAGAAGGAAAAGTTTCATCTCAGAAGGCTGGCTAAGAATAGAATAGAAAGGAATGAATAATAAAGGTTTGTGCCTCGAACAGAGAGTCCAAGCTAACTGAGCTGTGGTTGGCCATTAATTGTAAACATCTGAGATGGGCCAATCCCAGATGCACCTGTTGCATCCCACAGCAGCAGATAACCATTGTTTACATTTTGTTCCTGAGGCCTCTCAGCCTCTCAGGAAGAAAAATCCTAAGAAAAGGATTTTTAATGAAAAGATGCCTGTGACACCAGGGAGCACAGGGAAGACAGCTCCTGACCTTTCGAGCTGTCACCCGTGTGACAGGGAGGGTGACAGCCCCTGCCACCACCCTGTCCCTTTTCCAAGCCACTGTGGTCCCTTCACTGCAGAGATCCCACTGCTCCCTGCAGGCACCAGGGCTCTGCTGTTGCCTGAACTGCTGCTGCATCTCCCCTGCCCCACCCATGTCCACAGCTGTCCACTCTCCTGGCCCAAATACAACATTTCATGTGATGGCTGCATCAATGGGAAGAATATTTAGTGTAAAACCTTCCCCCTGCAGTGCTGCTGCAGCATAAATAAATGTTCTGTTGGCCCTGGAGAGGGCAGTCCCAGCTCTGGGGTCACTCTGACACATCAGACAGCACAGCCTTCACAGCAAAGCAGGTTTGCTTGCTGTTTCTTGCCCTTGGAGGAACTCTGGAGAGGAAAAGACCTGCTCCAGCCCCAGCTGCTTGTAACAGCACCTCTAAAACAGGATTTTTAGCCTTAAAAGATGGAAAATCACTGAAGTGCTGTGAAACCCAGCCCTTGCCTGTGCCCCATGGTGGTGCAGGAGCAGCAGCTGCCCCCAGCACAGGGTGACCAGAGGGGACTGAGCTGGCTTTTGTGGGGAGTGAAGGATTTGTAACAAAACAACGGGCTGGGGGTTAATTGAGGATTAATTTAAACATCTCCACTGATTTAATTTGCTTCTGCCCAAAGTCCCTGAGCAATAATAAGCTTAAATTAAAGTTTACATCTGCAAATGTGGCTCACAGAGTGATCTTTATCTAATTTTCTCTTTGCTTACTGCACGAGGTGAGCCCAATCCCGCTCTGGGAGCACTGATGGAGCTGGGGCCAGCCTGGGGTGGCTCTCAGGGTGCAGCGTGGAGGTGTTTGGGGGTGAATAATCCTTTGTGCTGGGACAGTCCTTGCCTGTCCTGGCTCCCCAAGGGGGCTCTCCAATCTCTCCCAGCCTCTCCATGCCATGAGCAGCCAGTGCTGGTCCATCACTCATGGCTAAATGCAGATTTCTTCACACAGGAGGGAAAACCTCTGCACTGGCACTTCCAGCTGCCTGACAGTGCTGCCCTGATGGTGTTTGGTACCAAATGTTCCACTGGGGTAGCAAAATTTAGAGCTGCTATTCCTTATCTTGGCAAAAAGCTGTTGGAACCCTGGATGCTGAGAATTTCAGACTTTCTGTGCTGCCAGGCACTGACCCCCAGGAGAAAACTGCATTGACCTGAGGCCGTGGAGAAGCTTCCAAAATGGAATGGCAGAACTGGGATTGTGGCTGTGGAGTTTGAATAGAAGTGTGTGATATCACAGGGTGGGAAACTTAGAGTTTAAGGGTTTAGAATATAGTAATATCTATAAAGCAAGATGGAGGTTTTAGGGAACACTGGGTTTTAGGGCCAAGGGTAGTCCTTGGTTTTAGGGAACACTAGGATTTAGGGCCAAGGGTGATCCTTCTTCTTCACCTTCTCCATGTGTTTGGGTGGTTTTGTGTAATTGGATAAAAAAATCCACATTGTGGGCACAGGTGGTTGGTTATTGGGTTAAAAGTAGAAATCATTTCGGTGTAATTTCTTAATTAGACAGTTTATCCTTAAAAGGCCTTGTAGAGGGAGAGAGATAGGACTCCATTCTAGTTTATTAGAGTGAAGTGCTGTAGAACTCAGGGTTTATGAGACTGTAACATAGATAAGAACTAACAGACATCTGAGTCCCAACAAGAAATTCCATCTCATGCATTTAATCCTGATCCTGGCAGAAAGAAGTTAAGACTCAACAATGGTCATTTATGGACTGGCTTTGCTTTGTGCCCAGGGTTATCTGCCTCATGCCATGGCTCTGTCTTACAGTTCAGAATTGTTCAGTTCCATCCTCCTGCTCTGCCTGATCCCACCAGCAGCTTGGTCATGTGTGACTCTTTTCCTAGCAGCCTTTTCTGCAGGGTTCACTTTCCTGCTCTCAGAAGAGAAGCACTGATCTCCAGAAATCCCTGCTCCCACACTCTGCACTGACCCTGCAGCTGCTGGAGCTGCTGCTGATGCTCACTTCTCTCCACTGCATTCCTGCAGATTTCAATCTTAGCATCAATCCCATCAAGGTGGGTAAATCTTTCCTGGTTTTAATTAGGGGTAATTTGAAGTATCTAGAGTGCTCTGGCAAATTTCCTCATCTGTGATGCTGACAAAGGGGCCTCTGATGCCTTAGGATTTTAGTTTTTATATTTTTCAGATCCAGTACTGCATCAGTGCATCACTCCAAACTCCACACAGAGTGTGAATTACTGTCCTCACATTTTGGTCAGACAACACAATCCCTCTGGGCCTGGGATCCAAGGACACCCCGCAGCCTCAGGCCCCAAAAAGTACAAACAAAAGTGAATTGGGGGCAGCAAACTGGGGGTAAATGACTTCATTAGTGAAGCTGTAATTGGATAATTAACCCCTGATATGTAAATGGAGCAAACTTATAATTGTCTGAAAAACTGGTGCCCATCGTCCAGCTTGGGTGCAGCCTCTGGGAGGCTGTGACTGCCCAAGGTGTGGCTGTTGAAGGGCTTTAATAAATCCCCACTTTATTCTCTGAACCTTGTCTGGCCTCTGCTCTAGGCAGCCCATCCAAGGCATCAGTACCACCACTGACAGAGCACTCTGCATGCCTGTAGCACTCTGAGCCACAGCTAAAATCAGAGATGAAAATGAATCCAAAGACTTTACCAAGCTCACAGGAGGCTCCTGTTCCAGCCCAGTGGCAGCACATTTGCCATGCCACACTTGGTGCTGCTAACACCTGAGTATGACTTTCAGAGCCCTGGCAGGCTGGAGCCTGTCCCCAGGACAGCCCCAGGAGAGGCATTTCCAGGGCTGGCAGCACATCTGGCAGCAGAGGAGTTCCAGATGTGGAAAATGGGCATCATGGGCTTGGGGTGGCACTCAAAAGGCAGCTGAGGAACCAACTCACCTGTCTGACAGCACAGAGCAGCTTCCCATAGGAATAGACAATGATGGCAAACGGGATCACGAGGCAAAAGATGAAAAGACAGATGATGTAGGAGGCATTGTTGGCGTCCCTGGAATGCCAGTTCACAGAGCAGGTTATCCCTGCTCCCTCTGGCCCATAGCTGCTCCAGCCAAGCAGTGGGGGCACAGTCCAGAGCAGGGAGTATGTCCAGGACAGGATGATGGCTGCCCAGGCTTTCCTGTAGTTGGTGGTGTCAGGCTCTGCTGTCCTGGTCATGGTGCAGCAGCGCTCATACGAGAGCACGGCCAGGGAGACGAGGGAGATGATGCCTGTGCCAAACCAGAGCCTGGTATCAGCAAAAAATCAATGAGTGGAGGCTTTGCTGTGCCTCCCAAAACAGTACTTCAAGCTTTGGATGAGCCTGAAGGCACTGGCTTTGGAAACAAGGCAGGCAAGGAGTGGGACTGAGGTGTCCCCTAAGGGTGAGAGGTGCTGAGAGCCTGGCCCCACTCACAGGAGCTGGGGGTGTGCAAACACATCCAGCCAAAGCAGTCAGTTATAAATGCTCATCAGTAATTAACCACACCTGTCTGAGTGGATACTTGTGTGTGTGTGTGTGTGTGTGTGTGAGTATGAGCTGCAGCAAAACCCTGCCTTCTCCATCAGATCTGGTTCTTGCTGCACCTGTAGAAATCGAGATTAATATCTAGACTTGCCCAAAGTGTGGAGCTGATCTGGTGCTCCTCTGCCAGCTCTGAAGTGCAGCCTTCTGAGCCCTTCTTGGGGCAGTGCAGCCCCATGAGGATTTCATGCTGTGCATAATGCAGAGCTGTAGGTCAAAGCCACGTCCTGAAGCTCCCTGTGCCAGCAAGAGCCCCTCTCAGGAGGGCAGGCAGCTCGTGAGCCTTTGCAGAGACAGTGATGGATCCCCTGCAATTGGGGTACTGCCAGCAGACACCAAGGGGGCAGTAAAACCACCAGCAGCAAATCAAAGGCTTCTTTAGCGTGCAGAAATGCTGGAGGGGAGGTCATTTCTAAAGCTGATATGAGTTTGCAGTTTCCCTCCACACACACCTCCCGGGCTGCGCTGTGGATCGGTGCTGGCAGGTACAAGGGGATGTTGCTGGATGCTGACACACTCCTGCTAAACTTTCCTTGCCGAGTAAAGGTTTTACATGCACAAATTTGGCTTTTTACCCTGTGTAACTTCATGAGGGAAAGAGATGGCAGCAAACAGCTGCTGCAAATATCTCTTTAGAGTGTGCATCAGCAGTGTCAGTGTCTCCTAAGCGGCTGTGGGAAGCCTGGATGCCGGCTAAGCTGTGCTCCCGGGGTGGTTCAGGTCTGTTCTGACAGCAGAGGGATGCTCTGCTGGTAAAGCCTCTGCTCCATGGGAATGCTGGCTGGGGGAGAGCCCCGCCGATGTGTGCCAGAGTCGGCAGAGCTTAAAGGTCTTTTATAACCTAAACGAGGCTGATTCTATCCCCGCTTTCATCCTTTAAAGTTTGTAGAGCTCTTCCTCGGCCGCTGGAAACACGCTGTGGAGCCTGAATGAGGACTCACACCTAACGCTGCCTGGGCTTTTCCCAGCGAAACAACCACCCAAGCTGAGAAGGATTCCCCCAGCCCTGTGCTCCTGGCGTGCCCGGGGTCCCCTCCCCAGGCACAGCCCGAGCTCCATCGCGGCCCCGGACACGAACCCAGCGGCTGCACCGCTGCGGGCTGGCTCTGCCCTCCCTGGCCCCCGGAGCTGCCGAGGCTGTCCCGTCCCCTCCCCAGTACTGCGAGACAATTCCATCCTCTCCTCAGAGCTGCCGGGGCTGTCCCGTTCTCTCCCCGGAGCTGCCGAGGCTATCGCATCCCCTCCCCAGAACTGCGAGGCTATTCCATTCTCTCCCCCGGAGCTGCCCAGGCTGTCCCATTCCCTCCCCGGAGCCGTCCCGTCCCTGCCGGGGCTGTCCTGTCCCCTCCCCTGGCTATCCCATCCCGTTCCCTCCCCGGAGCTGCCCAGGATGTCCCTTCCCCTCCCCGGAGCTGCCGGGGCTATCGCATTCTCTCCCCAGAGCTGCCCAGGCTATCCCATTCTCTCCCCAGAGCTGCCGGGGCTGTCCCGTCCCCTCCCTGGAGCTCTCCCGTTCCCTCTCCGGAGCTGCCATCCCGTCCCATCCCTTCCCGGAGCTGCCGGGGCTGTCCCATCCCCTCTCCCTGGGGCTATCCCATCCCATCCCGTCCCATCCCATCCCATCCCATCCCATCCCATCCCATCCCATCCCATCCCGTCCCGTCCCGTCCCGTCCCGTCCCGTCCCGTCCCGTCCCGTCCCATCCCATCCCATCCCATCCCATCCCATCCCGTCCCGTCCCATCCCGTCCCGTCCCATCCCATCCCATCCCATCCCATCTCATCCCCTCCCCTCCCCGGAGCTGCCGGGGCTGTCCCATCCCCTCCCCGGGGCTATCCCGTCCCATCCCATCCCATCCCGTCCCATCCCATCCCATCCCATCCCATCCCATCCCATCCCATCCCATCCCATCCCATCCCATCCCATCCCATCCCATCCCATCCCATCCCATCCCATCCCATCCCTCCCCGGAGCTGCTGGCACTGTCCCGTCCCGTCCCATGCCATCCCCTCCCCGGAGCTGCCCAGGCTATCCCATTCTCTCCCCGGAGCTGTCCCGTCCCGGCCCGGCCCCGCAGCCCGGTGGCACTCACCGCAGAGGGCGGTGGCGAAGCCGTGCCAGGCGCAGGCGGCCCCGGCGGCGCTGCTGTTGCTGTTGCCGCCGTCGCTGGTGCCCGCGGCCAGCCCGAGCGGGGTGCCCAGCGCGCAGCCCAGCAGGTCGCTGAGGGCCACGTTGAGCAGCAGCAGGTTGATGGGGGAGCGCAGCGCCGGGAAGCGCCAGAAGAGCAGCAGCACCAGCAGGTTGCTGCAGAAGCCCAGGCTGCCCACGGCGCCCAGGCACACGGCGGCCGCCAGCCTCCCCCCGGGGCCCAGGCAGGGCTCGGCCTCGGCCCGGCCATCCCCGCAGCCGGCTCCGGCCTCCCGCATCCCCGCGCTGCTCCGTGCCCTGCCCGGGCTGCCCCCGGAGCGCCCCGGACACCCACGGGCTCGGAGCTCGCTGTGCAGCCAGCGGAGCGCTAAATCCCTCCAGAACCGAGCGGGATGTGCTTCAGACCGTGTGCGAGCCTCAGCTCGGCACGCAGCGCTCTCAGAGTAAAGAGCTGAGCCAGGCTGTCCTGGAGCGCTGCAAAGGTGAAGCTTGAGCTGCCAACCTGTGACAGTGGTCGCAGGGGTGTGAGGGTGAGGGAAGAGACGAGGATCTGACTCCATGTTTCAGAAGGCTTGATTTATTATTTTATGATATATATTATATCAAAACTATACTAAAAGAATAGAAGAAAGTATTTCATCATCTATGTGTGAAAAATGCATGTATTTTATGATTGGCTTTTTGCAAATATTAAAATGAATATGATATGTGTTCTGTTAGAAAATAGTGCTGTATTAATTCTCTTAAGTAGTGTGTTAAATATAGTTTTAGGTTATAACAAAATGTTAAAATAGAAACTATGCTGTGTAGGATACTTTTTTTTAAGAAAGGACTTGCAGCGAGATAGCAGCCACAGGACACCTGAATCTTTCAGAGAAAAAGAATTTATTGCTCCATTATCAGAAGAAACGAACTTCTTCCTGCCTCAAGGGCGCTGTTAGGATTCAGAGGAAGAAGTTGATGATGACCAGACAGAATCCTGTATTTGAATGGAATTTATGCAGCATGTATGAGATGTATGAATATGCAACAGGCTGTTGCTTTTAAGGGTTAACCCTTTGTTAACGTGGGTCCTTTTTCGGGCTTGTGCTGCCCAGAAAAAGGTACCTGGACATCCATTACTCTTTGTCTCTATTGTCTCAGATTGTCCTAATTCAAATTGTCCAAATTGTTATTACTCTAATTGTATTACAATTTTAAAACCATTTTATTCCTATTAAACTTTTAAAATTTTAAAAACAAGTGATTGGCATTTTTCACACTAAGAACAGAAAATGAAAGAATGAATAACAAAGGTTCATGGCTCAGACAGAGTCCAAGCCAGCTGACTGTGATTGGCCATTAATTAGAAACAACCACATGAGACCAATCCCAGATGCACCTGTTGCATTCCACAGCAGCAGATAATCAATGTTTACATTTTGTTCCTGAGGGCTGTCAGCTTCTCAGGAGAAAAAATCCTAAGGAAAGGGTTTTTCAGAAAATATCATGGCTACACCAACCAGCTACAGAAAAAGTATTTATCAGTTGAAGTTCCTTAAAATCTAAGTTCTGGTCATATCCCATCCTCCAATAAGGAGAGCACTCTCAGACATTTTAATGTATTGATATTGATGTGCTGACCCAAGAGGGAAAAAACACCCCCACTGTTCTACTCATAAGGGAATTTTTCTTTGTGTTTGCAAATAAAAAGTGAATGTGTCCAATTTCCTGCAGCTTCCTGCAGTACTGAAAAGGAGAGTGTGAAGCCTGATGTCCTCCTTCTTTTTTTTCCTCTATTTTTTTTTAGTTGTTCATTATGGGGAGGAGGCACTTCAGAGTATTTCTGCTTGTAATGACCTTTGAGGTTTTTTTTTTAAACGAAACCCCTGCACTTTGGGAAAGCTGGCTGCTTCTTGCCTTCCCTCTGGGCTGCTAAGGGGATGGACAGGGTCCAGCATGATGCTCTTATCATTTATTAGCATTTCTGAAGGCTAAGAATATAACTGGTCAGGGTAGCTCAAGAGGTCAGTCACCTGAAACTCTGCACTGTAGCTAAAAAATAAGGATGGAAAAACAGACCCTTCACCAACTTTGTCGCCCTCCTCTGGACATGCCCTTCAATGTCTTTCATGGAGCGAGGGGCCCAGAACTGGATACAGGATTTGAGGTGCATCCATCCATGTAGTTTTTAATGCAGCAAAGGACGTGCCTGTCCAAGCTGTGGGCTGCCAGTTTTCCCAGGAGAATGTTGTGGGATGTGTCAGACCCTGAAAACATGTCAAGAAGTCGTTTTGATAATGCAAAATGGGTTTGATCACCTGGAAAATTGTATCACTTACTATTTGTTGAGGCAAAAGAACTTGCCAACTCAGTTGGGGGAAAGGTGCTGTGGTGCAGCACGTCTGTCTCCTTGATCATCTGGGAACTTGGCTGGAATTGCACAGCTGCTGGTGAAACTGGTTTTTCCTCTGGAAAAAAAAAAAAAAAAAAAAAAAAAGGATAGGAATTACTAAACCTAAATGTGGAATCCGAAGCGATTTAGTGACGTTCCCCTCGATTTTAGCAACGGCCACAAGATGGCACAGGGCAGCTCCGAGTAGGAGAGGAATTGGATCCCTGGCAAAAAGGGATTTCCGAGGTGCCCGGAGCCATGGCTTGGCTGGGCATGGCTGGAAATGATCCGTGGGCACACGGTGACCTCTCTCAAGCCATGTGCGTGACAGCCGGAGCGAGGGTGACCCGCACACGGTGGCCTTGGCACTGCCAGTGCAGCTCGGGGCTCCGGGAGAAGGTGATCTCCAGATAAAGGAACGCCTTGTCCAAGGGCCCTGCTTTGGCCCAGCTCCCGCCGGGCTGGGTGAATTCCCTGCCGGGCTGGCTGGATTCAATGCCAGCCTGGGTCAATTCCCTGCCAGGCTGGGTCAATTCTCTGCCAGGATGGATGAATTCCCTCATGGCATGGGTGAATTCCTTGCCGGGCTGGGTGGATTCAATGCCGGGCTGGGTGAATTCCCTGCCGGCCTGGATCAATTCCCTTCCAGGCTGGTTGGATTCCCTGCCACGCTGGGTCAATTCCCTTCCAGCCTGGGTGAATTCCCTGCTGGCCTGGGTCAATTCCCTGTTGGGATGGGTGAATTCCCTGCCGGCCTGGGTGAATTTTCTGCCGGGGTGGTTGGATTCCCTGCCAGCCTCGATGAATTCCCTCCCGGGCTGGATGAATTTCCTTCCAGGCTGGATGAATTCCCTGCCAAGCTGGGTTCAATTTCCCACTGGGCTGGGTCCATTCCCTCATGGCCTGGGTGAATTCCTTGCTGGGCTGGGTGAATTCCCTTCCAGGCTGGGTCAATTCCCTGCCGGGCTGGTTGGATTCAATGCCGGGCTGGGTGAATTCCCTTCCAGCCTGGGTGAATTCCCCACCGGCCTGGGTCAATTCCCTGCCTGGCTGGGTCAATTCCCTGCGGGGCTGGGTGAATTCCCCACCGGGCTGGGGGAATTCAATGCCAGGCCGGGTCAATTCCCTGCCGGGATGAGTGAATTCCCTGCCGGGATGAGTGAATTCCCTGCCAGGATGAGTGAATTCCCTTCCAAGCTGGGTGAATTCCCTGCCGAGCTGGGTCAATTCCCTGCCGGCCTGGGTGAATTCCCTGCCGGCCTGGGAGCTGCCTGTGCTGGCCCGGGCTGTCCTGGGGTGACCGCAGCTCAGGGACCAGACAGGTGGGGACCAGGGCAGGGCTGGCAGCAGCATGGGCGATGCCCGGGCTTTGTTGCGTTGTGATTTCATGGTTTACCTCAGAGGCCCGGGTCCGTCCCCTGAAGATTCCCTCCCAGGTGTGTCAGTCATCCCTCTTTTCCCCTTCCTGACCCCTCCCAGCACTGGCTGTCAGTCCTGGCATTCCAGAAGGGCCTCGAGTGATTGGCAGATTCACAGGATGCCCTCTACCCCTGGGGGGCATTGGGCCATCCAGGTGTCCTTTGTCCCTTGAGACCTCCCCTCCTGTACCTGCTTGGTGGCAACCTGCCCCTTCCCTCCTCTCTCCCCGGGGTTGAAAGGAGCAGCAACCACGGGCTCAGGGAGTTCTGTTGGAGCTGTGCTGGATTCAGAGGCCTGTGGGCCAGAATAAAGCTCTGGGTCCAAACCCTCCATCAGAACTGGCTCCTTTGCTTCACCATTGCCTTAAAGCTTCTCTGGCAGAGGGAAACCTGAGGAGCAGCCCCTGTTATGGGGGGAAGCTCCATCCCAGCACCACCAGAGCTCCTGCAGGCCTGGAGCTCTCTCCACATGCCCAGCTGCAACACCCAGCCAGCCCAAAGTGTCTGTGGGCTCAAACACCACACACCCAGCCAGCCCAAAGTGTCTGTGGGGTCAAACAGCCAAAAGTGTCTCTGGGGTGATACACCACACACCCAGCTAGCCAAAAGTGTCTGTGGAGTGAAACACCACACACCCAGCCAGCCCAAAGTGTCTGTGGGGTGAAATACCACACACCCAGCCAGCCAAAAGTGTCTGTGGAGTGAAACACCACACACCCACAGCCAAAAGTGTCTCTGGGGTGAAACACCACCCAGCCAGCCAGCCAAAAGGTGTCTGTGGGGTGAAACACCACACACCCAGCCAGCCCAAAGTGTCTCTGGGGTGAAACACCACACACCCACAGCCAAAAGTGTCTGTGGGGTGAAACACCACACACCCACAGCCAAAAGTGTCTGTGGAGTGAAACACCACACACCCAGCCAGCCAAAGGTGTCTCTGGGATAAAACACCAGAGTTGCCCCTAATTTGGTTCAACAGCAGGGCCAAACAAGCCCAGGCACATCCCATCCACAATATTGGTGATACCAATAGGGCAGGATGCTGGCCCCACAGGAGGCAGTGTTCCCAGTGGTTGCAGCGCTAAACATGGTGTCTGCAACTCTGCTGCTGTGAAAAGTGCACGTATTTTATGATTGGCTTTTTGCAAATATTAAAATGAATATGATGCGTGTTGTGTTAGAAAGTAATGCTGCATTAATTCTCTTAAGTAGTGTGTTAAATATAGTTTTAGGTTATAAAAAATGTTAAAATAGAAACTATGTTATGTAGGAGACGTTTTTAAAGAAAGGACTCGCAGCAAGATAGCAGCCACAGGACACCTGAATCTTTCAGAGAAAGAGAATTTATTGCTCTCTTATCAGAAGAAATGATCTTCTTCCTGCCTCAAAGGTGGTGTCAGGATTCAAAAGAAGAAGTTGATGATGACCAGACAGAATCCTGTGTTTGAATGGAATTTATGCATCATGTATGAGGTGTATGAATATGCAACAGGTTATTGTTTTTAAGGGTTAATCCTTTGTTAACGGGTCTTCTTTTTCCTTTTTCGGGCTTGTGCTGCCTAGAAAAAGGTACCTGGATGTCTGTAACTCTTTGTTTCTATTGTCTCATATTGGCCTAATTCAAATTGTCCAAATTGTTATTACTCTAATTGTATTACTATTTTTATAACCATTTTCTTACTATTAAACTTTTTAAAATTTTAAAAACAAGTGATTGGCGTCTTTCACACTGCTGTGCCTCCCTGCTGGCCATCGAGTGTCTGCATCCAGCCAGCATCCGAACCCATTTTCCACACCAATATTTCCATAATGGCTGGAAAGGGGCAGGAAGGAGACACGGGTAATTTCCTCTGGCAGCACTCTGTGGGTTGTGCTGTCCTGTAAATCCCTTGTCCCCATGTGGAAATCTCACCAGCCACAGCCTCCAATGGCACTGAAGTCAACACCGTTGTAGCAAATTATCTTTTCTCTCTTACTAATGATAAGAGAAGTAATAATCCTCCTACAGGACTAATTACAGCCACAGAAATTGTGGTAATGAAAAGAAGTCCCTCTGCTAGCATTCGAAAAGTTACAATTTACATGAACTAAGAGGCTTATGTAAATAATGATTATTATTTTGTACATGGCTCTCTGTGGTCCTGTCTATTCTGATATCAGTAAATCAGGGTGTAATTAATCACAGAGAATTAAATGTTGAAGGAGAAATACTGGAAAATTCAGTAAAAACAAAACTTTGGTTGGTTTTGACTCAAAATAAGCTTGGCTTACCTGTCCCAAAGGATGTGACACACTGCTTCCCACTGCCAGCTCCTCTTGCTGCTCTCAGAAATCAGTGTAATTCTTGTTTCAAATGTTGGGGTTGTGTTTTTTTATTTCTTAAAGATTCTTAAAAAAAAAAAAATAGAGATCTTTATAAACCATCACATCCTTGTAGGGCTGTAACCCCAGAGTGTCTCAGAGATGCACTGGCCCTGAGCTGCAGGCTTGGGGTCTCCCAGCCTGGATCACGCTGCTGACACAGGGATTCAGATCTCTCTGTTGTTCTTGTGGTGTTTATTAGTGCAGATCTGTAGTCTGTGCTCCTCTCCAGCCTTTCAGCTTCCCCAAAGGATGGGGTGTGATGGAACCGGTGAGCACAGCACTATGGCCCTTGTGGAGAAGGTAACATGGTCCTCCATGCCAGGGGAGAGGTCTGATTGTCTCAGAGAACCTCAAAATTAAATAAAATGGGCATCAAACTGTAAAAAAATATTTTAATTTAGCACTTGGGGCAAATAGACACCAAAAAGGCAAAGAAAAAGCAAAATAAATGTATTGCTTGGGCTGCTGAAGTCAGTAATGTCTGTGTGAAAGACAGCCTGGTACAGAAACAGGGCATTCCCTGTGTGAGAATCTCCAGAGCAATAAGGGAAGGGCTTTGGCTCATTGGAGCTGTCACTGGCCTCTTCCCTCTCCCTTGGCCCAGGCAAGTGGGTGTGTGAGAAATAGCTACTCACTTTTCATAGTTTAGAAAGGTTTGTTAAACTTTATCAAAAATACAACAGAAGACTGAATAAAGAAAAAATGTTACAGCGCTGGGAGCAAAAGATTTTCCCTGCCATGTGCTCAGCCCCCTCACAATGGAAGTTTTCCCTTTTTAACCCTTTAACCCCTCCCAAAGTTCTGTCCATCAGCCCCTTCTTTGCTGTCCAGTGGTGGAGATCTCCTCCTCAAACCCTGACTGGAGCTCAGGTGTTCCACAGTGACAAGCCAGCCCTCCCAGCTGTCCCTTGATAACCACATGAGGGGTAAAACACCACTATAAATCTATAAAACTTTTCCTAGCCTATATACATGATATCTGTCTGTTAATTGTGAGAGTCGATCATTGCATTACTCATCTATCACAGGGTGCATGGCAGGTAAAGCTCCTGGAGCAGAGCTCAAAGGCTGCAGAGGGGTTATGAAGCAGAGCAGAGAAGAAAAACAAGAAAAACAAACAAACAAACAAATAAATAACCCAGGAGTGTGGCAATGTTCTTCACTCAGGGCTCACCAAATGTGGTGGTGTTCACAGGGGTCCCAGAACCAGGGAAGAGAGGACAATCTTGACTCCATGTTTAAGAAGGTTGATTTATTATTTCATTATATGTATTATATTAAAAGAAAATGATATATTAAAACTATACTAAAAGAATAGAAGAAAGGATTTCATCAGAAGGCTTGAAAGGAATAGAAAGGAATGGAATGAAATTTTGTGACTGACCAGAGTCTGAGACAGCTGGACTGTGATTGGCCATTAATTAAAACAACCACATGAGACCAATCACAGATGCACCTGTTCCATTCCACAGCAGCAGATAACCATTGTTTACATTTTGTTTCTGAGGCTTCTCAGGAGAAAAATCCTAGCAAAAAGATTTCTCATAAAATATGTGTGTAACACAGGAGAAAATAAGAATTAACTCTTTTTAACCTTGAAACAGCCACAATTCTGAGCAGATGTGTCAGTGACCAATTTCTTAGGATAGATTTCTCACAGCAGGAGCTGTGAGGCATAAACATACAAGCACTACTTGCCCTATGCTGGATCACAAAAGAGGCTGTCAAAGAAGAAGGTAGATAATAAGCTCTGGAAACAAGGAATAATCTTAATGACTTTTTCTCATCTCTCTTTTCAAGGCCTATTAAGGCTCCTGGGATGTGCTAAAAGCCAGAGAGGTCCCTGTGCTCTGCACGTGTACAGACATTCCCAGAATTTTCTTTTATTTATTTATTTCTTTTTTCAGAACTGGGCAAGAGCAAACACAGGGGGAGTCTCTCAGCCGTCAGAAGCTGCCCTGCTGCCACAGCTGTGGGTGCCCTTGAGGCAGGGTGGAAATTTTCCAGGGTAGAAATCCATTTTGACTTAGGTGAAATGTACATTTCTGAGTTGAGTCTGTGTTTAGAAAACATAGCTATTTAGCCTGGCTGCAGAACCTAGGCTCAGAGAAACTGCTTCAGTGAAGGACAGAGATAAAGGGGGGGGGGAAGAAAGAGGGTGATAGAGAGAGACAGAGACTGCTGTGAGAGCAGCTCAACCTCACCTAGGAATTCTTTCTGATAAAGAAGAACTAGCGGCAAATGTCACGCGAAATTCATAAAAATGAATATGTATGAACCTATTGTGAAATTTTATGGATATGTGTTTGGGAGTGGGATAAAAGGAGACCTGAAGTTCCCAGAGGCACGCATGTCATTTCAGGGGAATGATTCCCACATGCATCCAGCACACTGTAATAATAAACATACCAGCTTTAAAACTTTCCCAAAAGTTGTGGAGTTTTGATTATCTCTGCAAAACACCCTGAGAGCAGCACAGCTGGCTCCTGGCCACTGCCTTTGGAGTGGCAGCCAGCTACACAAGCTTTAATAGGTTACCAGACCCATCACTCACCTCTCTGCTGCAAAACCTGGCTGCAAAACCCAGGTGATCAAGCTGAGCCTGGTGTCAGCTGCCCCTGTCCCCTTGAAGGGTGCACAAGTGCCACAGCAAAGGCCATGAGGGAGGGGATGAACAGCCAGGGTGTCCTGGGGCACTCAGCTGCACACAGCCACACAGCCAGACCCCCTGGATAATTGTGGACCTCCTGAATTATTCAGCTTTGTTTTGGCCAGCTGCAAGTACTTAAAATGTCCTCAGCAGGTCTGGGTAAGTGATGTCCCAGTCCCAGGTCTTGCTGTCACCAGAGCAGCCTGAATTTGAGACATCACCCTCACTGCTCTCTAAATAACCAGCTCCAATGGTCAAAATAGAAGCCTGAATTACACCACAGCTTGGTGTTATTCACACCTGGTTCTTGTGGCATTATGGGGCCATCTGCTAGAGAGACCTTAACACCACAAATGAACCTATTTCCTCTCTTTGGCTGCGTTAAAAAAAAAATTGATCATCAGTTTTCCCAGCCAAATTGAACAGTGGTGTCAGCAAAGCACTTTAACTGAGGTTAAAGCTGAGGTTCAGCAGGGACCCACCCAGCAGACACAGCTGTGCTCACAGGGGCTGCTTGGGTGTGTTTTGACTTACCTTGGTGATGCCAGTGTCCTCAGAAGTTGTTTCAGGCAGGAATTACTTTTACTATGAAGATGGAGCACCTAAAAGCAGCCTGGACCATGTTTAGGACCTGAGGTGCTCCTGCACTGGAACAGGGGCCTGCCTCCCTCCCGGGGATGGGGTCTTTCCCTGGATGGAGGCTTGAGGCTGTGAGAGCTGCAAGTGCTCAAATGTCAAGAGGAAATATCACTGTCACAACGATCTGCCCACGCAATGTGGGGCTAATCTGAATTTTGGAGTGCAAACCCTTGCACTTCTGAACTGTCTTATCTGGAAATGATGCTACAAAGTTAAAAAATTACCTTTAGACACCTAGTTCAGACACCATGATAACCTTCTGATCACCTCGGATGTTATAGCATCCAGCAGGGTGATAAGAAAAATAGTATTAAAGCCTGGCAGAGCCACTGCTAATTGGCTGTGGGCAAAATGGAGATTGATCTCTGTTTAGAGGAAAAGCAACACAGTGACCTGCAATCAGGAAAGCAAATCAAGCAGAGATTTCCTGAGATAAAAGGTTTGCAGTGAGATTGATGTGACTGAATGAAGAGAAAGGAGGAACCATGACTGGTTTCATTAAACACGTAAGCAAGGTGAGCAAATAATTTCTTCCTTGCTGCCTGTTTCTTTCCCTAAAAGGATGTGGTTTTGCTTGGATTTACCAGTCCTGGGTACTTCTTTTTAAGGATCTACACCTTGTTTTGTCCAACTGCACGTAATTAAAATGTCCTCAGCAGCTCTGGGTAAGTGATGTCCCAGTCCCAGGTCCCTGCTGTCACCAGAGCAGCCTGAATTTGAGACATCACCCTCGCTGCTCTCTAAGCAACCAGCTCCAATGGTCAAAATAGAAGCCTGAATTACGCCACAGCTTGGTGTTAAAAAATTGGTTGAAAAAAACTGATCCTCAGTTTTCCCAGCCAAATTTAACAGTGGTGTCAGCAAATTTCCTGAGAATCATAAATTTTCCTTAAAAATAAATAATAAATTGGATCTAATAAATAAGGATCTAGACCTTAAAAATAAATAATAAATAAAATGGCTGATAAATTGTCACTGAGGGTTTATGCTGGTGTGAGAGGAACCAGAACACAGCTGTGGGGCAGCAGCTCACAGAGCTGGGGGTGTGAGGACGGGAAGGCTGGGGCAGGGTGGGTGCTGGAGGTGCCTGGCCCCCATCCTGCCCCCTGACATGGTCACATTTTCTGGAAAAATCCCCTTGCCCAGGATTTCTCTCCTGGGAAGCTGAGAAGCCTCAGAGAAAAAGGAAAACAATGTTATCTCATGTGCTTCTCCTGTGTTTTGCTGCTTTGGAAAGTGGTTGGAGATTGTTTATCCAACAGGTGAATTGTTTTTACTTATTGGCCAATTACAGGCCAACTGTGTCAGGGCTCTGGAGAGAGTCACGAGTTTTTCATTAGTATCTTGTTAAGTCTTCTGTAAGTATCCTTTCTCTAAGTATCCTTTCTCTATTCTTTAGTATAGTTTAGTATAGCATTCTTTACTATGATATAATATCATAAAATAATAAATTAGCCTTCTAAGAACATGGAGTCAGATTCATTCCTTCCTGCCACGGGGGACCCCAGAAAATACCACAGCCCCTCTCTATCCTCACTCTGGTTTATTCACTGCTCCAGCCCCTCAGAACAGGGAGCAGAAAGGAAATTCCCCCTGTGTGCTGGAGGGGATGTCCCTGCACACACACAGGGCTGAGGTGGGCAGCTGTGTGCTCGCAGCATGCAGGATCAGCATCCTCCTTCCTGTGGCACTAAAGGGTTAATGGGAACAGGGTTTAGGCACCCCTGGACTTCCACAAAGCAATAGAGAACTCTGTCACCTTGTAGCAAACTGGGAAATTGCTTTCAAATGTAATGGAAGTAAGTCACGGAAGGTTACTTCCTGTGCCTGCAGGCTTATTAAACCTAGGGGCGTCACCACATTTCTCTTCACAGAGAAAAGCAAGGCACAGTTCTTCCCAAGAATATTTCTGAGATTCACATTCTCTGAACATCAGAGAAAGAAAACACAATTCTTATCATTTGCTGTGCCTGTGTTTGTGCCAAAGCAGAATGCAATGTGGAGATTGTTTACCCACAGTGATGGGGTTTTGGTTCCTTGGCCTGTCAGGGCCAAGTGTGTGTGTTTGTGTCAGGACTGTTGGTGACAGTCACAGATTCTGGGCAGTTCTGTGCAGGGTTGAGTGCTTGGCAGATTCAGTTTAGATGTAATGTAACATTGTGTAATATAATATAAAATAATAAAGTGATTAATTAGACCTCTGATATCAGTGGAGTCAGATGCATCATTCGTTCCCTCATTGGGGCATTTCCCTGCAGACTATATAAGGATCTAGGAGGCAAAAAATCAACACCACATCTCATTTGTGTCCTATGCCTTCTGGTAATACCAGCAGTAGAGGCTGATTTTCCCCTGACCTTTTACTTCAGGGAGGAAAGGAGAACCACCAGGTGAGAGGTTTCTTCTGTGTGTGGTTCACACTGCACTGTGCTCAAGGCCATAGTGAGTAGTCACTGACATGTCAGTTGAAATGCCAAAAAGATACTGATGCAGTGAGAGAAATAATGCACATTTTAGGGGCTGCTGGCATGAAGCAATAGCCTGAAGTCACATAAGCAACTTAGAGCAGCACACATGTCCCCAGAGGCTCCTGCCCAGCGTGGCCCAAGGGGTCACAGCCTGCTCAAACTGCACTGGAGGTGACTTTGGGCAGTGCATTTCAGGCAGCAGCAGCAGATTGGCTCAGGAGCCTCAGGGTGCAGGTGGGGCTTTCTCAGGCCCTGCTCTGTGTGCAGCAGTGGTGCCATGCACAGCAGATGGAGACTCCCAGCAAGTAACCCCAAAACGTTTTCTCTCAGGTGGGGAGCACTGGTGTGCTGGGAGAGGGGCTTGTGGGAAATGGAAAGGCAGAAACTTCCACACACACAGGAGGGTTTGATCTGCAGCCTTGGGAGAAGCCTGGATTGATGTAAAAATACAATACACAGACATTAAGCAGAAAAATCATAAATTTATGTTTCTATAGTTGTAAGAATATGCCTTAAGTGAGAAACTGCATTGATAAGATGGTGAAGGGTTTATAGTGTAGTAATGCAGTTATATAGAGCAAGCTAAGAGTTTAGAGGTTATAATAGAAGCATTTGTGTGTATGTGTGATAATAGCCCATTGATAAATGTATCTGCAGTGCAGTAGAAGTGAGTAAAGGTGATAGGTTAGGAAAGAAAAATAAACCCTGTGGCAACTGTCCATTGGATCAGAAGGTTTATATTGCCTTGTGACTGCTTTGAGCTGTGGCTGACTGCTTGCTCCTCTAAAATCTCACAGCCTCTGAGGCTGATGTTTATCTGAGCAATAAATCATTCTTAGCCCCAAAATAGTCCCACCCCTTCATTAAAAAGCAGCCACAATGATAGAGGTCAGTGCTCGAACCCATCCCAGGGCTCTGGAAGCAGCTGCACAAGTTGGTTCCATCACTGTGCTCCAGTGTTCTGCTGGACAAGCAGGCCAGGAGATATCTGTGCTGCTTCTTAAGGACCAACCTCCCACAGGAGGCCTTTTCTTCTCCAAAACAACCAATACTGCGAAAAAGGAATATTTTAAAGCACTGAAAGTATTTCAGCCATTGAAGCTAGGGAGAGGTAAAGGGCAGGGACCCAGATAAGGGTAAGGGGGCTGCTGTCACTATTGCAGCCACAAAGCTGAGGCAGGTTTGGGTGTCTCTGACCAGCACCAAGGGAAGCCCTGCCCTAAAGAGGCATGAGAAGGTGCAGGGTTGTTTCTGTGCATCCTCAGACACCTGGAATCTGCATTGTGGTCAGATATTTGCACAAAGGGGCTCTGGGGAAATCTGCTGCCTTGCTGAGTCACAGCCTGTGGTGATAAAGGCTATCACACAGGAGAAAAGTACTGGAGCAGAGCAGCCACCAAGTGAACCTGCCAGTGAAATGGGATGCAGCACAGCTTTATGGGGTTCTTGTTTTCCCTTCCTCACGTGCTCCCTGATGAGCTCAGTGTTCTGCACAGCCCCTGCTCACTCACTGCTGGGAAGGGGAGCAGCCACTGCCACCACATGGGGTCTTTTTGGGCCAATTTTCCCACCCAAATGTTGGGTTTTTATTTTCCTAGACAGCAGGGAGGTCTGGAAGTGGGAGGCCTATGGGAAGCCTGTGTTTGTTGGCAGAGCTGTCAGTGTTGTCAAGTTCTGGGCAAAAGGATGTGTCTGACACGAGGCCAGGGGGGTGAAAGTGTCGTGCTCTGTTGATTTCTTACCCTTGATGAGTGGTTGGATAACAGAGTGATTAAGTAACAGCGAAAACGCCTTGGTGTAAATCAGTGGCTCTCCAGAGTGCACAAATTCACATGTGTTTTAACTGTGAGATGCTGAAAGCCAAGATTTCCAAGCTCAAAATTAAATTCCAGTGTCAGAGGCTGGAGCTGACCTTACTAAACTACATTTTCCCTGCTTCCTGTCTGTGCAAGTGAGAAATATGCACATCTCACAAATGTATTCTTCAGCCAAGTTCATGTTCCTTGCTCTCTGTTTTTTATTCTCTGAGCACAGTGTATCAGCACAGCCCTGCAAAGGGGAAAGGTTAAGATATATATTTTTAATAGATATTTATAGATATGCTTATATGCCTCCCTGGCCTGAAAAGCAAAGCAAATATAACCAGCTTACTGTTTTACTCCACAAGGCAGCCCTGCAAAGGTTACCACTCCATCCCATCACTGACACTTTACATTTTCTACAACTTCACAGGCAGATCTGTGGCTCACAGCACCCAGCAGGATCAGGGTGGTGTCATTGCTTTCAGCCCTGTCATGTCACCATCATATTTTCTGAAAAATCCCCTTGCCCAGGATTCTTCTCCTGGGAAGCTGAGAAGCCTCAGAGAAAAAGGAAAACAATTCTTACCTCATTTGCTTCTCCTGTGTTTTGTTACTTCGGAATGTGGTTTGGAGCTTGTTTATCCAACAGGTGCATGTTTGATTGGTTTCATGTGAATTGTTTTGACTCAATGACCAATCACTGTCCAGCTGTGTCAGACTCTGGAGAGAGTCACAAGATTCATTATATTTCTTTATAGCCTTCTGTAAGTATCCTTTCTCTATTCTTTAGTATAGTTTAGTATAGCATTCTTTAATATAATATAATAACATTAAATAATAAATTAGCCTTCTAAGAACATGGAGTTAGATCCATCATTTCCTTCCTGCCATGGGGGACCCCAAAACCACCAAACTGTCACTGCAATGGCACAATGTTGTTGTGCTGATGCTCTGTAGCTTGCACAGGAAGGCAAGACCCATTTGTCATCATCAGCTGGTTGCCCCCTGTCCCAAATGCTTTGGTGCTATTGACAGATCTTGTCAAAATCACTATTCCTAAATTTCCATTTATTAAAGTTATTGTTAAACTGTATTTCTAAATTTGCATTCAGTTTCAGGAAACGGAAGCAGTCTGACGTAACAGGGAATTTTTGGTACAGACTCATCATCACCTTTCCAAATGAGGTGAGACTAACTTGAATCTAATTTATCACCTCTCCTTTGCCAGGTTATTTCTAGTTCTTGACTGCTGGGGTAATTTTCCTTCTGAAAAGTGGATGTTTATGGAGCACTCTCCCTCCCTGTACCCTCTGATGGCTGTCCTGCCTCCTGCAGCAAAAGTTTCCCAGTTTAAAAACCTCTGAGCTAAACTGCTCATTCTCATCCAAATTTATGAAAAACCAAATGGAATGGAGTTTAGAAGGCAAGTGGAAAAATAAGCAGGAGGAAGAAGGGTGATGCATCCAGTGAGTTTTAGGAACCCTTTTATTTCAGGAAACCAGCATAGACACATTTCAGCCTAGCCTGTGCTAGAATACTGAGAGCAAAGCACTTCTATAGGCAAAGTTCAAAAGTATAAGCAAAAGCCTCTAACACTCATAAGTACTATGTTGCAGGAGAGATGCTTCTCCAGGCTGAAAGTGCCTCTGTGCAAATGCAGAAATGGGAGGATAACTACAGGCAAATTACAGACTTCTAGTGAAAGCCAAGGATAAATTGATTTGTTCTCCTGGGACTAGACAAGGTCAGAGCATGGGTTACAATTACCAGACCTACTTCCACTCTCCTCTGTTGCTTCCCATTAGCAAAACCCATTTTTTTTCTTTTTATTCTTTATTTTTTTGAGTGTTTTGTGGTTGAGGGGGAGTGATGAAAAAAATCTGGTGGAGCTCTTGAAGCATTAGAGGTCTCCACTCAAACACAGGGCACTCAGAAACAAAATGATTCTTAGAGAGGGAGAGAGAGAGAGCAAAAGGGAGTTTTTAATCTCAGGAAATCAATGATGTGAGTCTTTAGCATCAACATAACCAGTCTGGATAGGCTGGAGTGCAGCCTGAAGAGCACTGAGGATTTGCTCCATGTATAAAATAATTCCAAACCTGTGAGATGTATTTGTACAGCACTGTACAGGTGGGTATTGCTGCAGCCCATCCTGAATAAAGCATGGCTGGCTGTGCAAACACTGCCATCCTTAGCCCATCTTTGTTTTCCTCCTTCTTGGACATATGAATGTAAACTGTAAATAAATTAAGCTTTGGATTTGGAATATTAATGAAGGTGAAGACCTTCCAAACCCAAAGGACTGCATAACAAAGTGATCTTTCAAACTGATTATACAGAAAAGAGATGATCGTGACTGAGGGAGGGGAAGGGGAAAAAACCCAAACCAGGTTTAAGAGTGTTTTTGCCTTGCTGTCATGGCAAAGGTGGTACCTTCAAAGGTTGCCCAGGCTGGCTTGTGAAGGTTTGCAGCATCCTATGTAGGTGTTGCCCCTGTTTCACACCACAACCAAACCCACTTTGTTTAGTTCTGCTTATTATACTGTATTTTAGCAAACACAAACAGATGTAATCTGTACCAGGTCAGCATCTTCCAGCACTGAGATTTGGTAGAAGAGAGGTAAAAAATGCCAGGTGCTCAGGCAGACCCAGCATGAGCAGCCTTCTCCTGTCTCTCATGGGGGACTGAATCCTTCTGTCCAGGCTAGACACTGCTGCAGGCAGTGCCACTGTCACAGCCTGACCTTCCCCAGGGCTGCTTGGCTGCCACCATCCCAGAGCTCCTCTGCTCCATGTCTCTGTGTTCCCTGGCCCCTTCCAGTGGTGGAGCTCATCGGTCCAGACAGTTTGGCCAGCCTGTATCCAACCCTGTCTCCTATCCATGGTCTTCTCTCCCCAGCCACCTCACCCTCCTGCTTTACACCCCTCTTTGGGGTTCTTTCCTTAGATCACCACCTCCAAATCAGCTGGAACTCCACAGGCTGAGTTCCATCTCCTTCTGACACTGGCAGCTTTTAGTCCTCACCATCAACTGCAGCCCCTGCAGATCGTGGTGGCACAAAGTAATTTTCCAGTGCTGCTCATCTCCTCACCTTTTACAGCCAGGCCTGCAGTGAGCTGACACTCACGGTGTGCTCTTCCCTTCAACACTGCTGTGTCCCTCAAATGTCACCCTCCAGGAAAGAGAGCTGCAGGACAGTCAGCGCTTGCAATTCCTTCAGCTGAGGAGGAATGACTCCATGCCCCTGGGCAGGCTGGGGCTGACCCTTGGAAAGCAGCCTGGCAGAGGAGAGCCTGGCTCCAGGAGGGAATGCAGCTGATGGAGAGGCAGCAGTGTGCCATGGCAGCAGGGAGAGGGAACAGCAGCTGGGGCTGCTGGGGAAGGAGCACAGCCAGCAGCTCAGGGGAGGTGAGCCCTGCCCCTCTGCCCAGCACTCCTGAGACTGTACCCAGTACAAGAAAGACCTGGACTTACCAGAGCAGGTCTAGGGAAAGGCCACAAAGATGATTAAGGGACTGGAATATCTCTTGAAACAGCTGGGACTATTCAGCCTGGAGGAGTCTCTCAAGGATCTGATCCATGTGTATAAACACCCAGTGGCAGGGAGTAAACTTTTTTTTTATGTTTAAACAGACTTTCATATATTTCAGTTTGTGCCTTTTGCCTCCTGCCCTCTCCCTGACACAGCTGAAAGAGCAAGAGGCAAAAGGCACAGACTGAAATAAAGGAAAATCTGTTAAAACATAAAAAAAAGTTTAGTCTCAGAATGATCAAGCACTAGAACAGATTGCCCAGAGAATGTGTGGAAATATCCTTCAAGCTATTCAAAACCAAACTGGACATGGCCTCAGACAATGGCTCTGAGCAAAGGGTTGGTGGAAACCTCCTTTTGGTGGAAGGAGGCTCCTTCCAGCCCCAGTTGTGAACAAGACCATCACCATGGGCTCTAACTCAAAAATAACTCACATCACCAGCCTCTCTGGGGAATGCAGCTGCAGCTACCACAGGCAAACAGCTCCCACCACCTTTGCTTTGTGGCTCTCTTCACACAGGTCTTTCCCATCCCTGGACACCTGCAGTGACCCTCCTGTCCCTTTTTCACACTGTGACCCACAGAGCCACTGCAGCATTTCGTGTCACCCTGCTCCCCTGCCCCCCTCCTGCACAGCACCTTACAAATGCCAGATGCTATCCACGGGTCTTATCAGCCTGTGGTTCTGAGCTATCTGACTTGGCTCCTGCCTTTCACACGGGCTGCTCCTCCTGCGACAGGCACACCCAGGACTTTGGATGCCTGTTTGCCCCCTGAGGGCTGTGATCAGCACGCACATCTCTGTGGTTATGGGATGGCTGCGAGCTGCAGAAGCCTTGTGGTGGGGCACAGCGAGTGGGGCTTATCTTCAGGATCCTGTGCCTGAAGCTCTGCCCGGTTTCACAGCTGTGCTGCAGAGCTTCCTTTGCCTGGTGCCACCCAGTGCTCCTGAGGCAGGCACCTGTGGGCATCCTGCCACCCTTCACTCAGCCGGGCTCCAGCCAGCTTCTTCCTTTCTCACAGCTCCCCCAGCCAGGACAGCACCCACGGTGCTGATTGAAGGGCACCAACCACCAGGGCATCCCTGACACGCAGCAGTGCAGCAGCTGGCCGGTGCCAAGGCTGAGTGTGCAGCGAGGCAGTCCCCACTAGCAGCTGATTACTGACACCAATTAACAACCCATTACTGAGCCCTTCGGGGCTTACAGCTCTGCCTGCTCCCTGCACTTCTGTTAATGCAGAGTTTGACAAGTGAGGCTCTTTGCCACCCATGTGAGATGCTGAGGCCTTGATTTAGGTGCCAGCTGAAGCTGCCCGTGGTTTGGCTGTACCTATGCTCACACAGGGCTGCAGGCCAGAGCCCTAATGCTGCCCCATCATGACCCTCTCCTGCTCCATCCATGCCCCAGACACCATCTCAGTGCAGCATTTGAGGAGGGCTGGGGAGGCTTTCCTACACTACATGCCAAGCTGCTCCCTGTGCCAACCTTCACATCCAGAGCTGTGCAAACACAACTCAATGCTCAGGTGTACCATGAACTACATGGGGCCATCCAGACCAGGTATTGCACCTTCCTGGCTTTACTTAGCTTAGACCTTCAGCACTAGTGAGCATTTCAAATGCCACTTGCTGAACATCTCTGTTGGCCATAGAACACCCCTTTTCAGAAACTGCAGAGTGGTGTGGAGCAGTCTGAATTGCTGCTAGCACAGTCCAGGGTAAGGAAGGAAAAAGGACCTTTGCATAATATCCACAGATGTTTGTCGCAGACATTTTTTCACAGAAATCTTTTCTTTCAAATTTCTGCGTCTTCTGGAAGGCAGAAGCCTCAGAAGAGAAGGTAAACAATTGTTATCAGCTGCTGTAGAATGCAATAAGATACACCTTAATTAACTCATGCTTCTTGTTTATAATTAAGGGCCAATCACAAAGTGCAAGCTAGAGATAAAGTCTTTAGACACAACTTTATTTTAAATTCTTTCTTTCTATTCTTAGCCTAGCAGCAGCCTTACAACTTTCTCTCATATTTCTTTTTAGTATAGTTATAATGTATTAGATATATATCAATAAATTCAACTTTCTGATCTAGAAACAAGATTCACCGTCTCTCTCTCACCAGCAGCGACCCACACAAGATGCTGTAATAGATATTTTATTCAGCTGTGTGGTGAGATGTGCAGGTCCAAGCAGCCACACACAACGGGTGAAGCTTCTTCCCTACAGGAGCCTGGGGGCTGACCCTGTTCTTGGGCAGTACAAAGATGAGGGCAATCAGGGAATAGGGAAGGAGTGGCTCAGGGACATAGGGACAGACAGGAACAGGGGAAGGAGCCCATGGGGTCTAACAGCTTTTTGAGGGAAGCTTCTTGTGTCTCCCTAGACCAGGGAATGTCCCCCCAAAGGTCTCCACAGTGGTGAGGCACCAGAGCTCACTGTAAAGTAGTGCCAGCATTGATTTGGCTGGCATTCAAAAGCTAACTGATGCGAAATCTGCTCTTAGGCAGGAGGAGGAGGTGCTGTGGAAAGCCTCAAGCAGCAGGCAGCTGCTGGTGCCAGGCCCCTGCCCTGCACTGGCAGCCTGTGCCCAGCCTGCCCTGCCTGGCTGCACAGAGCCCGCGTGCCCTGCCTCGGGTGGCACCTGCTGCTGACTCTGGCACCTTAAATCTGCAGGTAACATCACTTTGTTTCTCCTCTCTTGCTGCCTGAACACTGCTGAGCAGGGTCCTGCTGTGCCTGGGGGAGGCAGAGGAGGCTTTGAGCGTGGTTGCTGCTGGGCAGGAGTCCCTGGGGTGGGCTGTGATCGCTGAGCCTTCCAGGTTCTGTCCTTACTCCAAGGTATTCTCTGGGTACTTTACCTGGAATATCACAGCACTGAGAACTGGAAGTTAATTCATCCCAATATGGGAAATGAGTGATTCTAAGAATTTTTTTTTTTGGTCTAGGAGAACTCCTTTCAGCATCTATCAAAGCAGATCATGGTTAGGGTGACCACATTACAGTTTTCAAGGGATGCAGTGATAGATGAGCCAGAAAGAACACAAGTTTCAAAAAGAAGAGAACAAACTGCTGTGCCTTAGATCCTTGCACTTGAGAGACGTGTGAACACCAGCAGCAAGGCTGGAGCAGGCAGTTTGCAGATTTCTTTATGCTGTTTGGAAACAGAGAGGAAAAGCTCCTCACTTCAGTACCACGGCAGGGCACTCACCTGGGCCTCCTCTGCCATGGGGACACTTTGCTGCTCACTCTTTCTGGCCATGCTTGCCCCCAGCCCAGCTCCTGTCCAGGGCAGGCCAGCAGTGCTGTGGGTACATTAAAACCTGTGGGAGATGCTGCCCTGCCCAGGCCTGTTCTCACACCTGTGCTGCATCTTCACTGAGTATTTACTGAGAGCCACCCATTCCATTTGTGGGACTGCTGGTGACAGTCAGGGCTGTTGCCATGGAGGTGGCAGGTCTGAGGGCAGCTCATGCACAAGATGCTGTGCTGCACCTGACTTCACCCCCATTTTCCTCCTTGCTCTCCCTCTGCTCAGTTCCAGGTTTCTTCCCTCACCCACCAGGGCCCCCATGCTGTCCTTAGCCACCTCACCCACCATATTCACCCTTTATTTCACCCACCATATTTGTCCTTTATTTCACCCACCACATTCACCCTTTATTTCACCCACCATGTTCACCCTTTATTTCACCCACCATATTCACCCTTCAGCTCTTGGTGCCTGCCCACTTTTGAGCTCTCCCAGAAGGAAGGAGAAGAATCTTCCATGCAAAACTCCCCCTTCAGTGCAGCTGCTTTCCTGCTGGAAAAACATTGGATGCAGCCACCACAGTGCTGCTGCCACATCCCCTGTGCCTTCAGCCTCTGCCTTGCATCTCTTCCTCCAGCCTCTCTGTTCAGGGTCTGGCAGAAGCCTCCTGTTTCTTGAGCTGCTGTAGGAAACAAGCCCAGCCTGGGCCTTCCTCCCCAGATGGTCACCAGCTTCTGGGCTGGGGGACAGCTGCTGAGCAGCTCTGCCCAGCCTGTGGTGAGGACAGCAGGACACCCTGCACAGCACTGGTGACCTTGTCTGTTGAGCCCCAGCCTATTGCTGGTCTTCCAGCAGCAGCAAGATGCTGTTTCACAGCTGTCTCCATCCTTTTTCACAGCTGTAAGTTGCTGCCTGGCCCCTCTGATGCTGCAGGCATTTCATCTACCCCACATGAAGCATTTCCACACAACCACAGGATATGCTAGCTGGTCAAGCTGAACCTCTTTAAAGGTTTGGGGTTTCTTTTTTTGCTCATTCATCCCCTCTCAGTGCTTTTTGGACTGCTTTAAACCCTCTACTCATTTCCTCCATCTTCCTGCCAGTCTCTGGACTGCCCTGTGGGCTGGAGCACTTGTGAGCCCTGCTGCTGGGAACTGCACTGGGCCAGGTCTCCAGCTCCAAAGGCAGAGCTGGCCAGAGCCCTTTGATGCTGCAGAGCCCAGCAGTGTGGTTTGCCTGTGCTGCACCTCTGCAGAGGCTGCTGCAGGCACTGCAGACCTGCACTGCTGCAGGCACTGCACACCAGCACTGGTGCAGGCACTGCAGACCAAGGCAGTGAAAAGAAGCCTGGGCACCAGTGCAGCTGTCAGGCTTCTGCCTCGTGCCATAACCAGTGACCATAAACAGTGACAGTTCCCTGCTGGCTACTGTCCATAGTGCAGAGATGTTTTCCTCAGGGCACAAGTGTCCCCTTCCCTGCAGGGTACAGGCAGTGAGCAGCAAGCCTCTGTTGGGAAAGCCAGGCCTGAGCATACAACAACTGTGCAGCAGTCACATTAGTGTCTGCTATTGCAAGACACTCACACATCCCTCCACAAACTGAGTTATGTGTGTATTTTTCAGTCACTTCAGGACTGAATTCTCATTTGAAGGCAGTGCCCTCACCCGCTGGCCACAAGGTCTGCATTGCTGGTGGAGGCACATAACTGCTTAACTAGGCAGAGGTGATGTCCCTTCCCAGGTCTCTGAAAGCTGTGAGATTTCACCAGGTCCCTGCCCACTTCACTCTGTAAAAAACTTATTATACATTGAAAGCAGTTTTTGGTTGTTTGTTTGTTTTTTCTGAAGTGAATTTAGATGCAAGCAGAAGTGACAGATACTGAGAATCACTGGTTCAGAGAATTTTTCCATGTACTTGTCACATGAAACCACGGTGCACAGGAAGGGCTCTGCTGAAAGACGATTTTTATCAGCCCATGAACGCACACTCTTCACACAACTAATACCCCTGCAAAGCATCTTGCAGCTACTGACAGATGCTCAACAGGTACTACCCACAACATGGATTTCTGAGGGTGGCTGCCTGCCTGCCTGGAGCAGGAGCCATCTAATTTAGCCTTTAACAGCAAGCTCCTTGTTCTGCAGTGGTGTTCCCTCTTCCATATGTGACCTTCTGCTTTGCATCTGCAGACTCCTACTCTCTCCTGGAACAAAGGGACTTAAAATCAGGTAAATCCTTCCACATTCCCCTCCTGGTGAGGTGGAGAGCAGCATACCTCACTCTCTCCCTTGGGAGAGCAGGAATACGGATTCAGCTGTTTTCCTCAGCTTGGAGGAGGAGCTCCAGGTTCACAAGGTGGTGCAAAGGCTCAGAAACCTTCCCAGACAGAACCAGAGAATGAGAATTTCTATCAAGTGACATTTGCTATGCACTCCCACCCCTTCACCCCCAGTCTGAATCCAAACCCAGTAGATCTGACAGAGGAACTTTCACTCATGGGTTGTGCTGGGCTTTAGTTTTGGTTGCTGCAAACCCTCCCTAGCTCAACACCAAGCTAAGGGTAATTTTACATCATCTGCACAGCCTGGCTTAAGGAATTTGTGTTCACATTGTCACAGGATGTGCCCACTATCTATCTATGGAGGCTCTTCTGAGTGCCATGTTGCCTCCTGCCCTCCCACACTTCAAGATCTCCTTATTTAAAAAAGGCTGTCTGCCATGTCCTCTTGGAAATGTACCCTGACACACTCATAAACTTGACATAAACAATACTTGACAAAGGATGCCAAAGAATGACACAGGCTGACTGAGAAAGACAGCTCTGGAAAGCTCAAATTCACATTTTTAACAAAGGACATAAGTACTTACATGTGGTTTGTTTTGTTTTTGTTTTTTTTTTTTTTACAGCTACTAAGAGGTCTTACCATGTCTTTTCCTATTTCAGGTCTCAGAACATCTGTAACTCAGGACAATGAATGTGTCCAACAACTGCAGCACCACAAATCTAGAACCTCACCCCCATGTTCGCCTCATTGAGTTTGCTCTGTATAGCTTCATTTTCTTTTTTGGAGCACTATTTAATGTCCTTGCCTTCTGGGTGTTCTCCTGCAAGATGAAGAAGTGGACAGAAACCAGGGTGTATGTGATGAATTTAGTCTTTGCAGATTTCTCTGTCATCTGCACCTTGCCTTCCATGGTTTATTTGCTCTGGAATAAGTCAGCCCGAGGGGAGCTCTGCCAGTTTACAGAGACAATGTATTTTATCAACATGTTAGTGAGCATCTACATCGTTTCATTCATCTCCATTGATCGATACATTGCCATAAAGCACCCTTTGAAAGCCAGGGCCTTCAGGTCCCCGTCAAAGGCTGCCCTCCTCTGTGGGCTCCTGTGGGTCCTGGTGATAGTCAGTGCCACCATCCAGCAGATGCACCACAGACATGCAGATCTCTGCTTCCAGACCAACACCCTGCCTGCTGCTCTCAGCTTGCTGGCCATTTTCTTTGTTTTCACTCTCCCATTTGCCATCTTGATCTTCTGCTCCACAGAAGTCATCAGGGACCTCAAGAAACATCTGAACACGACTTCACCGGAGGAGAAATCGATCCATAAAGCTGTACAGATAATTTACGCAAATCTGATTGTATTTATGATATGTTTCCTGCCAGCCTTCCTCGGGCTGCTCGCCAGGTTCATCATGGAGAGCTTTGGAGCTACCTGTTTTCTGCTCTGTGTCATGAAGAACTTCTCCTCCGTGTTGAGGTGCATTGCCACGTCCAACTGCTGTCTCGATAGTGTCTGCTACTACTTTGTCACCAGGGAGTTCCAGGAAGCCTTTCTACAGCACAAAGCCAGCACTCAACAAGCAGAGGCAACCCACCCCTTGCAGATACAGACATGCTAAAGGAAAAAGGGGAACAAACCCCAGTATCTGCAACATAAAGAGAAAATACAGCTTCAGGGCTATTGGGATAAGTATTGCTCTTTTTCTCTAGCAAGTTTTTTGTTAGGTTTAGAAAGTTATACTCTATGTTTCCATTAAACAAAACAGTCACAGAGATATGTAAAAGTGTGTATGTAATCAATTGTTGTTAATGTGCCTCCATTCCACCCTCCAGCACCTATTTGTTACTGGTACAGCAAGACAGATGAGCCACGTACCTCTTTTAGTTCCTTCTGTAGCTAAAATCCACTGATCCTTCTTGCCAACATGTACAAATGTATCTATCATATCATACCTCATTGTGTATTTCAGGTTGTTTCCAGTATTAAACTAATCCAGTTGTCCCAGACTGCAAGGCAAGATGTATTCTGTCTGCCATCTGTATGGCAGTTGTCTTCTGTTCAGTGGACAGTTTGTTTTATCTCTTCCACACCCACTCCTCCCTTATGCAGTGACATTCAATAGCCTCTTATCAGCAGAACATCTGCTGATAAGAGGCCATTGAATGTCACTGCATGGCTGATAAGAACTACAGCATCCCATTGGGAGATGTGAGCCCAGAGGGAGGAGCCAAGCATTGCTACCCAGATATAATCCAGAGGGTTTGAGACACCAGCAGGGCTTCTCCATGGGATTGCCAGAGGAACAGCAGCTGCCTCTCCTTTCCCTGGATCTTCAGAGGAAGAATACATCCTTCTCTACAGGATCCCTGCTCCAGCAGAACCACCCCTGACACTGCAGGAGGGCTGAGCCACAATTCCAATGGGACTGCCACCAACACCCTGACCCACAGGGTGTCAGGTTGGGTTCTCACTCTGTCAGTGTTGTTCTGGTGTACTGCATTGCTTATTTTATCCTTTTATTTTTCTTCCCTTTTAAAGAACTGTTATTTCCCGCTCCCATATTTTTTTTGCCTGAGAGCCCCTTAATTTAAAATTTATAGCAATTGGGAGGGGTAGGGAGGGTTTACATTCTCCATTTCAGGGGAGGCTCCTGCCTTCCTTAGCAGGCACCTGTCTTTCCAAACCAAGACAGCAGTTTATATTTATCCCATTCCTTTGGCAGCCTGGGCTGGGTGGCTGTTCAGATGGTTCTGGCTTATTATTAAGCCCATGTCCCTACAAAACAACCTAGGCTGTCCTGACCTCCTTCCCCTTCACCTCAACAGGTCAGACAGGTGTGAAGGAACACTTCTAGGATGAAAGCAACACTTTTCCAATGCCATAAAGGCACAAAGTCCAGATTTCAGAGCTGTCCTCCTGCCAGGTGCCTCCAGCTGCCCTGCTGAGCCCTGGCCCCCAGAGAGCTCCTCAGAGCAGCCATCCCTGCAGGGCTGTTCCTCCCACACGCTGAAGGCCTTTCACTGCTGCCCTGGCACTTGCCACCCTGGCACTTGCCCTGCCCTGGTTCGTGCTGTGCCACCAGGCTGACCCCCAGGGCCACCACAGCTCGGGCTCAGAGCAGCCCCACCTTGCTGGGTTTCCACAGCCTGCCCACACTGACACCCCTAACATTTCCAACACGGATTTGTGTTTTTCCATGAGTCAGCAGCCCAGAAAAGTCAGGGGACAGAGGAAGTGGATAAATGCTGCCTAGAACTGGGCTTTTTTTTCTTTCTAAATGCTAAAAAACCCCCAAAACAGCACTGAGCTCTGCCCGGCAATACTCAGAGTGTTCCACCAGACAGTGTGGGGGAGTCTTTCCTGCCCACGAACACATCTTCCCCTGTGACCTACACCTGCCCTCAGTCAGCCCACAGTTGATCCACTATCTGCTGCTGTCACCTCTGAGAGCATGAGCTCCTCTGCTGGGTTTGCAGGGCCTGGTTTTTGGTAGCAGAGGGTCCACAGAGATGGCTCCTGCGAGAAGCTGCTGGAAGCTTCCACCATGTCCAGCAGAGCAGTCCCTGATGGCTCTGAGGATGGACGTGCTGCTGGCCAAGGCTGGGCCAGTGAGAGAGGTTGGAAACACCTCTGTGGTAACAGATTTAAGACGAAAATCAAAATATAGGGGGACAGCTTTTTCTAGCCAGAGAGGAAGGTGAGAACATGTGAGGGAAACAACGTGGAGACACCAAGATCAGTGGAGAAGGATGGACAGGAGGTGCTCCAGGGGCCAGAGCCGAGATTCCTCTGCAGCCATGGTGAGAGCATGGTGAAGGAGCTGTGCCTCTACAGCCCTAGGGATCCATGGGGATGCAGAGATTCCACCCCAGCCCATGGGGAAGGTGCCCATGCCAGAGCAGGTGGATGCCTGGAGGAGGCTGTGATCCAGTGGGAGCTCCAGTGGAGAGGGGCCCTGCTCCCAGGCTGGAGCAGCCTGTCTTTGGAGGACTGCACGCCATGGATGAGTGACCCACACTGCAGCAGTTTTGGGAAGACTGTCTCCTGTGGGAGGGACTCACATAGCAGGAGTTTTGGGAGAACTGCTGCTTGTAAGAATGGACCCAGCTCTGGAGAAGTTCACAGAGAACTGTCTCTCCCATGGTCTCACAGGGACTGCTCTCCCACAGCAGCACAAGGAAACCTCGGGGATGAACTGACCCAAACCCCCATGCCCTGTCTCCCTGTGCTGTCAGTGGGAAGGAGGGAGGGGTTGGGAGAAGAAAAGGTGTTTTAAGGGCTTACTTTACTTCTTATTATCCTCCTCTAATTTTGAAAGTAATAAAATCACTTTGTGTCTCTAAGATGGGCTTGTTTTGCCCTTGGAGTGTTTTCTCCCAGTCCTTATTTCAGCTTAGGAACCCTTAGTTAAATGTTTCTCTCCTCTGCCCAGCTGCAGCAGGAGAGGGTAAGTGGGCAGCTTTCGTGGGTGCCAGACATTTGGCCAGTGTCACACCATGAGTGAGCAGCTCTCGTGGGTGCCTGGCATTTGGCCACTGTCAAACCATAACAGCTCCAAAGACAAGAATTAATGGGACAAATCCTGAGGGAGTCAGTTTGTCTCCTGTCAGCAGGCTCACAGAGATGGGATTGCAACTGCTCTAGCCAGTGGGCAGCAAAACCCATCCAAAAGTCTGTGACACAGCACTGGGCAGCTCCTAACCCTGCTCCCAAAGGTCCCAGCCCCTCAGTGCCACACTGGTGGCAGTGACTGCCGTGATCTGGCGTCCCAGCCATGCTGATGGGCAGAGTTACACTCCTGGCTGCTGTGTAGAGGGAGAGCCAGCCCATAGATCTGTCAGGTGCAGGTGACAGCAGCACTGTGTGTCCCCAGGCTCGCTGTCCCCGGGGGCACAGGCACCACTGTCCCCTCGGAATTGTCCCTGTCCCACCGGGCCCCCTCTGCCACCGCAGCACCGCTGCCCAGCCTCCCTGAGGAACCTTCTGCTGCCAGACGGGCAATTTGCAACCATTACGGGCTTTATCTCAGAAATTGTTTTCCCCCGATTGGAAAGATGACATTTTAATAGCCGGGCTGTGTGAGGCGAGGCGGGGATGGGCGGGGGGATCGACGGCGGAGCTCTGAGCTGCCGGCAGCGGGACAACAGAGGGCACCAAAGGCTCCAGTCCGAGGAAGTCAGGGCATAAATGAAGCGCTGGTGCTCGCACGAGTTCAGCGCTGGGCTCAGCCCTGCCGGGCTGTGACAGCCCCGGGACAGCAGTGACAGCACGGATCCCTTCCCTGCCGAGACAGCCGCGGCCTGTGTGAGGAGCAGCCCGCCCGCGGAGCAGGTAAAGCCAGCCCTCCCTTCCCTGTCCCACAGCAGCGACCGTGCCCTGCCCGGCCCCTCAGGGAGCGCCTCATCCCCTGCTTCCCGCTGCCCCGCTTCCCTGCTGCTCCCACAGCTGCTCTGCCTCTGATGGCAGCCACATCCCGCTCAGGGGCTCTCTGCCCCTCGCTGAAGGTCCCATTAGTGCTCCCTCAGCAGTGGGGACAGCTGGCACGGCCTTGGAGCTGCCACACGGCCTTGGAGCTGCCACCAGCTCCGCGCTTGTGTGGGGCTCCCTGGGGCTGGCATGCCAGCCCAGAGGGCTCTGCTGTTCCTCAGGCCACTGCTAGGGCAGAATGGCTTTTTCACTGCAAGGTGACCACAACAGGCTGCCAGGCAACAGCTGCAGCATAGGCTGAAACCACAGAGTGGCCAAAACCTATGAAGCTGAAAGCCCAAGAGCACCAGGACGCTGGCTGTATGTTAGTTCCTCTATGAATTCCACCCTAAAAATGACTGTACGCCTGGGGTTCAGCGCTGCCGTACCAGTTCTGGTGCTCGGGCAGGCGTTGTGCTTTCCTCTGCCAGATCTGTCTCCCAGTCTTGGACACTAGAAACAGTTCACTTACTTAATGCAATCATCTATTTTCACTACAATTTGCTTATTGATGTTTAGAAGCTGCTGACTTATAAGGCAAGGTATTGGTAAGAAATTGTAGGAATCTGGGCACTTTCTGTGCCTGGCTCATTGCAAACCTTTCCTATATGAGCTGCAGACAAAATCTGATTCATCCTCTTTGCTGGTGGCAAATGCCCTGAGATATTTAAAGGAAGAGCAGGAGATATGTTCTCAGATTCATGTTTTCTGACTAAAATTTTTGCTTTCTACCTTTGAAGGCTGAGATCAGACACATGTGCTCATTTGCTCACTTTCCCTTCTTTCTCTGGAGGCCTGTAATCTGCTAGGACTGCTGATACTCCTGCTGAGCTGTTCCTCCCCACCAGAGGAATGGATTTGTGTTTGAGGGCACAAATCCTGCTCACAGCAGGCACCCACCCACCCAGCAGCCTGCAGCAGCATTCCCACTGCCCCTGGGAGCAAAGCCACTGGGCTGGAAGGGCTCAAGCCCTGAGGATTTTCTCAGGTCTGGCAAGACTCAGAGTAAACCCATGGGGTGGCTTCAGCAGCAAACCAAGGGCTGTGGAGGGAGAATGGGGAATGCTGACCAAGAAAAATGGGGAACGGTGCCCAGGAAAAATGGGGAATGCTGCCCAGGGCAAATGGGGAATGCTGCCCAGGAAAAATGGGAAATGCTGCCCAGGGCAAACAGGGAATGCTGCCCAGGAAAAATGGGGAATGCTGCTCAGCGCAAATGGGGAATGCTGCCCAGGAAAAATGGGGAATGCTGCTCAGCGCACATGGAGAATGCTGCCCAGGAAAAGTGGAGAATGCTGCCCAGGGCAAACAGGAAATACTGCCCAGGGCAAATGGGGAATGCTCAGCTCTGGTGTGGGCTGTCCTAAAGCCAGTATCTCTGACAACCACAGCAGAGCAAAGGTAACAACGAAAAATAGTATTCTGCTTTGCTGTGACCCACCTGTTCATACCAGGACTGGAGGGATGGTGAGGCAGGCTTAACCCTGCACCAGCAGCAAGAGAGGGCAGTCTCGGTAGTTTTGTGGACTGAACAAAAACCAGTTCAGGTTTTTGAGGCTGCCCACATGAGCAGCGCACGGACACGAGGAGCTGCAGGGCCATGAGAGGAGGGCACAGCCGCAGGACACTGCCAGTGAGCTCAGTCTCATGCCTGCACTCTTTCCTTGCAGAGACAGCCCAACATGGAGAACTGCACTCACAGAGGTGCACATGGCAACATTGTGGTGCTTCAGCTGGTTGTGTACATCCCAGTGCTCGTTCTGGGGATCCCACTGAATGCAATTGCCTTATGGGTCTTCTGCTGCAAAATCAAGAGGTGGACCGAGACCAAGGTGTACATGATCAACCTCATCATGGCAGACTCTTCCCTGCTCTTCACCCTGCCTTTCCTTCTGTATTTTACCAGCTACCCACATCCCATAGACCGGCTGTGTTTAACCATACAAAACATCTATTTTACAAACATGCCTATGAGCGTCTTCATGATCACCCTGATTGCGATTGATCGATACCTTGCAATCAAGTTCCCTCTAAAAGCAAAGATCCTTCGATCCCCACTGAAGTCAGCTTCTGTCTGTGGCTTTTTCTGGATAGCAACGATAACTTATTCCCTTTTGTATCGCACACATCGCGGTAACCAGGGCGGTTTTTGCTTTCAGAAACAATCTCTTCTACCTAAATATTCCTCCTTATTCTACAGCATCTGTGGGTACTTTATTCCCTTAGGGATTGTGATGTTTTGCTCCATACAAATCATCAGATGTCTAAAAAAGAAGATGGCCACAGGCCCTCATGAGACAAAATTATTCCAGAAGGCTGTGCAGATAGTTTCTGTGAATTTGTGTGTGTTTGCTGTCTGTTTCTCACCTTTCCACATCTCACTGCTCTTGCGGTTTGCGGTGGAAACTGCTGGAGCTTGTTCTCTGATGCCAGGAGTTATAACCTACATTAAAGTCTCTGCATGCTTAGCAAATTCTAACTGCTGTCTGGATACATTTTGCTATTATTTTGCAGCCAAAGAATTTCCAGAGTTTTCTTCAATGTTCCCCAAGTGTATATTTATCAGGTCCAAGATGAACCAAAGCAAGGAGTCACAGCCACCCACGGATCAAGTGATGATATGAACAAGGTGTAGTGCATGGTAGGTGTTGAGTGCCACAAAGCTGCTCAAGTTTTGAGGCACAGGCAATGGAGCCACATGCAGTGTTTGCAAACATTGTAGGCACAGGCATATGGACAAAAAGGGGAAAACCCCTCCAAAGGGTCTGATGTTAACTTGAATTTTGTCCTGCTGTCCTCAGTGACTTGACTCCAGCCCTGACTACTGTCTTGTATCGTTGCATCGCAGCTCCAGGCGCCTCCTGGTGACAGCTTGTCTTGGTTGGCTTCATGGTCCTTCACTTTCAGTGACGTGTAAAAACTCCAAAATATTTCCTCCTGAGACTGCAAGCTCACATTCTGCTGATGTAAACTTAGAGACAATTAACTTCCTTAGTGACAAGTGACATCCAGTTCCCCTACGAGTGTGTCACCACGCGGTAGTGACACAGGTGCAGACCACAGTCTGAAACCACTGACTAGACCTTGCTGAAATAAACAAAGGACTGTTCCCAGCACGGAAAGTGTCCCATATCCAGACATTAGATCCACCTGCTTTGTGTCAATGCTTGGGCAGACAACACAGCAGAAGCTGCAGTGAGCAACGGTGCCGTAAGAACAGATGAAACTACTCAGGTCATTCAGCTGATAACTCCAGTCCCAGTTTTCTTCACTGGTGTATTTTCTAATGCTCTGGCATTACTGGTATTTCACTGCAAGCAGAGCAAGTAGCCTGTATGTGCATGTGACCAGTTTAACCATTGCACACTGTTTAGTCCTCGTTCTGCCTTCTAAATGATCTTTTCAAAGACAGGAAAAGATATGGGAGACAAATAGTGCATGATCTTATCAACCATATATTGCGTAAGGAGATGTGTGTGTTGTCACCCATCAACAGATATGCTGCAATTAACTACCCCCAGAAAGCAAGAGGCTTCTTGACAGCCATCTCTTACAAGCCAGGCAAGTGGTGTTCAGCAAGGAAAAACACTGCTACTTCAGGAACAGCACAGAGGGCCTTCAGAAACATTTCTGGACCTAGGATTCCATTCTGAGACCTTGCATCTCATTGCTTATAATGAATGCCTGTTCCAAAAAGATTATTATGATTTTTTTTATCATTTTGAAAAAAGAGATAAAGATTCATATCAACCTACTGTTAATCCCAAAAGCAAACAACTTCCTTATTTTTGCAGATTCAGTCATGCTCATGGTTTCTCCCAGTTAACATGGAGAACTTGTTCAATTTACAATGGGCTCCAAATAGGCTATCTACTCTGAAAAACAGAACAGCAATGCTTTTTATACATGTGGCCTCACATACAGGTCTCATAAATGTTCCTTTTTCTCATTGTAAAGGAGAAATTAGTTGATTTCACAATCTCTGTCATCATTAAGATTTTTTTTCCTGTTTCCACTGAATGTATGAAAACAAACCAAAAAAAAAAATCCATACTTTTGCAAGTGAAAATAAAGATGTGTCATAGTAACATATCTATAAATAAATATTCATTTATTACCATTATACAGCAGAGTCCTCTACTCTTAATGCTAAACCGATACTGGGGATTGGGAGAAAAGCCTTTGCCACAGAGATATAAGATCTGCCTTCCAGCAGGGTATTTAACAGTGAAACCCAAAGATGAGCAGGGAACTTCCTGATTATCTGAAGATATATGTTCTACCTTGGACAAAAGTTATTACCTGGTTTAAATGTCAAGTTTAGGACGGGTTTCTGGCATCCTGCTTCAATCTGAACAAAGCCTCAGCTCCCTGAGTGCTCCCAGTAAATAGAACAGATGAGTTATCAGACCCTGGGCCACAACAAACTGCTGGCCTCCATCCAGCACTGCAATAGCAATCCAGGAGGATGGCAACATCCTTAACCCCAAATCTTTTCCATTTCCTAGCACAAGAGTCTGGGAAATGGCAGAGTCCATCAGCTGCCCCAAACAGCAAGGTTGAACCACTGCATTTTACCAACATTTCTGCAAGATGTAACTTTCCTGTCCCTTAAAAGAAAAAAATGCTAATAATGGTTTCCATTTCAGGCTTGTGAGGGAAAAAAAAAAAAAAGAAAAAAAAGAAGGAAGGAAAGGAAAAGAAGGAAAAGCCTACAAAGCAATTCAGAATCTTGCTTTTATGAATCTGCAAAAATTATCTGCTTTTATGTGGGTGGGTGGGTGGGTGGGTGAGTGGGTGAGTGAGTGAGTGAGTGAGTGAGTGAGTGAGTGAGTGAGTGAGTAGCCGCCAATATAACATTTTTGGTCCTCCTATGCATGGAAGGCAGGGGCTGGCATTAAGACACTATTTTGCTGTTTGGTGGCATTTGGGCAGGCCTGAGAGCTGAGTTCTTATCAGAGGTTTGATCTCCAGGGGCTGAAGGACAATACTGGGGAGCTGTGGGCTGGTGCTGCTTCCAGGTGCTGGAGGCATCTCTGATTTTGTTTCCTTGGCACAGCACAGCTGTTCCAGGGGTGAGCGCTGCCCAGCAGCCTCCAGGGAACTCCACAAGCCCTGGAGCAGCATCAGGCTCTTGGGAAGCACAGGCTTTTCCATGCCCTGCCAGTGTGAGGGCACAGATACTCAGCTGGTCCCTGGTGCTGCTGATGCCTTAGAACTTTAGCTTTTGTGTTTTTCATGTATTTGTAATCCTGCAATTCTTTAGTGTAACTCTAAACTCCACACACAGTGTGAGCTGCTGCTTTCCCATTTTGGGCAGACACAACAATTCCTCTCCAGTCAAGGACACCTCACTGCCTCAGGCCCTGAGAGATGTAAAATAAAAGTGAGTTGGGGGGAGCAAACTTGGGGCACATGGCTTCATTACCTGAAGCTGTACTTGGAAGATTGACCCCCAATATCAAATGGACAAATTTATAAACGTGTGAAAACCTGTGACCCATCATTCATTTTTGGGTGTAGCCCTTGTGGGTCTTCGTCTGCCCTAAATGTACCTGAAGGCCCTTCAATAAATACAGCTGCTTTTTATTCTCTTAATTTTGTCTGGCCTCTGTTGTTAGGTTGCCCCACAAGGCACCAGTGCAGGAGCATGGGCAGGATTGCAACACAAGAGCCCCAACAGCATTTCCTGCCATAGGCAATTCCGTGCAGTGCTGGGGAAGGGGAAAGGGGAAACAGCCCCAACAGCCAGGGCTGGTCATTGTGTGGGATTGCTGCACCTAGCCTCAACCACCATTTGATGTGCTAAAAATAAGACTGACATGTTTACTCTCAACCCCACAGTTCTCTTTTGATCAAGATCTGCTGTTGCACCATCCCCTCTGGCCGTGAGAAAGGCAGGAAAGCAACCCTGTGGGGCAGAGGCACTGCAGGGCAGCCAGAGCCCTGGGTCCCTCTCTGTGTGTGGAGATGGTGCCAGCACCCCTACCGTCCTGCCAGAGGCTCTGCCCCTGCAGCTGCAGCCAGCAGGATGCAGCAATGCAGGGGAGATGGAGATGGAGATGGAGATGGAGATGGAGATGGAGATGGAGATGGAGATGGAGATGGAGATGGAGATGGAGATGGAGATGGAGATATTCCCCAGCAGGGAGAGGAGGCAGGAGCTCATCAGTCTGTCTGACAGCAGGCAATACCAGTGAATATTTTGTCCCACTGGCTACTTTCATTCAGAAATCGCTTTTCCAGGCACAATGTGGTGGATGCTGGTGTCAGTGCAAGGTTCTCTGGGGACAGGCACCAGTGCTCTGCAGTGCTGCTGGGCCCTGGAATTCCCTGCCCGAGAGCTGCCAGCAGGGACACAGCACAAGTGTCACCTCCTGTGCGCCACACGGGGACAGCACTCACAGCACTGAGACAGGCCGGGAGCTGCAGAGGCAGGGGAAATACCAAGTGAGCGTCAGTGGCCCATGGCAGGGGGATAAAACCTGTGACTGCCTGGAAGGAGGGGACCCTGAGCAGCTGCAGAGGATGGTGGCTGGCAGAGGAACAGGGTGCAGAGAAGGATGGGGATCCTGATGCTGCCATGGCCAGGAATCAGGCACAGACCCAAGAGCCTCAGCAGGAGCCATGTAAGTTCTCTGCAGACAGCACTTTATCCTAGCTTTGCCTGCTGGTAGCTGGTGTTGAGTTTGCTTTGACACATGCTGGTGAACATGCTGCTCACAGCCAGGTGCTTTGTGCCTAGTGACATGGCTGCTCCCTGTCTTGAGGCCTCGCTGGGCTCATGAGACCCTCATCTGGCAACCACAGCACCAAGCTGTGGATGGAAGCATCACACTGGAGAGGTTCTACGAGCTGAGCCCCTCCAGGCATGACTTTGACTGCTCATGGTTTACAACACTAGAGATTTCCCAGAAACAGACAAGAGGAGGCTGTGAACAACGCTTGAGGAGGATGCAAAGTTTTCTATACACTGATGAAACTATCACAGTCCAGAAGCTGGATGACTTTGAAGATTAAAGTACCAACAAGGACCATGACATAAAAATGTTGTTGGTTGGAGATCAATGAGCTGGGCACACTAGTATGTCAGTAACGACTTGTAAGCATCCACCAAGGAGCAGCCCCAAGAAAGGCAAAAGCAGTCCCTGGAAATTTAGAAGTTTGTAATATATTGTGATTGCACACTGGCATGGAAGTATTTTCAAGAGCTGGCTTGTGATGTGCAGACAGATAATGCAGAAATACTCCAGAAGCTGCTCTAATGTGACCTTAGAGCAAAGTGGAAAGGGGAAATACGTTTGCCCAAGACAGCAATCCAAGGTGCTAATATCAGCATCTTTAAGCTCATTGATCAACTTGTCTGAGCTTTTCTGGTAAATAGGCTCTCGTGGGGAGCCCAAGAGCACCCCTGGGACACAGACATGTGCAACCACTGAGCAGTCACAGAGCCAGCAGGTCACAGGGTCACGGTGCCACGTTTTCTCAGAATTGCTGGCTGAGAAGAGCTATGGAAGACAAGAGAACTACTGTGATTCAGAGTGAAACGCTTTATAATAATCACAAAACTGCCTGGAAACCACTGCCCTCACCTCTCCAACAGCTGCAGGGCTTTTGGGGCTGTTCTGTCCCAGGGCTCAGGCAGTGTGACAACAGAAGCCACTCCTGCTCCAATCCCAGCAGGGGTGGCACTCAGGAAGGCAGAGAGAAGACCTCAGGACATTCCAGGGCAATGGGTGCCCTCCAAGCAGTCTGTTGGGCGAGGGGGGTCAACTGGCATTGCCCAGTGAGACATCAAGCAATGGAAGGTAAAGCAAAGGAAAAAGCCAAAGCTATTCCACCTCCAGAGGAGCTGCTGCGGGGATGCAGGGCAGACAAGCCTCTCACCTCCCTGCAGGGCTATTGCAGGCTCCTCAGTCAGCAGGAGGTGGTACAAGCCACACCAATGGTGATGACAGAGGAAGCTGTGCCCTTTGTTCAGGAGCACCGCGGGTGCTTTCTCGGCCAGCGTTGCTGCTCTCACAGCCACCAGAAATTGTGATCAGAGGACACCTGACTGGTCATGTGCAAGGAGCACTGCTCGTCCTGCCTGCACAGCACTCCACAGCTGGGCTGGAGGAACTCACTCTCTCCGAGGACAGCAAGAGAACAGGTAATTTCTCCTGGCTATTTACTCACACGGTTATTTGAATTCTGCAAGGCTTCACTTTTCCCAGCAGTGGTGGGACACCAGAATAGAGATAGAGAAAGAGAGGGCTGAAGCCAATATATTTTCAAATGTTCATATTGATACTGACCACATCTGACACATTTTGGGGTGCTTGAGGGCTGTCTCAGCCTTTGCTAGATCTTTTCTAGGTCTCCCTGTTACGATCTTCCCTTTTATCTTATGGGCTCGTAACGCATTTCTCATGTCCAGAGGACAGAGCTGCTGCAGGTGTCTGCTGTACCACATTCCCTCACCTCTTCAGAGGTGTCCTGGTGTGATTCTGTGATTCCTCTAGATTTTCAAAGCTAATAAAGACCCACAGATGCACATAAATGCTGCAGCACTCCCTTATGGTTTGCTCGCTGGGGATGCTTTTGAGACCCATGGACCTTCCCCCACGGAGCCACGTTCCCCCTGCAGGGAAAACCCAAAAACATGTCAGACATCTTGGGATTTTTCTGTCCATGAACAGTTGCATGTGGAACGTGCTTCTGCATTAACTTCTCCAAAGCTGGAGGGCAAACAGCAATATTACCCTTAGATCCAAGGTAATAAAACCATCTGCTAGACCAAACATAGCTCACCTCTTCCACATCACATTCCTGACATGGCATAGGTGAGTTTGTTTTGTCTTGGAACAGTGGCTGCAATGCTTTTGAGATAAAGAGCAGCTTTGACAATCCTGGAAAGGCAGCGAGCAGACCCAGCACTCCGATTCTCAGTGCAGCCCTCTGAGTACAGAATTTGAAGGCAGCTGAAACCAGTGAGAGATACACTAATAAGAGATACACCAATAATTGCTCGTGTCACTAATGAGAAGGGATGCAGAGACATCTCAGGACTGAGGGAAAGGAAAGCTTTCCTTCTGCTGCACATCTGGGACATTTTAAGCTGTGAGGTCACTGGCTGGCTTCCACTGAGCCCTGCTATAAGGGAAGGGATGAGAGCTGGGTTTAGGGATCCCCTTCCCATTCTCAAATGTTTGCAATGGCTCACATAACTCCTTGCTGCAGGATATCTGCTGCTGCCTGATCCAAGTCTTCCCCAAAACAGGGGCCCAAGCCCTTCTCCCTCCCACCCTCCAGGAACAGTCTTCCCCACACAGGGCCCAGGGAGAATCTTAAGTTTTTCTCTCCTTCACAACTGATCAGGCTTGTGTCCCTGTCCTTCTTCTTCCCACTAGGTACCCTGCATCAGGCAAAAGGTGGCAAAACCCTGAACTCTCTCAATTAGAATTAATCACTGATTCAGTCCAGAACCTCCCTTGTAAAAGGCTTCATTTGCTTTTGCACAAACTGTACGTTTTGATACTCCCAAAATGAACCACAGCAGCTGCAATATCACAGCCTATGAAATATTCTCAGTTTTCCAGCTGTGTGTTTACATCCCAGTTCTGGTTTTGGGCATTGTGCTGAACGTGTTGGCGCTGTGGGTGTTCTGTTACAAACTTGGCAAATGGACAGAAACCAGAGTGTACATGGTCAACTTGGCTGTGGCTGACTGCTTGCTGCTCTTCACCTTGCCGTTCAAAACTCTGTCCCAGTTCCAGCGCCTGAAGGTGGGTGGCTGGTGCCTGGTTCTGGAAGGTGGCTATTTCACAAACCGCTTCATGAGCATCGGCATCATCACCCTCATTGCTGCTGACAGGTACCTTGCAATCAAGTACCCTTTGAGATCCAAGGCACTCAGGTCTCCACTGATGGCAGCTTTTGCCTCTGGAGTCCTCTGGACAGTCATCATCTGTGAGACTTCTCTCATTAAAAGCTTTGAGGACCGAAGAGAAGACGATTTTTGCTTTGAAAAATCTTCTGTGACACCCTCGGTGATCACACTGTGTACCATTATTGCGGGGTTTTTCATACCGCTGCTCATCTTGAGTTACTGCTCCATAAAAATCATTGCAGAGCTCAGGAGGAAGAAGACTGACAACTGTTGCAATGAAATGCTGACCAGGAAAGCTGTCTACATTGTGTCTGCAAACATGGCTGTGTTCATCATCTGCTTTTTACCTCTTTATCTCGGGCATCTGCTCCGCTTCGTCCTGGACTCCGTCAGCTCCGACTGCTCGGCAATACAGAGCGTCAACAACTTCGTGCACTTCGCCTCCATCCTGGCCAACACAAACTGCTGCCTGGATGCCATTTGTTACTACTTTGTCAACCAGGAATTTAAGGAAGCATCTCCCAAGCTAGCAAAGTCCAAATCTGAGGCCGGTGAAGGAGCTGAAATTCAGCTCTCACTTGTAACACGTTAACACAAAACACATACAGCACGCATTTTATATTTGCTGAGTTCAACTGGGACTCACTAGCAGGGTTTCACACTTGCTTTTTATAAGAGTGGGGTGGAGGGACATTGTACTAATGGGAAACATTCAGATACATGATTCAGCTCTGAATCAGATAACCACAGCAGTCCAGGTTCTGATCTAAGGATCTAGATTGCCGTTGACAAATCTCTGCCTTAATGCAAATTTGCGTAAAAGGGTAGCGTAGATTTCCCCTGCCAAAAATCCCCATCTTTCATTTTCCCATGAAACCCAAAAGAAGCGCAGGCACTGGTAAAGGATTGGGTTTTGTCTCTCATCCCCACCTTGGATCAGTGCTTGTGCAGCTGTGACAAAGAAATAGGCTATTCCAAATGTCAACAAACTTCTTAAAAAATCAGAGTGAAAGCATGCAGAAAAAGAAAGGGTGGTGTTTCTGTAAGTCACAATCTTACTGGTTTTTAGTTGCCAATAATGCACAATCCCATAAAAGGCATATTTAGCTTGCTTTAAAGAACTTTACAGCAATGTAACAGCTACAAAATGACCATCATTACAACACCATGTCAGAAGAAATTGCAATTGCTTGTACTGAGGGAAAACTTGTGTTAAGTCAAAATGTTTGAGTCAAATGGCATTAAAATCAAAGAGTTGGTGCAGGGCAATGGGAACAAGGACTCTGTATTAGGACTCTATTCAGTCTTATAGTGCAAAGTGGTAGCAAATCTGTTCCAAAGAAATCAATCTAAATAAAGTTGTGTCTCTAGCATGGAATTCAGGTTTTTTAATGATTTAAATGGAAAAGGGGGGAGATGGGGTGGTAGAGGACCTGCTGTGCTGCCTGTCCAGGAGGGACAGCTCCCTGTTGTTCAAGCCAGGGGCAGTGGGTACGACCTCTAACTGGGACTGGGATTATTTTAAGGCAGAGCAGAGTGTCCCACCCTGTGGTAATTTTACCACAAACACCTAAAAAGTAGATGAAACCACTCAGCAGCTTCAGACCACACACCCTGAGCTGGGCTGCACCATGCACACACCTCCACTCACACCTTCTAACCCCAAGCTGGGCTGATGGATTTGGTTTGGTTTAGGGCAAATTTGGGATGAAACTTCCAACAGGGTTTTTCTAGAAAGCAGATTTAAGTGACCCTTTTTCCAGCTGGTTCAGGAAAAGATTTCTTTGGAGAAAAGTAAAAAAAAAACCTGTTTATTTAACAAGGAAATCATTCACAAGTATATTAAAAATAATAATACTACACAATAAAATTTCTTGTTGTTCTGAAGGGATGGCAAATTCAGAAAGCTTTTTTGGTGGGGTGTAACTTGGCTCACTCAGTCTCCTATCAGTCCCTTCTGTGCTGGAAATGCAGCGTCCCAGCCCTGGTGGGCCACAGGTGTGAGCTCCTGGTGTTCTGGGTTTGCAGTCCAGAGCAGGCTGATCAGTTTCAAGAAAAAGAAAAATCACAGTCTGGGGAATTTCTCTGCTTCAGTTAGCTAAAAAAAAAACTAACTAAAAAGCAAAGGAGAGTTCTTTCTTTCTGTCTGTGCTGCAGAGAACAGCCTGTGAGAGGGAATGCAGAGCAGCAAGTGCAGTTTCTGCAAACACACTGCACGCTTTTTTTATTCCCCTTCACTTTCAGAACCAGTCTTAGAGGTGCAGAACTTGATATCCAGCCTAATCAGGACAGATGACTGGGGATACAAGTGTCATAAAGTCACCCTAGGACAGCTGCTGTCCATGTGCTGCTGCCACAGAAACATCCCTACAGCTCCTACAGCCGGCCCTGCCTTTGTGTCTCCTCCTGTTCAAGGCAATGGCAAAAGGAGGAACCCCCTGCTGCAGACAATGGTTGAGCAGAGCCCTCCATCCACCTGGGCAGTGGCTGCTCAGTGCACAGGACAGCAGCAAAACCCTGCCAGCCTCCCCGGGGATGCAGGATTCTCAGCATGCTGCCAGAGAGTCAGACAGAAATGGGGATATCTGCTCGGTAACGCCAAAATGTGAAAGCAGAATCTTTCCTTTGCTCACTACACAATGGGAAGTGAAAGGAGGAGAAAGGGAAAGGAGGAGAGGCTCTGGCTGCAAAGACCTCCTAAGGAGGTTGGTTCATCTCCCCTTTTCTACACTCGCATTTTCTTTGAACAGATCAAAACAGCGACGAGGGGTGCAGAGATGGATTTTGTGCGGCAGGCTCAGCCCAGGGTCACACCCTGCGTCCCCAGCCCTGCTGCTGCTGCAGCTGGCTCTCCTGCATTTGCTGAATGACATCTGCACTCTGTGACCTGATGGGTTGTTCCCCAGGAAAGCTAACAGAGCGTTAACATTCTCCCCGCAGTACAGGACCTGCGGGGTGATTTGAGAGATCACCTGATTGCCAGCGTGTTTATTCTGTACCTCTGGTCTCACCAGCACGCGTGAGAGCTCCTCAGAGGCAAAAGCTCTGCACAAACCAAACTGCTGTTTAAAATGGGCAAGAAAAAACCACTTCTACTCCACCAACCGCTGACACAAAGGGTGGGGGAGATGCAAAGCAGGCTGTAAACAAAGCACTTCCGAGCACGCTCTGCTCAGCCACATAGCTTCCAGTGCCACCCCTTCCTCTGGCAGCCCTGAGATACTCACCGTGAGTGCCTGGCCTGGGGCAGCCAGGCTTCCTCCCTGCAGAGCCTCCAAAACCTCTGTGCTTCACCATTCAGGCAGGGGATTCAGGAGTGCTGGGGCTGAAATATGTGGCACAAGGACTGTGAAAAACGCCAATCACTTGTTTTTAATTTTTTAAAAAGTTTAATAGTAATAAAATGGTTAGGACAATATGAGACAATAAAAGCAAAGAGTTACCGACGTCTGGGTGCGTTTTTCTGGGCATCACTAGCCCGAAAAAGGACCCCTGCCAGCAAAGGATTAACCCTTAAGAACAACAGCCCGTTGCATATTCATACACTTCATACATGATGCATAAATTCCATTCAAACACAGGATTCCATCTGGTCTTTATCAACTTCTTCCCTCTAATCCTAATAGCACCTTCGAGGCGGGAAGAAGTTCGTTTCTTCTGATAAGAGAGCAATAAATTCTTTTTCTCTGAAAGATCTAGGTGTCCCGTGGCTGCTATCTCACTGCAAGTCCTTTCCGTTAAACAAAGCATCTTTCATAGCACAGTTTCTATTTAAACAATTTTTATAACCTAAAACTATATTTAACACAGTACTTAAGAAAATTAATACAGCATTGCTTTCTAACACAATACATATAATATTAATTTTAATATTTGCGAAAAGCCAATCATAAAAGACGCATTTTTCACAAGGACCAAGAAAGTCCCTCAAGTTCCCCAGCTAGAAAACTGGTTTCTACCGTTCTATTTATTCACTCTTTTGCTTTTCCCATCTGCAGCTTTCGGGCTGATTTAGTAGAAAGAGTGTCCTCCAAATTCATCACCCACTTGGTCAAGCTCTCCCGCCCATGCAGAGAAGAAATAAGAGAAGATTTTAGCAGTGAGAAGGCAGTGGTATACAGGCATTTCAGTGATATACAGGTATTTCAGTGATATACAGGTATTTCAGTGTATACAGGTGTTTCAGTGTATACAGGTATTTCAGTGATATAAAGGTATTTCAGTGTATACAGGTATTTCAGTGTATACAGGTGTTTCAGTGATATACAGGTATTTCAGTGTATAGAGGTATTTTAGTGATTGATATACAGGTGTTTCGGTGATATACAGGTATTTCAGTGATATACAGGTATTTCGGTGATGTACAGGTGTTTTAGTGATATACAGGTATTTCAGTGACTGATACACAGGTATTTCAGTGATATACAGGTATTTCAGTGTATACAGGTATTTCAGTGATATACAGGTATTTCAGTGATTGATATACAGGTATTTCAATGATATACAAGTATTTCAGTGATACACAGATATTTCAAGGATACACGGTATTTCAGTGATATACAGGTATTTCAGTGATTGATATACAGATATTTCAGTCTATACAGGTATTTCAGTGATTGATATACATGTCTTTCAGTGATATACAGGTGTTTCAGTGTATACAGGTATTTCAGTGATTGATATACAGGTATTTCAGTGATACACAGGTATTTCAGTGATGTACAATATTTCAGTGATTGATATACATGTCTTTCAGTGATATACAGGTATTTCAGTGTATACAGGTATTTCAGTGATATACAGGTATTTCAGTGATTGATATACAGGTATTTCAGTGATATACAGGTATTTTAGTGATTGATATACAGGTATTTCAGTGATATACAGGTATTTCAGTGATGTGCAGGTGTTTTAGTGATATACAGGTATTTCAGTGATTGATATACAGGTGTTTCAGTGTATACAGGTATTTCAGTGTATACAGGTATTTCAGTGATTGATATACAGGTATTTCAGTGATACACAGGTATTTCAGTGATGTACAAGTATTTCAGTGATTGATATACATGTCTTTCAGTGATATACAGGTATTTCAGTGTATACAGGTATTTCAGTGATATACAGATATTTCAGTGATTGATATACAGGTATTTCAGTGATTGATATACAGGTATTTCAGTGATATACAGGTATTTCAGTGTATTCAGGTATTTCAGTGATTGATATACAGGTATTTCAGTGATATACAGATATTTCAGTGATGTACAGGTGTTTTAGTGATATACAGGTATTCCAGTGATTGATATACAGGTGTTTCAGTGTATACAGGTATTTCAGTGATATACAGGTATTTCAGTGATATACAGGTATTTCAGTGACTGATATACAGGTGTTTATTTCAATGTATACAGGTATTTCAGTGATATATAGGTATGTCAATTATTCATATACAGGTATTTCAGTGATATACAGGTATTTCAGTGACATACAGGTAGTTCAGTGACTGATATACAGGTATTTCAATGATATACAAGTATTTCAGTGATACACAGATATTTCAATGATACACGGTATTTCTGTGATATACAGGTATTTCAGTGATTGATATACATGTCTTTCCGTGATATACAGGTATTTCAGTGTATACAGGTATTTCAGTGATTGATATACAGGTATTTCAGTGATATACAGGTATTTCAGTGATATACAGGTATTTCAGTGACTGATATACAGATATTTCATTCTATACAGGTATTTCACTGATTGATATACATGTATTTCAGTGATATACAGGTATTTCACTGATTGATATACAGGTATTTCAGTGTATACAGGTATTTCAGTGATTGATATACAGGTATTTCAGTGTATACAGGCGTTTCAGTGTATACAGGTATTTCTGGTGGGCTCAGCAACCTCTGGGAGACCAGGGGGATCCGAGCACTTGCCAAGAGGGTGCTGATTGTTCCACCACTGCCTGGAAGGCAGACCATGACCATCCAGGCAGTGCAGGCCATGCCTGGCTTGCTTTATCTTGCTGCAGAAACCTCTCACCACATCCGCCAGCTTTCGAGTATGTGCAATTGAACCTTCATAGCACAGATGCACTCTGCCTTTCATTGCTCTGCAGCCAAGGCTGGACAACACCAACATGGGCTTGCCAGGTGAGGAGGGCACAGGTGTGAGAAGGGCTGGAATCTCCATCTCTCAGACTCCACCTCTCAGACTCCCAACCTGCATGACTTCACCCTGCCCTGGTCAGGCCATGCCACCCCGCAGCAGCTGCAGGACACAGGCAGCACAAACATCTTGCACTGGCAGCTTCTACATTACAATAATTCTGTGATTCTATGACAAAGCTGGGTGCAGCCAGTGTCACACCTGTCAAAAACCCCGAATGGATTTGTTACACAACCAGGAGGAACCAGAGCAGCTGCAGCACTGGAGGACAGGGAGGACACACACACAGGGTGCAGGTACACATCCAAACCTCCCTCTGACTTTCATGTTGGTGCTCACAAAGCTCTGCTAACACCTCACAGCAGATCTCTTGCTTGGGGCTTTCCATTTGCTTTTGTTGTTACATTTCAACAACGAACCCTGTGTCAGCCGGGGCGTCTGACTGAAAAATGAGAGTTCAGCTGAATGTCAGGTGTGGGGGAAAAGTGTGAAAGCTGCTACCAAAAAGCTGTGACATACTTCAAAAACATTTTCATCTAAGGCAGAAAAAGAGGGCACTGCTGGGGAAGTGAAAACTGGGGTGGCTCATTATCGTTAGCTTGAAGCAGAAGCAATCTCTCAGTTTCTGAATGAAGCTCAGAGCCATCACTGTGTCACTCCAAGGGGATGAGCTGTCCCTTGTGCCCCAGGGACAGTCTGGCACCAGGCTGACATGGATGTTCCTCATTCCTCAACGTGCTGAAAGGCTGCAGCATCTGCAGCCCTGTCCATCAGAAACACAGCACAGGCTGCCAGCAGCTTTGCATTGCTAACTTCTAAATCCCACTTCTGCCTGCTAACATTTTCCTACCAAGGCAAGCACTCTCTAATTCTACCTTTCTGGCCCTTGGCTTTCCAGCCAGGCTCCCTGCTTTGGCTCAGTAAAAATCTGGCACAGATATTTCAGGCCTGACTTCCATCAGCCTCAAAATTGCAAGAGCAATTCTCCAAGTCTTTAGCCCTTGGTGGGTACCACAGCCCACAGTTAAACCCTTGCTCTGTGTTGCTGTATAAAAACAGCTCCAGAAGCACCACATTTCCCCAAAAGTCACCTTGCAGTGCCTGGGGACCAAAGGAGCAGCTGTTCCCAGTGCCACAGCAGAGGCTCTGTGCCATGTTCCCAGCACACCACCAGCTCTGCATTGCTGCACCTGCTGCATGACGTCCCTGCATTTACACTTCTGCCTGCCACAAAGGTCATTTATTACCTGTTTTTCCTGAGAAGAGCCCTGTGGCAGAAGGAAAGGAGCTGCCTGAGCTGATCTGGCTCTGTGGCAGCCACAGGCATTTTCTCAGCAGCCAGTGTGGGCAGAAAGCCAGGAGTGATCTTGGGGCAGGAAGAGAATCTTGTTTACGCTGTCATTTAACAGTTACATCTTTTATTGCTGCTCACTTCCTTTCCTTGCTGATTATTCTGCTGAATGGAAGAATGCAGCTGATACCCCAACACATTTATACTCCCCACTGACAACTGAGCAATCAGGGATAATTAAATCCTTTATTTTATACTCCCAGGCTGCTTGCTGGCACATTCTGGACACTGACCATGCCAGGCTGGGGTGCCCAGGGGCCAGAGCAGGCTCTGTGTCTGGGGGCTGCACACCCACCAGGGCATCTCTGCTCTCTGCCCCTGCACTTGAGGTTCCATCTCAATTCATGGCTTCATTCACAGGCCTTTCGTGATTTTAGAGAGGGAGGTGTGGCAGACATCTTTTAGGGAAAAGCCTTTCCTTAGGATTTTTCCTCCTGGGAAGCTGGGAGCCCTCAGCAACAAAATGCAAGCAATGGTTATCTGCTGCTGTGGGATGCAACAGGTGCATCTGGGGTTGGTCTCATGTGGTTGTTTCTAATTAATAGCCAGTCACAGTCAGCTGGCTCAGACTCTCTGTCCAAACCACAAACCTTTGTTATCATTCTTTCCCATTCTATTCTTAGCTAGCCTTCTGAGGAAATCCTTTCTTCTATTCTTTTAGTATAGTTTTAATACAATATATATCATAAAATAATAAATCAAGCCTTCTGAAACATGGAGTCAGATCCTCCTCTCTTCCCTCATCCTCAGACCCCTGTCAACACCGTCACAGGGAGGGGCTTTGGCTTCTGTTTTGTTTTGAAAGAAACAGAACTTTGAAACATGTTAAAGGCTGAAATAAACTGGGTGACATTCAAAGTGCCTTTAAATAACAGGACTGGAATTCTCTCTTTTGCCACTTGGCTAGACTCAAATGGTGAGTTCTGCCCCTTTGGGAAGAGCAGATGATATTTTTGGTAGGCACAGAGCAGCAAGGGATGATTTCACCTCCTGACTCCTGGGGGGAGGGATGGTCTCCAGCACTCCCAGCTCAAATACAACAACAAATACAACAAAACTGTTCCAGATACACACATTTGGAGTCTGGTGGGCACTTTCTTTTGTTTTTAAAGATTCTTCTGTTCTCACCTCTCACATCAGAGACATCTGTTTCAGTCACAGCAGGGAGTTTTCAGTAGAGGCAGAGCCTTTTCCACCTCCCTTGCTAGGCAGAGCCCAGTGTAGGAAATGGGAGCCCTGCAGTGAGCTCCCCTGGTTTGAGATGCTCAGCTCCTGCTGGCCTGCCCAAGGAAAGGCTCCCTGGACACCCAATCTGCCTTCCCCAGGGAAAGGGAAGTGGGTGCCACCTGCCTGCCAGGGACAGGGATCCTAACCTGTCAGCATTCCCCACTGGCTTTCAAAAAAAAAAATAAAATAAAGATTTTAAAAAAATTTAAAAATAGAGAGAGAAAAGACCTCCCACAAAGACGTGGGCACAGCAGAAAAAGCACTCTGTTTCAAAAAGGTAAAGGTTTCCCAGAGTTTACATTTGAAGGCTCACCCCAGGTTTGGACTGTGCTGCTGGTGGCAATTTATCTACATGATCATTGTGAAGCAGATTTCAAGTGAAAACAGTGAAACCAGTTAGGATATCCAACCCATTTCTGGTTGCTTTGGTTTTTTTTTTAATCAATTCACGTGAGCTTTTGTTCACCAATAAATGCCAGGCTGACTTATTTTCACTGGTGAATTTCAACACTTTCCTCTTCCTCATAAACACACATCCTCATGAACACAGATCCTCACTTCTCCCTTTACCTTCCCTTGAAACATTTCCCTATTTAGCATTTTAACATCTTTATTTTCCTGGTAGAAGTGATGCAGGGAGGGCTTGACCTTCTGCGTTCACCTGGGGCTGTGGTAGGCAGAGGTTGAAGAGTGTGAGTCACTTCTGGACCAAAGTTTCCAGATGCACAGAGGCACAGCACATCAGATGTGGGATCTCAGCGCCTCAGGACTGATGTGCAGAGTGACCGAGACCACCCTTGGGGGGCTCGGAGGTCCTGGAATGTTGCCAGAAGTGTCTGGTGGCTGGACTTTGATCCTGCACGGGAGACGACACCTGTATGAGGATGGGAGGATTTCACTGGGTGAATGGTGAAGGGATAAGTTAATTAGAGTGTGAAACACAGGGTTTAGGATTTCTGTACAGGGGGGTCTAAAGAAGTAAGATGGAGGAATTGGGGCGTGTCCTGTCCTTCTTCTTCTTGGCCTCCATCTTCTGTGGTGATGCTGGCACTTTGGGATTGGTTATTACTAAAAGTGCACTGGTTAATAAGGGTAAAAGGTATTGGGGAAAAATGATAAATATTGTATATGTAACTTTGAGTATAAAGATAGGTGACCGCCCCGGGGGCTCTCAGTGTGCTCATGGCTGGCTGCTGTGCAGACCTCTGTCGGGCCGAGAGAAAATCTTTTAGATAAACAATTAATAAACACCGAGACCGAGAAAAGATCTGAAGCCTCTTCTCGTCCTTTGGAGCGCGGGCTGCCCAAGGCCACCCCGGGCCTTTCCAGGCCACCCAAACAGCCGAGAAACTGACAGTCAGATGGCACAGACAGAAGGAAGAAATCACAAAAGCCGATTTTTGTGCAGTTCAAACTTCCCCCCAGTGCTGGCAAAGGCGCTGCCAGTGCAGAGCTCTCAGCTGGTGTCAGAGGAGGGAACCACAGGGGACACACAGCTCCCAGTGCAGCACACATCCTGTCCCTCGCTTTTGGCTGTGATGGCTCTGCAGGGGCTGTCCCCAGCACAGGCACTGGCCTGGCCTCTCCCCCTGCATGGCTCATCCCTTGGTCTGTGTGACGGTGTTCACAGGGGTCTTATGTTGAAGGAAGAGACAGAGATCTGACCCCATGTTTCAGAAGGCTTGATTTATTATTTTATTATATATATTACATTAAAACTATACTAAAAGAATTGAAGAAAAGGTTTCATCTCAGAAGGCTGGCTAAGCTAAGAATAGAAGGAATGAATAACAAAGGTTTGTGTCTCAAACACAGTCTGAGCCAGCTGACTGTGATTGGCCATTAATTAGAAGCAACCACATGAGACCAATCACAGATGCACCTGTTTCATTCCACAGCAGCAGATAACCATTGTTTACATTTTGTTCCTGAGGCCTGTCAGCTTCTCAGGAGACAAAATCCTAAGGAAAGGATTTTCCATATAAGATGTCTGCGACAGATCTGCACTGGAGCCGCCCCACCAACCTCCCCTCTGTGGGGGGATGCATGGGGAAGCTCTGCTATCCGGCACCAGGCTCATCCCTGATGCAGTAAATGTCCTCCCTGGGCTCCAGGTGTGCCTTTACCTGCCCTTCCTGCTCCAGACTGTGTCATGGGAACCACCCAACCAGTGCCACTTTCCATGCCCAGCCAGTGCCAGGCTCCTGCTGCAACTGGAAACTCTTTTTGCCTTTTGTGCTGTGACAGAGGAGAGAAATGGGGGGTACGAGGTCCAGAGAAAAAGCAAGCTTTAGAAATTGCTGTTTCACAGAATCACAGAATCAATTAGGTTGGAAAAGACCTCTGAGATCATCAAGTCCAACCTATGACCAAACACCACCGTGTCCATTAGACCATGGCACAAAGTGCCAGTCTTTCCTTAAAAAGTTTCAGTGATGACACTTTCTAGAGAGCAAACTGTGCAGCAGTTTTATTTTTCGGAGCCTTTCCTTCCTCAGGGTGTTCTGTTTCACCAGAAGCCACACAAATCTATGCACATAACATCTCTTGCTTGCAGAGTTTATTGGGATTTTCTTTTTCCAGTAAACCCATCTGATTTAATCAAATTCTTGCAATCCAAGTCTAATTTTCAAAGTTCGCTTTGTTTTTGCCAAGGCATCGCGTTATCAAATCTCTTATGTTAACCAGGTCCAAAGTCCATCATCTGTCTTGTGAGAGACAACTGCTCACTTTGAAAATTTAAAAAGGTTTATTAAACCTTAACAAACAACAAAGGACTCCATAAGGAAAAGTCTGCAGCACTGGGTGTCAGAACTCAGCACATCCCTCTGGGTGTCCAGAGCTGCCAGGACCCTGCCAGGGGGCTCAGAGACCCTGGCACACAGCCCAGAACACCTGTGGGTTTGATTGTGACCCCTGGAGCAAATTACCAGCTTTGTATGAGGACCTGAAAGCCACAGAAGTTTAAATAGTATAATAATATAATTATCACCGGGTGAAAAGGTAGATTTTAGGATTTTTGGAATGGAGGTTTTGGGGACAAGATGGAGAGACCTGGGCATGTCCAGCCTTTCTTCTTCTTCTTCTTTGTCTCCATCTTCTGCAGTGATGTTGGCACTTTGGGATTGGTTTGGAGTAGCAGTGCACTGTCTAACACAGGTGATAGGTATTGGGAATTAAGTGTAAATATGTTATATGTAGTTTGTAGTATAAAGAGATAACACCACCCCAGCGGCGGTCAGAGTGCCTGTGGCTGCCCTGCTGAGCAGATCTCAGGTGGGCAGAAAGAAAACTTTATAGATAAGAATTAATAAACAACTTCAAGACCAAAAATTGAAGAGTTCTGACTCCTTCTTCAAGCGCTGGGCTGGGAAAAAAAACTTTGGAACTTTTCTTGGGGTCACTCTGAGCACCTAGAGACCCGACACCTGGGAACTGCCCCTCATGCACACCAATGGCCAGTTCCCTTCAAGATGGATGCTCAGTGTTTTACACCCCTGGGGTTGCATCAGCCAGCCCTGGCCCCTCCCAGAGTCTGTCAGGCAGCTCTCCTTTGCCATTTATCAGTGCAAACTGCTTTCCTGCCACTGCATTGGAGCTCAGGTGTTGCCATGCCCACCCCCTGAGCACCCCCAAGCTTTTCCATTCCCACTGCCCCATGCAAGGGACACCTGTGCAGCTTCTTTGTACCTGTCCCAGACAGCCCAGGCTGTGTGATGGCAACAATGCAGGGGGAAAGGGAACTGTGGGGAGAGCAGAGGGCATCTGAACTACAATAACATAACTGTACATCACTAAAGGTTCTCTTAACATTCACACAATAGTTATCTTTTAATTGTGAGAGCCAATCATCTCATTATCCATCTATAACAGTCTTGTGTCCCCAGCATTCCAACACCCTGGGATATTCCCAACCCAGCCCCAAGGTGCCCAGTGCAGCTCCCAGTGTGGCACCACAAGAATTTCCATCAATGCAGGTGAAAAAAAGAGAAAGAAAACAAAAAAGAACCCAAAAAAACCCCTCATCTAAAAAACAAGAGCCAAAACAGCACACAAAACCAAAACAATCCCAGCAATAAGAAAACTGATCTATCTACTGGTTCTAGAAAAGGTGACTCATGACCAGTTCTTGAGTGTGCAGAGATATGATCACTGAAAAAGGAAATGAGAGTTCATTGGAAAACTACTGCTATTTCCATCAGCCATTTGGACTTTGCATGTCAAGTCTGGGGGATCTTTTTTCCCTTTTATCATTATCACCATCATCATCCTCTTTGAATGATCCCAGAAGCAGCTCAGCCTTTGCAGCACCAGAGGCATATTTTGGTGGTCAGATATGGTTGCTGCCACTGTTATCCTGAGCAGTGCTGAGCATCCTGCCCTACCATGGATCAGTCACCCAGCCCAGGGCATTTCTGGTGTGTTATCAACTGCAGCAAAATTGATCTGATAGAAAGCCAAAAAAAAAAAACCCACTAAAAGCAAGCAAGCAAACAAATAAAACCTCAAAAAAACTCTTCTGCAAGGACACAACTTTTATCTGTCCCTTTGGCACTGACTCACACTCCTTTCCCTTTCCTTTATTAAGAGTATAAAAAAGGTCATTCCTGACCTAAGGACAAGATGAGATGGTCAGAATGGTCAGAATGTGTTTATTACAAACAGGACCAACAAATTCAGGGATCTTTCCAGGCTGCCCTGTGTACCTACAGCCCACACTGGAGGTGTGAGCATGCTGACAGCCTGACTCTGCCATGGCAGAGGTGAAAACCACAACAGGAGGACATTTCCTTTCCCCAGTGAAATTGAGCTGTGCAAGCCCCTTTCCTCCTGCAGCAGGTTGTGCTGCCCTGCCCCAGATGCTGCAGATTGTGGCACTGCTGTGGGGCAGGGACATGGGGAGGGATGAGCAGCATGAACACCTGGCAAACAGCATGAACACCTGGCAAACAGCAGCATTTTGGCCTGCAGGGTAAAAACAGGCTCTCTCTTCCCAACAGGGTGAAGTCACAGTGTCATGGTTTGGTGCTGGTGCAATGCCAGTGCCCCCATGGAAATGCATTCTCCCTGGTGTCTGCTGTGAGATGTATGACCAGGAATAAGCAAAGCAGACTCCCACTTAAAAATAAAGAGAAAGCTTTATTAACTAACCTACAACTATATGTAAAAAGAAACACACAGGGAAAATGAAAACCTTCCAAAAACATTTCCTCCTCCCCCCCCCATCAAATTTCCAATACATCTATCCCCCAAATCACCAACTCCCAGTCCATCAGTACCCTTTAGATAATCAATTCTCAGTTCATCAAGGGGTGAGGAGTCCCCCTTGTGCCATAGGCTTCCACAGGAAACAGAGTTGAGTTCTCTGCTTTTACCCCGTGTTCTCAGAGGTGTACCCATGTCCCCAGCGGCCACCCCAGGTGCCAATATTCAAATCTGAGCACCCATTGGTTTGACCACAGTGTCCCAAAAACTCACTTCTTCTCAAACCACGACACACAGATAAGGGCAGGAGGTGCCAGAGCTCTTCCTCAGGCCTGTGCTCTCCCTCTTGTCATTAAAGATGTTCCTAAGCAATGCTGATACAGGGGGCTGGGGCTTTGCTTTCATGAAAATCCACTGTTTTCTCTAAAGCATTCACAGGTAATTGTGGTGCAGCCTCACCCACCTTCCAGGGACACCAGAGAGCAGCCTGAGCTCTCCCAGTGCAGGGCCAGTGGGGTCTCACCAGACCATAAATCCCCCTCTGCCCAGAACTGGGAATTCAGAGTGTCCTGGTGCTCACTCAGGTCCCTTCACTGTCACAGCTTGGCAGAACAGCCCTCAGCTGAAGAGAAGAAGGGCAGGGAGAGAGGAAGGTGATAAACCCCAGCCAGCAATCCTGCTCCTCACACGGGGCAGTGAATTATTCAGTCTGTCCCTCCAACCCAGCCCTGTGGGAGGGAAACACCCAGCAAAGTCCCAGGTCCCTCCTTCTGCACCAGCATCCCCCACTAAATTATTTTTTAGACAAATTACCAAGCACCAACCTGCAAAATGCAGGAGGAGCCACCTCTCAACCTCCTTCATCTTTTGCTTCTCTCCCTTGTTCCAGAGTAGCCTGCCTCTGATCAACAAAGCCTAAGCCACCAAATGGTTTGTTTCCAGCACATCTGGCTCAGTAAATACACATATTAGAGCAAATAAGCATAGATGTCAGTAAATTCAGGAAGTTCAATCAACCAGAAAGTTGTCACAAAAAAAAACAGAGAAAAAAATATTTGAGGTTTCATTTTAAGACAACGGTTAAAGAACAACCCCCGTACGATGAGTGCTCATCCGTAATTTCTAAAATCTTGATTTGAGGAGAAATATTGTGGACACAAACCTCAGTCTCCAGTGGACAAGTAAGTAATGCATCAGTCAGAATAAAGAGAAAATAACTCCTTTTTCTGCCTGTTCTCCTGTGCTGATGACGAAAAGTAGTGGTGTGACATAAGAGGAACAGAAAGCATGAACACATCTAGGAGATGATAATATATAATATAAATGATTTATATTTATATTATATATGGTTTATATATAATATAAATAACAATATATTTGTATTATAAATGGTTGTTTATTTATATTATATTTATATTATAAATGTTTTATAACTCATATATAATATAAAATGGTTATAAAAATAGTAATACAATTAGAGTAATAACAATTTGGACAGTTTGGATTAGGACAATATGAGACAATAAATACAGGGAGTTATGGACATCTGGGTACCTTTTCTGGGCAAAATAAGCCTGAAAAAGGACCCACGTTAACAGAGGATTAAAAACAACAGTCTGTTGCATATTCATACACCCCATACATGATGCATAAATTCCATTCAAACACAGGATTCTGTCTGGGCAGTCTCAGCTTCTTCCTCTGAATCCTGACAACATCTTCATGGCTGAACAAGGCAGGAAGAAGTTTGTTTCTTCTGATAATGGAGCAATAAATTCTCTTTCTATGAAAGATCCAGGTCTCCTGTGGCTGCTATCTCGCTGCGAGTCCTTTCTTTAAAAAAAGGATCTTACATAGCATAGTTTCTATTTTAACATTTTGTTACAAACTTAAAACTATATTTAACACACTACTTAAGAGAATTAATACAGCAGAACTTTCTAACACAACACATATAATATTCATTTTAATATTTGCAAAAAGCCAATCGTAAACTACACATTTTTCACACTGGCTGTCCACAGCACCTGAGCCCAGGGAGCCCTGCAGGGTCTGCAAGGAACCTGCCCTGCAAGGCTGGAACACCATCCTTGCCTTGGCAGGCTGCAAAACCAGCCCATGCTTGCCCAGGCTTCTGCAGCCTGTGTCACCATGATATTTTCTGAAAAATCCCTTCGCCAGGATTTCTTCTCCTGGGAAGCTGAGAGGCCTCAGAAAAGAATGGAAACAATAATTATCTGATTGCTTGGGATGTGGTTTGGAGACCATTTACCAACAGGTGAATGTTTGATTGGTTCCATGTGAATTGTTTTTAATCACCCATCACCATCAGCTGTGTCAGACTCTGAGGAGTCAGTAATGAGCTTTCATGATCATTCTTGTGAAGCCTTCTGATGTCTCCTTTCTCTTTGTTTTGTACAGTTTTAGTATATAATAATATAATATAATGTAACATATAAAATATAATGTAAATTTTATAATAAAATATAAAATATAAAATATAATATATAGAATAATATATTATATATTATATATTACATAATAACATTATAATTGTATGTATATAATTACATAACATTATATATTACATAATATACTATATAATAGAAAATATTATATAGTATAATGTGTAATATGATATGGTATGATATAATAGAAAATAATATAACATAATATAATATAACATAATAGAAAATAATATAATATAATATAATATAATATAATATAATATAATATAATATAATATAATATAATATAATATAATATAATATAATATAATATAATATAATATAATATAATATAATAATAAATGATATAATATAATAATAAATCTCAGCCTTCTGAGAACTTGGAGTCAAATTCTCATCTCCCACCTCATCCTGGGGACCTCACAACACCACAAGCCTGGAGCTGAGGAACCTCCCAAACCAGAGACTCCTCCTTGATGTCAAATGGCCCAGCAGGGACATTTCTGCTTTCCATGAGCACGCACAAACACATCAGATTAACCCCTCTGTCCCCACGGGGTTCCTCAGCACGTCCCTTGGTGCAGCATCAGAGCAGGCACAACCTGCAGCCAGAGCCCCCCAGGGAAGTGCTGAGCTGGATCCTGCTCTGGGTGGAAAACTCTGCACACCCCCGAGCTGCCAAAGGCCGAGATTGCCCTCCAAAAGGCCCAACTGTGCTGCTGCACTGCAGGGTTGAACAGAGTGTCAAACACCAAAGGGGAACCTCACCTCTGTCTGACACTGACTCCAGCATGCCTGGGAGGGGAGGGAAGGAGGGGCCTTAGAAAGCAGGAGAAGATGTTTGGGGCAGATTTGTGCTGGCCTGCCCAAAGGAGAGTGCCTGGGAACTTACACCTCTGCTTGGATGTCCACAAAGACATTTAAAAGGACTCATTCGCACTATGTCTAACATATTTGGAAGGGAAAAATAACCTAAAAATGATTTCTTAAATGTTTTTTCCTCATCTTCCTTTAGCTTGCTCCTTTCCTCCCAAAGTCATTTGTGCAATAGCCTGGCAGACCTCAGCTCAGCTCAAAGCAAAGCAAAAAGGATTTGGGGGAAGGTGGGAATCAAAGTTGGGATTAAATGAGAGGGAGGTGGAAAGGAAGCACACGTGTGAAGAAAATTATGCCTTAGTGTCAGGTTGGATACATTTGAAATGCATTCAGCTCCTCTGAAATGCCTTTATGCTCCTGCTCTCACTCTGCTCCCTTCCATGGCAGAAGGGATGGGAAGCAGTGTAGGGGGACACAGTATGGGTAAATGAAGGTGGTACACAATGTAATTTTATCTCCCAATGAGTTGCAGCTGCACCAATTGCTAAAGATTAGGAGCAGGCCTGATGTTAACAGGCCACACCTGTAGCCAATAAGAAAAGTGGTATAAAAGAGTGGATTGGTAGGAACTGGAGTCACTGATGGTCACTGCAAGGACCAGGAACAGTCAGTGCTTAGAGGAGATGCCTACAAGAAACATCAAGGAGTTATGACACTCTGGTGATATGGAATCCTTGCACTATTGCCCCGTAACGATAAGAGAACTCTTGATATATAAGACAACAAAGCAGGGTCTAACCTTAGCCAAGAAATGTCAAACTCCCACTCTGCTTCAGAGGGCTAATCTAAAAAAAGGACAATTCTCATGGACATTGCTGCAGCCCTGGTGATAAGCCAATAACCCAGGAAGGACTCCGTCAGCACAGCCTGCTCTGGCCTCCAGATGACAAAGCAACTGCAGAAAGCTGTATTAATTCTTTTCGCATCTCTTTTTTCTTTTCCCCATTTTTTGTTGCTCTCTCTTGCTGGATTTCTCTTTATAGAGTGCAGTGATGTGCGGGGAAACTCCTGGCTTCAGTCAGCCACAGCCACTGGTGAGATAGGGAACAAACTGTGCCAAAGTGGGCAGGGAGTGACAAAATCTGGGGTTCCACCACTGCTGAGGGGCTCCTGCCATGTGCAGAAAACAAGGAGGACTCATGCAGGTAGGAGTTTGTGGGATTGTGGTGATTTTTACTCCAGGTGGGGCAGCCCCCCAGCAGTAACACGTTATCCAAGGAAATAATGTCGTTTATAATTCCCTCAGTCTCTGCATGGGAGAGCACAGACTGTGCAAAAGGCCTGAGGAGCCCATCTAACAAAGGGCGGCCCAAGCACTCCCTCAGCTGCAGAATTTTGTCTCACCTGCTCTGGATAACACCTCCCAGGGAGGGGCATTGCTGCTTTCATCTCTTCAGCATTACAGAGGTTTGTTTGAATTTCCAGGCAGAGTATTTCCAACTGCAGTGTAACTCCGTGATTTCTTTTCCCATTTGCAGTGGATATAGCAGACTGTTTATTTCCTTCCCCTTCACAGCTACCATTTATGTATTTGCAGACCTATTTGTGTCCTCCTGACCCCAATACCCATGCTCTAAATATTCTCAGCTACTGCTGTGCTTGAAATGTTGCTTGCCTCTGTTTTTTAGACCCTCTCTTGGATTGAGCTGGGTTTTCCTTTTTCCTCTCCTTACCTTTCCTTTTTCCTCTCCTTTCTCTTCTCCTTTTTTGACACTCAAGACTGAATGAGGTTCTTCCTACAATCTCAAAAAATCAATATCCCATAATCACATTGACATTTTTCCTACAACAGTGTAATTTTCTATTTCATTTCTAGTCACGCTCCATTTACAATCTAAGCTGCAGATCCCCCTTTTCAGAGCTGCAGCATATCAGGCTCGCCCATATCTCATATTTGTGCTCACAACTATTCCCAGATGTGTGTAAAACTCTGCATGTGTCTTTCTGCCTCGCTGAATTCCTCTTTTTCTAAATCATGTACCAAACTTGCCAACACTGTTTGAAATACTAATTTTGCTTTTACTGTCTTGTAGACTCTCTCATTCATGAAATAACTAATCCCATTGTGTATAGAGGTAAGTCTTAAGTTAGGTGACCACAACCAGAGAGGCATTTTTCTTAACATTTATAATAATAGAGGGAAATATAATTCTAAAAGAGTCTGCTCATACAGTCATAAACTACAGCCATTTTCTTTGTACCCTTATGAATTACTCTAGTGACTGTACATAGACAAATGTCTGGAAACACTACTGTTTTCTGTGCAAAAAAAAATTCTTTTTTTTCACCAATTCCTTGACTGTAGGTTGTCAGAGATGCACGAAGGCAGAGCTGGTGCTGTCAGCACCCCTGTGTGAGATGAGAGGGACAGGACAGGCTGGCTCTGACAGGGCTGAGGTGACCCCACCGTGCCTCAGGGCCTGATGAGACATTGCCCAGGCTGCAGCTGCCCTCTGCTGCTCAGCCCCGGAGGAGCCCTGAGCTCCATCCATCCATCCCTGGCTCCACCCCTGGCTCTGCAGCTGCAGCTCCATCCCTGGGAGCCCTGGGGCTGCTCCAGGAGCTCTCCAATTCCCACTCCCATTCTGGAGCAGGGGCAAAGCCCTCAGCTGGGGCTGGACTCTGAATCACACAGAATTCACAGAATAACCAGGCTGGAAGAGACCTTCAAATCATCAAATCCAACCCAGCCCCAATGTCACAGACATCTTTTATGGAAAATCCCTTCCTTAGGATTTTTTACTCCTGAGAAGCTGAGAGGCCTCAGGAACAAAATGCAAACAATGGTTATCTGTGACCGTGTTCACAGGGGTCTCAGGATGAGGGAAGAGATGAGGATCTGACTCCATGTCTCAGAAGGCTTGATTTATTATTTTATTATATATATTACATTAAAACTATACTAAAAGAATAGAAGAAAGGATTTCATCAGAAGCTAAGAATAGAATCTCAAAGAATGATAACAAAGGTTTGTGGCTTGGACAGAGAGTCTGAGCCATCTGACTGTGATTGGCCATTAATTAGAAACAACCACATGAGACCAATCACAGATGCACCTGTTGCATTCCACAGCAGCAGATAACCATTGTTTACATTTTGTTCCTGAGGCCTCCCAGCTTCTCAGGAGGAAAAATCCTAAGGAAAGGATTTTTCAGAAAAGATGTCTTTTATGTCTGTTGTGGAATGCAACAGGTGCATCTGTGATTGGTCTCATGTGGTTGTTTCTAATTAATGGCCAATCACAGTCTCTCTGTCCGAGCCACAAACCTTTGTTATCATTCCTTCTTTTTCTATTCTTAGCCAGCCTTCTGATGAAATCCTTTCTTCTATTCTTTTAGCATAGTTTAATATAATATATATTATAAAATGAAAATGAAACTTCTGAAACATGGAGTCAGATCCTCATCTCTTCCCTCATCCTCAGGCCCCTGTGAACATTGTCACACCCCAACACCTCAACTAAGCCCTGGCACTCAATGCCACTCCAGTCTTGTTTTAAACAAACCTAGGGATGGTGGCTCCACCACCTCCCCAGGCAGCCATTCCAGATCTTAATCACTTTTTCAGTAAAAATCCTTTTTCTAACCCAAATTTCCCTTGGCACAGCTTAAGACTGTGTCCTCTCCTGTCAGTTGTTGCCTGGATAAAGAGACTCAGGCAGGTGCAGTTTCTCAGCAGGTGAAGTATTGGGTTTGCATGGCCAGGCTTTGGCAGGGTGGAGCTCCAGGGGTGGCTCCTGTGAGCAGCTGCTGGGAGGTTCCTCTGTGTCCACCAGAGCCAGCCCTGGCAGCTCCAGAGGAGGACATGCTGCTGGCCAGGGCTGCTCTCTCAGAAATGGTGGGAACAGATCTGAGAAGGGAGCAAAGGGAGCTGCACAGCTGTGGCCAGAGTGGGGTGGGAATGTGGGAGAGGAGCAGCTCAGCAAGGGCAGGGAGGAAGGGGGGCAGGAGTGCTCCAGGCACCAGAGCTGGGATCCCTCTGCAGCCCGAGGGGAGGCAGCTGTGCCCTGAACCCATGGAGGAGCCAGAGATCCGTGGGGATCCACCCACAGCCCATGGGGATCCATCCACAGCCCATGGAGGAGCCAGAGATCCACTGGCAGCCCGTGGGGACCCAGTTGCCATTGCTCACCTGGGTGCTCCAGAACAACCCCGAGTGGAGATTTAGGCTCAGGGAAACGATTTTCCTCTGGCCCAGGAAATTTAAGGCCAGCAGCACAGCCAAAGCCTGTTTGCAAGGAACAAAACCTCTTGGTGTCAGGTGTTTCCTGGGGGCAGGCAGGACTCCAAAAGCACAAGACTTCAAGGCAATGTTACCATTTGATTCCTACAGCACAACCTACCTCCACAGATCCCACAATCCCTGTACAGCCACCCTGGTCTCAGCAATCACCCTTCCCACCAGCACAGGCAGAAATGGGGTTATTCAGGGCAGCCTGACAGAGCAGCACAGTGGGGTTTAGGGTCTGCTCACACATCTTTATCCTACCCCAGACAGGTGAGGCATTCAGCCTCCTGGGACAGCCCTGATTTGTGGCACCAGAGATGAAGGGAATCCATCCTGGGGAGGGCTGGCTGGCCAGCACACATTCAGGGTGTCCACTGAAATTCAAAAGTTGCTATCTCAGGCTGATATTTCAGTGCCTTAGGTTACAAGGTGTAGCTGGGTGTGTGTTCTATCCCCACCTGTCAGAGCTGGGGCAGTTCTCTGCTGTCCCTGGGGCAGTTTTTCCTTTCTCTCTCCCCCAGCCAACCCTCCCTGCAGGAGATCTCTGCTGTCCATGGCCACTGAGTGTCCCTGCAGGGCTGAGCCAATCCCAGCATCCCATGGGGAGATGCCCCGCCCAGGGGAGGAGCCAAGCATTCCTGCCTGGATCCAATCTGAGCCTGGCACAGCACAGCAGCCTTTGCCCCCTGCATTGCCAGAGGAGCAGCTTTCTGCTGCCCTGCATGGCCAGAGGGAGCCCAGGCCCATCTGCAGCAGCCCTGGAGCTGCAGAGGAAAACTCCCCCCTTGTGCAGGATCCCTGCTGCAGCAGAGCCACAGCTGGCACTGCAGGAGGGCTGAGCCCCCCTGGCATGGGGCTGGGACACCGCCCTGGCACACAGGGGGCAGGGACTGCTCTGACTCTGGCAGTGGTTTCTTGTCTTATTTTGACTATTGCATTCGTATTTTTAATTTTCCTAGTAAAGAACTGTTATTCCCACCCCCATATCTTTGCCTGAGAATCCCTTAGTTTCAAAATTATAATAATTTAGAGGGAGGGGGTTTACATTTTCCATTTCAAGGGAGTCTCCTGTCTTCCTTAGCAGACACCTTTCTGTTCAAACCAAGACACTCAGTAACCAAAACTTCTGTCCTTCAGAATTTTTTTTAAATCTTAGCTTTGTTCTGTTAAAAAAAAAAGTTTGCGCTGATTATGTGATAGTTTTTACCACTCTAGCTGTAGTTCATTCAAGAGGTTTTAATCTGTTTGAGGTTTTTCACTTTCCTGCAAATTGCTTTTTTGAGCCCTTTTATGTTCTGTGGCTTTTCTCTGCAGGCTATTTATAGGAATACACCTGTGCTAGAGGGAAGAGAACTTTCCAGCATTTCAAATGAATGTCTAGCACTCGCTTTGAAGTGCAAAGCTAGAGGATTATCAATGTAAATGTTATGATTATATGCAAATGAAGTGCAGTTTTTATTTCCAAAGCCTCTCTTGTCAGACTTGTGTGTGGAGGCACTGGGCTGTGCCAGGCAGCCAGGACACAGCCAGCCACATCCACTCAGCTGGACGAACATTACACAGCAAAAGGAGTTAAACATCTCACCCCCATTAGGGTCCAACATCACAACCTCTCTGCACACAAAGGAGGTTCAATTCCCCTCTCAGAGGAACAATCCAGAGTGGTTTTCTCCCTGGGCTGGCAGCACATTGCAGGATCCAAGGCCCTGAGACCAGGATAAATTGGCTATATTTTAAATATTAATCATATGTCGCAGACATCTTTTAGGAAAAATCCTTTCCTTAGGATTTTTCCTCCTGAGAAGCTGGGAGGCCTCAGGAACAAAATGTAAACAATGGTTATCTGCTGCTGTGGAATGCAACAGGTGCATCTGGGATTGGTCTCATGTGGTTGTTTCTAATTAATGGCCAGCCACAGTCAGCTGGCTCGGACAGAGAGTTTGAGCCACAAACCTTTGTTATCATTCTTTCTTATTCTATTCTGAGCTAGCCTTCTGATGAAACCTTTTCTTCTATACTTTTAGTACGGTTTTAATGTAATATATATCATAAAATAATAAATCAGCCTTCTGAAACATGGAGTCAGATCCTCATCTCTTCCCCAATCCTCAGGCCCCTGTGAACACGATCACAATCATATGCTGACAGCAAGGGCAGATAACCCACATGCCAAGGGGAAACAAGCTGATTGAACTTAGCCCCATTACCATTTTCTTCTAAAGCCAGATTCAAGGATGGCAAATTAATTCTCTTTGGGGCAAACACCACTTCTGCAGTGGAATAAATTAGGAAATTTGCACAGTTGCTTTTTCCAGAGGACAGACAAAGCCATGTCTTCCAAAGGGACATTTCCTTCAGCAGCATAAAACAAAGTTCTCACAGGTCTCAAAGGCTGGCAATCTTACTGAAATAAAGAGTGTTTATTTATTTATAAGCCAGGACAGATTAGGAGAGATGAGAATGAAATGAAGCTCATAAAGTAACCCACATGGGCAATGTAACAACTGTTGCTAAGTCGTGATGGTATCAATGCTTACACAAATACACACACATGTATTTTGTCATATATATGGAGAGGAGAGAGGGCACCACACCAAGGAGAAGTCAAGTTCCACTCTGATGCCTATTGACCAACTCATGGGATGCCTTTGGCCTTAAGAGTCAGGAATGGTTAAGGGATAAAGGGTTTTTATCTTGGTATTTAATGAGGATCCTTATGGTGCACCACTTTGCCAAGGTGGAGCGCACTGAAATGCACACACTCGGTAGATCGTGTATACAGTTTTATAAACTCTACAAATTAGTATATCTAACAAAGATACCTTAATGAGAGGCTTGGTGAATAGCATGATATTCCTCCATCACAATATATTCTTCCCTGGATGGGCTAATCCTAGTTTACAGGATGGATTTTAGGGAGAACCTTTGTTTCTCAAGGGTTTTCCAGCCTTCTGGTGCCTTTAGGATGTTTGGTCTCCTGGCCTAACAGAATACCAGGATTATGCTAAATTATCAGACTTAAGAAATTTCAAGTATGCTTGCTGTAGAGCACTGAGAATGCACAGAAGGGACATAAAAGACAAGGCACAAGCTCGTGCTGGCATCTCACGGAGATGAGGTACCCAAAGATGGCACTGTGGAGCAGCAGTTCCCGCAGCACCGGCGCCGCCCAGGACCGAGACGCTGAATTCAGCTGCGATCAGAGATGGGGATCCCTCTCAGCGCTTTCTTCAGCTGTTTTTCCCTCTTTCTCAGCCACACTCACTGTATCTCCATGATAGGTCACTGTGTGGTTCAAACTGGGGATTTGGTGGGATTTTATCAGCGGTTGGGGTCTGTGTACAAATCACCAACAGGACAGGACTGCTGGGAACGTGCCTTGAGCTGTTTGATTTTCCAGCATCAGCCTCATTCCATGGTTATGGCAATGGGAAGCTGCCAGCAGCTCACATCCCAGGCAGAAGACACAGAACTTAATGTGACATTGTTGACAGGGGTCTGAGGATGAGGGAAGAGATGAGGATCTGACTCCATGTTTCAGAAGGCTTGATTTATTATTTTGTGATATATATTATATTAAAACTATACTAAAAGAATAGAAGAAAGGATTTCATCAGAAGGCTAGCTAAGAATAGAAAAAGAAGGAATGAATAACAAAGGCTTGTGTCTGGGACAGAGAGTCTGAGCCAGCTGACTGTGATTGGCCATTAATTAGAAACAACCACATGAGACCAATCCCAGATGCACCTGTTGCATTCCACAGCAGCAGATAACCATTGTTTACATTTTGTTCCTGAGGCCTCCCAGCTTCTCAGGAGGAAAACTCCTAAGGAAAGGATTTTTCACAAAAGATATCTGTGACAACTTAATGTTACAACTTACTTTAAAAGTTTTTTGACCAATCACACAAAGCAAAAGCACATTGACAGTAGTTCCATCCAACCACTATAAGCACAGGTACCTTTGGTTAAACAATGCTTGCTTATTTCAAATACAGTACCTGCTTGTGAGCCTTAAAACACAATGCTCAGAGCTCCATTATTAAGCTTAGAACTCCCTAATATCTCACTAGATAAACTTTTCTGCAGCTTAGGGAGTTATTCTAGACAAGCATTAATACACAGACCATTGTTCTATTTGTCCTTGCTTTTCTACTTTTTACATAATTTTTCTGCTGACCAATCTCATGGCTGCTGCTTAACTCCAATCACAGTTCTGCTGTCTCTGCTGCCTTTTGCAGCTTTCCCAAAACCTCTGATTTTATGGATTCCCACAGGGCCTGTCTGCACACTGGGGACAGCAGCACTGCTGGCAGCAGCTCTCACACCCTGAGATCCCAGTGCCAGGGCAGGGGACAGGCTGGGGACATGGGCTGGCACAGCACACTGGGGTGTGATGGAGCAATGCCACTGCCTGCAGGAGCCACAAGGGAACCAGGCCAGGCAAACAGCAGCGCTGAGGGTGTGTGGCTGCCATGGCCAGGTGAGACACAGCCCCCACAGCAGCTCCAGCAGCCCCAGCCCTGGCACAGGAACCACCCTGGCCACGCTGTGAGGGACCAGAACTGGCCCCACTTCTCTGCAGCCCTTTGAGACCTCTTTGAGAGGTGCCTGACTGGGGCACTGCTTTTAAAACAACTGAATGTGCTTGGCATCACATGAGCTAAAATGGGAAAGGCATTGTCAAAGAACCAAGTATTTCTAATTCCTGGGGTTCAGACACTGCTTTGGGAAGTTCTTTGGCCCAAATGCTGTCAGGATCTCTAGCTTGTCACTGTGACCCCAAGAAAAGTTCCAAAGTTTCTTTTCCCAGCCCAGCACTTGAAGAAGGAGTCAGGGCTCTTCATTTCTCAGTCTCAAGGTTGTTTATTGTTCCTTATCTATAAAATTCTTTCTCCTGCCCTGCCCAGGTCTGTCCAGCAGGACAGTTCCAGGCACTCTGCCTGCCCCCAGGGCAGGGTTATGCCTTTATACTAAAAACTGCCTGTACAATGTTTACAATTACTTTCCAATACCTATCACCTATGTTAGACAGTGAACTTCTACTCTAAACCCATCTGTCAGTGCCACCATCACAGCAGAAGATGGAGGCCAAGAAGAAGAAGGAGAAAGGCTGGGCACACCCAGTTCCCTCCATCTTGCCTCCTGAACCCTCACACCAAAAACCCCAAAATCTACTTTTCCACCTCGTGATAATTTCACTATTATTCTACTTAATTTGCCATGGCTTGCTGATCTTCATCTAAGGTTGGTAATCTGCTCCACGGGCCATAATCAAACCCACAGGTGTTTTGGGCTCTGTGCCAGGGTCTCTGAGCCCCCTGGCAGGGTCCTGGCCATCCTGGACAGACAGAGGGATGTTCTGGGTTCTCACAAAATGCCCCAGTTCAATTCAGGATTGCTCCTTCTGTCAATTTCACCAGGCTTACTATTGAATTTTTTTCTGATCAAGGGCAAATTCTTTACTGGCGCACTGACCAGACCAGGTTGAGAAAGGCTTTTCAGGTTCCAAATTAGACAAACATTTGGTATCTGAGCCTGCTGCCTTGGCTAAGGTCACCCAAACATTTGTTTTTGGTTGTTCCACAGGCAAACCTGCACTACAAGAAACAATTAAAACCAACCAACACCAGCGTAACATTCAATTTCTCTCCATCCTTTTCATGAGCTAATTTTTGGCGAATGATCTTCCCACATATATCAATTTAAAAACTTTGCTCTTTGACGTTCAACAAAAGGGGATTTTTGTTGAAAATCCAAGAGAGAGGATCTATAACATAACAAAACCCACGCTTTTGCCAAAAGAGCTCTACGAAACCAACACCTGAGGGCAAAGAGGACATGCATTAATGAAACAGGGCACAGCTCAGCTCTGGAAATGTTCCTTTTAAGCCAGTCCAGGATCTTCATTTGACACTTGAGTGGCTTGAGTGGGTAGGGCTTTTCTGGAAAGAAAGAAAGTCCCTCCACTGAGGAGGGATGGATGAGGAAAAGCTGAAGGAAATGGAAAAAATGTGCTTTCCACATGAGTCAGTGTGGTGGTGTTCACAGGAAGAGGGAAGAGACAAGGATCTGACTCCATATTTCAGAAGGCTTGATTTATTATTTTATGATATATATTACATTAAAACTATACTAAAAGAATAGAAGAAAGCATTTCATCAGAAGGCTGGCTAGGAATAGAAAAAGAAGGAATGAATAACAAAGGTTTGTGCCTCGGATTCTCTGTCTGAGCCAGCTGACTGTGATTGGCCATTAATTAGAAACAACCACACGAGACCAATCCCAGATGCACCTGTTGCATTCCACAGCCGCACATAATCATTGTTTACATTTTGTTCCTGAGGCCTCCCAGCTTCTCAGGAGGACAAATCCTAAGGAAAGGATTTTTCATAAAACACGTCTGTGCCAAGTCAGCTCCCTTTCAAAGCAAGCCATTCAGCAGAACTGAGTCTCTCAGAAAGTTCTGGCACTGAGAGTGCACAGACCCTGCAGAGGAGCAGCTCCCAGCCCTGGAGCCAGGCTGGCTGTGGGAGGTACAGGAATGACTGTACAGGAAAGGGTGCCCTGCAGCTGCACTGGCACCCCTCTGGTAATGAATGCTTGGTGGAAGGAAAATGCGCAGGAAATAATTTTCATTTTGTGTTTCCCTAGCACACTGCAAAGGCTGAGACAAAAATGTTTTCTATGGGGAAAAATCTAGATAACATCACTTATCAGAGTTTACATGGTGAAGATGGGTGAGCATTACACAACTCTGATCTGATCACTGCCTGTGTCAGGAAAAATGATAGCATGCAATAACCCCACACTGGCACTGGAGTGGTGAGGCAGAGCAGATAAGTGTCCTGTTTAACTGCTCCCTCAGAAGCCTGAGTGCTTGGGAGGCCTGCTGGGAGCTGTGTGGGGTTCTGCACAGGTGCTGGGGTTGTATCCATCCCACCCTAACCCTCAGTTCCCTCTGCAGGCTGATTGAGATTCCCTGGCAGTTTCACCCAAAGCCTTGGGCTGGTGCACAGCTCCCATTTCCCCCAGCAGTGCCACGCTCAGAGACCATGGCTGTTGGGAAGGATGAAAGTTTGACAGGAAAGTCTCACAGATATGTGTGCTTGGCTGAAAGATTTTTAAATGTGGAGTCTGATGAAGGAATAGAGATGGAAGCAAGTTTTGATAGAGAGGAAAAGAATTGCTGGGCCAATCTTACTGAATAACCAAGGAGGCAAAGGGTGTGTTAGTTAGAAGGGGCTTTATGGCTTAGAGAAAAGGATAAACCCACCCCAAACAAGATGTTTTTACCAAGCACAAAGATAGCACAGGCAAACAGGCAGCAAATGTGGCAAGTAGAAAAAAAGGTCTCAGAATTTTCCACTGCAAGAAAACTGAAAAAACCTTCTAGCTTAAACTGTAAGGTACTGACTTTTAGTGATTGGAGAACAGTAACATGAATATGGTAATTACAGTAGTCATGACAGGCTATAGGTAATAGTTAAGGTATAGAAAGTATCTAATGCATTGTAACCAAAAGAAAAGTCTATAATGCATTGTAACCAAAACCAAAGGGTCTCCAGGCCTGCCTGCAGCTGGAGCTGACAGCTGTAGGCACAGCTCTGTCACCCACGACCCTGGCCTGCTGTAACCTCTTGGATGGAATAAACTGCATTTTGAATACAATAAACTGCATTTTGGATGGAATAAACTGCATTTTGTATGCAATAAACTGCATTTTGTGTGCAATAAACTGCATTTTGGGGAGCTGCCTGGAGTCCCACATCTCTCATTTAGGCTCTTGAAGCCATGGCACCTTCACCTGCAGCAGCCCAGCTCTGCTGAGCAGCCCCAGGGCCCTGCAGCTGGCACAGGTGGCTGTGCTGGGGAGCCTCGGGGGCACAGTGCAGAGCTCAGGGTGCAGGAAGCTCTGTGTCTACTCTTACACAGTTTCACTAAAGCTTTACTGAACTTTACTGGCTGCTTCTTCCTACAAACACCCAAGAAAAACTTCTAGCCATGGCACTGGCCATGCCCAACTTTTGGCCTCTGGAAGACAAAAACTGAACTGGAAAATGGGATCATCAGCTGTGAACATCATCTGGAAGACAAAACTGAACTGGAAGATGGGGACTGTGGGTATCTGAAGTGATGGCACCATGCAAGTTTGGTTTTCTGATGGTGAACTTTTGAGTCAGACACAGCTGAAGATATTCTGGACCATGATTTTGCTCACTCAACCATTTTTTCTCACTCAACCATATTAGTGTGAGTCTGGCGGCTCACCGGACTGCCCAGTTCCTTTCCTGTCATCACCCAACCCTGACAAGCCTTTGTAAGGGTTCTCAAATGTAGAAATAAGCCTACCCTCATAGCTGGACAGCTCCAAAAACCAAAACTCTATTTTTTGCTCCATCTGAGCTGCCTATAATTCCTTGCTTCATCTTGAAGAGGCTGAGTGTGGTTGTTCCCTATAAAAATACAGCAGCTCCCAGGTTTTCTGGTTTCAAGTTTTGCAGTCTCCTGAATTAAAAAAAAAAAAAAAAAAAAACCAAAACACAAAAAACCTGTCTCCATGAGAAAAACCAAAACCCCTGAGCTATTCAGAGCTCCCAGTGAAGGTAGCTCACTGTTTGTTAGGCTGTGGCTGTTTAGGAAGGTGAGGATGAGGAGGGTACTGAGCACTGTTGTGGAGTGGAAGGTTTCCAGACAAACAAAACTCTGTACTCCAAGCCAAGTGCAAGCAACAATTTTTAAGCCACCAATGAAAATTAAGCTTGTTCTTTTATTTATTTGTTCCTTGGACAGAAAGAGCATCACACTTTCAGCTAGGTGAGAGCACCACGAGCTCCTGGCATTTTCCTTTCCAGGTTTTGCTGCTGCTCAGCTGGAGTTGGATGAAGCCTCCAGGATCTCCCCTTTTAAAAGAAGGCAGCAAATCCCTTTTGGGTTAGCAAGCTGTGGTAGCCTGCTCAGAACAAGACTTGTTGGCTTAGCTCACCATGGCTATCCAGTCTTTGAAACCTTTAAAAACACACCAAAATATCAGAAACCATTCACACAATTTAGAGTCAGATGTCCAAGTTTATCAGCTTCCCAATTCCCCAGTGCCTGAAGCACTCATCCCAAGGACAGTTTGTCACTCACCTCCTGGCTCTCTGCAGAGCAATGACTTTTCCTGGCTCGTTTTACTCTGGGTATTTAAGTCTTGTAATCTGAGATGATATTTTACATCTGTCTGGGAGAACAAGTCACACGTTCATTCAGAATGGCCCAGAAACTCATGGACCCTTCCTTTGAATTTTGATTAATTTGCATTTGAGCATCTAGTTCTAATTCTAGATCTGAGACCCAACTCATTCTGTTCTGGCCATTAAGTACAAGCAAACACATAATTCAGACACTTGTGAAAGCTGGACCTCAAAGCTGCCACCATATATTTTCCACTTAAGAAGAGCAGAAGAATTCATGTTGGTGTAATGCAAATGAATGTGGTTTAGCACTGTATGAACATGTTTCCTCTGAAAGAGATTTTGATTCCTTGAAAACAGCAAATGCTGGTGCCTGACTTAGCAAGAGCAGCACTTACGGCACCAAGAGGATAAAAAAGTAGAGAAAGTTCAGAAAACTTCAAAAAACAACAAACCAACCAACCAAAACACCCTACTCACCTTTGCCACAAACATTGTGAATTTTTTGGTTGTACCCTTCCTTTCAGCTGGATTATGGTTCCTCCAGCCACTATTCATTTGCTAACTGGAACACAATGCTGGCAAACAGATAAAGTTGTGAAGATTCCCTGTCTCTAGGTGGCACAAAAAATACACACCCAGTGCATTTTATTGTTTAATTAAAATAAACCTGAAGCTCTTCTCTTTCCCATTGAAAACCTCAGAGCCATGCAGCCACGCTGGATCCCCAAAATCCAGCATTTATCAAGCAGCAGTGCTGGGTGAAAAGGCACTGGAGCACAAAGGACTCACTGAAATAATTCCTGCTGAGCATATTCACGTACAGCACCTGAGAAACTCCAAAACCATTCTCCAGGGATGGGGGGAACAAGCCCTGATTTCTCAGCCAATAATGCATTCAGAACTTGCCCTCATTAAACATGCTCTAGGTGGAAGTTGTCCTCATTTAAGCCAAAAAGGCCAACCTGCAAAAGGATGATTTATGTGCTCACCTATGAGTGGTGAGCCCACACGTATCACAGAAAAACTGCCGGCTCAGCAAACATGCAGAAATGTTTGTTGCGTGCAGAAATGCTGATATTTTTTTGTCTAGGTCTGATGCATCGAGTGATACCGAGTGGGAAGTTCACAGAGCCACAAGGAATGAAGCTCGTGCTGGGAGTGAAGGCAGCACAGAGTATTAAAATTCATTCTTAAGCTAAGTCTGGAGGATTCCTATGGCAAGAAGATTAAAGAAGCAACCCCATTTCAGCTGCAACATGGCACAGAATAACTTGTTCAAAAGGTACTCAGGATTGTAGGATGTTGCTTTTTGCTAATATTTAGTTGCACTCTTATGTTTCTTCCTGTGACTCCAGATTCATTTCAGTCTGTTGCTGAGCTGGAGGCAGACCACAGTTCTGAGAAGACAGAAGTTGCAAAGCCCTTGAAACCTCCCAATTCCAGAATGTGTTTCCCAAATGTTATGAATCATATTGCCTTCATTTCCTCTGCCACACCATTTTCTGAGGAGGTTTACATAAACTTTGTTTGGGGTTCTGCTTTTTTTTTTTTTTTCCCCAAATCCAATTTTTAAATGAGACAGGAAGAAAATGACAGGGTTTTTTCTTCTCCTACTCCTGTGATACAAATGCTGATGCTACTTTTTCTCCAGAAAGATGAAATTACCTCCAAAACCAGATTGCAATTTGAAAACTGTCGCTTAGAGCTGCATTTCTTCCTGTATTTTTCTGCAGAGGGTTGCAGCATGTCCACAGGTCAGGAGAGGGGCTGTGAGCACCAGCCAGTGGAGTCTCACACTTGAGCAGAGAGGTTCCAGAAAGTTCTGGAAGCTCCTCTCAAGCCAAGTGAGTTTTGGCTCATGTGTGACTCTCACGTGTGAGGCACTCGTTTGCTGCTCTGTGCACATCAGTTCTCTCTCAGATAAACACTTGTTTGCCAGGCTGCAGTTGTGAATCACACACCTGAGCTGGCTGAAAGTGGCACACACCCCTGAAATAGTTCAACAGCCGCATGTGTGAGAGCTGCCCCTCTCAGAAGCCTCTGAGTGCTTCACTGCTGATCCCCAGTATGCAAATAGAGCAGAAACTGGGGGGAAGAAACCCTATTTTTATTACAAGCTCTCCTACAACTTTCCACTTTCCAGCTCCTCCCCAGCTCAAGGAATAATTGGAAATTTGGAGGTGGCCACCAGGAGCTCACAAAAGCTGCAGGTAAAGGCCAGGCTGCACCCCCTGACTTAGAGAGGAGGTGTTGCTCCCCACCCTGGTTTGACAGCTGGCTGCAAACAGCTGAGGATTCAAACATCTACACTTTTTCCACCTTCACTTGCCTATGTAAGTAGGCACAGAGCATATTTAGAGACGGAGGAAAAAAAAAAAAAAAAGAGAAGGATGTGGTTGTGTTTGCCGCTTAGAAAACTGTAAGGGACGGGCTGTAAGAAAACGCTCTCATGCTCTCTAGAACAGCCAGGACTGAAGCAATGCTGCTGGTCTGCTTGCCAGGGCTCAGGTAAAGTAATTCCTGTTTTAGTTGTTGACTTCTATTTTTCCCACAGTTTCGTAGCAGCATTGATTGCAGACACTTTTTAAGCTGGTAAGATGATTGTTATTTATAAAGTTCAAACAATAAGATCAAACGTAGTGTTGTTTAGCTTAGAGCAGGAAGACTTCTGCTTTAGTGATAAATATAAATCTATTCTGTTATAATCAAAATACTTAGGGAAAAAAATTTTAAGAAATTATCCAGCTATAGGTGAAATTCATGGCAGGAGTGGGACCTGCTGCTCATTGCACTGAGCCATCTTACTCTTCTGCAGTACATCCACAAGAGAATAACTTACATCTAACATCAATAATGTTCTTGGAAATAGATATAAACAAAGCATGTTTCTGCTAATGAAGCTTTCATGGACAAGAACACCCTTGGTGTAACATCTCTAACTTGTGCTGTCACCCAGATTTGTGTGAATCCCAGATGAACTCGGGCCCGAGCTGCAAAGAGGAAACCATTCATGGACCTAGTGAGGGGATTACTGTAAAACCCTGCTGTTCATTTCTAGGTCAGAACACCTTTGCTGCTCACGAAACCACAAGCTCCTGATATGGCAAAACCCAATTAATGTTTAATGAGTTCAAAGGAAGTGGAGAATCTTCAGCAGGAGAAACAGAACAAATGGAGCAGTGATGACACAGAGGCTGTGCCAGCTAAGGCACACTCTCTTCAGTACTGTTAATTACAGGTTCTTGTATTATCTTTTGGTTTCTAGGAGTTGTCTGAAACAATCCTAAAGCCACAGGAGATTCCTTCAAAAAACCTGTTGAGGACAGAAATTTTCCTCAGAAGACTGGAAAAGAGCAAACGTGGTACCTCTCTTGAGAAGGTGGCTGGGAAAGAGTTGGAAAAACTAAATCTGTAATCCTGGCTTTAGTATTTGAAAGAAATACTGGAATCACTCACCAAAGAATCTGTTTGTAAGCATGCAGAACTCGAGTCAGTGGTAAGTAAAAACCTGCAGAGATTAATCTGAAAATGACTGAAATAGAAGTTATTTGACTTCCTCTGTGAACCCTTCAGCAAAGGGAGATGGGGCTGTAGGAGGGGGAAACAGGCTCACACACTACCTCTAAAGAACTTCTTCTAAGCAAAGGAAACTTGAGCAGTATGAAACCTCTGTATGATTCGTGGTACCCACTGAGATTCTAATCACTGTCTGCTCTATAGGAAAGATGTCTCTGCTACAGTTCAGTTTCTTTCAGGATGAGTATTAGCAGTATTTTTACTAATAATTTGGACAATGCAGTAAAGATGATGCTTGTGAAATGACTGCAAGGTTATTTGTCAATGAAAATGATTCTTCAAGTGAGCCCTAAGCAAACATTACTTAGTCCGGAACAGTTGCAAGCAATTCCCATGGATTACTCAAGATGTGAATTTTAAATTTGAGACACTAAAATGATAATAAACTGCCATGTTTTTGACAGTCAGACAACTATCAATTTAAAGGCTCTTTTCTTGAAATTAATAATTTTCTGGGGTAATGCCACACATAATTTGGTACTAATGAATTCTAAAGAAAAGGCATTCAGTGAGCTAGTGATGCAATAAAAGTGGCACCAAAGTGTTTCAGCAGACACGAGCCAAGACACAGACTCTCATTTAACAAAGTGCAAAGGGTCCTGGTTTGTTCTTCTGCACAGCTCAGCCCTCCTGATGACTGCAGCCAGCTCCTGCTGCTGCCTGTTCCTGCTGGAACACGACTGCAGTCACACCCAGCTCAAACATCACTGCAGCTCCAGCTCCATCAGAGCCACACTGAGCTCACAGCACATCTGCAGCAGCAGGAACTCTCTGCTTTGTCCTGTTCTTCTTTGTCTCTCTCTAGCTCCATCCTTCTTCCTCAGGGCTCCTCTAGCTCCTCTTCCTCCAGGCTCCCCCTGCCAACCAACCCACCCCTTTTATCACACTGATCTGGATCAGTCACAGCTGGGACCCATGAAGGGCAAGGCTGTTCTTGTGCTTTGGTAATTAGTACAACTGTGATTTATCAGGGGTGAGGTCACTTGTGATCCCTCCTTCTACACCTACACCAAACCTCAGACTTTGAAGAGTCATCAGGCCTGGTTTTCTGATACATTTACAAAGCACACCGAGTGCTGGGTTGTCAGGTGTTGTCACTGCCCCAAAATGTTTCATGTTGCCTGGTTTTCTCCCCAGGCAGATGGGTGCCCTTGGGCACAGAACACCCTGCTCACACTAAAGCTGTGTTCCCGTGTCCCTTTCCCTGCCCCTCAGTGACAGCAGCATCTCCCAGAGTGAGCCCTTGCACACACAGCACCAGCTCAGCTCCGCGTTCTGTGTGACTTTCTCACTTCTCACACACCACAAACACGTGATTCTCCAAGTAGCTGCCACACACTGCTGGCTCAAATGGGCTGATTGAACCTCACCCCGATGACCAAGCCAAGGTCTTCCCTTTTGCTCTCGTTTCTGGCAGGTAAATCCAGCCCATAAACCTTGGTGGTAACATCCAGCTTTTGCAGTTCCCAAATTGCCTCTCCAGAGCTCACCCTCACTGCCACAGCGGGGTCACACAGCCAAGGACAGCCTCAGTGTTGTGCACCCCCTTGGTAACCCCCATCCAGTCTGTCTGCAATCCTCACCAGCTCCAGGCAACCATTTTCATTACTGAACAGCCCTCGCTCTAAACCCTGCTTTTTCTGGTGCTCTCCACTCGTTTCTAGTACACTTTGCTGAAATGCAAGTGGCCTAAAATCCTCAGCCTTTCTCCTGTATGAAAAAGCAGATCCTTCATCAAAGATAAGGGGCTGGTAAGAGCTCTCAAAGACTTATTTAGCATTTTTCTTTATAAATCAGTGTGAAGTTTAGGCTCATCAGTTACAGAGCTGCTTTAATCACACTTGACACTCTTTCCTACAACAGATAGAATAGATTGAACATTTTCCAGCCACAATGATAACATCCAGACTTCATAACAACCACTGGGCTGGACCTTCAGCTTTATGTGCCTGTCCTTTCTGTGGTCTGAGCTGGAAATTCATGTTTAATAGGAGCATGTTAAGCTCTGAGTGCATTCTGTGTTCAGATACAGTTATTTCCATTATCACTCACTGATTCCCACCAGCCATCCCACATCTGACCTCCAGCACAATGTCAGCATTCCTGTGATATTAGAAATAATATTAAGAAATAGTAAGAAGAAATTAGTGGTATAAGAGTTGGCAAAATGCAAGGCTGTCTCCTCAGCTGTTCTCTGTTTCTCTATACATTTTTAAATATTTTATTTTAGTCACGCACACACACAAAAATTCTTTCACTAGTTGGTTTTGGTTTCTTTAGCACAGCTTAGCTCTTTTTGGCAGTGCTTAAGAGCTGTCACTGTTCATCCTCCAAAGCAACGATTCTCCTCTTGACCAAACTCTTCTTAAAACATCCTCAATTACTCCTAAAATTTCTTTTGAGCTATTTGATTGGCTGAACTGGACTGGGAACTTCAACTACCAATTTCCTCTGCTTTATTGGGACTTTTTGTGGTTTTTGATTCAAAGATCACTTATAAAAAGCACTTTTAAGGCATAGTTTGTTAAAGCATATGTACGTTTTTAAAAACAGTGATAACATTCAAGACAAAATAAATTTTTTAAGAATTGCATTATGATGATGTCATGACTTCCACTTGCTAATCTTTGCTGGATTGTCAAAGATAATCAGTTAAAATTTAAACTGCATACCCCAAATTGAAACAATGCTGAAAGTTAAGCACAAGTGAAAAAAAAAACATGCTTACTCATTTTGCACCTAGATAAAAGATCAGTCTTCTTAAGTTGACCTTTTAAAATACTGCATTGGATATAAGCACTGTATGAAACTAAAATATCATATAAATGTGGGTGCAGTAAAAGCACATCAGCAAAAGCTACTGGTGCATGGGGATTTAGATGTAAGAGTAAAATTCCAGCTGTCAGATCAACATGCCTTAATATGGAACAGTAATCTCATTAATTTCTGTGTAGCAACAAAACTGAGCATGATCTTAGGGAAACTTCAACAGGTGTACAAATTATTAAAGATAGCCAGTAGTCTTTAGAGTTTTTGAAAATACGTGTTTGAAGGAGTCAGTCTCTGATATCTGAAAGGGATTCTCTGACATGGGAAGGTAATCAGAGGATGCTGACTATTTTCCCCTGAGAATCAGACTCCCTTGTACATACCAAGCCAGTCAAACTGGAAACAGAAAGCTCTGTGCTTGAAAGGTTTCACTTTCTGTAATAGACACAGGCTGACCAACTGTCCAGCTCAAAACCAAAAAATTCTAGAACTGTGTTTGGAAGGATCTTGGTTTGGCTTTATCATGGCATTAGCTGTGAATCTCACACATTTCCAACCCGTTCTCTTGGTCGTTTCAGGGCAGAAATTACCAACAGCAGTGAGAATTGCAATTTCACAGCCATTGACAACCTGGCACGGAGGGTGCAGCTGGGGCTCTCCATCCCCACCTTCATAGTGGGGCTGGTGCTCAACATCCTGGCCCTGTGTGTGTTCTGCTGCTTTTGGAGGACTCAGAGCAGGACCTCGGTGTACATGATCAGCCTGGTGCTGGCAGACATCCTGCTGGTCCTCTCGCTGCCACTAAAGCTCTACTCCTCTGCCACAGAGGTGTCTGGCCTGCTCTGCTCCTTCCTCCAGGCTCCTTACTTCGTCAACACCTACATCAGCATCTTCATCATCGTCTGCATCACCGTGGACAGGTACATCTGCATTAAGCACCCCTTTGAAGGCCGAGCTCAGCAATCCCCCAGGTGGGCCGTGGTCATTTGCTGCATCATCTGGGCAGTAGCTTGGATCTGCAGCATCCCAATTTTTGTGTTCCAGAAGGAGGAACCTGTGAGATGCTTTCACAACATGTCAAGCCAGACATGGAGTGCCCCCTACATTGTTTTTGTGGAAATATTTGGGTTTCTGATCCCGCTTGCTGTGATGGTTTTCTGCTCCGCTCAAACCATCTGGATTCTCCTGAATCACGGCACTCATGACAGAAGGGAGGTGAGAGTAATTGTCATCAACCTGGTGGTGTTCCTGGTGTGCTTCACACCCGTGCACCTCGGGATCCTGCTGCAGTGCCTGGTGAGGCAGCACGTGATCGTGGGCTGCAGGGTCAGGCAGACCATCAGCCTCTTCCTCCAGGTGTCCATGACATTTGCCAACCTGAACTGCTGCCTCGATGCCATCTTCTACTATTTTGCTGCAAAAGAATTCTACAGGAGAGCCCAGCTGGGGAGGGTCATTGAGCTGTGTGACATGCGACGGCACCGCCTGCAGTGGGACGATGCCCCTTACCAGGACACTGACAGTGCTGTGCCAGCCCTGGCAGGGACTGTGCCACAGGGACAAGGACAGTGAATTTCCCAGTGACTGCAAACCTGTTCCGTATTTTTCTCGCCTTTAAAGATAAAGGAGAAAAAAAGTTAGAGTAAGGAACCAGCATTAGCAAAGTGACAGACTGATCCCAAAAGAAGCATGAGCCTTGACAGTACCTACCAGATGTGAAAAGCTTGCCAGAGGAAAACTAACCAGATCATGGGAATGCCTTTTAACATCAGCTTTGGTCATAGCTGCACCAGTTTTCCCTTTACATATGTGGTCAGAAAGGTGTTGGTGAAAGCAAAACTAGAAATAACTGTTCATCACCTTTCTAATTTAGAATGTGTCTTGGTAGTTAAAAAGCAATATCCAGCCAAAAGTCACTGCTGGGGCTCCTCTGCTTTGGGCAGCTTGGCCAGCCTGGGACAGCAGGGAACCCTCCTTCCATGGAAGCATCACAGACTGCTCAGGGCTGCCAGGAGGGACAGCAGTTTTTGCTCTTTCATGTAGGACATGCTGCCCAGAATAGAAACCCAAGGGACTACCTCAGGTACCAGCCTTTCCTGACCACCTGTGCTGAGGAGTCATCGTGCCTTTCTGCTGCAATTTTAAATCAGGTTTTGCCCACGTAAATCCAAACAACCCCTTCAAATATGAGATTTAGAGAAAGACTGAATATGCTGAAACTGTGTTTCTACATCAGTGCCTTTCTGTCTAAGATATAACATGTATGAAAACACATGTATTCTTCTGCCTGTCTTCTCATTCTTTCTTGGCCAGGGGAATTAGGGAAGCAAGCCCTGCATAACAGAAGGTGAGGGAGTGGTTGGCAATCTCCTCTCTCCCAGCCAGAAGCCTGGACCAGCCCTACCCAGCTCATTCCTCAGGGAAGTCCTTCCAGCCTGTACTGTGCACTTCTCCAAACATTTCTGGGCTTGCCTGGACTCTTCAGGTCAGCCCTTCTGGCTTGTCACCACCCAAATACCACTTGCAAGTTTGGCTCTGACTCTGATCTAAAGGTTTCTCTGTTGCAATTTAAGCCAAGCATTTCTTGCACCCTCATCTGGGCATGGTTGGTGCTCGTAGCCAGAAACACTTCCACAAAAAGAAATCATTTTCTTTGCCTTTCTAAAAAGAGCTGTGAAAATAGTCTAAGACTGCTGGTAGTCAAGTTTCTTCCATTTATTCAAAATGTGAAAAGAAATTACCTTCTCTCAGTAGGAAATTAAAAAGAAAAGGGTCCAGTTTTGAAAATACAATTTGCTGTCCATCAATTTCCATAGAAATTATTGACTATGCAAGTAGGCAGCTGCACATATGTTATAGTGGACCTAATATATGAACATTTTTAAACTTGTTAGCACTAAAACTATGACCACAGCTGAAGTGAAAAAATATTTTTATCATCATCTTCGCTGCTTTCTGTAAAAGAGCAAGAGGAAGAGCTTTCCAAAAGAATAGATTTTCTAAACATTATTGAGTGCACTGAGTCCATCACTCAGAAACTTACAGATTTTTAATATGGGTTAACCTTTCTTCTTTGCACTTTTCACATTACTTTGCATACAAAATACGTGTGTGAGAAAGAAGTAGTTTTACTAAATAAACTGTACATGTGAAGTGTATGATTTGAAAATACATTTTAACTTCCCAATTTGACAGCAGTGTGTAATTCTCCTCTACCTGCACTAGCTGCCTAAAAAATTACTCAGCAGCAGCAGCAGCAGCACCTGTGACCCCTCAGAAAGGCTGGGATTATTAAATCAGGGCTAATTAAGCTGCAATAATGGCCAGTGGTGGAGCCACTGTGAGCTACTGCTCTCAAGGCTCTGTGTGCTCCTGGCTGCAAACCCAGACTACAAAATCTGGAAGTTAAACTGGACTATTTTCTTCCCATTTAGTGTCACTTCTTTGTTAGCCTAAAATGTTTTTGTACGTAATTTCATTGGTCTGAATTTTGCCTGTTGTATAAGTAAATGAGAGCAGCCTCACTAAGCGTGCTTGAAATTTGAGAAATGAAATGAAAATGAAATTAAGAGAAAGAAGGAAGAGCGCACAGCTGTGTTGATTTTACAGGCTGTTGCAGTAGTCCTGTTTTTTAGCACAAAAGAGCACAGGTCTTTTGAGCAAGAAGGTGTCACTTTCAATTCACTGCTTTTCAAGATGAACTTACATTCAAATAATACACTCGAGTCCTGCCTTTGCCCTGCAGCTACAGTTCTTTCTAAATCAGGATTTTACACACAGGCTCCTGTGGGGAATCCACTGTTAACTCTGGAGCATCTCCAGTTGTGGTTGTATTTTTATACCAGGACAAAGCAATAAAAATCCTTCTGCGCCTTGGGAAGGTACAAAGTGATTTTGATGATGAATAAAACTGAAAAGCATGTGACATTTTAAAAACCCAAATTTTCCTGAGCTGATACACAGGTTCAGTGCAACAGAAGCGGTTTCTTCTCTCCTGGTGTTATTTTTAATACACGGAAAAGTGATGGAAACCTGATTGTGAACCCCTCACACTCTCAGGTCTCCTCACTGCCTCAGCTGTACTATAAAGTCAAAGAAGCTCTGTCTTAGTGGAAAAAAATAAAAATCAAGTGCTAACCATAAACACCAAAAACAATGCCTTTACAAATTGCATTTTCAGTTCTGCCCTCTTCTGTGAATTGGACAAAATCAGGATTCCACAATTAACCACAGACCTTACAGAGGAGCTGTATTGAACATTTCTTTTTCTGGACACGCCATTTCAGGCCACAGGTGAGAATATTCACCACACAAAATTTTGTTTTCCTCCCATTAAACTTCTCCAACTGGGCTAAACCCCACAGGTCTCCACAACATACAAGACAGCTGATTTTTCTTGAGGGCATTTTTATCAATAGCAGATCACTCCAACATTCTACAATTAGCATTTGTTCAACCATCCGTGTGATTCCCCAAGCTGTATTTTATAGACTCACTCAACTGAAAGACAGAAGAGCACAAAAGCATTTTGGACAAAAAACCCAACCCCCAATTTAAACAAGCAAACAAAAACTCCCAGCACACAAAACCACACAGGATTTGTTCCCCAAATTCGTTTCCTGTCTGGGTTATATCATCTTCATTTCCCCACTTCGACACAGAACTCAGTGACACTCCACTAATTTCTAATGTTATGAAAGTAGCATCAAAACAATGCCAGAAGTTTTGAAAAGTTCTATTGGCCAGGAAGTCCCTTCTGAAATATTTTCAACAACAATGATATCAAAAAAAGGAAATTCAACTGGTTTAATAGCAAGTAGAGGGTCTAATATATGAACTTTTCTAGCCTTCATATGCTGCATTTATGATGCATGATTTATGAGCTCAAAGGCACCTGAGGGAGGGTCCAAGCCTGGATCCAAGCACTGTTGGTGTCCTTCCCTCTCACAAGGGGCCACAGATGGGCATGGGCCCTGGAGAGCCAGCCCAACATCTTTTCCCTATGATTAAATACATTAGTTAAAAATATAAACCAGACACTTTTCCATGTGAGGATGAACAACCACAAAGAAAGCCTAATAAATGTCACTCTAGTAGTTTGTCATATCAAGTAATTTCAAGTTTTCAGGACACTCCAAAGTGAGAAGAGCAGCCATCTCACTGCCTGAGGCAGCCTCCAGATCGTGACAAAAGGCTGAAATGGGCTGGAGGATTGAAACTGATCTTCAGAGAGACCCAAACCTCCCAGGATATGTCACTCAGGGGCTGTTCTGCCGCACCACAACTTAGCCTGCCTCAAACACAGGCAAACAAGAGACAGACCCAGGCCACTCAAAGGTACAGACTTGTGACTGTCTCACCAAAGTGGTTTTGCTGAGGTTTTCCTCCTCACATTAATTTTCCACTTCAGACTAGCTGCTTTCTCTGAGCCTTGGGCACGCTCTCCATCCTTCCACCCAAACCCGAGGAGAGGAGCAGGGGCAGTGTCCTCCGAGGAGCTGGCAAGTGCAGCCGGGGAAAGCAGAGCCCAGCCGGCTGCTGAGGGGACTGTCACCTGCCCTGGGAGCCTGCAGGGACCTGCTCAGCACCACAGTGGCCAAGGACAGCAGCTGAACAACCCCTCTGTGCAGCCAGGGCGACCGAGACACTTGGGCTGCCACACGCCCAAAGGTTCCCAAGGACTTCCCACAGGGAAAAGGGGCAGAAATGTGAGCCCAGAGCAAATGTGCTTGTCCTGGGCAAACTGAAAACAAACCTGTCTGTTGGTGACACAACAGTGCAAATGGGAAAGCTGGCTTGGCTGGCTTTCAAATTAGTGTGCTTGCTAGACATGTAGAGAAGCACAAACTCCTCACACGCGGCTCTGGCTGCTCTCCTGGCACTGCCAAAGGCTCAGTTACCAAAAGGTGCAGCAGCTTCTCTTGCTGTTCAGCTGTGACCGTGTTCACAGGGGTTCTTGGATGAGGGAAGAGACATAGATCTGACTCCATGTTTCAGAGGGCTGATTTATTATTTTATGATATATACTACATTAAAACTATACTAAAAGAATTGAAGAAAAGGTTTCATCAGAAGGCTGGCTAAGAATCGAATCAGAAAGAATGATAACAAAGGCTTGTGTCTTGGACAGAGAGTCTGAGCCAGCTGACTGTGATTGGCCATTAATTAGAAACAACCACATGAGGCCAATCCCAGATGCACCTGTTGCATTCCACAGCAGCAGATAATCATTGTTTGCATTTTGTTCCTGAGGCCTCCCAGCTTCTCAGGAGGAAAAATCCTAAGGAAAGGATTTTCCATAAAAGATGTCTGTGACAGTTCAGCTGCTGTGTGGGCAGGGGGGAGGAAGGCAGAGGAAGAGGAGCAGAGGATGCCACAGCAGAGCACGGAGGGTGAGCTGAGCCTGCTGTCAGGGAAAGCATCGGCCTGGGCAGTCTGAGGTGGCTGCAGTCCAAAGACACAAACCTGCTCCCAGCATAAAAGTCACACAAGGCACAGAAAACCCCTGTTTGACCCCTCTTCTTGCTCAAGGCAAGATTTTGGGCATCTCCCCAGAGGTGTCCCTGAGCTGCTCTGTGGCTGTGCCTGCCCAGCACTCTTAAAAGTTGTGCCTTTTGCCACTGTATCTCACATTGTGCCTTTCTTCAGCTGCTTTTGTGAACTCCTTTTGTAAGCAGCTAAAACTATTTCTCATGTACAGTTGTGTGGGAAACAGAAGAAACCAAAACCAAAACCCCTCTATTTCTTTAAAGTTATTTAACATCAGACTATGGAGAACATTAGATGAAGGCTCTCGTGCTGCTTCTGAACACATAATTAAATGATCTTCTGTCTGCAGGAAAGCTATTTGCATTGGAAAATCACTCCTAGGAACTGATTGCCACAAAATGGCACTGTGCAATGAGTTTTCACAGCTCTGTAGCCTCAGTGTTAGCTGAAAACTCCAGAGAAATCAAGCTCACCCCTTCCACGTGGATACGACAGCTTCACGCAAGCAATCTTCTATCTATTGAACATCAGGCCAACACAAAGACTTAAAGCAAGTGTTAGCACTGAAGCACACCTGAGCAGACTAAGAATAGTTGTATTTCTAGAGTGCCTTTCATGTGAGGAAGTCAGAGTGACTGAAAGTGAGACACGATCCCCGCGGCACAGGCGGCTCTCCAGCAAACAGAGGATGAAGAAGGTGAAGCAGGTGGGCAGCAGCCAAGCAGCTGCTGTGCTTCAGGCCCTGCAGGGTGATTCTGTGCTCCTGGAGTGGCACAAGGTATTGCCTTTGGCCCTGCCAAAGGTTTTGCTTTCGTTTATTTCATTTAAACATATATATTTATCAAATAAAAAGCCAAACACTGGCAGTACTCACTGCAGCATATGGCATGACAGAGGGCTCACCAGAGCCAAGTTCATGCTGGACCTGTGGATTTTTAATTCCTTCTTTTTTTAATCACTGTCATTTCTGCCTCACCTAGAGGTCTTAGGAGCAGCACTGCTTTCTCCAGCACCCACTGCTCCAAGGTGAGGACTCACCCTGCCAAGAAAGAGCTCAGTAACTGAGTCACACCTGCTGTACATCTGTAAAGGGCACCAGGACGGCATCCACACAGTCTCATTTACAGCACCTGAGACACTGCACTGCAAAAACCCCTCAGCCAGCCCCTGGCAGCCTTCCTCACCATGCCCACTGCCCTTGCCCACGCTGCCTGCACTGAGGGTCACAGTGCTCACTCATTTAAAGCACGAGAGGCAGAGCTGGGGGGAGGCAGACGTCATGACAAGTCTCACAGCTCGCCCATGGTGCAGGTGGGTTGAAACAAACACATCCTGCCCTTTATCTTCTCCTCACCCCAGCCTGGTGCTTCTGCAAGGCTTCCATTTAGCCATTGGGTTTTCAAGCCCCATTTCTGGAGATACACGCAGTGGCCAGCTCCCTATGGGGCAAAGGATGTCCCAGAGGCATGGGAATGAGATTTCCCATGAGAAATCCCATCCCCACAGCCACCCTGCAGTCTGCTCCACGGCACCCAGATCGTGAGCCATTACCTCTGTGGGAGATTTGAAAAAGCACTTGGTTTTCCCCCACTTGCTGAAGCACAGCAGCTTCAAGGACAGCTGGATTTTCATGTTAAAAAAAATTAGGGGAAAACACCTTTTTTTTGTTCACATTAAAGCTGTAGCCTACTCATTCCATTTTCGTATTTCTGACACCTGGAAAATGACACTGGTGAGTGAGAGATGTTGTTCCACAGTTAATCTTCATTCCAGCCAAGATGGAATTTACCCAGTTCAGCACATGAGTGAAGTCCAGTTGTAGTTCTGGGAACTGCAAACACCACGGATGCCCACGGTCACCACATCAAGGCCCCAATCCAAACCCACTGTTTTCCCTTTTTGAAAATGTGACTTCAAGTCAACCCACGAGACATTCATGTGAAAGCTAACAGAGAAACTCTGCAGGTTGTCTGGTCCCACGAGCTATATATTAAAAATGTGTGTTTTATCTTTTGTGCAATGTGCTGAAATGAAGGTCAAGTTTCATTTTGGCACAGCAGTGCCAGTGCTCAGTGCTCCTCTCCAGTTTTCCAGAGGTGCTCTCAGCTGCACTTTGCCACACTCTGAAGATGGAAACAGCTGCTCCACCTCAAGCAATGCCCCCTCCTGCAGTGCCAAACACAGAAAACAGTGAGGGTCCCTCAGCAGCCCCTGAACAGCTTCTGGCATCTCTAGCTAGAAACTCAACATTTTAACTTCTGCCCTCCCCAAGGACAGCAGGGTGCTTGGACATCTGGGCTCTCAGATCAGCTCTCTGTGGATTTGGATATCTGCATCCTGCAGATGAAACCATACAGATGCTTATTAAGCATCTCTGCCACCCCAATCAAGTCATTACTGAAGAAGATGCAGCCAATAGTTATGCCAGATGCTGGCTGAGCTCTGGGAAGGAGACCACACATGACTGCCCTTGTGGGTTAATGACAGTTCAAACAACCATCAGTATCTGTATTAATCTACTAATTTGTGTTACTGGGGGAAAAAAAAAAAAAAGGCAGTTTTTGGTGTTTTTCTGATGACTTTGATCTGTTTATTTGCTGTGTTACTATGGTTCATTTCCCCTTCACTCAAGTTGACACTGGCTGGGTAATTTTTCTCAATATTTCATCATACAAAAAAAAATTTAAAAAGAATATGCCATGTCTTTTAAAAGAGCCTAATACCTCCACTTTGAACCTTTTTCAGACAGTGCCTTTTCTCTGCTACTACACCAAGCCTTACCCAAAGGCAATTCCAACCCAGGGAAAGCAAGACTTGCTCTCCGTTCCTACAGCAGTTGAAAAAGTTGCTGAAACACTGCAAAGCGAACAAAACAACTGCGCTGAATCCTTGCAAATCTTTGTCCTTCTTTTCCCACTGCACTGAATTGTCCTAGGTGTGCCCAGCATGCAGCAGCTCCAATAAAATCAGAGATTTCTGCATTTTCCAGCTCCCTCCTTCTCGTGTACGGAGATCACACTGCAGAGCCAGGCTCTGTGACATAATTGCCTTGACACCATAGATCCCTTGGCAGCATAAAGTACTGAAATCTGGACTCTGGTGTGATTCCTTTAGGGGTTTTTTGTTGTTTCTTTTTCAGTGTAACAACAAGCCCCAAGTGTAATAAAGACAGTAAAATTGTTAGAAAATTATCACCTTTAAAACCCAATTCTCTCCAGGCTTTAGTAGTAGAAACACAAAGATATCCTGAGAACTAAATCTTTCTCTTGAAAGTAGACATGATTTGAGTCACAAGCTTCTCTAAATTACTCCAAACCACATTTGCTAAATTTACACAGCAAAACCTTCTTTTCTTTCTTCTCTTTTGACTTCCAGCACTAGAAATTCAGCTTGGGGAATTCAGCTGGATCACCTCTCATTTATGTATCTCTGCCAAGCAAAGTCTGTGCCAGCTAAATCTGAGTTTCTCAGGTGTTTTCTGGCAACCCACAGACAGAAGAGGGACCAGAGGCACAGCCAGAGCTGAGTGTGAAAACAAGCACAGGCTCCCTTCCCATGCTGATGCTGCAATAAAAATGCTGCTCTCTCTTGGACCATTATTCATCCCCAGCTCAGCCCAATGCCTCAAGTGTCCTCACTGGCAGATTTCAGTCCAGCCCAGCAGGAATTGCCTCTGTGTTGGCTCAATACTGCAGGCAGGACAAAGAGAAGCAAAAATAAATAAATAAATGAAAATATTCTGCTGTCTCCTAGCTGCACCAAGTACCAGGTCCATTACATAAAAATGTGTCCACGGTGATTTTTAGGACAGAAGAGATAAAAAAAAAGCCTCACTCCAGCAAATCAACCAGTGAGAGCTGTCCTCCATGGAAAGCTGACAAGGTTGAACATTGAATTTTTCAGCAAAGAACGTGCACCATGCACTGTCTTGCAGCTTGCCTCCAGCCTTCTGCCATGGTTTGGTTTTCCTGCCACCCACATTTAAGCTGCTGTCTCTTACTTTCTGCTGCATTCTTCAGTTTGACCCTTGCAAAAATCCGGAAATATCACCAAATAAACCTTTCATCCTGTTTGTGCCCAGTTTACCCACTGATGGAAACTTCTTTCAATGCCAACACCAAATGCTTTAAAAATGAATTAGAGCTCTGTGTGGCTGATTCCATCACTAAACTCTGCCAATGTCAGTGGTACACCCACACCAGGCTCTCACCATCATCAGCCTGGTCTAGGAGACCTTGATTTTTCAGTTATCACTGTAAAAGGAGCAGTCAGATGTTTTCTCAATTCCTCTGACTGGAAGGAGAAGAGGCCACCCATGGGCTTCAGTAAGATCTGTAAGTGCCAAAAGCTCAGAGTTACATTACCAAGAGGCACCTGGGTTTTAAAACCATTTCAGATGATTGTAATTTGCAAAGTATTTCTAAAATAATTGATTTTTTTAAAGAGTGGGTATTATCTGCAGAGTTGGGCTTTTTGCTTTTTCTTACTGTAACTAGAACTTGGAAACCAAAAGTCTAGCCCAAAGATCCACAAAGACCTACCAAGATCAGAGGTGTCACTCAGCTTTTTTAACCACCCAGACACGAAGTCCCAGCCAAATTTTAGGCACTGCCATTAAAAGGACAGGTCCTTTGGGGCAGGCTGTGGGGCTGCAGCTGGGAGCCTCAGTGTCCATCCCCTTCCACAGGGTGCACCCTGCTCTGCCTAAGCCTGGGCAGGTCTGCAGGGAGGTTGCAGATGAGGAAGATGTTGCAGATGAGGAAGATGTTGCAGAGCCCCTTGGGCCATGACAGTGACACTCACAGCTGAGCCGTGCTCCTTTTAAACATGCCTGCCCGTTCAAACCTAACAGCAGCCTGTTAGGAATCATCAGGTGATGACATTTCTTCAAATTTTTAAAGTTTTTAACTCCACTCTGTCCTATGGTTGCGTATTTCTCTAATATAACCGCACACACTGCATAGAGAAGACCTGGCACATGGCTTCACACTAATCCCTTTGCAAAGGTTGGAAAGTCAGAAAAATACACATATTGGAAAGGAAAGTCAGAAAAATACACATATTGGAAAGCAATAAAGAAACCACTTTCTGTTCCCCATCACCACAGGACCAATACACACTGGGAATGATCCAGAGAATTTTCAGTCTCTCAGCAAGTCCAAATTTTGGGCTAGTCCTGCTTTTCAACAAAATCTTTAATTTTCCAAGTGGCCGTACCATCTAAAGTACCCTATACATCACAGTCCTTCTCCAGGTCCTACAATAATAGCAATTACTCTAAATTTTAACATTCTGGGCAATGTGTTTTTGTTCCTGACCATGGCCTCAGCTGAAATTCAAACCCTCTTCCGCTCCTGAACTTTGCACCTAAATTTTGGCTCCTCAACCTTACCTTTCAGTTCTCAAAACTGGTTTGTGACTCACTTGCTTGAACTGAATAAGGTTCCTTACAAAACTTTCCACTTTGCTTGTCCTCTTACCTGCACCTAAAGTAGGAAGTTGGGAAGGGAAAGGAGAGGCATCCCTGTGCACCCACAGGGGCCACCCTGAGCAGCCATCCCCCCTCCTGCCCTGCAGCATCCTCTGTCCTCTTTCACTTGGTGTTCTCACCCTCCCTGGCAGTTACCTGTCCACAGAGCTCCTTTCCCAGGTTTGATGCTTGCCAGCAGGCCACAGCTGGGACTCTTCTGAGAATGTGCCCCAGATTTCCCTCAGCAGTGAGAAAGGGCTGCTTTTTCCTGTACACTGAAAGCTGTGGGATTGAGTCACCTTTCTTCTCATGTCAGAGAGCTGAGAGACCCGAAGGTCTCATGTACATGTGGAGCTGGAGCACAGTGAAATCAAAGCTAAAGGGGAAGAACTGGGGGTACAGAAATGACTGACGTGCAGCACGAGGAGAACGCGAACGTGAAAGCTCTGCCTGGGTTTGCTTCTGGCTGAGAGCTTCACTCACAGCACCCAGACCCTCTGGTTTGCCTTCAGCAGCAGTCTGCCTCCTGAACCTTAGAGAAGGCAGACCTGCATGGAAAAAAACACCTTTAAATCTTGAGAGCACCTTAAAGCACAGCCCTTCAGCACGGGCAGAGGGGCTCCTCAAGTGGAGATCACCCATCTCTGAGCAAGGCTCACCAGGAGGAGGACACAGGGTGGCAATGGGGCTCCCAGAGAGCCAGAGCCCCTTTTCTTGTGGGCAGCAGGCAGCTCTGGACCCCCTGGCAGCTGGGATGAGGCTGAAGGCAAGCTGGGCTCCCTCAGTGCACCCCAGCACTGCTCGAGCTGTGGAAACTCAGCTGGGTGCAAACAAAACCCAGCTCTCGCTTTGTGGCTCCAGTGTGTACAGAAACAATTGTCTTGGTGTAACTAGCATCGAGTTAACAAATAGAACAGCTTCAAAAACCCTTTCTTCCCCCCTACCTTGTGGCTTACATGCTGTTAAGACCTGGCTGAAAATCTCTGTCCTGCTGAATGGTAGCTGCCCCTACCAGGAGTCCCTTGGATGTTGGTGTGGGAGGTGCTGTTGAGTAGAAGAGGAATCAGACATAATTATACAGTGCATCCATTTGTCTGGGGGAGAATTCCAATTAAATTAACATTTAAATTTTAATTTAAATTTAAATTAACCTCCAAACATATACCTTCTCCTCAATCCAGAATCATAAGAGCTCTCCTGCTGAAATGGTCAGTATTTCTCAGTTTGATAAACCAGGTCAGGTTGAAAGAAAAAGAAAACAAGCACAAAAAATAGTTACTCTTTTTAACAACTCGAGAGGAACAAATTTTAAGCCATGAGTTACAGTTTCAGGTAAAGATTTGGCTGAAATGTGGCAGGGTGTGTAGATGTCATTAAACTGCAGTTCTAGAAGCTTGGACTCATCTTCATCTCAAATTTGACGTGACTTTTCACAAGTTTATGAGATCAAAAACAATGGAAGAAACAATGTTCTGGATGCTGGAACAATTTCCTACCAAGAACAAGGTGCCAACACTGAAAAACATGAGCCAAGCATCATCTCTGCAAAAATCATATTACGGTAAAAAAAAATAGATTTTGTAGTTAAAGAAAAATTTACTCTAACCACTTTCTCCAGCTCCCCACTCAATTCAGATCACAAGCCAGACTGCTAAATCAGCATGTATATCCCTATTTAGTATTGCTACAGTGGTTGTGGTTGTTTACAAAAAATTGCTCAAAACCAGAGAAATTTTTATGCTAAAATATTTTAATACTTGACTTTAGAAACACTTACCAGGAAAACAACAGGAAAAGGATGTGGCCTGATAAATGCATGTTACATCTTCATCAGTGTCATATATTTATTCATTGAATTTGATTTCACTGAAATTAATAAGAGTGAGAAGTCTGAAGTGCAGGCGTGTCCTGGTACCAAACGAGCAGCTCTCAAGCTCCACTTTCAGGAAGGAAGATGGACATTTTTAAACTCACAGTGGATGCTGTCCACTAAAAACCCTTTAAACTTTTCACTGAATGGGGATTTTAAAAAGGAAGAGAATGGTGAAGGCTCAGTCTGTGCACGCCAGGTCTGAGGGAAGCCAAGAAGTGGGAAGAGGAGAGAGGAGATGGCAGCAGGGACCGGGCAGGAGCAGCAGGGACAGGGCAGGAGCAGCAGCTCTCCTTTCTTTTGGTTGAAACCCAGGTTTGTTTTTTCTTGTGGAGACACTGGCCCCCTTTCTCTGGGGACACGTCTCTAACTTTGCATACTGTTGAAGACTGCAATGCAAGATGTTTTCCATTCCCATCTGTATGGCAGATTTCCTTTGTCAAGTGGGCAGTTTGCCTTATCTCTCTCTCTGAGTGACCACAGTCACACCTCCCTGGGAGGGGACACCTGCTGATAACAGCTATTGAATGTCCCTGCATGGCTGATAAGAACTGCAGCATCCCATTGGGAGATGTGAGCCCAGAGGGAGGAGCCAAGCATTGCTACCCAGATATAATCCAGAGGTTTTGAGACACCAGCATAGCTTCTCCACTGGATTCCCCAGAGGAACAGCAGCTGCCTCTCCTTCCACTGGATCTTCAGAGGAAGAATCCATCCTTCTCTACAGGATCCCTGCTCCAACAGAACCACCCCTGACACTGCAGGAGGGCTGAGCCACAATTCCAATGGGACTGCCACCAACACCCTGACCCACAGGGTGTCAGGTTGGGTTCTGACTCTGTCAGTGTTGTTCTGGTGTACTGCATTGTTTATTTTATCCTTTTATTTTTCTTTTCCCCATTAAAGAACTGTTATTTCCCGCTCCCATATTTTTTTGCCTGAGAGCCCCTTTAATTTAAAATTTATAGCAATTGGGAGGGGTGGGGAGGGTTTACATTCTCCATTTCAGGGGAGACTCCTGCCTTCCTTAGCAGACCCCTGGCTTTCCAAAACCAAGACACATACACAGATAGCATCCTCTAGATACAGAGGTTGGCACAAAGCTCTCCCTGCCCTCCTTCACACAGCCTCACCCCAACTGAAATGTTATTGAAATCAATCAGAAAGGCTGAAAGATTCAAATTAATTAGGTGATCACATACATATGAAACCTGAAAGGAAATAAACCAACATCATTTAATACTCCTTTTTTTTTTGTTACTACATACTATCAACACAGTTTCAACAATTACCACCCAAGAGTAGTTAATTCTGAATAGGAAAGGGGATACAGAAAAGGTTTTTAGAAGAATGTAGGACTTCTAGAAGGGCGTGAACATCCAGCCATAATTGATGCGCTCCTGAGCTGCAGACAGAGCTGGGGGGCCCCAGGAAGGAACAGGTGAAAAATTGTTTGGTCTTGGATATCTGGATCTGGGAAACTGCACTCCATTGCAGGTGTCTTGTGTAATCTTTGGAAAATCCCTCTTATTATCCCTGCTTTGATTTCCCACACATAAAATGAGAAAACCTTAGCCCCTATGTATGCCAGCAGGACAGGACCAGAACAGAGGCAAGAGGCAAGAGGACAAAAACCCCAACCTTGGCTGTGCCCTGTGGGCAAAGCCTGTAATGGTGCTTTGAGATGTCCTGTGCAGAAACCTAAATCACCCTAAAAGTGGTTTGTCAGGCACAAACACCACACCTGATCAGCACAGTGCTCAGCAGGGATAGTATGTGATAAATGGGTTGTAACATTAACAAAGCACCAAACTGATGTGTCCCAACTGTGCAGCAGCAGGAGGAAAGAGATTTTCATTCGCAGCCAAATCCTCTGTGTGCTGAAAAGTTAAATTTTAGCACATCATGGTATCATAAATACATGCATTGCTGCTGGTCTGTTAACATTAAAATAGACTGTGAGGTGATGTTTGGCACAACAACGGTACACACAGTTTACATAATGAAGTAATAGAACAGAAAACAGAGAAAGCAAAATGAATTCTAGTAGAAACATTTCTTTAAATTTTCCCTTTTTCCCCCACAAGCAGGTCTTTTGCAAACATACAATTTTGTAAGAATATTTCCTTTGAGGAATAGCTTATCTATAGAAACTCAGGAAAATGTAGATTTGTCAGCTTCTCACTGCTGTCACTGCATTCCTAACTAATTAATCTCTTAATGCTAATTGTCTAAACTTGGAGGTTTGCTGTCTTTCAATTTCTGCTACCATAGGAACACTGGAAATCATGATTCAGCTGCCAACCCAAGTTTTTCTCTTCACACAGTTTTTAATTCTTCCCTTAAACATCCTCTGCTGGCTCTGGCCACTCGAGCCACACTTTTTCTCTTGCCTAAAATGACTCTTGGGTTCTTTTTGTATTCATTATTTTCTTGTAATGAAATGACACTCAGAGACCTTCCCTCCCTGCTGTACATACCTCTGGCAGTTTCTCACAGACACATTACACACCCAAAAACGAGGCAAGGAAAACTGACTGTTCTCATTAAGAAGAAATGGAACCATGAGATGTGGGGTCTGACTGAGACTCTTTGGTCACCACAGGATGCACACAGTACTTCAGCCACCTAAGAGCACAGTTGGCTCAAAATTGAGTGCAAGTGCCTTTGGAAAGGAGCTCCAGTCGTGCAGTTATTTTCCTAGAGCTCTACATGCAATTCACAACTGTGAAAAATAAAATGAGATCTTGACCATTTTCAGTAATTGATTTTTTTTCCCCTCTACCTTGAAGAATTCCAAAGTGCCTTTCTGTTCTTGCCAGGTCAGTCATATGGTTTGGGAGTTTGTATGATCTCTCAGGAAATACTAGATTTGCGAAAATGCTGTCACAAGTCTTTCAAGGGTAATGATAATTTGAAGACCGGTGTAGCTAATGGTTTAAACAGGAAAAAAATACCTTAGAAGTGTCAAAATGACTCAGCCATTAGGCAGAAGAGACACAGAGGCTGTGATGTGTTATTCAGGTCCCACAGCTGGGGTACATGAGCCTCTCTCTAACGCCTGCTCTGCGGAGCCAGAGAACAACTGAAAATGCAAAATCTGCAACACCAGAGACAGATCTCCACAACTTCAAGTTTCACCACTCTCAGGGCACCGAGATGGAAAATACCCACCCTGCTGATCTGGACTCAGAAGTCCCACAAGAGCATCCCCAGCTGATTTCTCTGTGGAAAGCGAGACATGTCTCTCCAAAAATATCAGATCAGTTCAACACTGAACACGTCAAGGCTCAAAGAGCCAGAGCAGCTCACCTGCTCGCCCAAGCAGCAGATTTAGCTCCCCCAGCACTGAAGGACTCTTGGGGAGTTCTTGCACAGCCAAGGTTGGCTGGTCCTTCCCAGAGGACACCACACATGGGTGACAGACATCGGTGCCTGTGGTCAGAGCGCTGATTCGGCTCAGCAGCTTCCTGACCCTCGGCCCCACGAGCCACACACAGGCAGCCCTGTGGCCACTTCCTCCACAGAACAGCTTCATCTCAGCCCTGCTGTGCTTTGGTCCTCCCCACCCAGATCCATCAGAGCTCGGGCTCTGCCTTGCTCATCATTCCAGCGAGGGCAAGAAGCGGAGCACTCGGGTGGTGGGGACAGCTTGGGATAAACTGTCTGAGCTACATGATGGTGCCACAGACATCTTTTATGAAAAATCTTTTCCTTAGGATTTTTCCTCCTGAGAAGCTGGGAGGCCTCAGGAAAAAATGTAAACAATGGTTATCTGCTGCTGTGGAATGCAACAGGTGCATCTGGGATTGGTCTCATGTTGGTTTGTTTGTAATTAATGGCCAATCACAGTCAGCTGGCTTGGGCAGAGAGTCTGAGACACAAGCCTTTGTTATAATTCTTTCTTTTTCTATTCTTAGCTAGCCTTCTGATGAAATCCTTTCTTCTATTCTTTTAGTATAGTTTTAATGTAATATATATCATAAAATAATAAATCAAGCCTTCTGAAACATGGAGTCAGATCCTCATCTCTTCCCTCATCCTCAGATCCATGTGAACGCCATCACACGATGGTGTGCCTCCCGTTGGCACACCTCAGACAGACAGACAGACAGACAGGCACATGGCAGGACTGAGGCCAAGCTCCTCATTCCTCTGGAGGAATGCGGAATGGCATTCTACAGTGCCTTGGGGAAAGGCAAGTGTGAAAAATGCATATTTTATGATTGGCTTTTCGCAAATATTCAAATGAATATTTTATGTGTTATGTTAGAAAGTTATGCTGTATTAATTTTCTTAAGTAGTGTGTTAAATATAGCTTTAGGTTGTAACAAAATGTTAAAATAGAAACTGTGCCATGTAGGATATTTCTTTTTTAAAGAAAGGACTCGCTGTGAGATAGCAGCCACAGGACACCTGAATCTTTCAGAGAAAGAGAATTTATTGCTCTCTTATCAGAAGAAATGAACTTTTTCCTGCCTTGCTCTGCCATGAAAACACCATCAGGATTCAGAGGAAGAAGCTGACACTGCCCAGACAGAATCCTGTGTTTGAATGGAATTTATGCATCATGTATGAGGTGTGTGAATATGCAACAGGCCATTGCTTTTAAGAGTTAATCCTCTGTTAGAGTGGGTCCTTTTTCAAGCTTGTGCTGCCCAGAAAAAGTACCTGGACTGTCTGTAACTCTTTGTTTTTATTGTCTCATATTGTCCTAATCCAAATTGTCCAAATTACTATTATTCTAATTATACTGCTATTTTATAACTATTTTATTATCATTAAACTTCTAAAACTTAAAAAACCAAGTGATTGGTGTTTTTCACAGCGAGCTTTGAGCCTGCTTTGCCTTTCTGCTGCTCCTGCCTCCCAGCATGAAATGAGTGCTCAGGTGATGAGCCCATACCGAACTCACTGCGCTCATTGAAAAATCTCAAATTAACCAACCCAAACTGCTACACTCCTGTGCCACAAGATGGAGCAACTCAGTTGCAAACAGCTCTGCAGAGCCACCAGATGAAGGCGATGGGACATTTCACCCCACCTCTGGCTCACCCAGAGGCTGCAGGCAGCTGTGCATCACAACAGTGGATGCTCTCTCTTCTCAAGCAGGGCAAATGCTTTTCTCACTGGTTAGGCTATGATTTAAATCGAGATAAAACCTCACCGTGTCTTCACTGTGCAGCCCTGTGTGGTTACTGACTTGTCATATAAGCTGGAAGGCTGACAGCAGCATCAGCCCCATGCTGCCACTTCCCAAGAGCCAGGACCGACAGCAGGAGAGCCAGGAGGAGCTTGGCTGGCACAGCCCAGCGCTGCAAGGAGAAGGCTGGCATTAAGGACAAGCACAGGGAAGCAACAGAACTTCTCTGGCTGCCACTGAGGGACGTGTGTGTGTCCTGAAGGTGAGGTCTGTGTGTCCTGAAGGTGAGGTATGTGTGTGTCCTGAAGGTGAGGTCTGTGTGTGTCCTGAAACGGAGATATGTGTGTGTCCTGAAGATGAAATATGTGAGGCCTGAAGATGAGGTCTGTGTGTCCTGAAGGTGAGGTATGTGTGTGTCCTAAAGATGAAATATGTGAGGCCTAAAGATGAGGTCTGTGTGTCCTGAAGGTGAGGTCTGTGTATCCTGAAACTGAGATATGTGTGTGTCCTGAAGATGAGATATGTGTGTGTCCTGAAGATGAGGTCTGTGTGTCCTGAAGGTGAGATATGTGTGTGTCCTAAAGATGAAATATGTGAGGCCTGAAGATGAGGTCTGTGTGTCCTGAAGATGAGGTCTGTGTGTCCTGAAGGTGAGGTATGTGTGTGTCCTGAAACTGAGATATATGTGTGCTCTGAAGGTGAGGTCTGTGTGTCCTGAAGGTGAGATATGTGTGGCCTGAAGATGAGGTCTGTGTGGCAGCAGTGATAGAGCAAAGTCCTCAATACCAACAAAAAAGTGCATGTGAAGCAGCTCCTTCATGAGGAAAAAGGCACAAGATGATGCGTTCAGCATCAGGAATCATGTGAAACAGGAGAACAGGAGGAGCTTCACACACTGGTGGCACTGATGACACACACAGATGTGTCAAGGACAGAGGAGAAGGTGCAGAGGTGGCCCTCTTCTCCCACATCTCCACGAAAAGAGACCCACACTTGGACTTGGGGACTTTGTGAAGAGAGGCATCCCCTTAGCACAGAGCAGAGCCTGAGCTGAGATCACAAAGGTTCCTTGCTGCCCACTGCTTTCCCCCTGCAGCCCAAGTAATGAACACTGTGGGAGTCCTTCAGGGCTGTCCCAGCCTTTCCACTGTCCTGCTCACTGGGATTCATGTTACCTCCCCAGCAACCCTCAGCATCACACCTTTTCATCCATTCCATTTGAAGGGAGAAGAGCCTTCACACCCTATCCCAGGTGCATTTGTACCCCTGCCTGTGCCTTCCTGGCCCTTTCTTCCCTGAAGAACTCACAAGGATATGTCACAGACACATTTTATGAAAAATCCTTTCCTTAGGATTTTTCCTCCTGAGAAGCTGGGAGGCCTCAGGAACAAAATGTAAACAATGGTTATCTGCTGCTGTGGAATGCAACAGGTGCATCTGGGATTGGTCTCATGTGGTTGTTCCTAATTAATGGCAAATCACAGTCAGCTGGCTCAGACTCTGTCCCAGACACAAGCCTTTGTTATCATTCATTCCTTTCTATTCTTAGCTAGCCTTCTGATGAAATCCTTTCTTCTACTCCTTTAGTATAGTTTTAATAGAATATATATCATAAAACAGTAAATCAAGCCTTCTGAAACATGGAGTCAGATCCTCCTCTCTTCCCTCACCCTCAAACCCCTGTGAACACCATCACAAGGATTCTGCTGGGACAAAAGCAGATCCCTCACTGGAGGTGGCTGAACCCCCCCTGCCGCTGCTGCTTCCTGATCCCGCCTTTCCCACAGCATCTGTCTCCAGATGTGGAGTCTCACAGAGCTCTGTGCAGCCAGGGCACACCTGGCTGGGGACACCTGGCTGGGGACAGCCTCCAGCAAGGTGGGCAATGCTCAGAGCACGAGGGTCACAGAGGAAATGAGACAGAGGGAAAAGCCCCGATTGCGTGTGAGGGAGGGGAAAACCTCGAGTGGGAGGAGAGAGCCCCCTGTGAACGTCAGTGGCACTTTCAGAAGTGGCATCTGCACAGCCCAGGGCAGCACCAGGCTAAAAATGAACACTTTGGTCTCGCTGATGATGAGGAACAAGAAGCAACACGTACTGAAGAAACTCCACCACAAAATTAATCAGAAAGGCTGAAAGATTCAAATTAGTTAGGTGATTAATTAGACCTCATCCAAACTACGCTAAAAAAACCCCCAAAATCTCCAAAACATCTACAATATATCAACATATCTACATACAATATATCAACACCTACAATATATCAATAACGTCATTGTGGGAAAAACCACAACAATGGAAGTATTTAAAAAAAAATCATCCAAATTCTCCTAGAAACCAATTTCACCATCAAAAAAATCCCCACCAAAATTAAAAAACCTACCCAACAAATCCAATTCCTAAAAATAAAATAACAAAAAAACAACATCAAATTCCCTCATCGTCAACAAAATTACAACCATATCTCCCGCAACCAACAAAAAAAACCCCACAAACGTTCCTAAACATCATAAATTTTTTAAAAATACACATTCCCAAATTTAACCAAATTATAAAACCTCTCTACCTAATCACCCACAAAAAAACCACTTTCCAATAAAACCCTAAATAACAACAAATAAAAAATTTAGCTAACACAATACACGTATCAAAACATAACACAAATATCCTCCCACAAACACAAAAAAAAACCCCAAAAACCTCCCACAAAACAAACAAAAAAAAAATCAACCAAAAGCTCACTTAATTTTCAATGCAGATACAAACCATAAAAAGAAAACCTCACAATCCTAAATTTTTTTTAATTTTAAACAAGAGATACCAAAAAAATTTCCACCAAAATAACTAACTTATAACAATATCACCTTTTAATCCTTCCATATCAACTCTTCCTATGATTATGGAACAGAATTCTCCAGGTGTTGGATTTTGGTGTTTGTGGTGCCAAATGAGCCCATCTGAGCTGAGGGTGCTGGCCCAGCCCCAGCCTTCCCTTCATGGTGCTGGGTTTTGTTCACACCCAGAATGCAGCCACGCTCACAAGGCCACCACAGGATACACAGAAGTGTAACCCAGCTGAGAAATGAGGTAAGGTTCTGTTCATTTGAACTTTTATGGGTTTTTTCCTTTGGTGGTGTTGCTTTTTTTATTTCCTTAAATAGAGTCATTTCAACTAAAATACCCTGGGGAAACCCCAAGGGACTGTTTCTTCTCTCATCTCCTATCCCTTATCTCTTTCACAGATTTAATTTAGCCAATATAATCTTCAGTTTTGAAATGTAAGGGGTATGCAGAAGACCAAGCAAAACTTCATCTGTGGCCTTTATTTTCCTTTTTGGAAAGAGCACTGCAAACATGCATACAACAGCCAAAAATGTTCACTTTTTTCCCCTTTCTACCTGAACAAAATCATCACCTGACACTCTCCATGGGTATATTCCCTGCTCCCTAGGAGTATAAACAGATGTAAGAGTAACCCTTGACTCTTTTGAAACACCAAGCTGAACACACGAGATCACCACTGAAAATCAGCGGTCTCTTTTTCCTTTCTGATATCGTGAAAAGTGAAGGGAACAATGATAGGATTTAGCTCAAAGCACATTTTGACAACTAACACTCTACCCATGGATGCTATGTACAATCAATAAAATCCTGTATAGGAGAAAAAATTTAAAAAAATACCAACAAAAAAACCAACTAACTAACCGAGAAAAAAATACCACCAAAAAAAAAATCAAAAAAAGCCACACAAAAGAGGAAAAAAACACAAACAAAGAAAAAAACAAAGAAAGGTCTGTAGAGCCAGATTTCTTTCCGCGTTTTAAAGGGTGACTCACAGAGGTGTGAGTCCCACAGATTTACATCCTCAAATGAGCTGTGTGACTGCCTGTGCACGATGCAGACGCGGCTGGGGAGCCCCACGCTGCCATGGAAATCTGTGATGGAACAAAAAGCAGCAGCACTTGGTGCTCCCTGACATTCTGAGCAGCAGCTGCTCTGCATGCAGCTCACTCTGCTGCCTTAAAAGAAAACACAAGGCTGCAGGATTCTACAAGCTGAGAAGGAGAAAAACGAGCAGAGCACGAGGCAACCCAAAGGTAAGATGACAAGAGATATTTCACTATAGCAAAAAGTGCCTTGCCTTAAAAGCTTTCCTCTTGTCACAAGAGCCAAAAACTAATTATATTTTACATAACTTGCATTGCTTACAGCATAGCTAACTTTTTTAATGACTGAACAAAACTTCCCTTTGGATTTATTCTTTATATAATATTTTTTTTCTGTTTATTTTTTAATAAATCTGCACAACAGGTCCTAGTCTGAAACATCTTTTAATCATATTGAGAATTTTCTTAGTTAAACGTCTTGGTGAGAAGCTGAAATTCTGTTTCCCTAGACCCAGAACTTCTTAGTCACACTATCAAACAAATTAGAAACAAGACTGAAGAAAGAGGAAGGTAGTAATGAAATCTCCTACAGAGGCATTGAAGTAAAGAACTTTGTTAGTATTTATTACTTTTCAGAAATTCCTTAATTAACTTTTCCTTCCCTTGGCTCTCAGTAATGGGCTCCCTCCCAGCATCAAGCCCACAGTGCTTCATGCTGCTTTTCTTACTCCTGTCTAAGCCAGGAATTTACAGAATCTCACTTACCTGCCATTACTGTGGCTCTAAGGAGCAAAGAACTAAATTTCCTTTTTTGCTGATCTGAATCTCACTCAAAGAGATCTTAATCTCTCAAACCACAGCAAGGGAGAGTTTACCTGTGAAATACTCACGGGGGTGACTTGATCTGCAGGACAGAAACTTTGACTGCTCAGCTGACAAATCTAAAATGGAACAGCACCAAAATCAGCAACTCATTTAGGAAAGACACTGGTTTGAAGTAAAAACTAGAGAATAGCAGGAGAAATTAATTTCTGGCTGCTGACAGAAAGATCTCTGGCATACTTTATTTACAGGTTCCATTTGCTGTCATGGAACTGGCTGGAGGAAAAGATCTGGTATTCCTGGCCATTTGCATTTTTAAGTGATTACAGCACTGCAGAAACCAATGAGCACCTTCCTGGTCCTTATCAGGAGAGTCTGAGGGCAGGATCAAGGCAGAACCCTTCCTCTAAAGAAGGCAATTACTTTGTGACCCCAGCTCAGCTCAGAGAGTGCCTGCCTGACTGCTTCAGTCCCTTCCTGCAGAGGTGAATCCAGCTGCATGTTTCCTGTAAGCCCTGTCTCTGCTCTGGTAAGTCTGGCTGATTTAGACAAAATCCCATCCTCCTACCAAAGATTAACCTCTGCCAGAAATATTCTGTTGGAAGATTCCTGCCTGCAGCTTTCAGACAGCCTTTAGAAGGGCCAGAGGTACTCGCAGTCCCTCTTTGCCCAGGGGAGGTGGGAGAGGGTGCAGGCTGGCAGTGATTGTATGGGATCTTCACATGAATAAATGTGGGGGACCCTTCTGTTCTTGGCTCCCCGAGATCTCACATGATAGCTTGATGCAGGAAACAGGATCCACAGAATTGTTCCACCCTCGTGATCCAAGAAACCCTAAAATCAGGGTCTGCTACCTGGGTTCAAGGGGATGGTTCAGCCATACTCTGCCCAGCCAGAATACAGGACAGCACAGTCCGGGGTTACAGCTAACAGTGCGAGTGGGGTGGGCACCACAAAGCCCCATCCTCCCCTTGAGGTACAGCCTTGCCCCAAAATCACCGGCACTGAGCAGCTCCATGTCCCAGGAGCTGCAATTCAGCACACAGCAGGGGAACAGTGTTTCCAAGGCTGTGGAGATATAGAGACCTCATCAGCCTTTGTTCTATGTTTTCTATGTGATCTTCATCCTTCCTTGTGATTTTCTTCTCTTCCAGCACACCTGGAGATATGAATGACACCCATGGCAAAGGGAATATCAGTGCTTCTGTGGAACTGTTCCAGCTCATCATATACACCCCCACTTTTATCCTGGGATTGCTGTTCAACATAATGGCTCTGTCATTCCTGTTTTTTAAGGTTAAAAAGCTGTCAGAATCTACAGTCTACATGATAGCCCTTATATTCCTGGATACTTTGCTGTTGTTTACCCTTCCTTTCAAAATCATTTCCTACCACCTTCAGGACCACTGGAACTTGGGGTCTGTGTTTTGCTCCACCTTGGAGAGTCTGTACTTTGTGAACATGTACGGCAGCATCCTCATCTCCCTGTGCATCTGCGTGGATCGCTACATCGCCATCTGCTACCCCTTCGTGGCCCTCACCCTCAGGTCCATCAGGAAAGCTGCCATGGTCTGTGCTCTCATCTGCCTGGGCACCTCTGCAGGGACACTCTCTACCTTCCAACTGCATGGAAAGGGCCACAACATCTCTTCCTGCTTCCACAACTTCTCCAAGAGCACGTGGGAGAACGCAGGGCTGCTCAGCACCCTGGAGATCATTTTCTTCGGCAGCATGGCCGCCATGACTTTCTGCACTGCCCAAACCGTCCGGTGCCTGAGGAGGCACAGAAAGCCAGACAACCCCCAGACACACAGCACCAGAGCAGAGAGGATCGTGGTGACAAACCTGGCTGCCTTTCTGGTGTGTTTCACACCTTACCACGTGGCGTACTTGATGTACTTTTTGGTGAAGAACAACGTCATCCACATCAGTTTTCAACAAGTGCTACGAGACCTTGTTCAGGTCACCCTTTGCTGGGCCAACCTGAACTGCTGTCTTGATGGGGTGTGTTATTATTTTGTTTTAAAGGAGTCCTTGGAAAACCCACTGCAAAACAGTGAAAAAAGAGCCATGCAGAAGCCTTGATTTATGCACTGAATGTTCATTACTTGGGATGATGTGTGGAGAGGTTTTGTGGAAAGTACAGGGTTCTGAACTTCTTGCCTAAGCAGTTTGCTTTAAATATTCACAGCTGAAAATATTTCCTAAAAACCAGAACTAAGTCAATTTCCAAGAGGCTCTTCCTAACTTTTTTATTTCTTTCCATAATGTTTCCTGTTATTATTTATGTGTAAAAATATATTTAATTATTCACATGAACAGTGATGCATATCTCTTTGGATATGACTCTTCTTCACTTTGAAAAGAAAGAAATGTTCACTTATATGTGGTAGCATATTTCAGCTTCCCTGTCCACAATGTACCTGCAAAACTTTAGTCACTACAGACTTGGTCTGGTGAGAAACAAAGCATTGAAGTTCATGGTAAAAAGCTTCTGTTGCCTCTCCTGTCCTGCTCACCTACGCTTGTCCTCACACACACATGCCTGTCAGGTTTAGACTTGCACATGCTATTTAAAAAAGAAATTAATGATTGTAACTCTAAATGCAAAGGCAGCTTTAGGTTCACATGGGTATAGCAAGATCTCCATATCATTCCTCCACTGCTGGACTTCAAGGTGCAGCCCATGTTTTAGTGACAGCTGTTGTGACAGCTCATCACACATCTAACTAATGCTGCCACTGGCTCCAATCCCCCACAGCACACAGTAATGGACTCCCCCAGTTCCAGGTTTCCTCATCAGCTCCTGTCCTACTTGCAGGATTTTCACGTCTGTTACTTCCTCCTTGGTTACAAACATAGTTTCATGAACAGAGCCAAACCAAACAAGAGCATGAAATAAATTCCCCGTGTCCAATGCAATGGCAAACACATGAACCTGAAAGAACCACCCCCACCTTATGGGGAAATAAGATAAGAGCAGCCCTGATCCCTGAAGCAGTAGCCAGAAGCACACAGATCCCTGGGGGAAAGCAACCTTTTGGACCTCAGAGCACTCCCATTCCCCAAGCAAACAAGGCAATAAAAAATAATCAAGCAGCAAGAGCCTAACATGCCAGTCAGTTCTTATCAGCACTCACAGGCACAGATAAGCCCAAAGACAAGGAGAATGCAGCCTGCAGAGGGGCACCCCACTGCTCTGGGCCAGCCCCACTGCTGCCTGCAGCCCTGTCCCAGCCATCAGCTGCCACCTTCCTGAGGGATGAGGCTGACTTAGCAATCAAAGCTAAGAGTTCTCATATTCATGCAGAGCTGGATCCTTGCAGCACCTCTCTGAGGCAGGGACACTAATCCCAGCCTTTGAACTGTCTCTTTTCCTCATACTTTTGACAAGACTAATGCACAAAGTGTGTATTGATTTCTCCCCTGAGTTGGAGATTTACATGTAGGGGCTATAATCTGTCACAGGGAATGTTTTTTAAGTGAATCTGTGTATGAGATTGTACCAAAGAAGCCCAGTTCCAGTTGAGAACACTGACCCAACACCGACCTAAGCATGTGCTGATGTTGACAGAGTCCTTTTGGTGCTCAGGTGATGAACTGTGCATCTGAGAAGACATGGACTGTGTATTTACCTTATGCCCTGGTTATGAAAAAATGCCTGAAAATAAAATTCACCAGGATATTCCAGCAAGAATTCCCTCCCCATAGCAATGGCCATTTCTATTGATTCCTTCAGTACCTTCAGAATATCTGACTCAATATCCCTGCCAGCAGACAAGGAATCCTCATCACATCCTTGCTCATAACTTACCTTTTAACTAACTACCCTTCAGTAGACACAAAGATTTTACCACTGTGACTTCAGGCTCCTTTTGGAAAAAGAGTTAACAAATCATAGAAGAAAATAGTACTGAAGCAAAAGAGTTATTTTCCATCTCAAAACAGTGGGCCATGCCAAGAGGGCCTCCAGCTCAACTGACAATGCCTGAGCAGAGGGAACAGAGATTGCATCAGTACCTGGGGAGGCAGAAAATGCCAAAGTGTATGAGAAAACTGATCTCAATTGCTCTTCTGTAGCCTGAGGCAGTTCCATTAGTTTCACTGACATGATTTTGGGCTTACACTTCAATAACTGGGAGTAACTAGAAGCTCACCTGTAGTTTTATGCTTCCTCTGTTGCTCAGCTTTTTTCTGAGCACGCCTGTTCTTTGGTTTTTTACCCTGCTATCCTTGATCCCACAGATCATAAAGTAACTTGCACTGTAATTTAATTTAGAGTGCTGGTAGACAGCAGGGAGATGAACATTAAATTTAGGAATTTTTGGCTTCTAGGCTACCTTCCTCAGCAATAACATACTGCTTAGAAAGGGCTGGGATGTTGACCAGATCAAGCATTGAACAAAGGAAAGTTAAAAATGCTTGAGGCATTTCTTCTTCACCTGAGCATCTCCTCTGTGTTTCTCCAGTGAACACAGCCACTGAATTTTCTAGAAACCAACAGGCTGAGTTGTGGAAAAGCAAGTAGCTGTCCATGACAGGACCCACAGTGCCTCTGCCTGCTATGAGAGCACCACTGATCAGGGCACAGCAATGACTCATTCTGCATTCCTGGGAGAAATTAGAATTTTGAAAAGGCAACACTTTCTACTAAAAAGTTCCCTGCTGGATTTTACTGTTTCTTGGCCTCTGAATATTGACTCTCCAGGTCAAATATGGTGTTGTCTGATCTGTTCTTTGCTCAGATGGGTGACTGCAGCAACTTGCTCATTGGCAGGCATTTGTATCTAAATCATGACACGGGGTGTCACCAAGAGAATATTAAAAGATGCAGAGTGCTAAGAAATAAAAGAAGAAAAAAATCTGAAAACCTGAAATTCATAAAAAAAAAAAAAAAAAAAAAAAAAAAAAAAAAAAGAATTTTGTTTGGAAACCATTTGCCCCCAAGAACCAAGGACTGATTCCTAACACATACAATTCTTACCTTAAAATCATCAGTTTATTCTAAAAAAAGGCAGTGAGGGCTAGAGAGCTGCCATAGAGCATGTTTTCTACTAGCACTTGGCTTTGCATTTGGATAGTGAAAGGCAAAGGATTTGAATCAGCACTGAAAGCACAGCAGGTCATGGGAGCTGATGAAGCTGCTCTGCTGGGGAACTTCACCCTTTGGGCCAAGCAAGGCATTTCAATTGAGAGGCCTTTCAAAAACGCGCCCTGAGGCTGCCAGATTTCCTGCCAAGTGTTGCAGAAGTTCAAGCCTGTATCCTGTTCACATAAGCAATTTTCTCACTCACTTCTTTGCAGGTTTCACTGAGAGACTGGGCATGTGCTTCAGCAGCAAGTGCTCTATTCCCTGCAGCTTCACTCACCTGGGAAAGCAGTGAGGCTCAGATTTAGATTAACTCCGCACATCTGTCCTTTGCTTTCCAAATTTCTTCTCTTCTAGAAAACTATTATCTTATGTGTCAGGCTCAGCAAGTATCTGTTTGGCTTGGGAAAGAATAAAAGGTTTAAAAGAAAAACATCACCAATGATATTTACAAATAATCACAGAAATCCCAAAGAAAGCATTCATCTCCCAAAATGGAAAGAATCAACACAGGTACCAGGCATGCAGAAAATTCTACAGAGTTTTCACTATTTTGGAAATAAAAAATGAAAAAGTAAAAAAAGAACTCACTTTATATATTTTTTCAAAGATGTTCACATACAATGAACGGAGAAAAGTATTTACCATGAACAATATCACATCTGTGATCAGCAGTAATGAGAAAAAGCTTCAGAAAATTAATTCTCAACAGAAATAAAAAGGGTTTCATAGAGATTTTCTTATGCTTCACTTCTCTAAAAATGTTTTAGCATTTTTACTGCTGCTTGCCCTTTGTTCTCTCTGCAGAAAGACAGCAACATGATCTGAAGATTAATTTTTAGAGCTAGGCAGAAGCCCTCTGAGAAGTGAAATAGTTAATTTTGCTGTGAAAGTGAAGTGCTGCAGATAGGCAGAGGCAGAAATCACACCCCAGCTCCCTTCACAGCTATTTCCCCACAGAGCAAAGCTGTTTGCATGCTCTTTCCATCTGCTGCATTTACTGGTGGAAGCCTCACAAAGAAGTAAAATGTCCTAAGTGGGACCACAAAGCAGTGGACAATTCCCACAGGTGACCCTGGAGTGCCAGGGACACTCCACATGTCTCCGGTTTTGGCGTGGGACACTGATCCCACACATGAGGAGAATTTGCTCCTCAATCTGCAGCTGGCCAGTGCAAAGCCACAATTCAATCAGAGGCTCCAGCTTGCCTTATTCATCCCTGTCCTCATCCTTCCTTCTCTTTCACAAGGCTCTGCCTTCAGCTTTTGGAGGCACTGAACCCTTTAGCAGAGCTGAGATTTCTCCCTCCACTGGGTTTCTTGCTACTGAGAAAGGTCTACCATAGCAACAAACTAAGGAATCAGTGTCTTTAGCTGCTGGGAAATGCAAAGGACGCCTACAGCCTCCTTCATTTTGTTTATTCTTATTATTCTGATTTTATGCACTGTCACTTTGTAAGAATGGCATTTATCACGTTTTCTAATGTTGCTGTGGGACAGTGTTAACATGAAAAATCTACAAGGAATCAGAAATGTGTCCCTGGAAGAAGAGCTGAATCAGTGCCATGTGCAGACATCAAACGATGTAAAACCTCACATCTGCTGTATGCTACAGATTCATATTAATCCTTCTCTCTATTCCAAGACAAATAGGGCATTACACTGGGACTATGTTTGAGAGCAAGCATGAGCAGTTTAGAGCTATAAACACTGCTGGGCAATTGTTAATCCAAAACTAAGCATTACAAACCCAGGAAAGCCAGTTTAGATTACACTTTGGAGTACCCCACAAGAATCCCAACTGTTCCTGGCTAAGTATTAACTTTGTGACTCCAAGCAAAGCCACCTCCCAGAGCCCAGCACTAAACCTGGGCCTACTTGGCCTGCCATCACTATTGAGAGTGAAGGACTGTCTGACACAGATTTTATCAGTTTAAAGAAGAGCTCAGGAAAGAAAACACAAGAAGTTGCAGACAGCAGAGACCTGACTGACTTCATTCATACTGATAGGAAGTGGTGTGGTTTGAAAAAGTTGCAGCTGGAAGGGGGCAGAAACAAAGGACTGTGACTTTTGCCAGACCCAGCTTGGCACAGCAGTAAAAGCCCTGCATGTGGGTTTGTTTCCTTCATGCAGAGCAAAATAACTTGGTGTTCATAATAAACATGTATTTAGACCTTTTTGTTAGGGCAGTGACTGAGGTATAAAACGCTCTGGTTTGCTCTGAGCTCAGCTCTGGCTTCTGCTCCTGCCTGTGACTGCACAGAGACCTTGGGGTGGGATTGTGTCACGAGGGGTGTTTGCTCCCTTCTGAGCTGCCCTGTGGTATCCCACCCAGCCCCCAGTGTGCAATCCAGCAGGGATGGGGTATTCCTGCTCCATCTCACTTCTGCCCATCTCTCACGGCAAAAAACACACAAAAGGAGCCAGATTACCCTTAACAAACCCACAGCCTGACACACATTGCCTGATGATTGCTCAGAAAAACCACATGTAGGCTATCAGGAAAGGGAGGAGGTAAAGCAATGCCATGGCCATATTTGTATTTGTAACCCACTGCATGAGTAAGAAAAAGCCCAACACACTCAGCAGCAACAGTGAGACCTTTAATGCCCCTCTCCTTTGGAACACAAAATACTGAGGCTGGAATAATATGTTACCTTGGTTTGGAGCAACAGGGCACAAGCCAAGCAGTACCAGTGACTCTTATCCCAGCTTTCATTTCTGCACATAATCACACCATTCAGATATTTTTTTATGCTCTACACTATTATGGGTTATTGCTCTCTCAAATTAGCCTGTGTCATTTGCCTTGGGGTGCCCACATACACCTGTCACAAAACGTCTTTAGAAGATGTCCCAAATCTCTCTCCCACATTTTGCCAATCAAAAATCCAATCCTGTGGGTAAATACACCCATTCTAACTCTCAGGCAATCAGATTGTTTAACTTGAACACCACAGCAGCCAGACTCCTGTACTGAAAACTATTTTGCTTGCATTAGATGAAGCATTTGTTTTTCTAGAACTCTCCTGCATGTACCCAAGAATTTTATTCCTACCATTCTCCCTAGTCACATTACAGGTTTACAATCCAGCTCCCACCTCACGTCCACAAAACACAGATGCAAAGAGAACCACATAGGGAACAATCTCTCTCATCAAAGTTTTGGCAAAATTGCTCAGGATACAAAATACTATTTTCTTGGTTGTATATAGAATGTCAAAACAGCAAAGCTTGAATGTCTTTCTGTCAGGGAGCCAAGAAGAAGGAAGGACTTTTCTTTCCAGCTCAAGGACAGCTGGAAGTCTGGTGATGTTTTGAGGGCGAATGAAGACAGCACAAAGAACCACCAGGCAAGTTTCTCCAATCAAACAAGATGAAGCAGCAGCACAAGCCAATTGCAAGTGACAAGGCAGCCATGGATTGCAGGTGGCCCAGTGGAACAAAGGGGCAGCAGATCAGGGCCTGCAGCTCCAGGATTGTCAGCCCCCAGGGAAAGAGTGGGGTTTCAAACACACCTGGAAACAACACATGAAAATTTCATTTCTTTACCGGCTACATTTGGCCCTTGAAGGACTCTGGGGAAATTCCTGCCAGAAGGGTGTAACTTCCACTGATGGAACTTGCACTTGTGGTATTGCTGCACCCCACTCTCCATTACAGCCACGTTCACTCAGCCTCTGCTGCATACTTAATCCACCTGAAGTGAAAAACCCTTTCTAGCACAGCCAGAGGCTGTGGAAGTGAGCCCAGTGTCCCAGAGGATTACAGTCTAGAGAATCTGAGTTAATTGCACTCTGGGCAGACTCAGGCTCTGATGGTCAGTGTCCAAATGAGGAATAAGTAGCAGGGATGGATCAGAAACAAAAGGTCCCGTTTTCATGCAAATAGCATTCACTAGGAAGAACAATGAAGGACAAGTAAAGAAAAATCAGACAAAGCAACAGAATCCTTAAGGTCTGAAGATCTTTAGGGGGTATCAGCTGCTCCCTAAACTATTAACAAGATTTCAGAGGGGTTTTGTATTTCCTTTTGCATCCCTGGGTGGGAGTTCATAGATGCAACCAAAAGCAAGTGTCCAATGTGCTTTAACTCTGTTTTTGTCACCTAGAGCCTATTCACACCCTCAGATGGGAACACATTTCAACATCTATTACCCAACTTCTGAAGGAGGAAGAAAGAATAAGGAAAAAAAAAGGAGGAAAGAAAAATGCCATAAAAAGCAGAAGGGTGTCAATGCCAACAGCTCTCCTTGGCAGGCTCTGGCTGTGAAAGGGGATCCTTTGGAAGATCTTGGCAGCAGCACCCTGGGCCCAAGGTGAGTGAGTGCCAGGAAAGGGGTGGTGGGAGACAAGGGAGGGCTGAGGGAGCCCCCAGGCACAGAGAGCTGGCAACAGTGGGACAGCAAGGGCTGACATCTGCAGCACTGCTTCATCCCTGGGGAAAACTCCTGTCCTCAACTGTCACAGAGGGAAAGTGTTAGGAAAATGTATATGCAGTGATAGTTCTTAGAATAAATCACAATAATTCATGTATTGCTTTGCAAATTTTTCCATGCTAATCCTTGGTGACAGAAGACTTCTTTTTGTTTGTTTGTTTGTTTGCATTTTGGTTTGGCTTGTTGTTGTTTTCTTGCTCCACTGACACCAGAGCACACCACATCACATCCAACACATGAAGAGCTCACTGCTGCCCAGCATTTGACTCCAACCATGCCAGTCACTTTTCACACATTTTTTGAAGTGACAAAGCAATTACAAGGCCACTCTTCATGGTGTCACACATCCCTGAGTGCAATCTGCAGCCTCAGCCCTTTCTCCTCCTGCTCTGACACCCCATCCTAAAAGTGCACCTTCCTTAAGGGTGGGTCATCACAAACAGCTGTTTGTTTGGTTTGAAAAACAAACCAAAACAACATTTTAAAAACGAAACAAAACCCAACCAAACAAAACAAACCACCCTCAAATACTTTCCTAAATGCACCACCACATGCAGGATTCTGCCTCCACAAGGTGTCCCAGGGTCTTGTTTTGCAATGAGCCAAGCACTGGGCACTCCCAGCTACTGGCAGACTGAGCCTCAATGCAGCAGCACCAGAGTCTATTTTAAACATGGACAGCAAAGGATATTTAACTTCTTTCTCCTCAAAGCCATGCGCCAAATTCAGGAACAGTTTTGGTCAGAAAAGCAGTGTTACTTTTAAACACCCTCTGTGCCCAGGGAGGATTTTGCACAGAAACACTCACAGCTCTGGAGACAAATTGCAGCCTCTGGTGCCTCATCTCTGTGAGGGAATACCATGGGTTTGGACATTAAAATATTAATTTAAGCTTTTGACATTTCCTGTGTGTTTGGGTGAGTGCCAGGACACGGCCACAAGTGAGGGCAAGGCCTGTGTGAGGGAGGGAGGACATGCAGGTCACCCTCAGCCACCACCCATGGGGCCACAAAACCTGCCATGAGGGGTCCCTTGAAGAGATAGCACCATGGTAATTCCAGCAGGACCACAAAACCTGCCATGAGGGGGTGCCTTGATGAGATTACACCATGGTAATGCCAGCAGGGCCACAAAGCCTGCCATGAGGGAGTCCCTTGAGGAGATAACACCATGGTAATTCCAACAGGGCCACAAATCCTGCCATGAGGGGGTGCCTTGATGAGACTTGATGAGATAACACCATGATAATTCCAGCAGGGCCACAAAACCCGCCATGAGGGGGTCCTTTGATGGGATAACACCATGGTAATTCCAGCAGGGCCACAAGACCCGCCATGAGGGGGTTCCTTGAGGAGATAACAACGTGATAATTCCAACAGGGCCACAAAACCTGCCATGAGGGGGTTTCCTGATGAGATAACACCATAGCAATTCCAGCAGCAGCCTCTCTGGCACAGGGGCTGAGCAGGCCTGGGCCCTGCTGGCTGAGGAGGCCTGGAGCCACCATGGCGGCATTCACCATGGCCTCAGGAGCAGGCAGCATGATTCCTTAAGATTTTAGCCTCTATATCTTTCAAATCCTGTGCTGCATTAGTGCATAACTCTAAACTTCATATAAAGTGTTAACTACTCTCTTCACATTTTGGTCACACCAAACAATCCCTCTGGGCCTGGAACCCAAGGACACCCTACAGTCTCAGGCCCTGAAAAGTACAAACAAAAGTGAATTGGAGGAGCAAACTGGGGATAATGATTTCATTCTCTGAAGCTGCAATTGGAGGATTGACCTCTGATATGTAAATGGACCAAACATAATTGTCTGAAAAACTGGTGCCCATTGTCCAGCTTGGGTGTAGCCTCTGGGAGGCTTTTGCACTGCCCAGGGTATCTATTGAAGGCCTTCAACAAATCCCCACTTTATTCTCTGAATCTCGTCTAGCCTCTGTTCTAGGCAGCCACCCCAAGGCATCAAGCAGACACAGAACCCTCTCCTCACCTGGAAAACCACTCTTTTTGGCCATGCAGGGGGATTTAAGCAGTGCCAGGATACCCCACAGCTGCATGGGGCTAGGATTACCCAGCCCAGAAGTGTCACAGCACACAGCTGAACAGGCTGAACCACACAAATATTAGAAGGCCTTAATCAGTTTTACAGCTCCTGCACACAGCCCTGCATGGTGCTGCCCTTCCAGCAGAGTGTAAGAACAGTGGCTGTTAATGAAAAATACAGGGAAAGAGGCAAACTGAAGGTGTAAAACCCCACCAGCTCCCTGTATGGACGAGCACAACACCCTGCTCTGGCAGAGGTGGCGCTTCAGGAACAGCTACAGCAGATGAACTCAAATTGTCAAGGAGATTAATATCAAATGTTTACCTTTTAGGGCACTTAAGCAACTTCATCAAAAGTACTGAATGGAAGCAAAGTGCATTTCCTTTGCAAACCTTTTTAGAGAATTGACATGCTTTCCTCTTCCCACTTAACATTTCAGCCAGCCATTTGGTAGCTGCTGTTATGAAGGCAGCTGGGTTTGAGTTTGCTTATTGCTGGCTCATGCATTTCATGGGCTAACACTAAAATACTGGGTCAGGGAGAAAGAGCGAGCATTTCTATCCATGACATCTTAATTTAAACTTTTTTTAAAGCTGTTATAAAGCACAGAAAGAAAAGGTCCAAAAGGATTAATGCAAACCTGCTTCATGCTTCTGAGGGGCTCGAGCTACATTGCAACTGTCTGTACTTCTGCAGCACTCATTTGTCTTGGAGAGGGGGATGAGTGTCAGTTCTAAGCACCTCCTTTCCAAATACAGCAAAATGCTTCTCAAAGCACTTTGATCAGGCAATTCTTTTTCCCAGCCTGCTGCTGCCAAGACAGGAGCCCCTCCTTACAGTGCTGGGGATCTGGATGTCTTCAACTGAATGGGGAACTGAGACCAAAATAGGGCAGCCGACAGAATATGCTTAAATGGCCCTCATTTCCTTCCCAAGTCCTGGGCTCAAGCCGAGGCAAGACTGACACCTGTGACCCTTCAAACAGGCAGCTGTCCCCAAAATACAACTGAGAGCTTGATAAGGACCTACTTAGGGCAGTGTCTGTGACTGGCAGGCCAGGGAGGGAGCACAGAGACAGCCAAGGCCTGGGGCTTGGGATGGAGCTCAGCGCTCATTCCCAACAATCACCATCCCACACGGCAAAGGCAAATGTACTCAAGAAAGGCTGCCATTCCCCTGGCCATCCAAATAGACTCCATTCCCCTGGTAATCCAAACAGCTCCCAATCTCCTGGCCATCCAAGCAGCTCCCATTGCCCTGTCCATCCCAACAGCCTGGCCATCCAAACACCTCCCATTCCCCTGGCCATCCAAGCAGCTCCCAATCTCCTGGCCATCCAAGCAGCTCCCATTATCTTGGCCATCCAAACAGTTCCCATTCCCCTGGCCATCCAAGCAGCCTGGACATCCAAGAAGCTCCCATTCCCCTGGCCATCCAAACAGCTTCTGTTCCCCTGGCCATCCAAGCAGCTCCCATTCCCCTGGACATCCAAGCAGCTCCCTGCTGCGGCTAACCTCATTTCCCCTGACCCAGACCCTGACCTGAGGCACAGTTTCACAACCACCCTGCCCACAAAGGGAAACACAGCACGTGTAAGCAGTTCCTGCCAGCAGTGGGGTGGGAAATCACCTGTTTGCTGTTCCCAGCCCCATTCACAGCCTGCCGTGCATTGCCTGCCACGTTCACACCGCAGGGGCTGCACGTGGTGTCACGGGATCTTTCCAGCATTGCTCAATAACTGGGCGTGCTGTTGGTTTTTAAGGAGGATGTTGTGTTTTCCTCTCGTGCCTCAGCGAGCAGCCTCAGAGGCAGGGGCTGCTGCAGCCCTTCTGGCTGTGTGCCCCATGGCAAGTGTGTGCAGACTGTGCCACAGCCAAAGGGCCATCTGGGATATGTGTAAAGCTCCTTATAACCCAGGGACTCCTCAGGAGCACTGGAGAAGGCCACGGATGGGGAGTGCTTTCAGAAATTTGGAGTCAGCATCCAGCCCACACACTGAGCCCTCCCCTCCTGCTCCCTGTCCCCACAGCTGGTCTTGAAATAAACATGGGCAGGAGACCTTTCTCCTTTTTAAGGCCCCTGTTAAAAGTGATCAGCTTGGGTGGGAAGAACGGAAGAACCAATGGGTCCAGAGTGACCTGAAGGAGGAGGAAAAGTGCAGCTTTGTCTACTGGTCTATGGGCAGAACTGGGGCTTCCATCCTCATGAGAGCACTGGAAAATTACTTTGATTTTTGCTTTAACATTCAAGGTCCTCTATCTAGCCGACATATTTTTAAAGGTTAGGGTGAGGGGTAAAAAGGATCTTGGTGGATACTGGATTCTGTTCCTCATGTCTAGACATTGCTTTGATTCGTCAATTTTGTGTTGGCTCATTGATTTTAGGGGTTTTTGGCTAGGTTTGGTGAGGGGTCCCTCCCATTGCATGCTGGATCCGATGTCATTTGCATGCCAACTCTGAGGTCTCCTCCTCTTCACCATCTGGTTGTCATGTTCTAGGAAGCAGCAGGGTGCCACTGACAAAAGGGGAAATCTTAACCATCAACAGTTAGAGCTCCACCCTGGCAGCAACTGGCCCAACCTGTGAATCTGCAACCTTTAAAAATAATGGGCAGCTTTTCTATTCATAACAGTCTGACAGCCCTATCTCGCACCAGGTCTTGCTGAAGCCTTTACAAACCCAAAAGCAATCAGCAGCACAACCTGGAAAGTGGGGCTGCCAGCCCACACAGCCTCCCCTGCTCCCCTCCCCAGGAGCTGGGGCTGCAGATGGCCGTGCACACCCAGCCTGTAGATGTGGGTGTATGTGCATGGTTTGTTCCATCCTGGGCTTTTATTTTTTTCCTGGATGTTTATGCAGTGACCTCCTGTGTTTATTCTTAGCTTGTATAACAACAATGCAGCAGTTTGCTAGACTGCTCCCAAATATTTGACCTACAAAATGATCAGTCTAATTTGGAGACCAAGCTGAACTCAGCGAAGTCATAAAATGCTGCCTCACATTACTACTTGCAGTCCTTAAAACCTAAACCCCCAGCTGTGTCAGATTCAAGCCTTTCTCCAAAGGATAACTGCATTGGCCTGTATTTTCCTGCACACCCCCCAGAGGCCACTAACACGGTGCTGCTGGTTTAACTGCCACAGAGGCTCCTGTACATTCACAACCACTGAGCTTTAAATCCTCCATTTCTCAAATCCAGCTTGCAAAATTTCTTAGTGCATTGCAAAGCACGAAGTGCCACTGCCCACTTGCCCACAGGGGCTTGCCAGGCCTCCTCAGTGCCACCAGACCCGGGCACACTGCAGGAGAAGGCACCCAAGGGACAGCTGCAGCCCCCAAAGCCTCTGCAGAAGGTATTGCTCTGATGGCACTGCTGACACTGGGACAATTTCAGATGGCAGCTCTGGGTATCACAGTACCAGAGCAAGTCAGCTTACAGATGCTTCTCTGAGTTTTACTTGCAACAATTTCAGAGAAGGGAGAATGACATAGGGGATCCAGTGTCCTTCTGGCAGTGGCAAGCACGTAATGACCATCTGAAAAGGGGCAAAAATGAGATGGGCCCTGATACAAAGCCTTTCCTCTTACTTCAGAGAGAACAAGTTACTGCATGAATAACAACTGGGGGAACAGAGTGACATTCCAGAAAATCTCTTGAAAAGAAAACAAATTTTAATTTCAGAGGTTTTCTTCAACATAAAGCTGCCTTCTTTTTGGAAACTTCTTCCCCAGTCAGACATGGGGAATATTCAATCATTGCATAATGTGATTTCAATTCAAATACAGATCTAAAAGTTCAAGTACGAAATTACATACTTGGCCTTTTCACATTAATTAATCCAAATCAGTAGAGTAACACACTGGCTTTCACTGGAGAACATCTTTGTGCTAGTGAGAACAGTTAATTAGAGCTGGCACAAACACCTTCCATATCCAGCATGGATAATAATATTCCCAGAGCAAATTTTCTCAGCAAACTTGAGGAGACAGTTGATTCTTGATTCTTCAGCCCACCCACTTCTTCAAAGATTTTAATAAGAGAGAAGGAATTAATTGATGAGCAGCCCCTGTGCTCTTCCTGCAGCAGCTCCAGCCCCTGCTCTGATGTGAGCTTGCCAGCACCAGAGGTGCCCCAGCCTGTAGATATGCAGGAACTCCTCAACTGAGCACAGGCATCCTCTAGGAGATGTCCTTACTCTCCAGAAACAAAGACTCCTAAATTAAATATGACAAGCTGGATGGTCCAAACGTTTCTTCAAGCTCCAGTTCTCTTCCCACTCTCATAGGGCCCTGCTGGCAAGTTGACCAAAATGTTTACTGTTTTGTAGATATTTTGGTTAACTTAAATGTTTCTTTTAACACAAAATGAACAGTGTTTTATTTATTCACATGCTACTTTACCATTTTGATTCAGCATTTTTGGATAAAATTTGTTTTGAAACAAGAAATAATAATTTAATTCTTAAAATGTCAAAATAAATGCTTCAGCTTAACATCAGGAAGTTTAGCTGCTTCCACCCCTTTTTATACTATTGGTTTTTTTAAGCTGGAAATATTCACTAAAGCTCAACCCATATTAGAGGCTCTGTTCCTTCACACTCTGCTTTTTGTTCATTTAACCCAGAAAACACTCCCTGAATGGAGCTGCAGCACCTCAATGATTTCAGTGGGACATCAGGAATTGTACTTGCCAAAAGAGCCAGAAGCAGGCATTCACCTGTGACCTGGGAAGCTATTTTTGTCTATCACATACCTGTCCAAACATGCCTTTTTCTCTCTGGGAAGCTGTGACAGCACCCACAGCACTTGTTCTTGTAACATTCCAGGTGGGATTCAGAAGGAGAGCAGCAAAATGCTTTGGGAACAACCTGCACATCCTAAGGCACATGGATGAGCATGAACAGGAGAGAGAAGAGGCTTTCCTTAGCTTGGCATCCTAACACACAGAGAGCTGGTCAGATCCTGGTGGGACACATGAGCAGGATGCACCCACCAAAACGGGCTCTCCATGGTGCTGGTGCAAAGCCAGGTCCTTCATTCTCCACCAGGGCCTGGACACTCCTTGTCCCAAGGCTGCAGAGATTCCAAAGGGCTGCACAGCACAGGCTGGGACTGGACTGTAAATGCAACTTGTAATAAATGAAAATAAATAAATAATATAAATAAATAATATATGAAATAAATAAATAAATAGAAAAATATAATAATAAATAAATAGAAAAAGAAATAATAAAACATCCATTTAAGTTTTATAAGTGACACTGAGGTAGCTCCCCTCAACTGCTAAGTTAACAATTTTATAGCGCTTCTTTCTTCTTTAAAAAAAAAAAAAAAAAAAAAAAAAGACAAAATAACCCCCAAAAAATCCAACAAAACAGAACTTGGAGGTGGATGGTCCTAGAGCTAGACCAACTTTGACTTTCTGTGCACTGTCTGGCAGAGGTAAACTGCATATTGCTGCAATACGCAAGTATTAGAAAGCAAATTATATTAGATGCCAGCCATTATCACAGTGACCCATATTTTAGGGTTTCAGCTGCATCTCTGCCAGTCTTCCTAAAGCAGGTTTCATTGCCAAGCTTGTATATGTGCCACTGTCCAATCAAATAAAGCAGCCTTCTGCCAGAGTGTGAGCAAGATTAGGGAGTAGAACTGATTTAAATTCTCTTAAGAGCAAGGGGCAACAAATGCAACCTCAGAAAATGAAAATTTGAACCCTGAGGGAAATTTGGAAAACACAGTTTCACAAAACAAGCTGTTTTGTTTTTTTTTTTTTTTTTTTTTTGTAGTGGACAAGTCTCAGTTGCTGACTCACTGCTATCTGGATTTATTGGAATGCATCAATCACATTTCTCAGTATCAGCACTTCAGCCTTCCAGAGGCATGTCTGAAAGGTTCAGGTTTCCTACAGAGTGGTGCAGAGTTGTTTCCTCAGCCCAGAGCTGTGGAAAAAGAGGCCAGCCTGGGAGAAGAGGCTTTGGCAAACACAGTCACTGTAAGGTGCAGCTCCCCTCAGAACCCCAGGAAGGAAAAAGCACCCATGCAGTGAAGAGTTAAATGTAAAATGCAGTAAAAATGACTGTAAGGAGCGAAACATGAACTTCCTCCCTGACTGACCAGAGACTAACTGTGGAAAGAGGAACAGTCAAGGTCAGGAAAATATTCTGACACTTTCCAACCAGCAGGATGAAACAGGGGGAGAAAGCCTGGGAGGGCACCAAGGGATCCCCATTGCTGTGTGTAGTGAGGAAATGAAAAACCCCAAAGGCTGGCCCCACAGAGCCAGCCAGGAGGCAAATGCAGGCTTAGGTCACGTTGGACACATTTTCTGCAGAAATGAAACAGCTGGAGAAGCAGGGCTGAGCACAAACATCCAGTGCCCACGAGGCACCCGAGCAGCAGAGCTGTCTGTCTGCTGCAGAGACCTGAGCTGGGCACCTTCCCCACACAGGCTGCCCTGGGTGTCCCAGGGATGGCAGAGGGAAGGACCCTTGTTGTGGTGTGCTGTAATGTCCCATTTTGGCCTTCCAGGTCATTCCCCCAGGTGTGCCTGTGCCTCTCTCCCTTCCCCCTCGCCCCCATGCTGAGTGAGTCCTGTCAATCAGGCTGAACATTCCAGCAAGGCGTTGTGTGGTTGGTCAAGTTCAAAGGATGCCCCTATGCCCAGGGGTCATTGGCCTTTCTGGGTGTCACCTTCCCCTGAGACCCTGCCCCTCTCACCTGGTTGGTGGCTCACCTGTACCTCCCCTCCCCCTGTCCCTGAGCTTAAAAAGGTGATCAGACCATGCGGCCGAGTTCTGTTGGAGCAGTTGCTCATGTTCAGACCTCTGTAACCATGGAATAAACCTCTGGACATTAAACCCTCCAGCAGAATCCTCTCCCTTTTCTCTTCACCATCGCCTGAAGCCATTCCTCCTGAGGTAAACGGGGTTCCTAACAAGCCTGGACTTGTTCAGTGCCCAGCTGCAACCAGCAGCAAGCCAAGGTATCTCTGGGGTGATACACCGCAGCTGCTGCCTTTGGCCCGGCAGCAAGGGTCAGACCGGCCCAGGCACAATCTAACTGGGAATATTGGGAGCCTTTTTCCAATAGGCCCTCAGAGCCTGCAGGGCTGGGCAGCTCCCCAGCAGGGCAGCCACATCCCCACAGCTCTCCCATCTCCTTGGGAGGGCCTCCCCACTGCAGCATCCATCTCACTGGGCTGGACCCCCCAGCTGCTGCCTCCCATCAGCCACAGCTTTGTGCTTCCCATTGCAGACCAACACACACTTCACACATCAGAGGTAAAAGACTTTATTATCCCATGGGTTTTTCCTAAGAAGTAAGATTCCCACCAGACAAAATATACAAAGCATCTCATGTTTTCTTTCTACAACTGCATTCTCACCCTATGGAACAGTGAGCACATGAGCTGACCCCAAAGAACCAAGGTTTGCCCTTACAGCTGCGGGACTGCACAGTTAGCACATTCAATGACATCATGCAGAACCAGAGGGGAGGGCAAGAGGCCTGTGTGCACCTGAGTGCAGCCTCAGGCTTCTAGAAATGAAGAGAAATAAGGGCTTAAATTTACCAGTTACTTCCATGAAGTGAGCCAATTCTCTGACCCACTTCTTGTCATCCTCTTGGCAATTAAAGGCTGGGGCTAGCAGCAAGTTATTGCTGGGAAAACACAATGCTAGAAAAGTAAATACCCATCTGGCAGTGGGAAACTTTCCACACCAACCTGCAAGAAGTGCACCTAATTCTTCATTTTACATCAAGCTTAAAGCAGAATGAAACCAAAGTGTCCTCCTCTACTTGACAGAAATTAATATTTATAGCTATATTTATATGAAATAATAAATACTCAGCCTCTAACGATATACTAATTCCTATTGCATTACACGACCATCCTGAGATCCTGTTTTGTTTTCACATAATTAACTCATAAAATTAACACTCAGAAGTTTCAAATATATTAGCTTTGCATTTTGGTTCTGCTGAGTTAATGATTGTACTTGCATTTACTTTATCCTTCCTCTTCCAAAACAACAGGCTCATTTCAACAGATGGTGAACAGGTCCAGATTTGCTGGAAACCAATTAACAAGAATGTGCCAAGTTGAAACTCACCCCATTCTTTCAAGCCAAAAAGCTGCCTGCATTTCAAGAACCTAATTAGTTTTAACTACATTTATGGAACGGAGGGAAGAATATTTAATTACTCTGCAATTCTTCTGTCTGATGATCAATAGAAATGCAGTTTTGTTCAAACAATTTCTCTGCAGTATATTGATCAGCTGAATCTTGCCTTCCATCAGTATCTGTACTCCACTGCTGCCTGCAGATAATGTGATACACAGCTGGATTACAGTGATTGCTATCAAAACAGCTTTCACTGGAGGAGTTACACAAGAATACACACTGTCAAAAGATTTGAAAAACCTTCTTCTTGACTTGCCAGTAACCACCAGTTCTGCTGCTGGCACTTCCTTCCCTCTGCTGAGCTCTCAAACTGCCCTGTCTGTAGCCTCACAGCTATTCCTTTCCTAAGTGCACCTGGTTTAGGTCATTGTATCAGCCCCAAAATGGAAATCCTCCTCTTGTGCATACCCGCTCTGTCCCAGAGCAATATCCCAGCCTGAAATTGCTCAGCCAGGAAAAGAGCACCTATTTCCAGCATTTCTATTCCTCTACCCAAACCTGCTCCCAAAGGGGATTTCCATTCTGTTATGTGGAAGAAGCTGCATCTACCCCCAGTGATCTTTGAGCACTGTGTAAATTTAAGCCCAGCTAATGTCTTGGGTAGGTAGCAGGGAAGAAAGGGCCACAAAGGACCCCAGAGGTTAGAGCTGCACAAGCTGGGGGGAGTATAAAAAGTAGCCAGATTACCATGTCTAAAGAGAGGGCTGAGAGCATGTGTGTGCAAGCAAAGCCAAGGGAGGTTACATCTGGAGAGTGCTTCATGACTTTTGGCAGATAACAGTTTCGACCACAAAAGTGTTTTCAAAGTGACGAATGCGATGACAGTTTCCAGCCTCACGTCGACTGATACCTAGAGGTGATTTAAACAGAGGAGAGAGGTGAATCAACAAATGAGAATCTGCAAGAACCAAAGCAGGGAGGGGAAGGAAAGCAGATGAGATGCAATTTCTGAACAATGAAATGGGGGAACAGCATAGCCCATATGGAAAACAGCCTTATCTGGTCTTTGGGAGAACTAACAACCTTCTCTAGGATATAGTCCTGCAGTAAGAGCTGCCGTGGGCTGAAGGAGTCACCTGGCAACAGCTGGTTTCAGCTGACAGCATCTCAGCGTTATCTCAGGGACCAGAGAGCCTCCAGAAACCAGCAGAAGTCACAGCCAAGAAGTGTTTAAAGCACCTGTTTGTATCCCTGTGTGCCTGATCCTGCTGTGGCCCCAGCCTGGGGCAATGCTTCCCCCTGGGTAACACTTCCCCATGCCCTCCAAATGCAAGTCCCCAGCTCTGAGCAGCTCTGCTGGCAGCTCCTCCCCCCTTACAGCAAACCTGGGGTGCCCCAATGACTGCCAGGGCTCCATGGGAGTCAGTGCAGCTCCCACTAGGAAAGCACCATCAGCTACAGCCATGGGGACTGCACCCTGCAGCTTCCCCAGAGACCCCAACCCCACCGACTGTAGGTACATGTTCCAGGTGAGCCTTTAAGTATAACAAATTAATACAAATACTGGTATTAAAGAGTATTTTGCAGCAATGTTACCACTGCAATATAAGATACATATTGCTAATTTCCATGAAATCATTTTTACACAGTCCAATGTTCCCTCTTCACAACATTTTCCGTACTATTATGAACTTAATTAATTAAAGGCAATTTGCAGATCTAATCTGCTCTGAATAGCTGCCACTGAATCGGGTGCCTTCATTAGGGAAATTTTCCAAGCAATTCCCAACAGCTCTGCCATTAGTTCAGCCCCAGGAGCCCACGTGGAAATGAATTGCTGGCTCCTGCAATCATTTCTGCAGGATTTGTATCAGGCTGATGGATGACACAAACACAGCACTCAGCACCCGTTTGCAGCATCCTGAAGTTGGGCTTGGATTAACTGCATGGGAAAAGGCAAAGCCCCAGAGGGAAACCCAGCTCTGGTCATAAAGAGCCCAGCACGGCTGCACCAGACAGAAAGGGGCTGTGATGTGGGGTGAGGAGGATGGGACAGGGCTGTGATGTGGGGTGAGGAACAGGGAGCAGGGCTGTGATGTGGGGTGAGGAGGATGAGACAGGGCTGTAATGTGGGGTGAGGAACAACGACCAGGGCGGTGATGTGGGGTGATGAACAAGGGGCAGGGCTCTTATGTGGGGTGAGCAACAGGGACAGGGCTGTAACATGGGGTGAGGAGCAGGTGCAGGGCTGTGATGTGGGGTGAGGAACAACGACCAGGGCTGTGATGTGGGGTGAGGAGGATAAGACTGGGCTATGATGTGGGGTGAGCAACAGGGGCAGTGCTGTGATGTGGGGTGAGGAGCAGGCAGGCTGTGATGAGGATGAGGGGCAGGGGCTGTGATGAGGATGAGGGGCAGGGGCTGTGATGAGGATGAGGAGCAGGCAGGCTGTGATGAGGATGAGGAGCAGGCAGGCTGTGATGAGGATGAGGGGCAGGGGCTGTGATGAGGATGAGGAGCAGGCAGGCTGTGATGAGGATGAGGAGCAGGGGCTGTGATGAGGATGAGGGGCAGGGGCTGTGATGAGGATGAGGAGCAGGGGCTGTGATGAGGATGAGGAGCAGGGGCAGGCAGGCTGTGATGGGGATGAGGGGCAGGGGCTGTGATGAGGATGAGGGGTAGGGGCTGTGATGAGGATGAGGATGAGGAGCAGGCAGGCTGTGATGAGGATGAGGAGCAGGCAGGCTGTGATGGGGATGAGGAGCAGGCAGGCTGTGATGAGGATGAGGGGCAGGGGCTGTGATGAGGATGAGGGGTAGGGGCTGTGATGAGGATGAGGATGAGGAGCAGGCAGGCTGTGATGAGGATGAGGAGCAGGCAGGCTGTGATGGGGATGAGGAGCAGGCAGGCTGTGATGAGGATGAGGAGCAGGCAGGCTGTGATGAGGATGAGGATGAGGAGCAGGCAGGCTGTGAGGGGGATGAGGAGCAGGCAGGCTGTGATGAGGATGAGGAGCAGGCAGGCTGTGATGAGGATGAGGGGCAGGCAGGCTGTGATGAGGATGAGGATGAGGATGAGGAGCAGGCAGGCTGTGATGGGGATGAGGAGCAGGCAGGCTGTGATGAGGATGAGGATGAGGATGAGTAGCAGGCAGGCTGTGATGGGGATGAGGGGCAGGCAGGCTGTGATGGGAATGAGGAGCAGGCAGGCTGTGATGAGGATGAGGGGCAGGCAGACTGTGATGGGAATGAGGAGCAGGCAGGCTGTGATGAGGATGAGGATGAGGAGCAGGCAGGCTGTGAGGGGGATGAGGAGCAGGCAGGCTGTGATGAGGATGAGGATGAGGAGCAGGCAGGCTGTGAGGGGGATGAGGAGCAGGCAGGCTGTGATGAGGATGAGGAGCAGGCAGGCAGTGATGAGGATGAGGGGCAGGGGCTGTGATGAGGATGAGGGGCAGGGGCTGTGATGGGGATGAGGAGCAGGGGCTGTGAGGGGGATGAGGGGCAGGGGCTGTGATGGGGATGAGGGGCAGGGGCTGTGATGAGGATGAGGATGAGGAGCAGGGAGGCTGTGATGAGGATGAGGAGCAGGGGCTGTGATGAGGATGAGGAGCAGGGGCAGGCAGGCTGTGATGGGGATGAGGGGCAGGGGCTGTGATGGGGATGAGGAGCAGGCAGGCTGTGAGGGGGATGAGGGGCAGGGGCTGTGATGGGGATGAGGAGCAGGCAGGCTGTGAGGGGGATGAGGGGCAGGGGCTGTGATGAGGACGAGGGGCAGGGGCTGTGATGAGGATGAGGAGCAGGGGCTGTGATGAGGATGAGGAGCAGGCAGGCTGTGATGAGGATGAGGATGAGGAGCAGGCAGGCTGTGATGAGGATGAGGAGCAGGGGCTGTGAGGGGGATGAGGGGCAGGCAGGCTGTGATGAGGATGAGGATGAGGATCAGGGGCTGTGAGGGGATGAGGAGCAGGCAGGCTGTGATGAGGATGAGGATGAGGAGCAGGGGCTGTGATGAGGATGAGGATCAGGGGCTGTGAGGGGGATGAGGGGCAGGCAGGCTGTGATGAGGATGAGGATGAGGAGCAGGCAGGCTGTGATGAAGATGAGGGGCAGGCAGGCTCTCACGCCGGCGGGCGCCGCGCCGCCGCAGCCGGTACGTGTCCTTGCCGCTGCACAGGCGGTAGATGAAGGAGCCCAGCTGCTCCATGTCGCTGACGTGCTCCGTGGCGATCATCTCCTCCTGGATGATGTACGTCTGAGGCAGGTATGTCCCCTTCTGCAAGAACAGAGCTCCCACTGAAATAAGGCACAAACACTCCCTGAACGCAACTGTTTCACGCAGAGCACCGTGAACAACCAAAGTGGGGAAAACTCATTCGCTGCTGAGGCTCAAGCTCCACTTGCTGAGGGCAGTTATGTGTGACCTTGTCCTTGCAAGAAACTGTCCCTTGCTACTAGCACAGTGCACACAAAATAGATGAGATCCAAAAATGGAATGTTCACATAAGGGGTGAAGTCAGTGTAGGATCAACCCTGTTATAAACTGACCCAAATTTTAGAGCGGGATGCCCAAACTGTAACTATGAGAGTACAACAAAGCCATCTGGAGAGAAAAAGCTTAACCAAAATTCCAGGAACTCCACTGAAATGTGCGCTCTACATTTACTTCAAAAGGAAAAAATCAAAACCACCAGCCCAGTTCAGATTTCAACATTCTCCTCTCCTCTCTGGTCCACTGAGCAGAGCCACAGTGATGTCCTGCCCTTAGTGCCCACAGGAATGGGGACTAGAGATGGGCCATGGGCAGCACATTCAGAGAAGAACTGAGCTCCTGACACACCTTCATTGCCCCAGGAATGCCTGGGGCAGTGACATCCCTGCTGTTGGGTAGAGGCCACTGTGAAGGCCAGGGTGATGAGTGAGGTGTCATGGCAGAAAGCTACCAGGAGATGGAAAAAACAGGGTTTCAGTGTGTCCCCAGAGATGGAGGTCTCATCTTCCACAACAGGAAAGAGTTCAGCTCAGCACTGGAGACTCTCTGCAAGCTCATTCCCAGGTGCTCAGGGCGTCTTTCATGTTTGGACATCACTGTAGCAACAAACAGCTGTGTAACAAGGGCAGCCTGGGCCAGGGATACTTGTGAGCAGATGCTAACTAGATCATGAAGCAAAGAATCAGCTCTGGTCCCTTTTCCTTAAGAAGAGTCAAAGAAATAAAAGAACTGTCAGACCCTGGGGCCAAGGTAAGCATAATGATCTCAAGTTGAAAGGTGTAGGTGGTTGTGTATTCTATTCCCATGTTAGAGCTGGGGCAGTTCTCTGCTGTCCCTGGGGCAGTTTTTCCTTTCTCTCTCCCCCAGCCAACCCTCCCTGCAGGAGATCTCTGCTGTCCATGGCCACTGAGTGTCCCTGCAGGGCTGATCCAATCCCAGCATCCCATGGGGAGATGCTCCGCCCAGGGGAGGAGCCAAGCATTCCTGCCTGGATCCAATCTGAGCCTGGCACAGCACAGCAGCCTTTGCCCCCTGCACTGCCAGAGGAGCAGCTTTCTGCTGCCCTGCATGGCCAGAGGGAGCCCAGGCCCATCTGCAGCAGCCCTGGAGCTGCAGAGGAAAACTCCCCCCTTGTGCAGGATCCCTGCTGCAGCAGAGCCACAGCTGGGGCTGCAGGAGGGCTGAGCCCCCGTGGGATGGGGCTGGGACACCGCCCTGGCACACAGGGGGCAGGGACTGCTCTGACTCTGGGACTGTTGGGTTTTTTGTACTACTGTATTTGTATTTTTAATTTTCCTAGTAAAGAACTGTTATTCCTGTTCCCACATCTTTGCCTGAAAGCCCCTTAATTTCAAAATTATAATAATTCAGAGGCAGGGGGTTTACATTTTCCATTTCATTTTCCATTTAGCAGACACCTGTCTTTTCAAACCAAGGCAATAACCAAGCAATAGCAGCATCATTTCAGGATTCACCTCTTCTGTTTCCCAGGACTGGTTATCTCCACAGAGACACACCTGGAAACACACTACCTTAACTCAGTGCTGTGCTGCTGAGCTGGCACAGCCAGGTAGATCAATAAGGCTGTCCTCTAACACTGCAGGATTAGAGAATTAGTGCCAGTTTGTACTGCACTAACACTTCAGTTCTGTAAGAAATTCCATTATTGATTCTCAATAACAGAGAAGGCAGGGGGGCTGTGAGATACTTGCAGCTCCTGGCAGGGGCTGTCACAGTGACAGCCAGGGCTGGGGTTCAGGATGTGCCACACCCTTGGCCTGGAGAGAGGCTCAGTGACACAGACATGAGCACACAAGCCAGTTTCTTCACTGTCTCAGACTGAAATAGCTGTGGCAGATGAAGGGGGAATCACCACTCCTCCATGGCAGGACTGTGCAATAAGGACAGTACCTTCAGCAAGCTACAGCTCTGACCATCTCGTGTTCTGCAAGAGATGTGGATGGTCCATCTCTTGTAACTTGGTCACCTCCAGGCTCCTGCTGCTGCAGGGGGAGCATCCCTCCATTCTTTTATGTCAGACACTGATGCAACCCTGGTCACTGAACTGTCACACCTGTGCAAAACAAAGCCTGAAAGAAGCAGGCACAGGGCATGTGGCAGCCACTCTGCAAAGGGGCATTCTGGCACCAGGCTGGCCAGGAGGAAAGAGCAAAGGAGGTTCTCCAACTCCCTGAGCTGCCCCAGTCTGCTGGAGCAAACCACTGGTGTTAACTGCTGGGCTGTGATTTGATTCTAGAAACAGGGATGCAGTCACTGAACAGATCCAAAACTAAACTTTCTGCTGGGAATAATTCTCATTCATTAGGGACTTGACTGCATTCAGAGATGCAGAGAAGAAAAAAGTCTCCAAGTCCAAGGACCTACAAAGCTCACCCAGCATCCAAAAGGCACAAGTTTTGAGCAGCAGGGGAAGTCATAGGGTCATAAAGATCCTCCCTGCAGCAGGAATAAACTTGAGCTTTCTGCCTGATCAGCAAGGCCACCCCTCCCACATGTGGCCACGAAGATGACAGGCCCATAGGATCACAGCTAATTCAGCTGGGGAGGGACCTCAGGACTTTACCCTACCTGGTCTTGAAATCTTCAAGTATTTCAAGGAGGCAGCACAACCTTCCTGGGTACCCTGTTCCACTGCTTCACTGTCCTCGTGGTGGAAAACTTTTTCTGAGCCCAAAACCAAACTAATAATTTTAAAACAATGTCTCTAAGGTACAGGTTAAAGCCTCCAGAGACAGACTGGACACTACTGAACCATCTCAATAATCAGCAGGTCATTTAAATTCACACCTGCTTTGGGCTCTTCACATATGACCACATATGTGCTTACGTAAGCTTAAGCACACCCCCTTTTTAAATCCCCTTTTTAAATTCAAAGACAATGCATCATTTTCACTGACTGTGAGTTTATATCTGTTATTTTAGGACGTGACCAGCACTCCCAATCTCTCAGTTGTTTTCTCTCAGCTTGTGCAATCCTGCCTTTTCCATTTCCCTCTGCCCAGGGACTGGTCACCTGCCAGGGTCAGGAGCTGTGACAGGTCTGGATGAGTTGTAAGGAAATGTGTGTTGTACCCCAGTGGGTTCCCAGCACATTTGCCAGACAGTCACAGTGCATGAAATTGTGAGGACTGCAAGGAAACAAACTGGGAGTCTGACAGGGACTGGAGATCAGGCTCTCTCCAGGCATTACTGCTTGTCTCTGAGCTCACACTGCAAAGTTCACCATACTGCACATAGCAGGAAGCGAGCAAAGAGAATTTAAGAAAGAGTAAGAATTAGATTGTCTTTTTTCCACCTTCTTTTTGAATAGACCCTCACAGGAGTGATAAAAGACCCAGGCTCAGTGCCTTGATTTACCTGCAGAAGACTGAGACAGATATGTACCTTTTTCAGTCTGAAAAATCCTGTGCTTTTTCCCTGCTGTGAAGATTAAATAGTATTCTATTTTAAGATGACTGCTTTCAGCAGCACAGGCTTCTGAACTGAACAAAATCGCTGGTACCAAACCAAATTAATGCTGGCTGTGAGCATAACTGCATGAGCCCAAGCCTGGTGCTGCAGCCCAGAAGGGAGGGCAGCACAGATTCCCCCAGAAAGGTGAGTGTTCCTCCCCAAGGGACACTGAGAGCTCTGCAAACCACAGTGCAAAACTCAGAAGGGGAAAGGAAGGAATTTTTTCTTTTTTCCCTTGATTCCTAGTGAAAACCAGAGGGAGGGAACCTGCTGCTTCTGTGTGTCTCCCTGGTCAGGCTGCTCATCGTGCCCAGCATTACTGTGCTGTCTGCACTATCAGTACTTCAGCCAAACCTGCTGAAGCCTGTGGAGACTCAGGGCCAAGGCTCACTGCCCCAGACACAGCAGTTCTGATTTGCCAGGAGCTTTCCAGCTCAAGGAAAGCATGCAGAAAAGCAGCAGGGCTGCAGCTGTACCTTCACGTTGACCAGCAGCTCCCACAGGTTGCGAGGAGGCATCACGATGGTGGTGTTCAGCTCGATGACGTAGCACTTGTCCAGGGTGATGTCATGATATGCTGTCAGACCCTGCATGCCAAGCACAGGAATGACACAAATGAACCCTCTGCAATGAGCCCTGACTGGGAAAATGGGTGAGGAGAGGGAATTCAGGGAAGACAGGACACTGTGTTAAACAAACCTCCCTACCCTGCAAGCAGAGCAGGTTGGAAAAGCCCAGAGAGGGCAGCTCAGGAATAGATCCTGTGACAACAGAGACAGTGCTAGGCCATGAGCATGGAGCTGTGCACCCAGCCCAGCCCTATGGCTGCCCCCACAGGCCCCAGGAGCTCCTTACCCGCTGGAAATCGTGGATGATGTCCGCAGGGTCACTCCCTCCAAACTGGGGCACTGGCACGTTGATTTGCTCGTAGTTCTCCTCAATGTAGATCTTGACATCCTCGTGCAGCTCCAGCTGCCCCTTGAAGGGCGAGTACAGCGAGTCTTCGTACAGGACCCCGCAGTGGAACACGCTCTCACGGGGCAGCTGTGGGGTACAGCACAATCCAGGCAGGGCTCAACAACACCCCCCAACAGCTACAGCAAACAGGAGTGTACCCCTGCTGGGTAAAACACTCATCAGATGCTTGAGGGTATTGTAAGATCAAGGTTTTTAGCAGAAAACATTCTTGGTGAACTTAGTGCAAGCTACCCTTGTGAAATGATCACATCTCACTCCATGCTAGCCGGGTGTGGCCATGATATTTTCTGAAAAATCCTTTCCTGAGGATTTTTCCTCCTGAGAAGCTGGGAGGCCTCAGGAACAAAATGTAAACATTGATTATCTGCTGCTGTGGAATGCAACAGGTGCATCTGGGATTGGTCTCATGTGGTTGTTTCTAATTAATGGCCAATCACAGTCAGCTGGCTCAGACTCTCTGTCTGAGACACAAGCCTTTGTTATTCATTCCTTTTTCTATTCTTAGCTAGTCTTCTGATGAAATCCTTTCTTCTATTCTTTTAGTATAGTTTTAATGTAATATATATCATAAAACAATAAATCAGCCTTCTGAAACATGGAGTCAGATCCTCCTCTCTTCCCTCACCCTCAAACCCCTGTGAACACTGTCACAAGCCAGGTCCAAAAGGAATAAAGAATTTCCTGCTGGCTTTTATGAGGAGTAATTCAGAAAGGCAAACTGACTGCCTGCAAGCTCTTGTATTTCCTCACCAGGCTGTTCACATCCCTCCATGGCTCCCAGTAACTGCATTTTTCTACAGGAGGCATTGAAAAAATGGTGTATTTTTAGGAGGCATAGAAGCTTGGGCTGAGCAGAGAATCATTTCTAGAGGCCCTTGTAGCTCAGAGTGGCAAATGCAACAAAACAAAGTGGATTCACCTCCCAGCAAAACAGGAGCTGCTGTTCTCTGAGCAGATGGGAGGTGTCCCTGCCAGGACCTCCCTGGGGGCCAGGGCTGCTTCTCCTAGGGAAGTGCCACCACCAAAAGCCCAGGGACAGGTGCCCTCACCTGGGACAGGGCTGTGTGTGAGGGGGGAGCAGCCCTGGGGCTGTCACAGCGTTTCCAGATCAGGTGTGAATGACAACGGGGAATAAAGCACTGATGATTTCTTGAAACAAAACTGCAAATTAATTTGACAGCAAGGAAATGTATGGAGAAAAGGAGTATATAAAAAGACTCTTCTGCTGAGTGGATAAGTGCTGGCTGCAGAGTCCTGGGAGAACTCATTCACTAATAGCCACTCCACAGCACAACGAGGGCTCCAGTGCAAATCAGTGCTCAGGGTTTCTTGGCTAAACACTCAGCAAGCCAGAGCTCAGCAGTTTCCTCCTCAAAAAGCAGCTCTGCCCTGTCTCATTCCCTGTGTTCTGACCCTCCACAGTGCTGCCAGCCCAGTGCCTTGGCCAGGCTGGGCCAGGCTTTGCAAAGACAATGTGGAAGAAAAGGTGCTGAATTTAATGGAGGTTGAGGGCTCACTTTCTACATCATCTCCCACTTTGTTCTTACTTCTCTGCTTGCTTTATTAATAGCAGCACCTATTTTTGTCCCACCTACAGAGTTTTTCTGAGCTAGAGCCTACAAAACCTACTGCAAAAAGCTGTTCCCTTGCCTGTACCCCCCTGCTCCCTCCAGGCTTGCTCTCCCCTCACAAGCCATGCTTTCAGACTGCTGTACCCCAGGCAATGGGGTTTAGAAGGTACAACTGGCAGGATATTTTTATGCAGTTAATGAGAAAGCAAAACAAAGCCATAAGGGTTTTGGGAGGGTTTCTGGAAGGCCCTTCCTGGCATTGGGAATGGAGGTCAGCCTGAGCCTAGCACTTAAGAAATGCCTCATCTGCAGTGCCCAGCAACAAAAACCAACAGCACCTCCCTCAAAGGCTGCTAGGGTTGATGGAGCCAGAAGTGCTTCCCAAGTGTCTCCTACCTGGGTGATGAAGAAGTATCTGTAGACGTACATCGATGCAAAGACCAGCCCCAGCAGCAGCACGAGCAGCCCCATGGTCAGGTAGCACACCCCACTGAGCGACGAGCGGCGGCCCTGCGCCGCGGGGCCCGGCTCCTCCTGGGGACAGACACGGAGCTCAGAGACTGCTCTGGGCCACCAGCCACCTGTGAGCCCATCCAAGGGTGCTCTGGGCCACCAGCCACCTGTGAGCCCATCCAAGGGTGCTCCGGGCCACCAGCAACCTGCTGAACCCATCCAAGGGTGCTCCGGGCCACCAGCCACCTGTGAGCCCATCCAAGGGTGCTCTGGGCCACCAGCCACCTGTGAGCCCATCCAAGGGTGCTCTGGGCCACCTGTGAGCCCATCCAAGGGTGCTCTGGGCCACCAGCAACCTGTGAACCCATCCAAGGGGTGTTCTGGGCCACCAGCCACCTGTGAGCCCATCCAAGGGTGCTCTGGGCCACCAGCCACCTGTGAGCCCATCCAAGGGTGCTCTGGGCCACCAGCAACCTGCTGTCCCATCCAAAGAAGTTGTGTTGTGCAACGAACAGGGCAAGCACTGCCCTGCAAAGCTACTTCACACCTGGCAACAGTAAAACACTTATGCATTTTTCCTCCCTTACCCCAGATACATAAACTATATACATTAAATACCTATATATTTATATGTACTGAAAAAAAAGTGTCTGTGTGTGTGTTTGTGTGAACATACACAGACACGTGTATCATCAGCTTCCCACCAATTGTTCAGAACCAAGACAAGCTTTGTTTCAGTGGGAGGTAAAGACTGACCAAAAATAAAAAATAAGATCAGGAACTCTTAGTTCTTGGTTACTGAATATAACAGCATTTATGTATTTATAGTCAGAATTTTTTAGTGGAAGTGCTGCCACTCATGGCAGAATTCCTCATTGGGAATTTTTGTGATGGGAATTACTGGTAGTCAAATTTTTTTAGTTGAAATGCTGCCACTCATGGCAGAATTTCTCATTGGAAATTTTTGTGATGGGAATTACTGGTACCTCCTGACCCTGCTGGGGTGAGCTGACACAAACAGATGTGATGATCTCAACTTCATTTTCAAGCACATTGCAGCACAGCTCCAAAGGAAAATGGACAGGGCATCAGAAGAAAACAGACCTGTCCTCTTCAGAGTGCTGCCCCATCTTTACAGACAGTGGCCAGCTCACCATGTCACAGCCCTGACAACAGAGGGCAGTGCAAAGGCAGGGTTACCTCCCACAGACAGCTCATCCCAACCTGTGATGCTCTTGTTTTTCTACCAAAATAACCCTTCAAATGTTAAGCAGAATGATGTAAGGCCTTTCAGAAGCAGATGAAAGGAGCTGGTTCAGAGATGCCCCAGTTTCCACACAGAAGAGCTGAAAGCTGCCCTCAGCTGAGCAGGCAGGCTGGGGAGAGAGGCACCAGGGAGGGTTCTTGCAGATTAACCCCCTCTGTGCCATTTGAGATCGGATGTGAGAGGCACCAGGGAGGGTTCCTGCAGATTAACCCCCTCTGTGCCATTTGAGATCTGATGTGAGAGCCACCAGGGAGGGTTCCTGCAGATTAACCCCCTCTGTGCCCTTTGAGATCTGATGTGAGAGGCACCAGGGAGGGTTCCTGCACATTAACCCCCTCTGTGCCATTTGAGATCTGATGTGTTTGACTACAGACACTCTCCACAGCTACTTGGAGACTGCCACGGATGGGAGGATGACTGAAAAGCAAACATCAGCCTCTCATTCCTAAGGTTCCTCACTTCTCAAAGGAAGAGATGTTTCTCCAGAATAACCCTGTGGCCAACACCCACAGGGTGCTGCCAGTGCTAAAGCCCCAACAGGACAGACCCATGTGTCCCCACCACCCTCAGGTGGCATCAGACCAGCTCTGCCCAGCCCAGCTGGCAGCAAACACCTCTTTTCCCTTTCCCTACCTCGGAGCAGCCCTTGCAAGAGCAGCAGTTCAGTGCCAGGCTTGGAGGCATCATTCCTGTCCCAGACTGGGACACCCATGGGGACCCTGCCAGGTGGGGATTCCCTGCTCCAGGAGCTCCACTGAGATGCAGGAACAGGGGCAGAGCCAGGAGCCTGCAGCCCCTCTCCTACCTGCTCTACTCCCAGCCAACAGGGACTCCTCCAGATACTTTTTTATTCCTACCACATTCAACCTGATAACTGCCAAGACCAAATTGCTTTGGGGAGCTACAATTCCAGCACATCTCCAGGAGAAATTAATCTACATTTATTTCTGCTTCATCCCAGCTGCTGAAAGACCCACAGCACCTCGATTCACCTCCAGCTTCCTGCACTGAAGGATCACTGCAATCAGTTTGCTGCTGCTGCTCCTCCAGCAAATAAAGGGATGAGCAAGCTGAAAAATATTACACTTTTCCTCTCCTTCTGCAGACAATGAGCAGCAACTCTGACAAGCCACAAAGAACAGAAAATAAGAAATCACATTACTAGAGGAAGTTTCAAGGCTCTCTGACATGAACCACTAGGACAAGAAAGTCATGCTGGATGTCAAGTGTTTCACAAAAGCAGCTTTCCCCAGACACTTGTCATCACAGAGAGAGTGCAGACAGTGAGGGTGAAGAGAAAGAAGAGGATCTCCTGACACTGAAGCAAGGCTGAGAAAATGTTTAATGCTCTGCAAGTGAACCATATCCAAAGGGTGCCAGGTTGCTGTGCTGGTTAATTGTTCAAAATTGCAAGGCAAGATGTTTTCCATTCCCATCTGTATGGCAGATTACCTTTGTCAAGTGGGCAGTTTGCATTTGAGTGACCACATTCACACCTCCCTCAGGAGGGGACATCTGCTGATAACAGCTATTGAATGTCACTGCATGGCTGATAAGAACTACAGCATCCCATTGGGAGATGTGAGCCCAGAGGGAGGAGCCAAGCATTGCTACCCAGATATAATCCAGAGGTTTTGAGACACCAGCACGGCTTCTCCACTGGATTCCCCAGAGGAACAGCAGCTGTCTCTCCTTCCACTGGATCTTCAGAGGCAGAATACATCCTTCTCTACAGGATCCCAGCTCCAGCAGAACCACCCCTGACACTGCAGGAGGGCTGAGCCACAATTCCAATGGGACTGCCACCAACACCCTGACCCACAGGGTGTCAGGTTGGGTTCTGACTCTGTCAGTGTTCTTCTAGTGTTCTGCATTGTTTATTTTATCCTTTTATTTTTTTTTCTTCCCTTTTAAAGAGCTGTTATTTCCTGCTCCCATATTTTTGCCTGAGAGCCCCTTAATTTAAAATTTATAGCGATTGGGAGGGGTGGGGAGGGTTTACATTCTCCATTTCGGGGAGGCTCCTGCCTTCCTTAGCAGGCACCTGTCTTTCCAAACCAAGACATTAATGCAGCACTGCTCCTGCTGGGGGCTGCCAGCACTGGCTCCAGGGACGGCCTGGAGAGGCTTCATGAGGACACAGCAACTCAAAGGGCAAAAAAATACTCCCACTAAGAGAAAAGCTGTGTTTGAGGAATGGTAGAGAGGGGAAACCAGCCCACAATGGTTTGCTACTTGCTAGGACAGCTCTGTCTTCTTTGCATGGCCAAAGACACCGTAAAACATCCGGCCTCTCATTGCCAAAGATGGGTTCTGCTCCCTACAAAACATTCCTGGCTTCAGGAAAATTGCCAGAGCTTTGCCCTGTGGGAGAAGCAAAGCAGAGCTTTTATCTGGAAGAAGTTATTAAACAAACCCCCAAATTCTGAGGGAGGAAAGAAAAAAATCAACAGCAACCATTCTGAGAGAGCAGCAATTTAGGCAGTGAGGTTAAAAATGCAGCCAGCCAGGCCAAGGGGAACAGTTAATACAGTCCTGCAAAATACTGCATAAAAATCACCTGGAAAACCTGACTGAAAAAGTGTGTCTCCATCCCCCAGCCCAGCAGATGGAAAGGCCACCAGCCTTTATCACTGTGAATAAATGACAATTTAAAAGCAGCTACCTCAGTCTGCAGCTCAGCTTGGGGCTGGAGGCATCCCCAGCAGGACACCCCATCTGCACCAGCCTGCAAAAATCCAAGAAGTTTATTGCACAGGCTGCTGCCCTGCTTGTACCACTACACACCTCCCTTCTCACAGGACCCCCACTCCTTGCAGTAGAATTGTTTACAAACAGGGTGCTCTAAAAACCAGAAAATCCATCACAGCTGATTTCCATCTCTTCTTGCCTAGGAATGCCTGGCTCCTCAGCAAGGGGAGAATCAGACTTGGCAGCAGGGTTTTCCTGAAGAGTTCTTCATGTCCTCAAGGTGTGCATTTCCAAAGGACAAAAATCAAAATATGCAACACAAAAATGCTGTACATTCACTAGATATTTAACAATGTTCCAGAGAATTCATTAACCAGACACACTGCTTGCAACAAGCTATACTATCAATTTTCTGCCTTGATCAAGCTTGGGTTTTTTTGGCCAAGAGGAATGGGAAAGGTTGGGGTTAAAACCATCCCTGGGAAGAGGTAGGGACAGCTGAGTAAATGGGCTTTCCTCTTTTTGTTGTTTTAAACACAATATTGCAAGAGCTGGAGGTATTTTACACAAAAATGAACATAAGGCCCTTCCTCCCCTCCCTGGGCTGAGCAGAGGACAAACATTTATTTGTTAGAGAATGAAAAGCAACAGCAGTGGCAGAAGGGCAGCATGTCCATGGTCCAGGCACTAGAGCTGTGCATGTGGGGAGGATGCACAGACACATCCCAGCTCTGCAGAGCACCTGCTGCCTCTCCACACACTGATCCCTTCTTTGCTCCATTTTCCTGGGCAGTACCACTTTGCTGACCCTACAGAAAGGGCTGGGCCAGCTCCCTTCCCAGGGAATCATTTCAGAAGAGGCAGTGGGTAGAGCTCCTTATGCTCTGCAAGCCAAGGGGAAGCCACAGCTTGCTCTTCCCCTGCATGGACAATGGGGGAAAAGCACCCACCTGTCACAAAAAGCACCTGCACATCTTGGCATTGTCCTGCTAATCCTTCATTCCACTGGGACACTCCAGCTCCACACAGAAGCCTGAGCTCCCAGACATGCTGACTCTGACTGCTGTCAGGCATTCAGCCCAGCACCAGCAGCAGACAGGATATTGGAATATAAAAAGGAATTCCTTTCCTCAGATAAAACAGACTCTTCACTATGACTCAGTGCCCTGCCAGCTCACAGGGCCAGCACAGCAACAGAGTGCAGGCAGCAAATACCCAGATGGGAAAGGATGGAGGCATGATACAGACCATGGGGGAGAAGAGGCTGGAAAGTAGCCTGGAGGGTGGGGAAAAGCCCTGATTCAGTCTTCGTGGATTTTCTTTGGAATTTCAGGTCTTGCTGAGGACATGATGAAAATGGCTGGTGTCCTGTTATCCCTGGTTTGCACTGAATGGTTAAGGAACAGTTCTCCTACAAGGGGGTTGGGGGACAGAAACCTGGCTGGGCACAATGTCTGGTTCAAGATTTAGAAATCAAGTATCAAGTTCAAAGGCCACAGTGAGGCAGAGCAGGGAAACCTCCCAGACACCTGTGGCTGAGCAAACCCCTCCAACTTCACAGCACTGAGCCTTAGGACACAGCACTGCAGGAGCTGTTCACAAGAACCATACCTGGTGAGATGCTGCCTTTGGAATTTCTCATTAATACAGGAGAAGGTTGTAAAAATAGAAATGTGACATTATTGCTCCTTCATCACCCATGCCTTGCTGAAGACGACAGAAGTGAGAAGATGAAAAGTGTCATGTCATGCCTTGATCCCTTCCCAAGTCACACATTGCCTCGGCAGAGATGGACTCAGCTCTGGGCCTTTTTCTGCTCCTGCAGCTTCAGAAACACAGGAGCCCTCCACAAACCCTGCTCCCCGCATTTCTGAATCACATGGGTTTGAAATCTTTCATTTTAGGTGTAGCAAGGCCTGACAAACTGGGGACAGAGATTGGCAAGTGTCTAAATATACACCCCCGACAGGAAAAGAAGCGTGGGGTGACTAAAAATAGTAGATGTGATTTTGATGACTGACAAGTGAGGAGAGAAATGCAATGCAAAGGGATGCAGTTTGGAGAGCAGGGCCATCTAAAATATGCCATCACTCTGTGGGACACTGTTCAAGGGAGCAGCAGCCTGAGCTCTCAAGGTTTGATGCACTGACATAACTGCAGACACTGCCATGGCTTCCTCAAAGGATGCAGGCTCCAAAGTTAAGAAACCCTCATCAGAACAATCTAATTTGCACTCAGGAATTCCAGCACAGTGGAACTCTGTGGTGGAGAGCCCCAGGGATGGCCAGAGCCAGCTGGGTGGGCAGGCAGGGCCCAGACTGGAGCAGCTGCCAAGCTCTGCAGCAGGGAGGTGAGAGACTACACACAGGGAAAAGGCAAAGGCAGACAAGAAGAGGGAGAGGAACAGAGATAAAATATCACAGCAAAGGCATCCTGGCATCCATCAAAGTAGCCTCGACACTCTAAAGAAGGTTCCTGTGCCAGATGAATGAAAAATGAGTCCTGCCCTCAAGAGCAGTAATGCTTGGAGAGAGGAGAGAGAGCAAGATGAGGAGAATACTGGGTGAGCCCGTGGGGGAACACTGCCTGAGGATCTGCCCTGGCTGAGAGGGCTCAGAGCTCTGCACTGACAATGAGAGGCCTCTCAAGGAACCCACACTTGGAAGGGGAGTCCTTCCAGGCTGAAGGGCATTTCTGATGCTCTAGGTCTGCATGCACAGACAGAAAGGAAAACACACACACACACACACACACACACACACACACACACACATATATATATGGCACACAGTTTCCAAGGCAACCAAAGTCCCTGCTCACAGTCCTTGAGCAGTGCTTGCACTGGCCACAGCATTTCCACAGAGAACACAACTGATGACTTTCAGACTCAAAGATGCCTGGAAGCAAAAAAAAACCCAAAAGCAAGCCAGTAATTAAGGGACTATCACAGCTGAAGGCAAAAAAAGTTGCAATAAATGAATCTACTCACACCTTTGAGTGACACCACAGCATGTGACTAGCAACAAAGCCACCTGCCTCAGGAGTCACTTCACAGTGCTGGAAATTAGAATATCAAAAACAACCACTGGCTAATTAAAACCCCCAGCATTGTTGCTATATGACAAAGACAGCAGGATGTTAAAAATGCAGCCTAGCATGTGGGAGCTCCTGAGCACTCAGTGATCATATTTTCCTTCTCCCTCATTGGCAAGAGAGATATAAACCCCCCTCTTTTCTCCTTTTTTCATCCCTTTATGGAACTAAAGGGCTGTTTCTCCTCCCTCTTTGCACAGGGGTGAGGAATTAATTTCCATATTTTTGTTTTGTTTTGTTTTTTTGGCAGAGGCACAACAACTTCCAGCTGGAATGATTCCAGCCTCCCTCTCCTTCTCCCAGGAGTAAAACCATTCAGAGCATTAGCAGAGCCAACAAAGCCCCTGGTAAAAACAAGACTGTTCTTACCACGCTCACAGCTGAAGCCCTGAGCATCCTGTTGAACAGAGAGGCAGGCAGAGAGAAAATAAACAGCTGTGACAAAGTGGCAAAAAAAAAATAAAATATCCCAACCTGAGCATTTAACAGCCTGACTGCCAAAATACTGATACTGATAAACACAGCCTGATTTCCAGGCCACTCTGCAATGATGGGGAAAATCAGTCCCTCCATGGAGCAACACCACAGCTAAAAGGCTCTGGAGCACCTGGGGAGGGAAGGAGCCAGCACAGCCCTGTGAATGAAGGCCATGGGTTGTTTAGGGTTTTTTACCAAAAAAAAAAAAAACAAAACCCTGAAGTGGGAAGTGGCATGAAAAGAATGGGATTCTTCCCCAGGAGAAGAATGGAGGTTAAGCTTTGGCACTGGGTCTCAAACCTCTCCAGAGCAATGATAGGCAAAAGCAGCTCAAGCAAGAGTGAAGCAGAGCAGCTGCTCTGGGAATAGGGGAAGCTCTTAAACTGAGAGGTTGGCAAATTCAAAGAGAGCCTTGACTCAAAATAAAGACATATGCAGGTGGGCAGACACCTGACTCCTTAAAAGACCTCTCACAAATGCCAAAAATATCCAAGAACACTGTGAAACTGAGGTAAGGAAATGCCAACAGCTTTCAGCTTGCTCTTGGTGTAGCTGAGCCTTCCTTCTCCTCCTGGGTGGAGGGAAGAGAAGCTGCTACCAAAGCCAGTCTGTTTGCTTCTACCATCATGCAGGGCTTGGAAGAAGCAAGCCATGAGCCTGGATCCCCACCAAAGTGCTGAGCTGTCCCATGAGACTCACTCCCCTTTTCCCAGCCAGCAATTGTACAACTGCTGCCATGTAAAACAAACCCACCAGCAACCCATGCAAGTGGCCCTGGGCACAAGCCAAGGGAGACACAGGCTGATTTTGCAAGAAGTGTGAAGGATTGGGTGCTGTGGCAACACATCTGAAAGCAGAAAATGTGATGGGAAAAGACACATCCAAAGGTTTCACATGATTTCACCTGAAGCTTTTCACCTCTGGTGATGCCTTGGGAGGCTGAGGAAGCACAGGACTAACCTGGACACTGCCACTGGGCTCTCCCTGCTTCCCCCAGCCAGCTCCATGTCTGGAGAGCTTTTGGGTGTGTGCAATTTAAAACCACAGCACCCACCTTGGAGCTGGCAGAGATGGTCAGAGCAGGCATTCTGGATCTCACCAAAAGCAAGCCAAGCACTGCTGATCTGGCCATGGCCAATGAAGCCAGCACTGTCCCTCCTCACTCTTCCTCTAGACGTGACTGGAAGAAGGAACACAGCCATGCCCAAGATGCCCAAGAACATCCTGCCTTCTGCTGGTTCTGCAGGCAAGAGGGACAGTCCCAGCCAGAACCCTGCACTGATCACTCTGAGCAGAGGGGCAGAGTCCAGCATCTCCTGTCATCTTCAAGGAACCAAACTTGGTTAGAGCATTTGCTTCTTCCCTGAAAATCAGGATTTGCACAGTGTCACACCATAAAATGAAGTCACTGCTCCCTTCTGGAACACTGACAGCTATTATCTTTTCTCCCAGCAACAGTATAAGAAAACTGTGACAGTCAATCCTACACTTGAAAATTCACCACAAAGAAAAGGTGTCTAGTTTAACAACAGCATGAGAGAGGAGGCAAATTTACCCTTCTCTTTGTTGTTCAAACTGACTTCAAAGGTAGGGCATGGCACCAAGGAAGACAACTCTGAAAAGCAAGTGCAGAGAGATGAGTGCAAAAACCCAGCACCCTCACACTGTCCTCCTTCAAATGGTAACACTGGCATTAAAAAAATACCCAAACATTCCTAGATTCTCACATATCACTTGGGAAGACAATAGGCACCTACAAGTCAAGATGGCGTTTCCATCTCCTGTAAACCTGGTAATGAGCAAACATTGGTGGCACAAAATCAGGAACTGCAGAGCAGTGCACAAGGACACCTCATCCTCCATCTCTCCAGACCCGGCTGCAGTGCTCTGCTGGATGCAGCTCCCTTCTTCTGGGCTTCTGTCTCATACTTACTTTTGGTTCATTTGTACCCTTTGAAACTCTTCTGTTGAAAGATATTTCTTGGTTTTCTGTGTTTAGCCAAAAAAAAAAAAACCTCACCAAAACTGCTGTGCCCAGAGCAGGTAAACTCAACAGGTTCTTCCCAAGTGAAGAGCTCCTCCATGCAAAGCTGGGCTGGCTCCAGCTCTGCCCCAGCTCTGGGAGAACACAAACCTCTGCACAGCTGTTTCCAGCTCCTCTGGCTCCAGCTCTTCAGTCTACATCTCTTTGGTGAAAGACAGCTACATGTTTCAAAATTGAGTTGCATTTATAATGTTTCTGCTTGGAACAGATACTCTCTGTCCTAATCCCTCTGCCAGTTTTAGTCAGATCCTTTGTCATGCTCAGCTGGAATATCAAATATTCATGTCTGGAGTCCTGTAAGACACTGAAGTCCAGTATTTCACTAGAGCAGATCCTGCAAGGGGTCCAGAGCATCTTTTTTATTCCAATTCAAACCTTTTCCTCTGCTTCCAGGGCATCCCCAAACCACAGAGAACCAAAACCAAATGACAGTGCTTCTCTTTAAACTGACAACTCCATATAGGCCACAAAAAGAAATCACCATGGTGGTTATAGGAGGGTTGGACAAAGACCAGGAATAACCTTCTGTTACAGGAGGCTGCTTCTTAAAATGAGGATATTCATATTCAACTCCCTAAGCCTGAGCAGGGTGAGAACCCCCACAGCTCAAGAGCCTCAAGGCTGGACTCAAGCCTGCAAACATGTCAATGAGCACAATCAATCCACACTGCTGCCAGCAAGCTTTTCCTTCCTCTCTCTGAATTTCCAGCCTGCTTTGTGAAAAAGCCTCTTTTTCAAAGACTCTTCCTCACATCCCCTTCCCTCGCCATCTGTCTCCCACTGTGGGATCTCAGCACCTCAGGACTGATGTGCAGAGTGACCGAGACCACCCTTGGGGGGCTCGGGAGTCCTGGAATGTTGCCAGAAGTGTCTGGTGGCTGGACTTTGATCCTACACGGGAGATGACACCTGTATGAGGACTGGGAGGATTTCACTGGGGTGAATGGTGAAGGGATAAGTTAATTAGAGTGTGAGACACAGGGTTTAGGATTTCTGTACAGGGGGGTCTAAAGAAGTAAGATGGAGGAATTGGGGCATGTCCTGTCCTTCTTCTTCTTCTTCTTAGCCTCCATCTTCTGTGGTGATGTTGGCACTTTGAGATTGGTTATTACTAAAAGTGCACTGGTCAATAAGGGTAAAAGGTATTGGGGGAAATAGGTAAATATTGTATACGTAGTTTTGAGTAAAAAGATAGGTGACCACCCCGGGGGCTCTCAGTGTGCTCATGGCTGGCTGCTGTGCAGACCTCTGTCGGGCCAAGAGAAAATCTTTTAGATAAATAACTAATAAACACTGAAGACCGAGAAAAAACCTGAAGCCTCTTCTCGTCCTTTGGAGCGTGGGCTGCCCAAGGCCACCCCGGGCCTTCCCGGGTCATTAAAACAGCTGAGAAACCAACATCCCACCTCACAATGCGCAAAGGAGTCGCTCACCAAACCCAGCACTGCCCTGGCACAGCAGCACCCACAGGTTGGTGTCACCCTGAGAGCCTCTGCTCCTGCACCTGTCCCTGAGCTGGAGCCCAGCTCTGCAGCATCACTGCTCATGCAGCAAATCCCTGGGACAGCCAGAAGTGGCACTGCTGTCCTGCTGTCACCACAAAGCGCTGAGCCTCTTGGGCTTGCTCGGGCAAATGCAAAGCATTCCCAGCTGAGCATCAGCAAAGGCAGGGGAGTATGGACAGGGCAGCAGCCCCAGCACCGAGGCACTGTCTGCCTGCTTTGGAGCTCCACACCCACAGCAGAGCTGCTCCTCCCTGGGGAGATGCTCCTCACAGGGAACAGAGGGGTCCTCAGGAATGTGCTCCCCACGGGTTTCCAGGCTTTGCCCTGCTCTTTCTGCCAAGCAGGGCAACCACGCTGGGTGTGGGAGCTGTGGCAACAAGGAGGGGGCTGGGACAGCTCAGCTGCCAGCCAGGAGCTGGGGCACCCAGCAGGGAGAGGGGCAGCTACAGAGAGACCACCCAGACACAGAGGGTTGGATGGATCCAGCGCCAGGCAGCAAGCAGCTCCTTGTGGAAAACTCCATTCAAGCAGGAAGGGTGTGATCCAAAGGCCACTGAGTCTTGTCAAGGCTTTGGGAATGCAGATGGGATGAAAGACATCAAATCAAAGCCTGGTATTACTGAAGCCAACCAAGAGCAAAACATCAGTCACAGCCTGCAGGCAGCATTGCGTGCACCCTGGAAAGCCCCTTGCAGCCCCTGGGGCTGTGAGGCACTGCCAAGGTGTTTCCAGCAGGCTCACCAGGCTGTGGGTATGGAGAGAGCTCTCCCAGTCCTGCCTGGCCTGTGAAACCCTTCTGTCCCACCAGCCCGACCTGAGCAAACGCTGCCCTGCCCTCGACACTCATCCTTCCAGAGACAAACAGCACTGCAGGAGCAGTCCTTTCCCAGAGGCAGGACAGGAGGCTCCTGTGAAAGCAGCCCCTGGGTCACCCATATGTGTTTCCTGCAGACCCCCTGTCCCCAGCCAGCAGCCTGTGTTGGCTGTCAGGCACCAACTGCCCCAGGCACTCTGCACAGAGAGAGGGCTGACAGGTGCCCTCCTCTGCCCACTTCCACCTACACTAGGTCAGGCTGCAGCTGCTCATGAAACCCCTTCTCCTCTGGCTCTTGCACTGTCTCTGCCAAATAATCAGCAGGTATTAGAGGGATGTACAAGGGATCAAAAAAACCCCAAAAAACCCAACCCACGTTTTGACCAGAGAGCTCCAGCCATCAGTGTTATTTGGTTCCTGTTATTTGGTTATTTTGGTTATTTGGATTTCAACATCCACCACAATCACAAGGAGCACACTTCCCAGCCCAGTTACGGACACAGCCTATGTGTCTATTTATTTCCATTTTAGACTGCAAATATGGGGTTCAATTAAAACTTTCTGAATACTATTTTGCATCTGAACAAATATTTCCCAATGAACACAAAGGCTGCATAACCTCAAGCTGCCTTCTGCTCAAGGCTGCTACATCCCTACAGTTCCTACTAAATGACAGGATTGTTTCTTCTATAATCCCTTAAAGTCTTGCAACAGTCTCAAAATTACATGGATTTTTCTGACAGGAGTTTAAATATTCTGCATATTCTTCCTGATTCAAGCCAAGCTGTGCAGGGAGAAACAAGGTTCAGGCACATGCAAGCTTGCTGTAAGGACTGCTCACCTACTACTTTTCAGGACACATTAGCATTACAGACATCTTCCTGCCTGCTGCATCTTTGCATTCACCAAGCACCTGCCAAAATCCCCAGGCTGCAGAAGCTGCCGCTGAATCATCTCCCAGCTCTGGCTCCTATCACTGGGATTGAAGTTATGAGATCAAAGAGGAGAGGAATGCAGAGCATCTTGTTTGCATGTCACCAATGCCATTTTGCTGGGAGGCAGCTCGAGAAAGACATACACAGACAGAAATTATTGGCAGCAGGAGAGGGAGTGTGGCAAAAAAAAAGCCTGGATATGGAAAGACCAACGCCACAAGCTGGGTGTCTGGAAAAGGTAAAGGTCCAGCTAAGCCCAAGCACAACAAAGAATCCACTGTCATAGTCTGAAATCCATTTTCATAGTCTGAAAAACACCATCAGGAAGAGGCCACCTGATGTCAGGGGATGTGCTGCTCCCTGGACATCCTCACAGGCACAGACTCACTGTAACCCACTCCTGCCCTTATTGCATGGAACTCATGTTGATGTTCTTACATGTCTGTCTGCTGGAATCAGGAGATTGTTGAGGAGTCTTTGTTATAAATTCATGTTTTTAGGTTCCTTTGTAGCTCACAGAGGTGGGCTTAAAAAAACACCCCCCTGCCTCCCAGGAGTCAGAGGAAGGCCCCAGGCAACATAAAAACCCCACAATTTATTATTTGCTACCTAAGCCAATTTCATACATCTGGCAGGACCTGAATCAGAGTAATTTTGATTGCTGGGATCTGGCAGCACTAATGATAGAAACAAGCTTCTGTCATCTGTTATTACTTTTTAAACTGCTTTTCTCACAGTGCTCCTGAGAAATGGACAGATCCTGCCTGAACCCAGTCAGGATCAACAGAAGAACTGAGTTTCTGGCTGTGGAAGGCTGGTTTAATTGGCAGGGTGAGCTGAAGTCCAGTGTGACAGTCAGCTTCCAGGGCTGGACATCAGAGGCAGGAAGCAAGCAAGCACCTGAGTTTGTAATTAGGAAATACAGTCAGGAAATCACTGAGAGGTCACTGTCAACCACGTTTCCCCAGGTCTCTGCAGAGCTCCCTGGTGAGATTAACAGATGCAATCATGACAGACTGAGCACAGTCAGACCCTGCCAGCACAGCTGAGAGCTGAGCGTGTCATGTGTGATGGGAGAGATCATCACGGTCTGACTGCCTGAACTCTGCAGAACAGGGCAGTCTCCTGAAGCCTCTGCTGCAAAGCACTTCTCCAGAGCCATTCCCACTTGTTTGCTGAGGCACATGAGGAGGAACACTCTGCACTGCTGCAGGAACAGAGCAAAACCACAGCTCCCACATCGTTCTTTGAGTCAGAGAGAGACTAGGGTTCAATAAATGATCAGACCACATGCACAGCCTAGGCATTTATGAGGAATACAGAAATGCCATTTAGGACTCCTCCTGTGACACGGGAGTGCTGTAACAGGGCAGAGTGGGTGCCGTGGGTCAGGCCCAGCTCAGGATGACACCCTCACAGCACACAGAGTGGAATCCACCCAGCAGGTCCACCCTCACAGCAGGGCTGGCAAGTGGGGCTCTCCAGCATCAGAGACTTCACAAACATCCAACTCCTGCCAAACACAGCAGTGCCTCGTTCAGTGTCCGTGCTGGAGAGGGGCACTGCCCGTGTCAGCCCCGCACTGCCCGGCATCCAAACACAACAGTGCCACCCTCGCACTGCCCAGCACTGCCTGGCCACGGCTCTCACAGCCCGGGAGTGACCCACACGGCTGTGCCCGGCCCCAGCGCACCTTCTTCATCTTCTGCTATGGATGTTCCAGTGCCTTCGCTCCCCTTGTGCCCGAAGGGATGCCTGCAGGCATGAGCACTGGCTCCCCTCTCCTACCCATCACCCGGAGCCAGCAGGGCAGCTCCACATCACCGTGTCAAGTCCCATCTGCAAAGCATGTAGAGCTCTGTGCCCTTAGCCCCTGGCTTCCCATCTTGCTCCAGCACCATCTGCTTTCCTCCTCTTGCCTCTTCCCCGTGCCAACCCAAAGCCTTCAGAGATGGCCGGGTCTGACATCCACCCGTGCATGACCAACCCGAAATTACATTCCCGCAGGCTAACCCGCCCGAAGGGATGAGTTCTGCTGCTCCTGTGTGCGCTGGACATTCACTCCCGTGCCCAGGGACGGCTGCTGGCGCCACGGCATCGCTACCCTGCCCCATCCCCTTCCCGCTCCTCTGAACTCTGGGCGCCCACCAAGCCCCGAAGCCGCCGGTAAAGCCGGACACCTCTGCCGGTGCCTGTCCGAAGCAGCACCACAGCACCCGCACCCCTCGACCCCCGCCGCCCCTCGCCCCCGCCCCACTCACGGCGCCCGGGGGCAGCAGCACGGCGCCCGCCACCCCATCGCCCCCCGCCGCCTTCTCCTTCTCCTTGTCCGGCTTGAGCGCCGCGGGCGGCTGCTGGACGCCGATCTTCACCATGGCCCCGCTCCGCCGCCACCGCCGGCCCCGGCACCGCCCCGGGGAGGGGCCGCGCCGCGCCCGCCCTCAGCGCCGAGCTCGCCACGGGCACCGGGCGGGCACCGGGCGGGCACCGGGCGGGCACCGGGCGGGCACCGGGCGGGCACCGGGCGGGCACCGGGCGGGCACCGAGCCCTGAGCTCCGTCCGCAGGCACCGGGCGGGCACCGAGCCCTCAGCACTGAGCTCGCCGTGGGTACCGGGAGGGCACCGCGCCCTCAGCGCCCAGCCCGCCACGGGCACCGAGCCCTCAGAGCCGAGCCCCGCACGGGCACCGGGCGGGCACCGAGCCCTCAGAGCCGCCCGCGGCACCGGGCGGGCACCGAGCCCTCAGAGCCGAGCCCCGCACGGGCACCGGGCGGGCACCGAGCCCTCAGAGCCCAGCCCGCCACGGGCACCGGGCGGGCACCGAGCCCTCAGAGCCGCCCGCGGCACCGGGCGGGCACCGAGCCCTCAGAGCCGAGCCCCGCACGGGCACCGGGCGGGCACCAGGCCCTCAGAGCCGAGCCCGCCACGGGCACTGGGCGGGCACCGAGCCCTCAGAGCCGCCCGCGGCACCGGGAGGGCACGGAGCCCTCAGAGCCGGCCCGGGCCCTGCCTGCCCGCGGGGCCCCGCTGCCCCAGCACCCCGGCAGCACCGTCGGGCCCCGCTGTGACCGGCCGGGCTGCGGGACACGGAGCGGGTGCAGCGGCACCCCCGGGATCTGGGGTATGGCACGGTCAGTACTGCCCGGGCACTGCTGCCATCGGGTCAGCAAAAGGGAAAAAAAACCAAAACAAAACAAAATCCAACTACCCCCGAGGCTGCATCAGCCTGCAGCAGGACACAGAGAGCTGGGGTTGCTCTGGGGAAAGCTGGAAAACCCAGCTGCTCCTCACTTGGAGGCCACAGAACAGGACCCGAGGAGGAACTCGGGTGGCCTTTCCCCAGGATCAGCTCGGGCAGCACCGCAGATGGATTGCCTTCATCGTGGGTAATCCACAAAATTGAGAAATCCATAAAATCCACAGTGATCCACAAAATGCCCCATCCGCCAGAAGCAGAGTGTGGCATGCAGAGGAGAACTGGGGGGATGGTTGGGTTGCTTTTGTGCCACCAGATGATAGCTGGCGAGCAGCAGGAAGAAGAAGTAAACTTCCACAGCAAGAAAGTAAAAAACACATGTTGACAGTTTTGTTAAGTAAAAAAAGGGGGAAAAAAACATTATCAAAACCCTGTCTGCTAGTTACAGGTAATAAGGAAGGTAGGAAATTGTCAGTGGATAAACACAGCACTACCTTTACATTGATTTGGTCCACTTAAACATAGTATTTATTTATAATAAAGTTGTTATGAGCATTTTCTTTCGATCCAGATGGGTTCATTATGTACTGAGTGCTTTACATCATGTTTTGAACTAACCCATTGATAAATTAGTGCTAAATTTTATTTGCAAAAGGCATCTTTGGCAAGCATTCAACATTGATTCACAACAACAATTGCTCACAGTGCTGACTTACATTGTTCAATATTTGGAGCTGTTTAGTCCTCCCAGCATCCCGCCCTGTGGGAAAAAGTTACATGGGGATTACAAGTTTTATCTCACACAGAGATAAGGAACTGCATTTCCACAACAGCCTCCAATTTCAGGAGCTCAAACTGAGACAAGGTGGTCCTGAGTTTATGGAAATTGGACTGTTTACAGCCAGATTCAAACATCTCAGAATCACCATGCAAACCAGGAGACAGCCCAGCAGGGTGTTCCCTGCCCAAAGCCGTTAGGCAAATGCTAACTCTGCTAAAACATCTATGCTGTATCACACATAACCTTAGAGCAAGGAAATGGCCAGAACAGGGCAGAAATGCCCTTGTGTCCCTCTTTTGGGTTGTTTAGCCCACTCTTCCTCAGGGACAGCCCTCTGTGTGACAAAGCTGCCTGACCTCCTCTCCTCCAGCCCCGTGCTCCACTGGGCAGCTCTTGTCTTAGAGGAGAAACCTAAAGCCAGGATGCAGCTGAGGAAAAGTGATTACAAAGTCGTGCATGTGGTAAAACCAGAGAAAGCTTGACACTAAAACCTTCAGTTTAAAGGCAGAAGATAAAGGTAGGGTTTGTTCTTTCCATTTATGTCTAAGGTGACTCTGGCCCCCAACCCTCAGTCAGTCAGTCTGTGGGACTGGTGGAACAAGTCTGCAGTCAGGAGAGTAGAGGATCCTTTTCTAATATTTATGTCATTTGTGACAGATACTGAGAGAAAGAGGCACAAGGCTCTTGATGTTCACCAGGGCTCCTGGCAGAACTAGTCTATTGATTTTCCCAGAGGCAAGCAAATGTGAAGGCAGCATCACACCCCAGCCAAGCCAGCAGCACAGCACCAGGAGCAGTGACAGTGCAACTCTGCCCCTCCTTGATCAGGGGCTGGCCTGTCAGCTGCTGAATCAGCCTGGGTCCTCTCCAGAGCACAGCTGATTTCCAGCTTCAGCTGGGGAGCAGCATTGATCAATGCGTGAGACTGACATCAGTGTGCAGGTGTTGGGGTGTCCCCAGCCTGGCTGTTCCCCTGCAGGAAACCTCCCCTGGCAGCCACTGCCCTCCCTGCCCTGCACAGCCTGAACTGGCTCCAGAAGGACATCCAGAGCAAAAACTGCTCCTGGGGAGGCACAGAACCTGCAGGATGCTGTTCATGTTCATGTGTTCTTTAAAATTGTTCTTTCTTTTATACACAGCAATATGCACAAGTGCCTCAAAACAATCTTCAAGTGTCACAGACATATTTTATGAAAAATCCTTTTGCTAGGATTTTTTCTCCTGAGAAGCTGAGAGGCCTCATGAACAAAATGTAAACAATGATTATCTGCTGCTGTGGAATGCAACAGGTGCATCTGGGATTGGTCTCATGTGGTTGTTTTTAATTAATGGCCAAGCACAGTCCAGCTGGCTCAGACTCTCTGCTCAGTCACAAGATTTTATTACCATTCCATTCCTTTCCTTTCAAGCCTTCTGATGAAATATTTTCTTCTATTCTTTTAGTATAGTTTTAATATATCATTTTCTTTTAATATAATCTATATAATAATATAATAAATCAGCTTTCTGAAACATGGAGTCAAGATTCTCATCTCTCCCCTGTCCTGGGACCCCTGTGAACACCATCACACTCGAGTTTGCAGTATGTGTGAACATAGCTGGAATACTGGAATATTACTTCTGCTGAACCATAAAATCCTGCAGGGTTGACAAGGAAGGCAAATTATTCTCAGCATAACAATGAACCCAAAACAAGCAAAGGAAAATGTCTAAATAATTATAAAATGGGTCAACATTAAGGGTGTACACTGTTAAGCATCTTTACTTGTTTAACATTTCAAGCCTGGGTCTCAGTACAGCCACGGTATTCTGTGGCATCTCTGGATTTCAATTACATCCCTGGATAAATGGCTTTGCAAGCATTAAGAAAAATCACCCAAGTTATCACAGGCCGAGTTTCAGACTAAAAGATTTCTCAGTAAGAAATCTCCAGCTAGAGTCTCTTCAGCTGGGGGCTTAGAGGATGAACACTGACAATGAACTCAACATTTCTAATGCTGCTAAAAACCATCTTTCTTGCCCTGCAGCAGAGAAGTGACATGCTGCTTACAGAACATCTCCCTCAAATCTACTCTCTTTTCTATTTTTAAGCAAGCAGGTTTCTATTTAAAACTGCCACCTTCCTTACCGACTTCCTTAAAGCCATCTGCTGCTTTATTAGTCTGTGACAACAAAGTTTCCATCTCTGAACGTAATTAGCTGGAATCCCACGGACAATTTAGTTGCCTGACCTTTCATTAAGAATAGCAGCATGGTAGCACTTCTCAAGAAATGAAGAATTGGTACCTTTATTAGCCTTTATTAAACTGTCCTCTACCTTGCCACTTCTCACTTTTCAAAAAAGCATCTATGTAGAAAAACCCCAAACAAACCAGTATTACAGAGAGGGCACAAGATAACTGCTTTAATATATCCAAGCCAACCAAAATGTTTGAGCTGCATCTATTTCTGAGGTCTGCCTGGTGTCTTAGCTGTCATCCCTCACTGTATCAGGCTGGAAGGAAATGAGAATTTTAGAGTCCTTAAATCATTCTGCTTTCCCACTGCAGTTCTTGTCCTAGAGAGCGTGCCTAAAAATGAACAGAACTCTGTAATGTGCTGAAAATACACTTTTATTTTCCCTTCTTATGCTTGATCAACTAAACAGAAATGTTTAGGTTGGGCTAAAAAATATAAACTGTTAAAAAAATCATAATCACTCTCAAAGGAACAGACCACAAATGCAGAGGATGTATTCAGGTTTTTTGTTATTCCTTACACAATCTACTTCTAATTATCACACATAATTGCATGAGGTGTAGCAATTACCTGTAGCCAAAGGTAGAGAATCAATCCAGTGGTTTCCATGGAAAGCTACAGCTTTCACCTGCAGCTGAATTTCTTGTCACTCCTGGGTACCTGCCCCACCAGCCAGGGCAATGTGTCAATCCCTGGGACAGCTATCAGGGTCCACATCCTTTGTTCCTTCTTTTCTTTGGAAAAAACCCTGGTGGTTCAGCAGCAGCAGGATGCCTTGGGCTGCCTAGGAGGGTAAATGGAAAACTATTACCATTATGTACTTCAAAAATAACAAGAGAGTAATTTTCTCCTAATAGTAGAAATTATCCTGGATTAGTCTCCCTCCTGGAAACTAGCAAGCTCCAGGTATCTTGGCTTTCCCTCTTTTACAAACTCTGGTGTATAAAAGCCCAACACTTGGCATCCTTCAGTCAGTAGCTGCAAAAAAATATTCACATTTCTAAAGGTGTGCACAGACCAGGTGCACAATGGCTTTGACCTCCACAACTCTCAGTTAACCACAGCTGGCAGGACTGCTGAAAGCCAGAGCCAAGGGCTTGTTAACATTTGATTTCCACCAAAACCCCTTCACACAATGTGCCAAAAAGTGGGGAGGGATGGTGAGAACGGGAAGGGAAAGTGTGGTTTGGAGACAGCACCCAAAATAGCCAAGCTGGATTTTTATGACATGGGATAAGACAGCAAAATTACCAGGACTGTTGTATAGTTTATACTTTTTATGATTTAGAGGGAGATTTTCCATTGAAATATCCACAATTTACCTGGAAACTTGTTAGGTGTTCCACAAATCAAATGACTTCAACTTTATATAATTTCTGGCACCAGCAGGAGGGAATTCGAGTGAAAAGAACAGGAAACAAACCCAAGAGCCAAGATAGCCCAGCAAGTGGGACAGGCCCTATTTGCCACCTTTACATATGAATGCAAGTGTTAAACCACAGCTTAGGCACCAGGGGAGAAAGGGACTGTAGCAGGGGAGATGCTGGTTTAGGATAAAAGGCTGGGGCTGGATTTAAGGAGCTGCTAGGGAAAGTGAGTGTGAGGTCTCAGCCCCAAGGGGTTCAGCTCATTCCTGCCCCATTCCCCAGAGCCCCAGGTACAGGGGAAGATCACCTGAGCTCTCCCTGCCCCTTCCCTTCTGTCACCTCAGTTCTAGTTCTGTACTCCAGACCTGGGCTTTTTGCTGCACCTGCACCAACCCTGAAACATTTTGCTTGTCTGGCGTTGAGAGGCCAAAGGAAAAGCACAGCCTGAGCCAAAGCCCCCCTCCTGCTTGCCAGGGCCTCAGACCCAAGTGGGGAGGGGATTTGGGAGGCTGCCTTGTGCTCCCCCCACCACCAGGACTGTTACCTCCAAGTCATTAGGCCTGGCAAAACCCATCCTCTGGCAGGTGCAGGCAAGCGTTCCCTCACTGTCAGAGCAGAGTCTGAACCAACAGAACCATCGTGGGGGGCTGCCTAGTGCAGATGCAGCACAGAACCAGCCTCGCGTGTGGGGGGTGAAGCACCACTGGCTCCAGTTTCTGTGGTGCCAGGTGCCCAGCCCCAGAAAACGTGCCTGCAATTTCAGTTCTGAGCACAATGCATGTTTCAGTCAGCTGCACAAGAGCCAGGGAGTTGGAGGAGGTACTAACTTACACCAGCAGCCCCCAGTTTTCACCAGCTCAACCCCATCCATCATGCAAGTAACCTACTGTGAGCAAAGGCCCCACCTCGTTATTTCTCAGTGTTCCTCTCCTTCAGCAGGGACTATTTACAGGTGTGTGGAGTGGCAGGACATGGGGCAATGGTTTCAAACAGATGGAGGGCAGGTTTAGACTCAGTATTAGGAAGAAATTCTTTACTGTGAGGATGGTAAGGCATTGGAACAGGTTGCTCAGAGGAACTCTGGATGACCCATGCCTGGCAGTGTTTAAGGCCAGGCTGGATGGAGCTCTGGTCCAGTGGGAGGTGTCCCTGCCATGGCAAGGGGGTTGGAATGAGATGATGTTTAAGGTCCTTCCTTAAACCACACTATGAGTCAGGATTTGCTAAGAGTGAGTGACCACACTCAGCCTGAATAAAATGATTTATGGCAAGAGCAGAATTCACTGTAGGAAAAGGAACATGACACTGAAAACCAGCAGCAGTTCTCCAGCAGAGTTTAGGCTGGGAAGGAGGAAAGTGTCACCTGCCAGCACCTTGAGTGTTGAAGAACTGCTTTGAAAGCTCAGCTACAGTGACTGTGGTGTTCCATGACAGCCACATCCTCTGAGGAGTCTGCTGTCTCTTTTAATTTGCACTCTCCACGAACACCTCAGGATTTTATGTTACACTCCTAGAGAACTGTCATTGCCTTGAACCCAAGAGGGATGAGGTGTCACAGGGCAGTGTAACATACTGATACTTCCTAGGAGATGGAGACTTTCCCTTTAACCAGGTGCAGGACTGTGAAAGGAAGAGCCTAAATCTCCTCTGCTCTCTTTCACTTCTTCTGTCTCTGTTGAAATTTCTGTCTGGTGCCCCATCACTACCCAAAATATTTGCACAGCAGGCACCCTCCTGCTTGCCCTGGTTCCTTAGATTTGGTTCTTCAGTGCCTTGCCTGAATACACTCCTGAAAATGCACACCAGAAGATGAAAAAAAAACAAGAACAACAAACCCACAGCCAGCATGTTAAACAGAGGTGCAGACTGAAGTGTGCCACTGGGGACACAAGGCAAAAAAAAAAAAAAGCTTGGACATCCTCAGTTTTAGCTTCTTCTTTGGGAGGGTGACTCAGTGAAGAACCCTTTTGTTGTTCAACAAACAAACAAACAAACCAACCTGCTTTGTCACACCCCAAACTGCTGCAGATCAGGTGACATGGAAGGAACCTGCCACCCCCTCAGCAGCATGAGACATCCCATCACACCCATAACTGAGTTAATACCAAACAAATCTCAGCATTGCACAGCTGGCAAGGAGTTTGCAGTGAGAGACAGAACCACTCCTGTTCACAGCATCAGCACATGTTTTACAAATTCAAGCAAGCCTGGAGTCAGCTGAACTGATCTAACCTTGCTGTGTAAGAATGCTCTGCTTCACAGCCCAAATGAAATAAAAGCCAAAGCAAGCAAATTAAATTACACCCAGTAATTGCCATGCTCCTGTTCAGAAGGCCCCAGGGACAAGGGAATGAAGATAACATCTCTGATGATGTTCAGTGATGTTGTTTCTTTGAAAACTGGCATGTGCCATGGAGGAGAGCTGCCCATTGATTAGAAGAGGCTCATGGGGTGAACTTAGACTCCAGCACATTTAGAAGTCAATTGTGCCAATGGACAAGCAAGGGAAAATACACTTGGGTTAGTTCTAATGCAGCTGATTACAGGGGCCCAGTGTTCACACAGCTGGAGCAAGCTCCCCACACTCTCTTTGTGTCCCCTACACTGCTTGACACCTTTCTGCCCAGCAATGAGGGCAACCCAAATCAGAATGCCCAAACTGCAGCACAACCCTTCTGCAGCCACCTCTCTTTGGAGCACAGGCACAGCAAATCCAGATGACTTCATGTACAGAGCATCCTTTAGTGGCAGCTTCCTTTCCCCTGGGTTTTTTATCTTCAAGGCCTACCATAGTGTATCCCTGCCCACCAACCACCCCTGTTCCTGGGAATGTGCATTCCACTTCCATCCCACACACGAGAAGCCATCAGCTGGCAGATCATATGGACACAGCTCGTGCCTGTTCTGCCAGCACAGACACTGGTCTGCAGAGCAGTTGCAGTCTTGTCACTGCCCAGAGGCAATATTCAGTATTTTCAGGTTGGTATCACAGCTGGAGTGCCATGAACAGATATTCCTGTCGTGCTTTTTCAAAATCCCCAACACAGCTGCAGCAACAGCTGCACAGCTGGTTGTGCCAAGGGCAGGCAAAGCAGTTTCAGTACTGCAGGGTGGGACACCAGAACACTCTCCTGAATGTTTCAAACATGACTGGGGTAACTCTTTGGGGTATTGCCACAAATTTGCCTCTAAGAAATGGGCTGCATGTTGTGGTTCCCATTTATATTGGTGTAGTCCTGGGGTGTGCATGTCGGCCCTGCTCTGCCTTCATGGTAAACCTGCAGTGCCCTGTGTGAGACAGAAAGTTGGCAGCCTCATTTTTAATCACTTCTGGGTTGGATTTCATCAGTGTTTTTCCAGATTTTTATTTATACCTTGTACAATTTTCCAGAAAGCAGAAAATCTGTTCAGTCAGGTCACATTGTGAAGGATATGCCAGTTTGTCCCTCCACAAGTCACCATGACATATTCTCCTTTGTCCCATTCTTCTCTGCCAAGAGGAACTTAAAAATCTCTTGATTTAAGGAATTAAAAATATATAGGAAATCAATATATATATAATAAATGCTTATTTTTAAAATTCCTATACTTACAAATATATAAGGATCTTAATATCTCCTACTACCAATATTGTCCAAGTGGAAAAGATAACCCACTGTGGGACTCCTGAAAACACACCCAACTCCTTCACAGTGATCAAAAAGAAAAACCCACACTCCTATTAGGAGCTGCTCTCCCACTCTGTGCCCTCCTGACTGCTGGCCCATCTCCCACAGATCTCAGTGAGACACCCCACAACATGAACCATGAACATCTCCCACCCAGCAGCATATCTGGGGGATCCCTGGATGAACATACTGCACTATCCATGAGCTGAGAGCACTGTATGGATTAAAATTCCTTCTTTTCTGGCTCAAGAGAGATGCTGCAGTGCCCCACAAGGCATACACAGAATATCCACATCCCACACATGACCCTGGCACAACATTGCATGATGGCAAAAGAATGTGAGAAGCCCTTGTAGATACCTGGCATACATTAATATATATATTTAATTTTTTTTAATTGGCTCTAGCTCCTCTGAAACATCATCTTGCATAGTGAAGGATGGGCCTAAGAGGCAAGACTTCAGAAGGTGAAGAGCAATAACATGTCTTTAATTTTTCAAACATCTCTGTCCTAAGTTCAATATTTGAGCATAAACATCATGTGTTTTCCAGGACACAATTTCAAGGAAAAAACAGACAATAAAACTCCAAAGTCTCATCTCACAACCCACGTAAAAATTTTAAAAGGGCAACAGACAGGGCAAGAGCACCTTAAAACAATGCTATTTGTAAAAATTTGTATTTGATGAGCAATGCAGGCTGCAGGTTACTATAGCAGCCAGATCCATCACCTAGGTGACCAAGCAGCAGTGATATCAGCATTAGCCTATCCCGACTCACAGCCCCACACTGTGCACGTTTGCAGCCTCCCCTTCCTTGCAAGGTTCTCCTCATTCCAACAGATGGACAGCAGCAGAGCATATGGGCAGTCTGCAGGAGGGGTGACTCTCCTCACAGCACCAGCCTGCCTTGCTAAGGAGGATTATTTCTGACAGCAGCACCTGTGCAAGTGCTGGGCACTTGAGGCAACCAACATGTGTAACCTGATTTACTACCAGAATAATGAGTAGCAACTTGCCTGAAAGCTCTTTGGAAAAGCTTCTGATGGCCAAAGAGTCCACTGAATGTAGCAGAGGGGCTGAAGCATAAATCCACACAAAACAGAGGAAATGTCTGAAGGCATTGGCAAGGTCTTCCCCCAAGGAACCAGGACTTCTGGGAAGGCAAACTTTCAACAAGGAACACCAAATCCAACAAATTCCCAAATCAATACCTTACCTATTCCATGGGAATAATCTGTTCCAAATAAGATGTTTCTCTAATGTTGCACTGGGTATCTGAGGAACACTCCTGAGTAGAGATGTGTTTGTTTACAACCAAGCAACACATCACTGATTACAGGGACAGATTCAATAAATTCCCAAATCAAGAAATTCCCAAATCAATACCTTACCCATTCCATAGGAATTATCTGTTCCAGATGTTTCTCTAATGTTGCACTGGTGCTGTTTAACTCTGGGTACCTGATGAGGAACATTCCTGAGTAGAGATGTGTTTGTTTACAACCAAGCAACACATCACTGATTACAGGGACAGATTCAACTCCAGACTCCTGGAAAATACTGACTTTTTTTTCTAACAATGTTACATAACAGGTAGCTTCTGTAGTCTAAAGGGATTTTGGTTGCTTGGGCTAAAGGAAATTAAATGGAATGAAGATCTTTTCCCCCCCTTTTGTTAAAGGCTGCCTTTATATCCCATCGAGAAATTACCCGAGACAGAAATCTCTTTTCCTGCACTTTGATAAATAGGGATGACTCATTATTTCCCATTTTGCTTTAAATATCCTGCCATCCTTGTGGTTTGCTTTGTTCAGCTATTCTCTCAGCTTCACACAGCACCTGCTGTAATGACACAGGAAGCCCTCTGTGGTTCCTGTGCCCTTTCAGTGCATCCCCTTATCAACGGAGCACTCTGACCTTTACGCATCCCTCACTTCCCTTTGCCAGCAGACACTTGCAATCCCCCCACACAGCCTTTCTTTGATCACCACCTCCTAGGCACCAGGAGATCACATTATCTTGGCAGAGCCAAAAAACACGTCCTACCTTTGCAAGCCTTTGCCCTCATTGAAACCCACTCAGATTTTGGGGCTGCAGTTTAAATTGTCAAAGCAGACGGAGCTGTTACAGCTTCATTGACAATTCAGGAGGTGGGGAAACTTCTTCAATCAAATTTATTTGTTTGAAACCTAATTCCTTGTTGTCTTTTGCCCATCTTTCACTGCCCCCTGTTCCTTGTGCTCAGCAAAGACAGTGGTGTCCTTTACCTGCTGATCCATGCACAGGTTGAGTAAAGACCATTAGAAGCCAAGGCCTTTGTAATCCTGGAGAACAAAAGAATAACTCTCTTCCTGATAAAGCCAGTCTTCTTCTCTGTCTCTCACTGACTGATGATGGGATAACACCAGCAAAAGAAAACAAGATCAAAGTCATAGTGCTGGATCTGAGAAGATAAAAGAAAAAAATTTCAGAAAGAAAGGAACATTGGGCAGATGAGTTTCAGAAAGAAAGGAACATTGGGCAGATGAGTTTCAGAAAGAAAGGAACATTGGGCAGATGAGAGAAGTAGGAAATGCATTTCTGCAGCAAAGGATATTTTACACTGAGGCTAGACAAGGGCAGAAGATTCTAGGGAAAAACAGGGCCTCTGTGTTCCAGGGAAGACATCTACTGGGGCCTGAAAGATTCAACCTCAACACACAGAACACCTGAGCAGTAGAAAACAAAAAAAAGGTAGGAGAATGGAAACTAATAAATGTTTTATTGTTAGCTGAGAACTGTACATTCTTTGTTGTTGACAGATGCAGCTTGAATTTTGCAGGGCTTTTGTATCTGCTTGCTTCCCTCATGAAAACTCCCTTCAGAGGTGATCCAGGAGTGCCCTGCAGAGGCTGGGGCTCAGCCTCAATACTTGAGCCAAATCCAGGCTCTGTCAGAGGGGGACACACCTGCCTTGATTTGCTGATGTCAGATGGGGAACAGTGTGACCTGGAAACTTGCAGAGGGACTAGCAAGGTGAACAGAACACATGGATGCAGTCAACTGCTCGAGAAGCTCTCTGTGGTTTTTGTCTGTGAATTATATTTAAAATGTTTATTTAGTTCATATCCTTAGCAGTCCTCTTCAGAGGACTGGGTATCCAAGGTCAGGATGCCTTTCAGGACAGCTGGGTACCTTTAATGAATAACTGCACTTTAAGCAGTGAATTTAATTAAAATGCATCACTACACTGAAGAAAATATCCAGCCCTCATGACATTGTGCAATAGTGCACTCGGTGTAAAGATACAAGATAAACAAGGAACACTCCGACCTTGTGTATCATCCTGCATGACTTAACTTCCCATTACTTTTTACCTTTTTTCTTTCTCAAATCCTAGTTACATTTATATATTTAGAAAAGATAACAGGCCAGGTGAACTCTGCAGAACTGCCAGCAGCTGCTCAGGTGGAACCCTTGCCATGATGAGGTTGCAAGCATGCTCAGCTGTGCAGAAAGAAAACTTCCTCATGAAACATCTCACTGGTCTTTCCTGCAGGAGCACTGGAAGGCTCAGTTCTTTCCAACTTCATGCCCCTGAGAAACTAAATGGGTCCTAAATGCTGTAATCCCATTTTGATTTTCACTTTTATCACTCCCAAAGCCAAGACTGCAGCAGCAGAAGGCTGCAGGATTTTGTCTGTTGCTGCAAAGTGCAAAGAGCAGCTCAAGATGGCACCTGAGAGGCAGGAATGTAAAACTTCCTCTTTTCTATAATGACAAACAAGAGAAATGTTATTCATCTGTTTCTGTAGGGGGAAGGCTCACACTAGAGAAAACCCAAAAAACCAGGAGAGAACTGCTTGAAGAGATCATGAAAGGAGACCTTCAAAGGCAGGGGGCAAAGAACCTTTGGATTACTTTCTTCCCTTTTTATAATGCATAGAGGACATGAAAGAGGTTTTTCAGTAGTTCTCTCTTATTCTAAAAGGAATTTTTTTTGTTCCTGCTTCTTTTTTACATTAAAAATTCAAGTCTTGCCTTGAATAGAAGGGTCTGAGGCAAACAGCATCAAAGACATGCACAAGTCAGGATCAAGTACATTGGTAAGGACATTTGGTTTGTGCCCATCTTGCACAGAATTCTTAAGGTTGCAGATAAAAGTCAACAAATTTGAAGATTCAAAAACCAAACGAAATTTAGTTCAGCTGCAACAAATACTTTTAGAATAGTAAAAAATGAACATCATTAAGTTACTAATGGTTTCACTTTAAAAAATATAAATTATGTGCCCCCAAAAATCCACAGCTATGTTTGAGCAAAAGAAACCTGCCCTTCATACTCAAAGTGAAATTAGTGATAAATAGTGATAAATAAAGCACCTTTTCATTGCCTTTGTGTCATGGTGAATAGGGTCCAAGTTACCTTTTCAAACAGACTTGCATCCCACACCCCTTTCCTGCTGAAGGGAAAAATACTTTCTGAGCCAGCTGGTCTCTTTTCTGGGTAGGAAAGCAGCAGCAGAGTTGTTGGACAAGGACTGGAGATTATTTCTTGTGCAACAACAGAACAAACTCCAAGTCTGTTGTACCTACAAAATGCCACAGATTATTTTCTTTACTGCTTGTAGGAGCAGGAAACCTCTCAGACCCTTGGGTGGTGAAACTATCTGCTAAAAACATAAAAACACAAAATAAAAGCATCTTCTTGTAACACGAACATGTTGGATTTTGAAGTCAGCAAGAGGAAGCAGAGATGGTGCATCTCATGACATTTTCCCAGTTTCTTTCTCAGGGTAGATGTGAGCTTTCAATACTGAAGTGTTATTGTAACACTTTTTCCCTGCTCTGCATATGTGGTTTTGGTGGATTGCCTAGTGAATATTGAGTTAGGGATGCTGAGAGCCTGCTTGTGTTCTCCAATTCCTGTGGCTATGTTGCCCTAGTCAGAATTAAATGATACATTACACCCTGAGTCACCCTCTGCTAATGCCTGCTAGATGTTTGCTGGCATCAAGGTTTAGAATTGGAGCTCATTGGAAATTTTCCATAGGGGAGATTTTCTGTTTCTGAGAAAACAGGAATTTTCCATGAGGGGGAAAAAAAAAAGGTTGTTTCTGCCAAAAAAAAAAAAAAAAAAAAAAAAAAAAAAAAAAAAAAAATTGAAAAGGTTTGTTTGCAAAGAGGATCAAAAGATCAAAAGATAGTATTTCATTTTGAATTGACCTGGACTAACAGAAGCACTCAATGCCCCCAGTGATCCATGTGAATTCTGGATGTCTTCTGGTGCAGACAAGTCCAGGCAGAGCCCAGCCTCAGACAAAGAGGGGGCTGTGAGTGCAGTTTTCAGATGGCCCCGTGTGGCTGCTGATTTCTGACTCCATGAGTGTCACAGGTGCCTGCAGGGCAGGGCAGGGGTGACAATGCCCCAGTGACACAGCAGGGTTACAGAGCCCCATGCAGCATCTCCAGCAGTGAGACACAGACCCGCACAGGCTCTGCAGTGAGGGAGGAGGCACTTCCAGTAACCCCCAGGTGCTTTCTGAGCATTTCCACCCCCACACCCTTCCTTCTCTGCTGGAACCACTTCCTCCACTCCTCCATCCCAGCTCCCATCCTCTTCCTCACCCCTCATATCCCAGGTGCCACTCCTCTGTGACCGTGTTCACAGGGGTCTGAGGATGAGGGAAGACAACAGGATCTGACTCCATGTTTCAGAAGGCTTGATTTATTATTTTATGATATATATTATATTAAAACCATACTAAAAGAATAGAAGAAAAGGTTTCATCAGAAGGTTAGCTATGAATAGATTGAATAACAAAAGCTTGTGCCTCAGAAAGAGAGTGTGAGCCAGCTGTCTGTGATTGGCCATTAATTAGAAACAACCACATGAGACCAATCCCAGATGCACCTGTTGCATTCCACAGCAGCAGATAACCATTGTTTACATTTTGTTCCTGAGGCCTCCCAGCTTCTCAGGAGGAAAATTCCTAAGGAAAGGATTTTTCATAAAAGATGTGTGTGACACTCCTCCGTGCCAAGCTGCTGCTGCTGCCCCTTAGCAGCTCCACACTGGCATCACTGGAGCTGTGCCCTCCCTGCCTGGCTCCCTCAGCCCACACAGGGACACAGACAGTGCCCATCACTCCTGTGCACTCCATGCTCTTCCCACCAGGAACCTGGATGGGAGACAGATCCATTGATGCCCTCCAGTCCTTTGCCCCTTCAGCAGAAGTTTCTCCTACAGCTGAAAATGCTGCCAAAGCTTGGTTTTCATTTGTTTCTTTTTGTTTAAAAACAAAACCACACAACATCTCACACTTGTCTAAAAGGAGGCCCCTCCTGTGCCCACCAGGAATGCTGTGAGATCTGGACTGCCCAGATTGTCAAGCCAGCAGTAATCTTCTTTTCCTATTTCAGTGGGCTCTGGCTCAGGCCACAATGTCCAGATAAACACCAAGGAAACAGATCCCAAACCCGAAACTGCAGTCACCATGGACAAGCACTGCATGATCCAGATCTGGTTCTGTGACTTTGCTGCTCTAGGGACAAAAAGAGATGGAAAACTGCCCCCTTTGGAGCCTTCTCTGAATTGTGGAGAACCTCAGATCAGAGCTACCTGTACTGTCTGGGTAGGGACCTTCTCACTCACCTTCTCCACAAGTGAAAGGCCACACAGCAAGATAAGGACATTCCAATTAATATCTTCTGTCTGTCACTGGACTTTTGTTCCCTGGTCTATGAACTTCTTTCTTCACTGCCCTTCAAATAAAGCAGAACCTCCTGCACCATGAATGTGACCCTGCAGAGCACACATGTCCAGCAGTTACAGCAAGGACCTGAAGGAAGCAGAGCTTTTGGGCAGCATTTATTTCCAGCAGCCTTCAGCCAGCTCTGAGCTGTGCCAGAGGGAAAGGCTGAGAGGTGGCACATGCTGGCACAAAACCAGCTCCTAGCAAGCAGCAGGAGACAGTGACACAGCTGTCACCCCAGAGCTCTCCAGGGGAGGTGCAGATCAGTTCTGAGCACAGCCCTTGTGGAGCCACAGTTTGGGGAACTCTTGGAGCTCCTTTATCCTCTGCTGTGGCAACTCAAACTCTGCTGGATTTGCCTTTTCTGTCCCTGAGAGTGCTGATCAATCAGGCAGGCAGCACTGCAGGGCCTGGCTGATGCACTGGAGCTGCATAGGAGCTGCAAGGGTCAGTCTGAACAGGGCCATGGGGACAGAGGTCACTGTGACACTGGCACTGCTGGTGACAGAGAGGGTTGGAACTGATGGACTGAAGGAAGAGTATCAGTGATGTGATCTCTGTCACAGGGTGGCACTGCCACTGTGTGACCCTGCCAGCTGGCCTGGCATCAGGGACACTGTCACAGCCACCCCCTACAGCCCAGAAGGGACAGGACAGGCTGCAAATGTCACTGACAGAGCCCATCCCTGTGCCCAGAAACCCAGGGCTGAGTGTTCCTACAAACAGGGCAGCAAGCAGAGCTCCTAAAGCACTGAAACACTGCTTTATCAATCTGTTATCAGCTGCAGGCACTGAGTGCCCCACAAGGCTCTGTGGGGGTGTGGACAGCACCAGCACTGCCTGGGCACCAACCACACACCAAACCTCTCCAAGCAAAGGGTCCCTTGGTCAAACTGCTGCTCCCAGCCCTCTGCTCATCCCCATGGGCCAGACAGGGCTGAGCCCCACAGGGGCAGCACCTGGGATCTCCTCTCACTCTATTTCCTGATCACATACAAGCAGAATTTCTATAGCACATCATGTTACCTGCAGCAATGATAATGGATGATAAACTCCTTGCACCCAGAATAAAAATGGTCAGACAAATGACTGCACTTCTTACAGGCAATTACAGAACAGTTCCTCAAAAATACAAAGAGCCCCTTGAAAAATGAGCTGAAAAGACAACTGGCAGAAATCAGAAGGGAAGGGCAAGAGTGAAAGATGTGATTTGCCAAGAGGATTGGGATTTTCTAAGTGCAGAATCAGACTCAGTAAGACAGAGATTAACTATTAGAAAACAGAAGTGCAGAAAATATTCTTTATGGACTTGAAAGTTGAGAAGCAAGGAGTGGGAGCATCAAAAGAGCTAAAGAAGATTTAAACATCCTACATCCCCAGAGCAGAAACAGCTGATGAGGATGAGCACACACAGGTAACACAAAGCTGCTGCATCTTTCCTCAGCCTGTGCTTCAGTGCCCTGTCCTGCTCCAGGCTCTGTGTCCTGCAGGTTTGAGCTGATCCGTGGCATGAGGCAGGAGCCATCAGGTCAGACTGCAGCTGGAGCTCAGCTCCTCCTCCAGAGCTGGTGGCAATGAGCAAACCCACAGCCAAACACAGCAATGGGGCACCTGGGCTCTCACCTGCCTGCCTGACAGGTGTTTGGCAAAACCAGACTTGAGTCTGCTGCTCATAGTGAAAAAACATCAAGCATTATCAACTCCGTGGTTCTGCACACCTTTATTAGTAAAACAAGACTTTGTTTTGGAAACTGGGATGTCTAAAATTGTCAATAACTCACTGTAGCCATGAATTTTCCCATATAAACCTTAGACCAGAGCACCCCACAAACATGACATCAAATGTGCACAGTTATGTGTTACTAATTACCAAGCTGCCATGCACAGTCAAGTCACATAATTTACACCATCAAGGCTGTCAGAAGAAGCATTAATCAGAAGAAACATTCAGCTAAAAGAAATAACTCATAACTTAATGCTCTCCTAAATGCTCTCTTTTTTCTGCAAAAATTTAAATTATCCCAATGTTAGCTTTCAGGTTACTTTTGTATCAAAGACATAAATGGAAAAACCTTTTAAAATTGCAAAGCAGCAGTAAGGAATGACTTGTGTAGTATTTTAACATTTTCATTTTTTAATGTGCAAGCTGGGTTCCTGCTTCCCAAGTAACACCAAGAATCAAGAACACTTTCAGCATCTGCCCATCAAAGCTTTTTCACACTTAGGTCCTTGTCAAGCACCTGGGTTTTTAAATTAGATAAACTGAAGCCAAAATTCCCAGCCTGCCTGTACAGTGTGCAGCATATTCCACATATTGCATTCTGATGGCCTTGAACCTAGGATTGCAACAAAAATCACTTTTTAAATTTAAATCTATTAAATAGTAGATATTTTCAAGCTATTGACAAGCTCCAGTGAACTCATCTTACACTTTTCCATAGGTTTGTAACTATCCCTGCTATGTTTGCTTTATCTCTGCTTTTTGTCCTTCTAGAACATCCCTCTGGGATGATTTACAGCCAAGATCAGCTCTCACCTGCAGCTCTGTGTGTTGTAAGGGTTCCTCCAACCTGCAGCATGTGCAGCACCACCAACCTCAGCCAGAAGGATTTCCCCCCTGCAGAAACAGGAAAACTCTGCTCTGCCCATACTGGGTTTGTGGGACTGCTCTCCCAATTCAAGACACAACTGCTAGGGAAAAGTGTGTTTTAGGAAAGGAGAATTATTGTAAATCCTTAAATGCTGTTTCCACATCATTTGGGTATTAGCTGGAACAACCCAGCACTCTGTAATTCCAGAGATGGAAGGTGAGGAAATTCAGCAGCTGCAATCTGAAGTTTTACAGCCAGGTGAACCTCTGCACCTTGTACTCTCTCCAGACTGTATTTCTCAATCTGTTGGATGCCCACAAACCTGAATTACAGTCTGAATTCTCAAACTGTCACTTTTTCTTATAATTCCATACAATCTGGAGATGCTGTTAAAGACCTGAGGCCAAGAGCTTGCCTGGCTCACATCTCAGTTGTTTAAACTGTTCAACACTGCATGCCTTATTTAGATGCCCTGAATTATAGTTACAAAAGCTTATTTATTAATATTGCAATATACAACATTCTTAAAACAGATCTAAGAAACCTATACAGCTTTTATTCTTGTTTTATGCTCAAATAAATGCAAACCTAGTCTCTGAATAACACTAAGCATATTAAAATCAGTTCAACATCTTTGAATTTTAGAACCTTGTTAAGCAACACTCACATTTTTATCACCCTGAGTTTCTCCTTGGTGGGATGTGAGGGACATTCCCAAAGAGGAAAAAAGAACTCTTAAAGGGATCCTCCATGACAGCTCAGCACAAGGAATTTGCAAGGGAAGAAGTGGAAAACCACCTACTGATGATTTAATTTCAGGCAAGGAGAATAGACTGCAATAATTTCTTTTTTTCTAAACATACGCCACTAAAACACATCTAAATTGTATCTTTCTATTACCACACACTGTTTTTAATCTTCCCTCATTCCAAACATGCCCTCCTGGTAAATTCTGCAGTGCTGCCAGCATTAGGAACACTGAGGCCAGTGGCACCCAGTGCTGTCACCTCCAGCCATGGGACACCCTCCTTTTCCTGCACTCTGGAATTACACATCCCACCACAGCACAGCTGCAAAACTCTCCTACAGTGGAAAACCTTCAGCCTTAAGGGTCCCTTTATGGAAAATGAGGGTGTCAGCTCTGGCCAAGGCGTTTCTGAGCAAGGAAACAAAATATCCTTACTTGTGTAAATCAGAATCTCCAACAAGAGCCCTCTAAAAAAGAGCTTGCCTTTATTTTTTGTTGTGAATACAATACACTCAGCAAAACTCTAAGCTGGCTGTGTAACTTGGGCTTTTGTGGTGGCATTTTTTAAAGAGAGGTGCATCAACAGGAACAGGAGCAGAACACAGGCCCACAGAATGGTCTGGGCTGGAAGGGACTTTAAAATCATCTCACTCCAGCCCCCCACATGGGCAGGGACTCCTTCCATTAGCTCAGGTTGCTCAGGGCTCCATCCAGGGATGGGGCATCCACAACTTCTCTGGGCAACCTGTACCACTGCCTCACCACCCTTACAATAAAAAAAATTCCTCCAATCTAATCCAAACCTGCCCTCTTTGAGTTTAAAGCTATTCCCCTTTGTCCTGTCTCTCCATGCTCCTGCAGGTAGTGTCCCTTTCCATCATTCTCTCCTGAAACAGCCAATTCCCTTCAAAGAATGCAATACATTGATGCCCACCACTGCTCTCTCCTTTCAGCTTTTTTCCAGGTTGTGATTTTTGGGATGTTTTGACCTGCCTCTGTGGGATTTGAACTGGATCTGCCCTGGTACACTTGTAAATATAGATGATATATGCCAGAAACAACTTATAAATATACTTATAAATGTAGATGATATATGCCAGAAACAACTCTTCACAAGTTCAGTGTCCTCAGATTAAGCTAGGCAATGATTTAAGGAGGTAACATGTAATGTTTTCCTCATTATGATACTAACCATCACCTTGAATTGCAATGTGCTGGAAAGCTAAAATAAACAGCACTTGTAACTGCCTGACAATGGCCAAAACCTTTGGGGAAGGGAATACAGATGGATCAGAAATAACCACAAAGGTGACAGAAAATAAAGGCACTGCACCCGAAGAGTGAACAGCCATGGGGAGAAAAGCAGCACAGACAGGGAAATAATTCAACAGCAGCCAGGCAAGGGGGAAAAGGGGAAGAAGCAGAAGGAAAGCTGATGAAGTTGCCTGCAGGGAATGACTCAGAATAACAGAGAGAGACTCACTGACAGCAGCTTTGTCCCAGGGTGATCCCACAGCTCCTGCTCGGGGGCCTGGAGGTGCCAGCTCAGAGGGCAGGTCCTCATCACCTCTGTGGGGAAAGCAAATTTGAACCAGTCAGGAAAACACCTCCTTGCATTTCATGTGCTTCCTCCCACCAGGGCCGTTTCAAACACCTCATCAAGTGCCTGACTTGTCCACTCAATTAAAATTTGCCATTTGTCTGATTACCTGTACTAATTACCCCATCCCCCTGCAATCCGGGATCTTCCTGTCTGTGAGAGAAATGCCAACATTTTCTACACAGGCTCAAACAGGTGTGCTCTCTAGACAATCGATGAATTACTGACTCTCAACCCTCCAACTATGATTTATCAACCTAGTTACAAAACAACTAATAATGCTCCTAGACAAAAAAGGACACAAATGAGCCCTAATTTTAACATCCCTCATAATTTGGTCTTTGGGGGCTACCAAAGACCAACTATTTCTGTCTGCAAAGTTAATTATGTTCCTGAAGGGCAACTTCTTGTTCAGGAATTTTGCTGAACAAAACCACCTGCAGAAGCTGCACCAAAAGCTCCTGAATGCTGTTTAAAACACAACACTGCTGATGTTTGCTACACTGCATTAGCTGGGGCAGACACATTACCTGTGGCAGCAGCTCCAGAGGAGACCCCAGTGACCAATTACAGACTCAGCTCCTGAAAATCAGAGAGAAGTGAAGGGCCAAAAATTTATCAACCAACCTTATCAGGGCCTGTCTCCAGCCAGGACACAGGAAACAGCATCTCCTCTTTGCCCTTGCCAAAAAGAAATAGAATCAGCAATAACACAACAAGGCAAGGGAGGCTACCAACAATAAATCAAAATTGATTGCATCTTTAATATAGCACTTTGTCTTAATTCTTTAAAAATGTTTGTGCAAGCCAGAGTTTCTCATGACTTAAAATGATTTTGTATTTGAAAGGAAGAAAGCTGAGCCACTCTAAGGCAACAAGGGAGACCTGATACACATCCACAAGAAACTGATCCTCTTCAGTAATACAGTAAAGAACACACATTTTTCTTCAAAATTTTATTTTAATTTAAATTATGGGGCCAGCCAGATTTTTTGGGTACGAAACATTTTCCTCAGGAGAAATGAAATGCTACCACGGAAATAGAATTACAATTGTATACATCTCTTATTATTATAAAAAAAAAAAAAAAAAAAAAAAGAAACCAAAACAAAACCAAAAAAAAAGCTTGCATTTAAATATGTTTTAGTAATACCCTTAAGCCTTCAAGCAGATAAGAAACCACTTCCAGAACAAGTTTTTTAATATGAACAGCACATCGAAGGAGCTTTAATTTAAATACAACTTCTTTTCGAAAGCCAACATTCAAATGTTTCCACATATTAAAAAAGTCACCATAGCCATTGATTCCAAGGCCCAATATAGAGAAACCTCTATCCCAGTCCAAATGTTTTCACTTCTTTACACATAGAAATCTTTAGCACATCTACATCTTTCTAAAGAGGAAGCCTTACATGTTATGGTGAGTAACTTGGCAAATAATGTTTCCTCCACTCAGCTATGATAAACCAAAATATAACAGACAGTTAGTACTGAGCTACAACACCACCTCCTGCCAGCTCTGCCTGGCATCTCTGGGAAGAGTCAGCTATTTTCCTTCCTGTAAGCAAAATGATTCTGTTTGCAAAGGACATGTTCAGAACCTTTAAAAGACCAATTTTAATGTTAAGAGCAGTTTTAACCAACCGAGTGAAAACACTCAATTTTCTGGAGCTCTGGGATTTTCCTTGTGAAGGCTTTCAAATCAGCTCAAACGTCACTGATTGTGAAATATTTCAAATGGGAAGAGGACAGGAAGCAAGAAACATTTTCTGTAGCATTCACAATCATTCAGTCATGCAGAATTGGAACTTCCAGCCCCCAATCCACGAGTTTTTGCTTGGTTGTGATCTCAGCGTTACTATATGATGGATAGATACAATTTTAATAACATCATTTAGCTATATTTAGTAGATTCCTTTTGTATGGTCACAGTAACAAAAACATGGTGCAAAATCAGTTGGGTTTTTTTGTTTTTATAAATACTGATAGTTTGCAGCAACAAAGAACAAAATCAACAAAAATGAGATCATTTTGTTATCCTAGGACACCTATGGAATTGCTTCTTGAGGTTGGAGGGAATGAAATCACTCACACAACTATTGTACTGAGTTATTTACTGTCAGAAATGACGCACTGCAGGCTCCCCAGAAGTCAGAGGAATCAATATTAATTTAGCATAATCCTTGCCATTTGCAGAGCTGGTGAGCACAATGCAAGTGTAATTAAATAAGGCCAATATTATCTGGTAAGAACAGAGCAGAAAGGGTTCCAGTTCTCTGGTTCAGCCTACCCTAATTGATGGCACCCCATTAGACATGTGAATACAAAGAATTTGTTTGGGTTTGGGTGTTTGTTTCCTTTTAAATGCTGCAGTACTTAAGATTGTTAAATCAGCCTTTCCATGTGATCTGAAGTATTCAATTACATATGAGCATTCATTTTGCAAAACTCAATATTAGGTAATAGTTACAGACTAATACAATAACATTCCTCTGCTGTACAAATTAAATCATATTTTAAAGAAATGAGCAGCCTAGGAGTTATATACAAAAGAAACCAGCAAGCATTGTTGAAATGAAATGCAAAATGTCACTGCTAGGTCTACTGTCTGAAATACCTTTAAAGTAAAATTAACAAAACCCCTTAGAACATATTTCCAAGTTTACAAGTCAAGTCTCAGAAAAATCAAATCATGTTCAAAAAAAAATTCTATAAAGCAGTGAAAGGCATATATACATTTTCCGTATGAACCTTGAGATTTCACTCTTTTAAAAGTTGCTAAGTTTCAATATCAGTTTATTTGCAAGACAACTGTTTATCCCAATAAGCTCACATCTTAGATACATTTCCCCTTTGATTACAAATAAAGCACTGCACATTTTTTTTTTGTTTTAAATCAAGGCATATAATCTTATACTATGGTGCCAGGTATGCACAGGTCACGTTGTGCTCATTATCTCAAACAAGGTAAGTGCAAACATACAGATTTATTCAGATTTGCAAGCATGCAACCTGTTACTTAACTACATGAATACCTTCTCTCCTAGACCAAACTAGTATCTATATGTTTGCTTTCACGAACCTAGAATCTTTCTTTTCAGGACTCCTAAAACAAGCAGTGTCTTTGAATTCTGAAATGACACAAATATCAAGAAAGTCCACATTGTGCAAGAAAGCAGCAGCTATGTTTCTCAACTTGGACTAAAAATGAAAAGAGAAAAAACAAAAACCGTTCACTGAACAGCAGATTAGCAGTAATGTTCCTCATGAATCGATAAGAGTGCCTGATGCTGAATATCTAACAGCAAATGCTGAATTTGGGTTTAATATTTTAAAGGTTTATTGGAGTTTTAAGCTTCTTGCTGTGCTGGTCTCTTCAAATCCCTGATCTGTTTAACTAAATAGGTCTTCTCATCATTAAATTGTTCGTCCTCGGTCCTGTCATTCTGAAACTTGCTGAGGAACTCAATAAGTTTGGTCTGGTTCTTTAGAAGGATGTCTAATATAGGCTGTGTCTTGTTAGGATTGGCTACAAACACCTGCAAGAAAATAAAAGGCATTGAGCACAACAGCGAGAAACAAAAGGTTAAGTTAAAAAAGAAATTATCTACCAAAATACTGATGATGATAAATTAAAATTATGTTTTAATTATTTCGGTATCCCACCAAATTACTTCAAGTTTTTTAATAAAATTACTTTTTTTTTAAATCAGGGCATAAGCTGAACATCAGTACCAAAGTAAATCTAGTCTGTGTGAGGGGACCAGCCTCAACAGCCTCTGCAGAAACCACTGAAGGCAGTTTATGGTTAAATTCTATGGCAAATGCATGGTTTCATATCATGTGCAGCATCTGATGGGAATCTCACACTTCACTGCAAAGTTTTAGACCTCCAGTTATAACTCTTAGCAAAGTCAGAAGCCATCTGGCATAATGTTCAAATTACCATCCAGGTGACCTGAGTGAAATACTGCTCTCTTTCAGACATCATGCAGTGTGATAAAATCACTTTTGAACCCCATGATTTTATATGGAATCATGCATTCCTCCTTATCTCAATGCATTCAATTCCAGAAGTTTCTGAGAGATGTTACTCTGACAACCCCATGGAAGTCCCTAAGTGGTTCCTAAATGGTTTTCAAAAGATATCCAAGGTATCTATTTGTAAAGATGGATCATAATCAAGCAAACATCAGTGCTCCCTTTATTTAATCACTGAGCAGACATTAAGGTCAGCTCCATTTAGGCTCAGCTAAGCAGTTTACTCAATTAAACAACTTCTGGTCAGATTGCTTCTGTTTCCTGGTGGGCTTTTGTAACATACCTTGAACACATGGAAGGCCTCAAACTGAATGTTACGACTCTTGTCTCGTAGAAGGTTCATCATTAGTTTGAGATTTTCAGGTTTACTGATGTACTTTGTCATAATTGTGAAGTTGTGTCTGTCCAGTAACAATTCACCGAGAAGCTGAAGGCAGAAAAGAATGAAAAATGAAAAAATTACTAGCAGAAGAATTAATTTGGATGTATAAATGCTTTCAGAGCCCCTCAAGTGGTGTGGGGCTCTGGGAATGCAGCAGCAGTGGTCAGGAGATAAAGCAGTAACACAACTAAGTGCCCTAAATTTCCATGTGCAGGTACACATTTTCCCCTTATTTCAACTACACAGTTTCTCCTTTTCCTCAGAAAGTGAAAAATCACAGTTCCCCCTTGTTATGAATTGCAAAGAGAAGTCTTTCATTTATTTCCCCCATGACTTCATTATTTTTTCCACTTATACAGAAGCTATTCAGCATAGAAAGAATGCCTTTTAAAAAAACTCAAAACCCAACAAAACAGGTTAGTATATCAAATGAAATATTGACTGTTCTTTTGCTACCTAAAGGGTTTAAAAGGATTTTGCCCACAAGGATCACCTTTGCTGCAAGCTCTGCATTACATTTATATTCACTATTTTTTACCTACTTGAATGCAAGATCAATATTGGTTTAGGCACATGATGTGAATCTTTGTTAAATTATTTAAATGTAACCAGACTTGTTGAAGGAAAAAAAAATCAATAAAAATAAAGACATTTGAGGAGCCATTTTTTCATAGGGAGAGAAATTACTTTGGCCTGTGCTGGACACTTAGATATGTAACAACTGGACTAAAAAAATTAGCTGATCTCAAGAATTAAAATGTCTGAAGAGTTAAAAAAATACTGTTCAAGGCTGTTACAGAAGCCATTTCAAATAAAGTCAACTCACCTTGAAAATAAAGGGAATCTCTTTGCATTTCAGAAGAAAATAAAATTGCCTTACCTTAAGTGACTGTCTCTTTGTCACGTAATTTTCTGAATGAAGTAACTTCTCATATTCACTGAAGAACTAAACACAGAATACAGAGAAGGATTAGCACTTTTACAAGTGTCACAGGCATCTTCTTCCAAATTATTGCAACAAAGTGGAGAAGATGCAAATCCCTAACAAAACCAAACAGAATCTGAAATTTCAGTGGGTTCCTGTAACTACACTGTCACTACTTAGGCTTTTAAAGCATATCCAAAGTTAAACATTGAATATGGTTTAAAGTTAAAATAGATAATATGTAGTTATTATGTATTATATTAAAATATAATCATAATATAATTATAATATAATTATAATTACATTACATTATATTATATATAAATATTATAGAATAGACAGAACAGAATAGACATAAATAAAATAAATATAATATAATATAATATAATATAATATAATATAATATAATATAATATAATATAATATAATATAATATAATATAATATAATATAATATAATATAATATAATATAATATAATATAATATAATATAATATAATATAATATAATATAATATAATATAATATTTTGCTGCTGTGGAATGTGGCAGGTGCATCTTTGATTGGTCTCATGTGGATTGTTTTTACTTGATGACCACTCATGGTCCAGCTGTGTCAAGGCTCTGAACAGTCACAAGTTTTTATGATTCATTCTTTTTCAGCCTTCTGATGTCTCCTTTCTTCTCTTTCTTTAGTATAGTTTTAGAATAGAATAGAATAGAATAGAATAGAATAGAATAGAATAGAATAGAATAGAATAGAATAGAATAGAATAGAATAGAATAGAATAGAATAGAATAGAATAGAATAGAATAGAATAGAATAGAATAGAAATAGAATAGAAATAGAATAGAAATAGAATAGAATAATATGGAACATGGAGTCAAGATTCTCATCTCTTCCCTCATCCTGGGGGCCCTCAAACACCACCACACTTGGCAGATTCAGTTTAGATGTAATGTAACATAGTGTAATGGAATACAGAATAATATAGTATAATAAAATAATTAATTAGCCTCCTGCTATCAGTGGAGTCAGCTGCATCACTCTCTCCCCCTGGTCGGGGTTCCCTGTGAATTCCATAAGCTCCCAGCTCCCAGGACTCCCTGGAAAGCACAGCACGGGCTCCCTCTGCAGGAGAAGCCAGGCTGGCTCCCACAGAACCACCTTCAGTGGAAGACTCTGATGCCTTGCACTCACCAGAGCAAACTGATTTTTCAATCTGTGCAGGGTTTTTACAAATGCCCAAGGGACCAACTGGAGTTGCCATTCAGTGTGTCAAAACGTGAGGACATCACTGAGTCAGGGAGGACTGAAATAAACATTTACTTTGCACACTCTTTAAGTTTTTTTAATATCGTCAAGTTTTACTATTCATGAGTAGTCTAAAATACAGTTTCACTGTGACTTGTTTTAGAAATGCATTCATCAAAATCTCTTAAAGTTTTAGACATTATTACATAGCAAGAAGAACTTTGCTTCAAAGTAGATGAAGAGGTGAGCTAAGTATCAACTCTGCACATCTAATTTCTCAAAGCCTCTTAATTGGCTCCCAAACAGTGCCTGAAGCGTTATTCAGTAGCTATTTCAGGGCTAAAGCAAGTAGTCAAAAAGGGAATAATAATTTTTGTCTCCTGTTTAAAGCTGAGTCACTCAGAGGAGATTTTTGTGAATTAGTGAACATGCCTGGAGACAAACCTTTAAAAATCAATGTGATCCCAAGTTTGTTGGTCTTGGTTTTGGTACTTTTTTTTTTTTTTTTTTAATTGCTTGTAAGTCTGGGAGTTTTAATCAGAATACGATTTAAACACTTAAATATCTTTGTGGAACTGGTTCTGAATAATCTGTTGAAAGGCAAAAGGATGGAAGTCATGTAGCTGAAAATGTCAGGATAAATGAAACTCTCCAACATTCCTGGTTTTGGCTTTGGGGGAGGGAAACTGAACCCCAAGTACAGCTGATTTAATATTGTGTGAAAATCCCCAAAACCAGAACTAAACAAGGGAAAAAAACAATTTCTTCAAATAAGATACACAGAACTAGAGAGCTCTAAATATGAGAAGGCGTCTGCTCACCCTATCGTAATGTTGTTCCAAAAATTCTGCACTTAACAACTTGTGTCTTGTAAGCAAATCCTGTAAGAAAGCACAAACCCAGCACTGTCACTAAAAATATTTCAACAGTACAAAAACATTCTCACACATGTAAGACATTCAATCCAAAATTCTGCTATTTCATTAAACATGCTGTATGAATGCAATTACCTGGGCACTGCTCAGGATCTTGGCATCCCTTAGCAAAGATCTGTGAAGAGTTACTTTAACTCACAGAGAAACAGCCTGTGAAATTATCACTGAAGGGTGCTATTTGTGGATCAAGGCTACACTCTGTGCACAACTACACACAACTGAGGTTAAGACCCACCATTTAATCTTGATAAATATCATGCTCATTGCCCCCATAACTAATTGTTTTAGGGACACAAAAATTGGACTACAGAAAATTTCCCCAGACAAAACAACAGCATCAGATACCCTCAGGAGGAGCTGAAAACACAGATTTAAAGAGCACACCTGCATTCAGGTAATGCATGATACAGTTTACTCAGAACAAGATTTTGGGGAGCAAATGTACTGTGTGTATTTACACACCTGCATTCAGGTAATGCATGATACAGCTTACTCAGAACAGGATTTTGGGGAGCAAATGTACTGTGTGTATTTACTATGCACACAACTACACACAACTGAGGTTAAGACCCACCATTTAATCTTGATTAATATCATGCTCATTGTCCCCATAACTAATTGCTTTAGGGGACACAAAATTTGGGCCACAGAGAATTTCCCCAGACAAAGCAACAGCATCAGATACCCTCAGGAGGAGCTGAAAACACAGATTTAAAGAGCACACCTGCATTCAGGTAATGCATGATACAGTTTACTCAGAACAAGATTTTGGGGAGCAAATGTACTGTTTGTATTTACACACCTGCATTCAGGTAATGCATGATACAGCTTATTCAGAACAGGATTTTGGGGAGCAAATGTACTGTATGTATTTACACACCTGCATTCAGGTAATGCATGATACAGCTTACTCTCCAGAACAGGATTTTGGGGAGCAAATGTACTGTGTGTATTTATACACCTGCATTCAGGTAATGCATGATACAGCTTACTCAGAACAGGATTTTGGGGAGCAAATGTACTGTACTGCATTCTGAGACATGAGGAAGACCAGTGTCCAGCTCACCCATCCCCATCACACCCACGGCTCCTCTCCTCTGCCAAGGCTTGTTTTCCAAGAGCAGCACCCACAGCAGAGGGTGCCCAGGGCACAGAAGCAGAGAAGCTGCAGCTCCCAGGTTTGAGGAATTACCTTGAAGGTGGCGAAGGCGTCGGACGCGATGTCGAACGTGGACATCTCCACGTATCGGAAGAAGTCGTAGAACTGCTCTGACCACAAGATGATTTTGGCTAGTGGCTCATGCCTGATGCATTCTCTGAGCATTATCCCACAATTGAGAGCAATTTCTGGAGATTCGTACCTGTTCACAAAAGCCAAGAGATTCTTTGTGAGTTTATAAACTTGCACAAGTTTGCACTGCAGCACCACACTGCTAATTACAGCCTTCAGTACCATCAATAAATAAACCCATCAAAATTAGAGGTTCTTATTTCTGCATTAAACTCTATTTTTAAATATTTCTACTAAACATTGATGAAATAGCTACCAGTTACAATTACAGCCAATTAAAAGGATTTTCACAAATGGGGAAACAAGACTGAATAAAAATACTTTCTTTGCTCTCTTGTTCCATACTGTGGGATTGCAGACATCTGGAAAAGCAGCAAATGTTCTGCCTTGAAAGCTGCTTGCTTAAACATGACAGCAATTTACATAAAACCTTCCATATGAGCATGAGGGGTTAGCAATACTGGACATAAATTCAGATCTCCTCTTCCATTAAACCATTTTTCAGCACATCATGGGGTTCCAGCTTCTGGAGCAGTCACAGCCTCTCACAGGCCTTCCTGCCTCATACTCCAGAGTGATTGAAATTCTAATTGAAATTCTCCACAATTTCAGGAGAAAAGTATCATTGTGCATACTAAGCATTAACTATATTACTCTACCAAAAAAAACCCTGAAATAATTTGCATTAAATCCTGCAATACTCTCCATTCAACCTGTCATGGAGATTTGAAATCTACTTAACTTTTTGCAATTCATGCCACAGTTTAAATTCACATAAATTTGTCTCAGTTGGATATCAGATATAACATGTAAGCTGCTAAATGGCCATTTCAAACATCCTGACTCATCAATATGAGTTTCAATAACCCCTGGGAGGATAAAGCTCTCTGAAGTGTGACAACACAGACTAAAAGTGAGCACCAATGTGTTGCAGCCCCCATTCAACCACTTACCAATGAGAACATGCTGAAAAAGCAGTTTTGTCTCTCTGCACCTCAAGCTTTCCCTTCTTTTGTAAATTAGTCTGAAGATGCACTGAATCAATAATTTCTCTTGCATTATGCCACAACTAATATTTTCTTTAGTCCTTCTGACATTTAAATGACATTACAGGCAAGCAATGCTAGCAACAGGCATATCCCACTGAGATGAGTGGCCCTTTCATACACCCTTGAGTTATCCCAGTAAGTGGAATAAGTACTCCTCAACTACAGCAAGCTTACCCAGAAGCTGCAGCCAGATTTATAAATAGCTGTATTTTTTTAATTGATTATTAATGTTTGATGAGCTCGTCTGTCCCAAAATAACACAGTGAAATCGTAATTTTCAGAACTTTCTTAATTAATGTTACTAGAAATGCAAGCAATTATTTTCTGCTTTCATGTTAGGGAGCTGCAGCTCTACAAGTACTCAGTATGGCAGGACCCTCCAATATCCAGCACTGCAGATATTACAAGAAGAGAGGAAGAAACAATTGTCTGACACAATATACCACAAATCATTCTTTTTTGCTCAGGTTTGTGGTGGTCTGTTTGTGTCAATACAGCAATACAAATCACTATGAATAAGAAGTCTAAGACAGGCCAGCAAACTGGAAATTATTGTGGGTAAAAGGAAAAAGAACAGCCTTCAACTGTTGATGAGTAAGTTCACAAGAGAAAAGGCTTAAATAGTAGTTTAAATTTAAAAAGGCTCAAATAGTATACTGAAAGGAAAATATCTTACTAGCCCAGTAAGAGTATTTCAGAGTTCTAACAGTTCTCAATTTTCAGTTCTTTTTCATGCAAAAGTAGATGGCTGGGGTTCTACTTCTTAATTTTTCCTTTACTTAGGGGAATTACAGACCCCAAAACCAAGGAAAAAGAAAATAAAATGAAGTATATTGCAAAGGAAGAGCAAACATGTCAGAACTCACTGCTTCTCTGTGCATTTACAAAGCCCTTACTCCATGTAAAAGCATATTTATGGTTCACAGTGCACTTACCCTTTTAATAGCATGAATAAGATATTCTGTTGAGTGCAGATGTATTCAACTGTGGGAGTTCTTGTACCAATTTGTCTTCTGAGAATGTTGTTGAAAATTTGAGCAACATCTTTCTTGCCCTGTCAAAAACATCAGCAGTTAAACACAAAATATGGAAGTCCACAGGCAAGTGAACAATGAAACATTATCATCACCTCATGCAGCTGTACTGGGGGGTTCTGCAGTTCAGGCAGCCTCCACACTCTGATCTTGGCCAGATTCTCTTCCTTTATGCCCATTTCAAATATGCCAAAGCACTCAAAACATGACACCACGTTGCAGGCTGATCATGGGGAATTTACATTCAGAGCTGATGTCTCAGCAGGTATTTCTATGGAGCATCAATCTCCTGGGCTTATTTGATATTTGATTTTGCTAACAGCAGAACAGTTTTTAACTGTGCTCTTGCCTGGAAGTGTATTTCTTCAATATTCCATTATCCTCTCCCCTTGTTTAGGGACACACAACGCCACCATTAAGAGTGTGCAGAGCATTTCCAACTGCAACATCCAGCTTAGAACTGCAACTTATGAAAGTGGAATAAAGAAATGGATGAATAATATACACAGAAATCATCCACTGACCTAAAATGCAAGTCTCACATTTTTCAGTGCACAAAAGCAGTATAAATAAGGCCAGGATGCTGGAATTCAGCACAAATGATACACACAAAAATTCACAAGCACAGCACCAGACAGTGTAAAAGGAACTGGAAATGTTCTTTGTTGAATAAATACACATCTCCTGTTTATTTCTTCTGTAGGACCACAGCTGAAGAGACAAACTGGCAGACATCTAACAAAAAGGTGATTATAAACATAAACAGCTTCCACTGCCATTCAAATGCACCATTTAAAAGCCAGGTTTCTGCAGTTAACTGTTTACTCTGGATTGCACAAAGACACCTCCAGGATTATGTTATCAGATCTATTCCAGAAAAAGACCAGGCCAGCTTGTACTAAGCTTGGACCTGCAAATAAAGGCCTGTTAAGCAACTCCACCTACAGGTTCCCTGAATGCTCTACACCAAACCTAGATGTATTTAATGTTTCTTGAGAAGCTCTATCGGTGCTGTAAATCTCCTGAGTAACACCAGGAAGCTTTTGAGTAAAATGCAGGGCTTATTTATCTAGCAAGAATTTTAAAAACATCATCAATTATTTAAAATTCTTTCAGTTTTCTAATCAGTGCAAAAAAGACTGCAGGATAAAAATGAAATGTTTATGAAAACGTAGGAGGAGTGGAGCTTTACAAATGGCATGTTTGCAAATTACCACGGACAGTTTTGCTGGAGTGTTGTTTTCAGGATATAAGAGATTGTTTGTAAACCCTTGTTTTCTCAATTACAATTCCATTGAAAGGCAGCCCAAAGCAACACCAGAACTCTTTGTTCTGACATGAGTAGAGCAGTGTTTGCAGGAATTGCTTTACTCAAACTCCACATAATATAATCATCAACTCCCATTCAGCAGCGCGGCTGCTCGCAGCGTGTGCCTGCAGTCCCCAGCAAGAACAGCATTTCCTTCTCACCATCCCTGAGCTGCCTGTGCACACTGCAACCCCACAGCCAGGTTGTGTCACTCTCTTGTGCCTTGCCAAGTGACCTCATGGCCCAACAAGGCCAACAGTCACCACAGCCAGAGGTGAGAGGGACACTGTGCTTGTATTGTCTTCCCAGCAGAAGGATTCAGCTCCCTGAGGCAAAAGGCAGTTTTGTTTTGGGTGGGTTTTTTTAATTCTTCATTTAAAAAATCCCAAAGCAACAGGACAAGAAACCCAGTTTCACCAGGGATACCATCTCTCTCAGTGCAAACCAGCAAGGAGATACCTGGTAAGTGTTAGGATTGGTTGTGTTGACTGCTTTACTGGAAGGCAAGCTTCCAGGGAAGGGCAACACTTTAAACAGGCCTGGGCACAAGGCAAGAGCTGCACAGTTACAGTTCTCTTCATTAAAACATCCAATTTTGTTATTTTTCTAGCTTTTACTTCTTACTTTTCTATGGGTTGTTCTCACCATAGTACATCTGAGACAGTTAAAGGGTCACAATGACCAGTCCCTGTCTATTAATAAGTTGTTCTACAAGGAAACCTTCTTCAGAAGTGAGACTGAAAGGGAAAAAGAGTTTAGTTTGTCACTGAATAACGTGCAGCTGTGGTGGGAAACCAGAAAGAAAAAATTCCAGACCCACTCTTCAAGTTTAAAAACCACCAGAAAATCGAATCTGTATTTCCATCAGTCATGGAAAAATTGCTTCAAACACAGTAAACCCACACAGACATGTGGGATATCAAAGGCAACATCTGGCTGGCTTTGTAACAGCTGGGAAGCTGGAGCACATCTGGAGCACAGGTGTGTTGACATGAATTCTAGGTACCAACAATAGCTGGACACTCTGCCAGCTGCCAGCCATAAAAAGCAGATGTGGTCCAGCCTAGAAAGCATCAATGACTCCTCCTGCCTCCGAGGGGAACCATCACATCCTCCTGAAACAGAGCAGCAGAACAGGCAGGAAACAACTCCCAACCCTTCCATGTCCCCTTAATGAAAAGCACAGCTCTCCTTAATGAGAGCAAGCCTGTGCAAATGGTTCTCATTCTTCATTAGCAGCAGATAATGAAGGTTTCCTTTGCTAATAACTGGGCTGAGTAAACACCAGGCTGATACCAATCTAGAGGTCAGCAGAATCCAGATGACGTTTCATGATTTTCTTTCTTCAGCAATTAAAGGCCAGCCCAGTTCAGCATTCCCTCTCAGCTTTCCTTGCTTATTTAACAACCTGAATGTTTTATGTATGGTATAAACATTTGTGTGGGTAGGGAAAAAAATACCACTGTATTATAATTAAACACAAATCAGAGGGAGTTATGGGTGGGGTGGAGGGGAGAGAAGAAAGAACAGGGAAGAAAGCCATTGTTTTTGGAATGTCAAATTACAACAGGACTTTAAACTGTTCTGTTTGCATTGTGAGCTACTTGTTTATGAACAATCCCATTTTTAAGCAATCTGAAGTGGGATGATCTTTATGGCTGAGGCTGTGGGGTGAGATGCATGGATTTGGCTCCTTTCCTAGACAACCACACGCCTCTTGTGAGACCTCAGGGAAAAGAGAAAAATCCAATTGCACTGCAACATCTCATACCTAAATAGGATTTTTCTCCATGGTGCTAAATTATTCCATGTGATGTGGTGACAAAAGCCACAGAGGCTTGTGGAGAGATACCTTTAAATATGAGTATTGCTATTTTGAATTGATCAACAAAAACTTGAGGTTTTTTTTTTAATAAGCAGAAAAAAAGACAAGGAAACCAAAAAGGTTGCATCGCTTGTTTCTAAAAAAGAGAGAAATAAAGGACTATTAATAAAACTAACAGCTTTAAATTATGTATTTAAGCTTGTTATAAATGTTACAATAATTCTATTACTTTTCCTACTAATTTGATGTAGCAGGATGGAACATAGAGACACATCTTGCAGTACTATGGTTTGTGTTCACCACAGGGTTACTACTAAGAGATTAACCCTTCTGTGTAAACAACAATTCAGAATTATTCCATGATTTTAACAGAACTGTACCACCACATTAGAGGTTTATCTGCTTCAAATCTGTGTTTATATGTCTAAATTCACACATTTTACATTCCATAGTTGGTCAGTCTCTTTCTAATGGATGTGTCATAACCACAAACTAACAGCTGAAGACTGAAACATCTAAACCATTAAAGTGGTAGGAATTCAGATGTGTTTATTTTAACATACAGAATGTAAAAAATGTCAAACCCTCCTTTCTTACCTCAAAATCAATGAGCTGCAAGTCAGCTACTAGGGTACTAAGAAGACCACTGTTGTACAGCTCCTGAGCAAGCTGTGCCACAGCTTCTGTTTGGGGTTCCTTCTCATTGGTGCCATACAAGATTTCTTTCATGGCAACAAGGTTTTTTGAGACCTCCTCTGTCGCCTAAAGAAAATGGGAAAACAATACAGTTAGAGAACAATGCCATTTGTCTTTCTGACTGCACACTCCTTTATTCTTAACATCTGCAAACTTCCATTGGGGGGGAGGAATAATCAGGAAATGACAATCTGGTAAAAAAACAATAGATATTCTTTCTGCACATAAGACTGTTATGAGACTGGTATTAAAAAAAAAAAAAACCCAAACAATACAAAGCAGAGGCAAGACATACACAATTTAGTTACCAAAGGTAAAAATCTCTTCCTTGTGACTGCCTTTTAACTTCCCATTCAAAAATCCCCTAAAGAACAGCAACAGGATGAAAAGAACCTGACAAGATTTCCATTCTGCAAAACAGTTGTGTAGGATCAGACTGGAAAACATGACCTGGAGCCTCCTGCCTGTGCCTAGGGAACTGCTCAGAGAAACCAAACTGATTCCTCCTGTGGATTTTGCACACATCAGGTTTTGTCAAATACTAGGTTCCCATTCCAGTTACTGTGGGCTAAGTTTTCCAACAAACAAAACCTCAAGGAGAACCAACTTTAACTTTCAGGTTATCTCAGCACACAAGAACAACTCGGCCAACAGACCCAGAAAGAGATACACTCAAAAGGACACAATCAAAGGTCTAAAAGCCTTCCCTGCTTGGAGCCCACTTTACAGAAGCCAGACAGGTCTGACCTGTCAGTTGTGAGGAATTCCTAAGCTGCCAGGATGAGCTGGAGCAGCATTTAGCAGTGGAAACACAGTTATCTCACAAGTAAAACTTAAATTATATATATATAAATCAACAAGAATATTTCTAAATACCCACTTCTAAATCTTAAAACACAGTTGTATTGCACCAAAAAAAGAACTACTCCTTTCAATATATATTTATTTACTGAGCTTGGGGGCAATATGCTGAAAATGATCATCATAAATAGCTGGTTTAATTATAATGGTTCTTCACATGCCTAAAAAGTCTGAATGGTTTGTAAGTGCACTGATTTTTAGTAATTAGATGAACCTGCCAACAAAGTATGCATACACTTGAATGTAAAGTATTCATGATTGACAGCTTACAGAAAATTAATAAAGTGAAAAAATTACCACTTCCTGGACACTGCCAGTCTTATAAAGAGTGTGTAAAGAGATTTCTCATTTGTGTTTTTTATCCAGAGAGGCTTAGGATCAGCATGACCCATGCACTATTCGAGCTAAAGCCATTCCAGCTTTGCTAGGTATGCAAGCAAGGATTCCATGACCTTTAAGGAGGCTCTGTATCATTTTTAGCTCCTCCACAACTTTCCACTCCCTGCTACTTCAGTTCCTAGTCCCAGTTGTCTCCTCCTCAATTGAAATCCCAAGGGATTTTCTGTGCACTGCTGGTCAGACAGCAAGAAGCAGGTGCTCAGTAAGAGCACTTTGATTCACAGCAGCTCCTCAAGAGGTGAAATGGGAACACCTGCTCCCCATGCTGGAGCAGGATTACACCACACAATTGTTCTCTGGAATTCAGAGGAAACAGCTCTTTTGTAGAAGAACAGGAACATCTGTCAGACATGAAGATATGAAGAGATATCTTTGATGGATGGCTACCAAGGGAAGAGGAAGCAAAGTCTGTCCCTGCACACTAATGTAGAAAGCAAATGAAAGAGGAAGAAAGGCAGCTCAAGGAACTCCTACTTCAGCTGAAACCATGGCAGTATTGAGGGCATGCCTGTCATTAAGGAGAATGGAGAATTTGTCCAACCAAAACCCCAAGGAAGAGGACAATCCAACCCCAAATTTCAACAACTGCACTTGAGGGCTCTCCCTCAGCACCAGCCCAAGACAGACACCAGCAATGGAAATGCTAGCAAACCAGGCAGAAAATAATGCAGTGTGTCCAAACACTGAGGGTTTACAACACCAAAAAGCCTCTAGCCCAACATGAACATGCAGTTTGGGAGCTTCAGTAGAGACAGGAGGACTCCAGTGCTCCTCACAGCTGCCAGTGTGGGATCTCAGCACCTCAGGACTGATGTGCAGAGTGACCGAGACCACCCTTGGGGGGCTCGGAGGTCCTGGAATGTTGCCAGAAGTGTCTGGTGGCTGGACTTTGATCCTGCACGGGAGACGACACCTGTATGAGGATGGGAGGATCTCACTGGGGTAAATGGTGAAGGGATAAGTTAATTAGAGTGTAAAACACAGGGTTTAGGATTTCTGTACAGGGGGGTCTAAAGAAGTGAGATGGAGGAATTGGGGCGTGTCCTGTCCTTCTTCTTCTTCTTCTTCTTGGCCTCCATCTTCTGTGGTGATGGTGGCACTTTGGGATTGGTTATTACTAAAAGTGCACTGGTCAATAAGGGTAAAAGGTAGTGGGGAAATAGATAAATATTGTATACGTAACTTTGAGTATAAAGATAGGTGACCGCCCCGGGGGCTCTCAGTGTGCTCATGGCTGGCTGCTGGGCAGACCTCTGTCGGGCCGAGAGAAAATCTTTTAGATAAACAATTAATAAACACCGAGACCGAGAAAAGATCTGAAGTCTCTTCTCGTCCTTTGGAGCGCGGGCTGTCCAAGGCCACTCTGGGCCTTTCCAGGTCACCCAAACAGCCGAGAAACCGACATGCCAGGAGCACCTGCACGTGCTTCACTGGAACTGGCATGGCACAGAGCTTTAGTGGGAAGCAGCACTTAGAGACACAAACCACTGAGCCACTGAGGCTGGGAAAGACCCTAAAGCTCAAGGCTGCCAAACCACATCCCTCAGAAGCAGCACAGCTCAGCCTGGCAGGTACTGCCTTACACTACTGAAATTATTCACCCAGTACAGATCCAGAGCTATATCTGATTAGCATCTTCCTAACCTTCATAAACATAGAGAAATAAATTCTTTCTTTCTTTTCCTTGCTTTACATTTCACTTGTATAGTGTGGCTTCTCCTCAGATGGTATTGAATTTCTGGCACCAATAAATTTCAAATGACTTGCCATGAAATTTTTCTCTAAAATTCACGTTGTTCCTAATCAATGTTGAGAACATATAAATACAGATGTTAATACTTAAAAAATAAAAATTTTAACATATAAAATATAAACTGTTTTATATATACATATATAGAATATATACTTATACTCTCTATAAAATATATAGAGAGTGTGGGTATTCTGTATATATAAAATAACCCTGGTCATATATTGTACTGGGTATATTTTATATATTTGTAGATATGTTGTCTGATTGTTAGTTCCACTTTTGAGCATGGGTTTTTGGATGAACCTCATTGTGTATCTTGATCTTTCTGTCTAGAGTTTTTTCCCCTCTTAAAAGAGATCAGTGCATTAGGCAATTTACATCTCAGTATCTTAGAAAATCTTGCAAGTAATGCTAGCCAAGCTTTTCTTCTGTTTCTTGATTGTGTTTGTTTTTAGTGGTTTTTTACTTGGCTCTTCACACCAATATTTAATGTAGCATTCTATTTTTCAGTGTAACTATCTAAATTCCATTCTGCATCTGAAATGGCAAAAATAGGTCTGCACATCTTGTATTTGGAATATGTCTGAGAGTTCATGGAATGTACAAGAGTAAGGAGGTTCTACAAGTTTGTCTGAGTTTATTTCTAGTCCTTTTGATGTTGAATTTTAGAGTAGAGGCACTACATGGACGTTATATTTTATGAAGTGTAGTGCATTGACAGACATTGGTCACTGTTATAATACTTCCAGAAAACCTCAGTTTCCAGAAGATTCCCAGAAATGAAGCTGGAGTGATGCTTGGCAGGACTGAGGTGGCCCTGCCTCCAGCACCCTGATGGCCTCCTGAGTTCCACCTGAGGACAAGCCAAACTATAAAAGAGAAATGTAAAGCAAGGAGAATAAAGAAAGTATTTACTTCTCTATGTTTATGAAGGACAGGAAGATACTATTCAAAAATAAAAGCAGACACCATGAAGTCACACATATGACTGTTACACCAGAATAGCTGCATGTCTTTATAGCTATGGTTTATTGCAGTCTCTGGAAAGATCAGTGAAATGCCCTAAAATTGAGTATTTCCTGAAATGGTAAGCAGTGCAAACCCCAAAGACTCTAGTCAGAGTTGTACAGCTGGATTATTTGGGCTTTGTGAACAGCAGAAAAAGATAAAGAACACATGGCCAGTCCTGAAATATTTCCAGAGAGCTTGGCAGTCTCCAGACCCAGGGAACCTCAGTGCCTGGGGGTTCTCTACCTACCCATGGATAATGCAGTTACAGAAACTGCACTATTAATGAAAACATCCATAAAAAGATAAACCAGATATAGCTTTGAACCTGTATTGGGTGAATAATTTTAGGAGTGGAAAGCAGTATCTATCACAACTAAAAATCATTATTTCAATAAATGTATTAGTAACTACATCAGTGCAGTAGCACATCTAAAGGCCAAAAATTATTGTATGATTTTCCAGTGAACATTTAGCTTGGAGACAGTACAGAAAAGTTCAATTAGAAGAGAAGCATGTTGTGTCACCTGCCTAAAGCAGGCTCAGCTTTACCCCCTGAGTCCCAGCCCCACACTGGAGGCCAGGCACATGACTTAACCTTTAGCCTTCTTTCAAGCACAGATTAATTGTACACACATGCGTAACAAATCCAGGATTTTCCTGCTTTGTGAATGACACCGTGAACTCCCTGAATGAAATCTGACCTCTGGCAGCATGGCACAGCATCAGCCTGGCACAGCTGAGCCAAGCAGCTCATGGTGCTGCCACCACACAGCTGTGACATCCAGGAGAGAGAACAACCACAGAAGATCACAGCAAGGCTCCAACAAAGGGAGCTGTGGGCCAGGGCAAGCCAAGGTCACAGGGTAGTGAAGAACAACCTCATTGCATGAGTAAATATTTACCTGCAGCACAGTAAATGTGTGCCACACACCAAGGGAAGTGGAGTATGAGAAAAATGCTGCCATCAGCCAAAGAGGAGGAAGAGATGTGAATAAAGCCTAATGGAGTAGATCAAGGGTAAGTCCTGCTGATGGGAAAGGAGGTTTCCCTTCCCTTTAGGCCCCTTTCTGAGAGAGCACAGGCAATGGAGAACAAAGAGCATAAATGATGAACACTTTTCAGTTCTAAAGCACTTGACATCTCATTCCCCTTCCCAAATACTGACAGACAGCAGGCCAGGACCTCTGTGCTAAGCACAGCAGTGCAGCAGCAAGCACCAGAGCTGTGGCACAGAGGGAGGTGGGACAAGTGAGCCACAGCCCAGCTCCTAAACCAGCACCACATGATTAAAAGACATTTCAAATGGCCTGGAGAACTACCTGGTTAATTTTTCTCCAGTCTTCACTAAGCTCAAAAGCTAGATTAACATGTAACTAGGATACACTTGAATTTCAGATTTTTGATTAGAAAACAAATTTTCCAGTGTTACAGGGAAAAATGTTTCATAATTGAACAAGACATTACTATTGTTTTACCTCTTTTACTTTGAAGAATATCTTCTATTTTGATTATAAAAAATGGACAGGAACACACACTGTCCAAGATTTAAACATCTTTATTACCTCCTTTGATGTTTTTGCTTCCACTCAAAAAACATTAATGGTTTTAAAGTTCAGCCTAAGCACTGAAAAAAAATGAGGACTTTTGTTCAAGCATAATTACATAATTCCAGGGAAAATTATTTGTCTAATTTTCTTACAAATCTGTATTTCCAATTGTGCAACAAAATTGTTAAAGAGCATTCTCCACATGGTAGCAAACTCTGTATTATAAGAAATGTAAGTGTGTAAGAAAAGAAGTTAATCCTTTAACCCAAATGGGTATTTTTATAACCAATACTGAGTATTTAGCATGCTGACCCAGCACTGAAATTGCACCAATGATATGTGACAGGCTGCAAGAGCACAACCCTGGATCAAACAGCTACAATGACAAAATTACTGAGACACACTGTATTCTATACATATCCCATCACTAAAAAAAGTGAAGTCATAAAAACAAGAACAACTTTTGCATCCCTCTCCTCTTTTAGTACCAGGCAGCAATTTTTGTGCTTCATGTAGAATGAGTTTTTCTATTTCTGTTCTACTACCCTGCCACCAGCACAGAATTCTTCTCCAAAGGAGGCCAAAAAGTTACATGGCAGAAAGGATCATCATAATAAAAGGGATAATGAAAAAGATGCCTAAATACTGAGATATGGGCATAAAGAAATGTTTGTTCTTTTCTAATAAAGGCCACTGTCCTTTAACTCCAAGTTCACTCCAGTCATTTCTACAGACTGGACAGGAAGAGGGCACAAATTCAGGGTGTCTGCTCACAGAGCTGTGCCCTCAAACATCTGATGCCTGGTCCATAACACATTGCAGAACTTTCTCCTCCTGAGTTTTGCTGGTTTGATGGAGAAAGAGTCACAACCAGAGTCACCTTGCTGAAGTCTCGGCTTGCCAAGGAACAAACACTTCCTGATGAACCTCTGCATGGAGATGTGGACACTGGTGGTGTGGGTGCTGGGGTTCACCAGCTCCTTTGTGAACAGCAAGGATGATGGGGAACAGCAGCACCATGCCCAGGCTCATTGCCCTGGGTGTCAGGATTTAACCCTCCTCACACTTAACCCAGTCAATGTGGGCTGCCCTTTGTTCTCCTGCAGGCACAACGTGTTACCCTCTGTCTGACACAGGAAAAACCATTCCACAGGCTTTATTACTTCTTGTCAGAGCAGCAGCCTCACAGAAATGAGGGCTTTCAAACAGATGGAGGTGTGGCACCAAAGGCCAGCAAGAAGAAAAGGTAACAGCAACCTCCAGCAGCAGTATCAGGAGCACAGGCATGTGCTGCAGGACACACACCATGGGATGAGCTGCTCTGCTCCCCATTAGGGGTCCCAGCAGAAAGAGAACACAGAATAACACACATTTTAAGACCAGGCCACATCTCCAGGAACTAATAATGAGCCCAAGATAAAGGAGGCAGTGCCAAGCCTCATCAGAATGCACCTATCCTTCCTCTCCTGACAGAAGGCTCTTTTAGAGACAAAAGAAGAGCAGCAGCAAATGAAAACCTTCCAGCCTTCACACAAGTCTGCAGAACAAAATGTAACATTTTTCTCTACAATAGGAGAGAAAAAGCATCAGAGGAAACTACTGTGGTACCCTGCAAGACAAGGGGTAGAAGATGCTAATTATTTAAGAATAACAGAAATAAATGGCAATTTAATCAAGACCCTTAGAAGTAACAGTGCCAAATCTAGGTGAAACTGAATGTAGAAGAGCTGGCCACACTCTGCTTAAAAATATAGGTGAACATGAAAAGATTGTGACTAACTCCAATATGGGACTCAGGGGATGCCAAGAATGGCACACAATAGTTAAATATGCTGGGAGAGGCTCCAAGGAGGGTGCTCACCTCAACCTCAGCCACACAATTCACCAGGTGGGATGAAGCTGCACTCAGGCTGAACTGTGAGGTCAGTTCCTGTAAAGCTGTAAAAGCCAGAGTGCCAGCTGAGAAGGAAATGACTGGGGACAGGTACAAGACACCCATGTAAAGGAAACTGCACCAGCACAGAACTTCTCACATCTTCCTGTGGGCTGAAGAAGAGGCAGGAAAGCCAAAATAGATCCTCTATCCATGAAGACACAGAGTTCTTCAGCTTCAGTAAGAGACACTCTGCTCTGTAAAGATTTGCATGGACAAGCAGAGACAGAACTACTTGTGCAGCAGTGAAGGCACTGTGGTGGTCACAAGAGCAGAACACTGTACAGCTGTGAGCTGTTCATTAAAAGAATGCAATGTCCTACAGTGCCAAATCGTTTGAAATGTCATTATCAGCTGCCAGTGGCGTAAGCCAACCAGCCAACAGCACACACACCTGTTCAAAGGTACATAAATTACCCTTTATCACAGTATAAACCACCCAAATAATTCCTAATTGTTTCAGTTTCAAGAGCTGTAAATTCCCCCTTTCCCCCACTGGAACATCTAGCAAGTGGAACATCACAACTGTACCTTTTCTGCCTTTTTGTCAGAGATGTCTTGTTTTTCTAGAACTGCCATGCTCTCCTTCAGGTTTTTCACTATGTCTGCAGGAGACTTGTGGGACTTGCCAAAGGGGAATGGCATGATTGCAAACCACAAGGTCTTCCTTCTGTGGCTCCTGCTTCACCTGAAAAGGAGGAGAAAGAAAGTACATCAAAAATAGAAACTTGAGCTCTGCATAACACACGCAAAGAGAGAGCAGCAAAGGTATTCATACATGGAACAAATGATCCCTGACAGGTTAACCAGAGCTTGCCATGACAAACTTAGATTCTTGTATTTCTATTTCTCTTGAAATACAAGATACACAACAAAGAACTCACATTAAAATAATCATCTTATGCTTCAGGAGCAAATTAACGAGTACATGAATTATATCCAAAGCCACAAAGTGCACACATGCCCCATATGGGCAAGACTTACAAGGATCAATTATTCCAATTAGTGCTGTTAAGCCAAATGCCTTCTCCCATGAGGTGTTTGACACACAGCTCCTGGTGTCCCAGGCCTGCAGGGACTGCCCAGGTACATGCTTTTACCCAGATTCACTCCATTATCAATTTGCAAATGCAAAGCAGACCCCAAGGTGTGCACCTTAGTGCAGGACCCACAAACATGAGCAGGCAGGGCTACAGACAGCAGCCTGAAATACACTCTCAACCTCACACATTTTATGGGAAATAAAATTTGACACCTGGCAGGGATACATAAAGCACTTGAAAACATTAAAATCAACACCTTGTGTATCTTTCTCAAAAAGATAAAACATGTCTTACAGGAGAAGGCTTCCTTCCCTAAAAATATCTGGCTCTTGAATCCAAATACATTTATTCTTCTGTATATTGACACATATTTACTTTCACACACACACATATACATACTCTCTTCTGTGTACAAAATGGAAAAGTACAACTGGAATAAATGAGTGTACTGGAGCTTTTGTCACTAAACACATACACCCACATTTAAACAACAATAAAACCTTCTTACAAGTGAATTACATGGAGGATACTTCTACAACTCTCATCTAGCCAGAAGAGAACAGGAAATCCTCCATTAAAATGCTGACAGTGCTACTTCTGCTAGACACAAAAGACAGCTGAGGCTGGCAGGGCAGAGCAGAGCCTGCACTGTCATTCCAAAGAAGGGGGATTACCCTGAAAATGGAATTTCCATCTCCCTGCAGTGTCTGTGTGGTGAGTAACAAGCCAACTCTAACCAGAACATGTTAAAGGATCTTATCTGACACAATGCACTTTGCTCCTTGATTAAAATACCAGCTCACCCACCAGGAACTCCAAAACTTTATTCCTCATCTTACTCAACAGTTTTGATCAGTGATGAAAATCCCAATACAATGCTATTTTTGAGTTATTTCTGTTATTTAAACAAATAAATTTGGCTGGCCCATGGGCAAAACTTTAAAGTTCCAAAGAAATCAGATCTTCAGCCAAATAAATTTCCATAAATAGAAATTTCAGGTAAGCAGTTACAGAGATCATACATTCACAATTCCATACCTACAAATAACTTAAAGCATAAAGTAGGTAGTTTTTAATTAGATTGCTTCCAGATAGAAGTATCAGCAGGAAGACTGAAACAAGACCTTCCACCAGCCATTTCCATTCTTTAACACATCATAAGGACTTCTGTTGCATTTATTTTCTAGAGTGTGTCATTGTAGTAACCTCTCATTCACAATCTTCATAAAGAAGGGTCTGTAACACTGAAATTACAAAAGCAGGAGATAAAAAGAGATCAAAAAGTGCCCACAGGTCTTTCTTTTGACAAGAGAATTTTATGCCTCAAACTTCATCACATCTAGCAGAACAGAAACCTACAGCTAAGAAAAGCACAACTACTGACTGTTATTTAATACAATAAAAATACAATGGCATTTAAAACAATATTTAAGGAAAATTGTGGTATTTTCACACAGGATTTTTTTGTTCCTAGAAAGAGAAAGTGTGAAAATAAACACAATTTCCCCACCTCAAGCATCGCAGCAACATTTTAAATGTTCTCTTTATTTCTCATTTTGTTTACTACTCTGCCAAATAAAGATTAGCCATGAAAACAAATCTGGATTCTTTCATGTTTGTATATCAGCACTGATAGTAACAGTATTTAACAGCTACTCTGCCTGTTCATTCTGCATGATGGCTATACCCATGTAACAGAGAAGGGCTGGCTCATCCAAAAACCTATGATCAAAAGTGCAACTAACAATCAGACAACACATGTACAAATATATAAAATATTTCCCAGTACAAAGAGAAATTGCCAGTCTTAATTCCTTGGATTAGGCATTAAAACAGAAGCAGATCCACTAGGAATCAAAACAGCTGAGAGAACAAAAATATATGGAACCATAAAATCTGGTATGACAGCAATATACAAATAAAGTAAATTAAACCAAAGGAAACAGCCCTGCACACTCAATTTCTGGATCAGAACTATGCTACTCCCAAAGTCTAAAAGACTACATGGATAACACAAAACCTATGGAAATACAGAATACTGATATTAAACAACTGTCCTCATGTGTGCCAAAGGTCTAGGTTTGCAAAACTTGATTTGCCTCTAGACAGTGCCTGTTTTTTTCTTCAAATTAACAATAGTCTGAAGCTTTGATTTATTCCTAAAATCTTCCAGGTTCTGTGTAAATCAGATATACATACATGCATACTCAAGTCATAACAAGTTTCACTCTATATACCAGCATATCTAGTAGAAAATAATCAATAACAGCTCACTAGCATACATTCTTATTAAATATTTTCTCCCAATCCAGGTAAGTTCCTGTATGAACCTCTCCTAAGCAATTTAGAAAAATCAGGAATGACTGCCGGCACCACTAAGAAGGAAAATCTACATTCTTGATTACTGAAGATGACATTTTGCTTCAAGGTATTTCTTTTATTATATAAAATGGAGTAAATACACTGTTTATGCCATTTCAGTTTTATTACAGGAAGGAATGCAATGGTACTGATGGGAACATCATCTGGGGCCTCAAGATGGAAGATCCCACAAACCCTGAAGCAAAATTCTGTTACTGAAAAACCTGGGCCACATCCTGCCAAAGAAAAAAAGAAAAACAGCAAAAAAGAAAAAAAGAAAAAAAAAACCTGAAAACAAAAAGGAAAAAAAGTGGGGAAGAACAGGGGGGAAAAAGGGGGAAAAAAGGGAGAGAAAAAAGGGAGAGAAGAAAAAAGGGAGAAAAAAAAAGGGAGAGAAGAAAAAAGGGAGAAAAAAAAAGGGAGAAAAAAAAAGGGAGAAAAAAAAAGGGAGAAAAAAAAAAAGGAGAAAAAAAAAAGGAGAAAAAAAAAAGGAGAAAAAAAAAAAGGAGAAAAAAAAAGGGAGAAAAAAAAGGGAGGAAAAAAAGGAGGAAAAAAAGGAGGAAAAAAGGAGGAAAAAAGGAGGAAAAAAGGAGGAAAAAAGGAGGAAAAAAGGAGGAAAAAAGGAGGAAAAAAGGAGAAAAAAAGGAGAAAAAAAGGAGAAAAAAAGGAGAAAAAAAGGAGAAAAAAAGGAGAAAAAAAAGGAGAAAAAAAGGAGAAAAAAAGGAGAAAAAAAGGAGAAAAAAAGGAGAAAAGGGGGGGAAAAAAAGGAGAAAAGGGGGGGAAAAGGGGGGGAAAAGGGGGGGAAAAGGGGGGGAAAAGGGGGGGAAAAGGGGGGGAAAAGGGGGGGAAAAGGGGGGGAAAAGGGGGGGAAAAGGGGGGGAAAAGGGGGGGAAAAGGGGGGGAAAAGGGGGGGAAAAGGGGGGGAAAAGGGGGGGAAAAGGGGGGGAAAAGGGGGGGAAAAGGGGGGGAAAAGGGGGGGAAAAGGGGGGGAAAAGGGGGGGAAAAGGGGGGGAAAAGGGGGGGAAAAGGGGGGGAAAAGGGGGGGAAAAGGGGGGGAAAAGGGGGGGAAAAGGGGGGGAAAAGGGGGGGAAAAGGGGGGGAAAAGGGGGGGAAAAGGGGGGGAAAAGGGGGGGAAAAGGGGGGGAAAAGGGGGGGAAAAGGGGGGGAAAAGGGGGGGAAAAGGGGAAAAAAAAGGGAAAAAAGGGGGAGCAGTGCTTTGTCTCAAAGCTGTACTTCATGCAGGAGAACACAGACAGGCTGTTCCTTTTTCAGCCCAGCAAAAGCACCCCCAGCAGCACCCTGGGCACAATAGACAATGGCAACATCTGTGAGGGATCGGAAAGAGCTGCCCCCAGCACATCTGCAGCACAACACAAAAAGGGAACAACATCAAATGACATTTGCTGTAAATAAGAATAGGCCTTACATCATGTCAAATGATAACTGATTCACAATAGTAGCACCTGGCTGCTTTGCAAATTCAGGATAAAACATTGATTGTGGCTAAACAAAGGATTCCTGAAGGGTTAAAATGCTACAAGTCCATGGATCTGCTGGGCTGCTTTGCTTTATCTTGCCTTCCCAGAAACCTCACCTTCACCATTTGTTAATGCACAATATTACACAAACCTCAGGTTTCTCAGGCATGTCTTTATTTCACCAATATTCAATAGGTTAAAGGTAACAAAATTGAAGGTCCTCAAAGCATTGGGGTTCCAGCCACAAACAGAAATGTGATGTTGATTTATCAGTGCCAATGGACCATCACACAACAACATGGCACGTGGCCAGACACACAGAGATTGAAGTTCCAGTGACACACTCAGGACTCTGGGACATTGGGGCTTTTGTGATACCCAGAGATAGAAGCCCCACTGTTGCAGATGGTATATAACTTCCAGCTCTGTCAATGCACCAGGAATCCATGCAGTTTGCTTTATCTAGAAGGCTTTGTGATTTTTGATTCACTGGATTGACCATACAATCAATAATGTCTGATTTAAATCTGTAAGATTTTAAAGTGGCTGCTGAGAAAAAAAAAAAAACAAAACAGCATTTTTCTGTGAGGACAACCCTCCAGCAGAAAAAAATGCCACAGGAACAAATACAGAAGCATGATAAACAATTTCCTTTTTTTAAATTAATTTATTTTCTCTAAAGAATAAATGCACTAGTCTGGACTATGGTCTGTCATGTAGCTGAGCTTTTTTTGTTTGAAGGGTCAGAAAATTTGCTACCTCTATATCAGAAGTGTGTGCCACCATTTAAACCCTGATTACTTACTAGAATAAATGGGTTTTTTCTGTTGTAGGAAGTATATTTTTGTTACTGTGAGATGCCTGCATTACTGTTTTCAGAACAATATAGGTACAAGAAATGGTACAATTACACTCCTGACTGCACTAACATGTGTAGTTACTCCACAGACAAATGAATTTGTGGCACCCAAGTCTCACCAGCACAGACTTTGAAAGGCAAAGGGATTCAATTGAATGGAAAACCATACCAGCACCATAATCAAGGACACAAACTCAAGCTTTTTTACTTTAGACATACCAGGAATTCACCACAAAATAAAGTTTAAACTTTGTTTTTTCTCTGCACAGAAGTATAATCCACAAATAAAGCATTATTTAAATATCCACATCTATTCCAGCTCCAGAGAGCAAACCACCATCTATCCCCTTGCAAAATACTCCTTAACTAATGTACAAAGGCCCCACATTTCCAATTCTGTGAAACAAACAGGTGCAATAAACTCAATCCTTATTCTGTTGTGGCCCTCACCATTTAATTGCACTATATTAACTCCTCACTGCATCCTTCTGCCTAATTTATACACACCAAGAGTTTAAGCTGACTGCTTTTGCAAGCTCCTGATGAGGAAAAGAGGAGGAAAAAACCCTTCAGCTATTTCCTGAGGGGAAATGAAAATGCAAGCCTAGTGAGAGCACCCATGGAACATCCATTTAATGCGCACATAAGAAGAAAACTGCTGCAGATCAAACAAAACCAACATAATTTCAGTAAGGCCAAATAATTACCAGTAAGGTTTCTCAGGGCAGATGAGGCAAGCCCAGAGCTGATGGGGAGATCCCATTTCCCCCCAGCTCCCCATCCCCTGTTTATGGCCAGCTGACCCATCCAGGGGCTGAGGCACTCTTCAAGCTACCAGAAAGGAAAATAAACAATGAGTAGTGTGGGGAATGTAGGAAAATCATCCCTTTGGGCAGCAAGGAGCTGTCAATCAGCTCCCTCCAGAAGAGCACCTCGTGGTGAGGCTGGAGCCAAACCAACAGGCTTGGAGGGGCAAGGTCACTTTCCATCAGTTATTTTGAGAAGCCTGATATTTGTCCCAGTGCCCAGAGTGCTGACTGAACCGACCAAAATGGCAGAAGACAAAGCCAATAAAAATGAGGGGCAATAAATAAAAACTCTGAAAGGTTTTTAAGACAAAGCAGCACAAGGCACCTGAGCTGTGAGCCACAAGCAGCCCGAGGAGGGGATGAGGAGGGGGATGAGGCAGCCAGGAGGGAAGGGCACAGCAGCTTCTCCTCCTCCTCCAGGTAGAGGGGAGCTGCCAACTCCTATCCTGAAATCATATCATGTGCCAATTACCTTCCACAGTGCTGGTAACACATAGGAGAATGGCTTAAGCAAACACACTTCAATAAACTAATCAGTCTACAAAGGCAAAATACCAAGTTTCACAATAAACAGTTGGGGTTGCACTGCATGTGGAGTTTTAATTGACAATTTATCAGCCTATTACTGACACAGCATGTTGTATCTTGCTAAAAAGGGGCACACTGCTATTAAAAAATATAATGCAGCAAGCTCATGTTTTGTCTTGATAGACCTGATGTCCCTCACAAGTCACTCTTTTGCTGAATGCTTCTTGATTAACAGGGACCATTAAGCCAGTATTGGAAACAATAACACAAATCAGTTTTCTTGAGGTGTAATTGCTACAAGGGGCTGTAAGCTCAGCTAGAATTCACCACTGTGAAGTCTGGTTGGAATGATAAAACCAGGAACAGATCGAGAAATTATGCATTTTTAAAAGCACTGTCTCCCTCAGACATGCCCAGCATCCCAGAGGAAGACTGACAGCCATGCCTTTGATCCAAGAACCATTTTTTATGCAAGCTACCATGCTCCTTGGAAAAAAAATTGAGTACTTCAAAGCCAGAAGTGACACCTTATTAGCTATTCCCCCTCTTGTACAAGATGGTGAAATGTCACAGCTACCAGTATTTAGGCAGCTGAAGCTCCTGCCTGTGCTTTGTCCCAGACACGTGCAGGACAGCAGGCAGGTGCCACTGGGAAGCAGCTGGAATATTGCTGCCAGCTCATCACTGCAAATTCCTGCCTAGAGCACAATTCCTGAAAGGCCTCAGCACTTCTGAGTGCACAAATGCAGTGACTGAGGGCAGCAGCCATCATTTCCTTCACGGGGTTATTCGAGTACTCACATTCCTCATTAAAACATTCTTGCACATTTTTCATGTGCCGGGTTCCACATCTTTCAGTACCCTCATTCTGGATATTTGGTTTTCCACTAAATTAAAAGATTTTCCAGAGCTTCAGTATTGTAGCAAAGCAGTTCTTTTCTTTTGGATATGTAAAATGAATTGAAACTCAACAGCCTCTCAACCAAAACATGTGTCTAGCAGAGTTTATTAATACAAGCTCACCTGTAAAACTTTCCCAAAGGAAATGAGACTGATAAAGAGCAGGAGCCACACCACAATGAACTGCTCAGTGTAGCCATGGCAGAGCATGGCTCTGCTTGTAAATTATAATTACTGATAATTAAAAAAAAATTAATAATTGCTATCCTCTAAATACTTCCACACACCTTTTCAGTGTTTCTTTCAATATAACTTTAAAATATGGATAAAAGAATTACAGCAATTACCTGTCTGGATCTGTTGTGATAATGATAATTTTGTGAGGAATATAATTCATACATACAAGTTTTCTTGAAGGACAGGCATGTTCATCTCATACTTGCCATGTCCCACCCAGCACAGAAACTTAGCATCTTTCTTAAAATTCACTATTAACATATTCTATCAAGTCTACAGCACACAAAAGCTTTAATGTGCTTCAAAAGCAGTTTCACAACTCTGCATCACAGAATTATTCGTAGTGTGACCCACTTAAAGATTAAAATGAAAAAAACTTCCCCTCTTTAAAAATAGCAAAATTAAAATCATGAAGAAAAAACTTTCTCCTGTAACACAGAAGAACAGCGAAGTGAACAAAAAAAAAATATTCAATGGATTAAAAAGAAAGGGTAATATTGGAAAATAAATCTCTACATAAACATGAAATTAATAATGTGACATAGTTTCTTACTTTGTGAATATTTCCAAACAATTAAAACCCTGGCAGTTCATAGCCCTGCTTGTTTCTTTAGCACCAAATGCCACCTGATTCCTTTCATTAAGCAGGCTTCTCTCTTGCCATTCAATTAATTGACTGATCCTTCTGCCTCTCCAAGAGCCGCCTTCTCCAGCAGACACCTGCACCATGCAGGAAAAAGGAAAGGGCAGCCACTGCAGCCCCTAAAGCCACATTACACTCTGTGACTGGGAGATTGTTACAGAAATTGCAGTTTAACACACAGCTACAGAAACGTTAATTATAAATTGATTTTAAATAGCACTGCTCCTTCTAAGGGGCTTCTGCCTAAGCAGAAAAGCCTGTTAATGCTAAAGCTCAGAATGTGAGATCCCAGCCTGTCTCCATGCAGAAGGAAATCCTATGACTCAGCTTCTTTCCCTGGTGTGCTGTTTAGAGTTACCCCACCCATCCATTCCCCCACAAACCTCACTCCTATATTGCAATATGGTATACAGACAGGCATGTGAATGCCTCACCCATTCCTTGGGAAGTATATTGAAAAATTAATAAAAACAATAATAATCCTACACTTCAGCACAAAAAAACAACTACTATCTCCAGCACACTGGGGGCAAAAAACCCAAAGAACTTACCTGGAGCTTCAGGAAAGCTGTCAGACAATATTCTGCCCACTTCTGCCCAGGCAGAAGCTGAAACAATTTTATCCTAACCTGGTATCCAGTCAATCCCCTGTTGGCTCAGTTGCCCATACTGCATCATCACAAACCCCTGAATATTTGTTACATGACAAAAAATGCTGCAACTCTGTACATGCCATTCTACCCACCCTTGGAAGCAAAAATGCAAAGCAAGAATCTCCTTTGTAACTATTTCTAGTCCTTTGCTTTATTATTCCCATTCCTTTCCAGAGGTTCTCTTTGTACCAGATTTTCTGATATGCATCTAAGGGTCAATTCTGAGACTGAAGCAGTGGCAAAAGTGGAGGCAGAAGGACACTGCAGTTTCATTTCTGATTGATTTCACATCGTGAAATACGGCCTGGAGTCCACACGTTCCAAGAACTCAACTGAGCTGAGTGTGAGAAAGCCCCCAGGTGAAGGACAGGAAACCAGCACCACACACAGCATCAGCACTGGGGCAACAGGCTGGGGGAAAACATCACTTTAATCACGAGTTGGTGACACAGGGTAGGAAGGTGAGAATCCCAAGTACCAGCACAAGGGAGGTGCTTGTGCACTTCAGCGCCTTCTGAACAGAAATTGAGAACAAAAACTGCAAGGTCTGGGGATGCTCCAGCCACAATCCTCTAAGGCACAGTTTTCTTTAGAGGATATTCTCTCAAACTAAAACCTACACTCAGTAAAGCCATTCTCTACCAGCACAAATTCACTGGGTTGGAAGAGACCTTAAAGATCATCGAGTCCAACCCAGCCCCAACACCTCACCTAAACCCGGGCACCCAGTGCCCCATCCAGGCTGTGTTAAACACACCCAGGGATGGGGACTGCACCACCTCCCTGGGCAGCCATTCCACAACTTCATCACTCTTTCCATGAAAACCTTTTTGCTAATATCCAACCTGTATTTCCCCTCCCACAGCTTCAGATTGTCTCCACTGGTTCTGTCAGTGCTGCCTGGAGAAAGAGACCAACCCCACCTGACTACAGCCACCTACCAGAAAGCTGTAGAAATAACAAATCTAGGGGGGAAAAAATCATAATTAATAAAGTATTTACCCAAATACAATTTCAATAAGACATGCATCACTTTTAAAACTAACTTTAAAGAAATTCCACAATATTTTTCGCATAGTTTCTTTACTTTCTTTGGAGACCATATTCTGTGGCCTGCTAGTAACTTCTAATGCTCAATCCAAGTTTTTTAAACTTTAACACAACATAGCTCTAATGTACCTTAAGATGAACACATTTTTAACAAACATAACCTACAAAACAAGATGACTTAAAGAACAATATTAAAGCACTAACATTATGAGCAGTAAAGTAGTGACTGTGACAGAGCTCAGGAACATCCTAAACACATTGACATAGGAACTGGGAAAACACACCAAGGAAAATCCCTCTTCCCACAGTGATTACTATTGACCCCTGCCACAGGCAGCATGGAATGAACTCCAGCTTTACCAAACTCTGTGTGAGAAGGTTTCCCTTCCAAAAGAATCCATTTGGGAGCTCACAATGAAAGACTCTCTGTGCTACACTACTGTGGAGCCCACCTCAGCTCCACAAGAACAAACCAGCTGGGACGCCAGGCAATCAAACAGAGCTTATCTACCTGGCTCACTGCTGTGCTTCAGCTGGGCAGAGGCAGGGCTGAAACTGAAACCCAAGCACAGCAAGCTGCACTGCAAAGAGCTGCTCACAGTCCACAGGGCTGGCTGAGACCACAGCTGACTCCTCAGCTCTGCCACTGTCACCTCAACTCAGTACAGTGACACAAAGATTAAAATGTAAATCACTGGGAGATCAATTCTCATGAATCTGAGCTGATTCTCACTACACAAAACCAAGACAATTTGGTGCATGATCCAATGATCCATATCTCTTTTACAAAAGGGAGTTCCTGACAAATAACCTATGGGAGTTATGTACAGACACAGAGAAAGCAGGAGAGGGCAATCAATAAACTGAGAATCATGACACCACCATTACTGGCAATCTTTTTCCTCTAGTTCATTACATCCTCATTCAGTAAAGGAAAAGAGTTGTCCAGGGCTTTTTCCCTTCAATTATCTCTCACCTAGTACTGGGAGCTGAAGCACAAGCAGTATCTGTGCTGATCCACACATCATTATCCATCTGACAAATCTGCTTTCTGCCACACTATTTTATTTTTTTTGCCATGGTCCCTGGCACTTAAAAGACAGTTTTGATGACAGTACAAAGGGTTTACTGACACAGCTCTGCTAGCAAATCCTACCAGTGCAGATACAGCTTAGATTAGTAAAAACCACAGCCTCTGACCATGGTAACTGCAACTGTGCCAGGGCTTCACTGGTTAAGTACTTTTATAAAGAGTGCTTCTTCCTTCACACTGCCAGCCAGAATCAGTACACCATCAATCAAGTGTCCAATTTTCCCAAGTTAGCTGTGTGGAGGTGCCTTTCGGTACAGAACTCATCCTCAGACAGAATTCCTGCTTCCTCTCAGGTGTGCTGTACCAAGGACAATGTGGCAAAGGGGAGCACATCACAAAGAGCAGCAAAATTAGAGGATAGCCAGGAGATATTTTTCCCCAAAGTACTCAAGAATTAATTTCATGATCATCACTTGGAAGACAAAAGAAAAAACAAAAATCAATGCATTACAGGCCACACCACATCTGTGACATCCAGGCACACATCTGTTTCATTGCTACCAAGACATCAGAGTGAGAAATGAACTCATGAGAAGCAGCTGGCTAAAATGCAGCCTGATATCCAGGGCTCAGAAAAGAGACAAGACTTTGATAATGTATTACACCCCACAAGGAGTGGTGCTCCCCAGGGGTCACAGCTGGACTGGCACCGTTCAGATGTGTGAGGCTGAGCAGGGGTGGTGGTCACAGCAGGCTGCAGGGAAGGGACAGCATCCCCAGGGTGGCACAGGGTGACATGTGGGCTCGTGCAGTCCTTACAGAGCTCAATGAGCACAGCAAGTGCAGGGACAGGGAACCCTGAGCACAGAGTGTGGGCACAGAATGGACTGAGAGCAGCCCTGCCCAGAAGGACCCAGGGGTGGTGCTGCTGAGAAGCTTAAAGTGACATGGCAGCGACATGGCAGCCCAGAAAGCCACCCATGTCCTGGGCTGCATCACAAGCAGGGCAAGGGAAGGGATTCTGCCCTCTGTTCCACTCTGCTGAGACTCAGCTGCAGGGCTGCACCCAGCCCTGGGCCCCCAGCACATGAGGAACACGGTGAGTGAGTCAGAGGAGATGAAATGGTGATCAGAGGGGCTGGAGCACCTCTGCAATGGACACAGGAGGAGAGACATGGGGTTGTTCAGCCTGGAGAAGAGAAGGCTCTGGGGAGACCTCAAAGGGGCTTCTGACAAGGGGGAATGGCTTCAAACTGAGAGCAGACATGGTTGGATTAGATATCAGGAATTCATTCTTCCCTGTGAGGGTGCACTGCCCTGGCACAGGCTGCCCAGAGAAGCTGTGGATGCTCCATCCCTGAAGTGTCCAAGGCTGGGATGGACGGGGCTCTGAGCAACCTGGTCTGGTGGAAGCTGTCCCTGCCCATGCTAGACAGTCTTTAAAGTCCTTTCCCAATCCAAATAATTCAATGATTCTATCATAAAATTATCTCCATTTAAAACTAAACAACAAACTATTACTGAATAAGTGACCAGATTTTGTGCCAAGATAATAAACACGCAAGGACAAAAACTAGACCTTAAAGTAGAATTCACTTTGTTCTCCCAAGAAAAGAACCAGCCATTACAATACAGAAATTTCACAGAAATAATTTCAACATCACAATACACCTTAAGAGGCTGTAGGAAAGTGTACTTTGCACAGTTCCCCTAAATGACCTCTCTTTCTTCTGCCAGTTTAAATGTTTAGTCTAAATCTCCAAAGTCACTAATGGAATTCACTTCTGATACATGAACCACACCACATCTCAAGTGCCAAGATAGGTGTGCTCCTCTGGGGCAACACAGAGCACAGAAAGGCATGTTCAATGGCAGAGGTGATGCATCCCAGGATTAAGAGAGTTATCAGAGTCACAAACCTTCAGGAGAGATGAGGGGAGAGTCACAACATCAACACCATGCCATTGTATTTCACTTTTACAGATTTTCAGGCTAACCCATGAACTCCACTTCATGTTATGAAATGCTCTGCAGCACAGGAATCAAAAAGGGGGAATGATCTAGATTGCTCCCAAAATGTGCTTGAGCTCCTGCCATGACAACCTAATTAAGAGTGCTTCTGATGACTCACAAGACACCAGTCCAAAGATCTGTGTTACAGCAGGATACTTCAGTCAGCCATTCCTGAGGAACACAGGTCAAAATCCTTTTCAATCCTGACACCACCTGAGAGTGTCAGCTACTCAAAGTTATTATATATCAATGAAAACACAAGATAAACAATGTGTCAGAGGTCTGTGCTGATACACACTACTTTTCATCTGTATTTCTCTTTTTGGGGACACTTGAGTTCTCTTTCCATGCAGACCACATCACGCTAAGCAAAGCTCTGCTTCCATGAGAGTAACAACTACAAGAAAATGGTTAAAAGTCTTCCTAAAAAGTTTAACAAAATTCACAAGGTAGTACCTTACAGTTCCTGCTTGCTGTTGACCAAAAGTTTCAAAAAGGATTTAAAGCAAAAGGAGCCTGGAGGGGATCACACAGCAGAAAGGAAAGACACCCTTCCAAAAGAGAGACTTCCCAGCTGGTTGGACTTCAAACAATTCACAATAGCTGCTGCAGACAGGGGTCTCCACGGCAGAGGAGCCCTGAGGGCTCACAGGAGTGACAAACAGACACTGTTGGTCTGTCCATACAGGAATCAGCACTCCCTGACACACGGACAGGGCCACAGGTGGAAACCTGGCCGAGAGCTACCTGGCTGCAGACAGCACTGAAAAACAAGGTTTGCTACAAGATGTGACCAATGGGACTAAAATTAGATCAGCCAACATGGTGGGAAGCACCTCTGAGGGACACTACCCTTAATTTATCTGCTCAGAAGAGCTGGACTGGAAAAGGGAACTACCAATTGTTTCACAATACTAAAACAAGAACTCCCAATTTTCCTCTAATGCAATTACTGTGCAATGCTACCAAGAGAAACTTGAACACTAGATAAAAAGTTTTCATCTCTACAAGTATACCCAAGGAATGATCAAACATTGTACCTGAAATGACTGAAAAAAACCCATTCTGCAGGACAGTAATTCTCCTAAAGGGCTGACACCAAGCTTGGGTGGAACAACTTGCATTTTAGCTGATACCTATACTCCTAACACTGTGCAATTTTACTTATTCCAGCTATGTCAGTATCCTTATGGCTATGTGGAAAAACAAAACAAAAACCCCCAACCCCTGAAATTATTAATTGGTGCACCAGCTTAACATAATTTTATTTAATTAGGGATTACAAAAATTACTTAAATAGGAGTACAACAGTACAATATCATCACTTTCTCTATCACTAAGAGGCTTCAATCAAACAAGAGCTCTTAAATCAAATGATGAAATGGTCAAGAAATCAAAATTCCCTCCCTCACCCTGCTGCCCTCACTGCTTGTGATGCAGCCCATAAACTGTAATGCAACCTGCACATTCCCCAGAAATTACAAAAATAAAAGGCATGCAGTGACAATTTTGGAATCAGACCAACCATCCATTAGAAACAGAAGTAAATGAGGGGATTTCACAGAATTCAGATGTACTGAAATCTATTAAAATAACTCTTTGCTACTAAGTCAAAGAAGATTTAAATAAACAATGTGAGAGACACTGTAACTTATGGATTTTCAAACTATCCCTTTTAGCTCCTAAAATATAGATTTTCATTTTCCCTTCACAGTCATTTTGAAATTAGTTTAGCTTGGTTATCTAATTTAGGGACTTGCTCAAAGTCTGGATTTTCTGAGTTTTGGTCTAAATCTCAGAGGCATCAATCCACAGCACTGAAAGTCAGAGTACCATAATGAATACAAGACAAGGGTTAGAAACTTCTGTTGTGCTTACTAACATTTTTCAATGCTTGCTAGTAATTCTGAAAGTTAAAAACAGCCTATTTCAAGAGAAAAGTTTTTTTATTTCTGGCCAACAATCATTCTCATTGTTCACTAAAGCTACTTCTGAAACACAGATTTGACATTTCTTCCTAGATTTGATAGTGTTAAATCCTTAACCTGCATCAACACAAGGACTGACTGCCAGTGCTAAAGGGAGAGCAGAACTATTCAGACTCCAACAACTCTGAGACCCTACCCAGTACAATTCCTAAGGGAGGCAAAAAGCCTTGCATGGTCAGCCTCAAAGCAAAAATCTAATTAATCTTTGTAGGATGTAAACTATAAATCCAGCTCCAAATGCCTATTAACATTTTTTTTTTATTTTTACATATCTACACACACACACATAAGTCCCCAAGCAAGAAGGAAAACTCACTAAACAGAGTTTATTTCTCTTTGTGACAGAAAAAAAATTATCTATAAACAGGCAGGAAGTAATAACTACAGCACAAATTAAGAAGCTGGGGACTTGAAGTTTGTTTGGTTTTTCCTGGTTAAAAGAGGAAGAAAACTGGCAGCAATTCTGTCAGAGAATTTAAAACTTAAATACATTCATAAGTTTGTGAGCATGCACAAATGCCCTGAAGTTTTTGTGACTTTTTGGGAAAATATTCCATCAGCCTGTAATGAAGAGGCTCTTTTGGATCTAATGATGTCAAACCCATCACCATAACAGGAGTTAAGGGTAACAGCAGTCAGAGAGCACAGCTATGCCAGGACTCTGCCCAAAATGCTCCATGAATGGAGGCAGTTCCTCAGAGAAAAGCTGTTTACTCCAGCTCCACCCTATTACAGAGGCAGCAGAGTTTGGATATTGCTCAATGTCAATTACAGACATAAAACAGAACTATGTTAGTCAATTCTGATGAGTCAATCTCCTGCTTTTCTTAGAGATTACAAATCTAAATAATCACCTCCAGAACAGCACTTGTTTAGCCAACATATTCTGCTCTCAAGAAGCTGTCTTTGCTGTCAATCATTACCTCTGTGATGCATGGAAAAAGACTATTTACCCTGGTGACTGCAGCTTGTGTTTGCCTTCAGACATATTTTAAGACAAGCTGAACTTCTCAGGTTCATATTTGAACCCTGAAATCCAACAGCCAACACCTGATTTAAGGTTTTCCAATTCTCTGGATTATTGAAACCTTCACTCATTCCACTGATAAACTATACTAGACTATAAAATATAAATTTCCATAGGAACTTTTCCTTTTTTAAAGCTGGAAAGGAGGCAACAAGGCAGAGGGCAGCAAAAAACAGGTCTCTTGGACAAGACTCAGGCAGCAGAATTTGATCCCAAATCTTCATTTCTCCTGAGATAACACATAACCCAGGTACCTATAACATGGTCACAGCCTGAGTGTTCATCCTCTTCTGGATGAGATTCCAAGGCTAACAACCAATATCAACAGCTGGGTCTCCAACTGCCCTTTCAGAAAATCACAAACCTCTAGGGCAGGTGCTTTGGAGTACCTAAAATATATCCAGATATCTATGTTTAGGCAACTTTATGAGTGTCACTGGAAAAAAAAAGTTTAAGTGTGTGTTCCTCAAGTGCTCTAGCAGACAACATGCACAACAAACGTCACACACCCCAAGAGAGGAGGAAAATCTCTGTGCTTAAGCATCATTCCCTGGAAAAGGGGGGAAAGCATCATGCTGCTGAAGAACACTGTGAAATGTACTGTCATGAGTGTCTGTGACCCAAAGAAAAACCCTCAAGGATCTGGAACCTCCTGTCTTCAGTTGCAGTGTATTTGGTGTATTCACTAAACGAGTACATTCAAAGGATGTTATGTGCAGTGAGCTGAAAAAACCTGCAAACAACCACAGAAGGATTTTGTACCAAATCAGCGTAAGCAAAGCAAGGTTTGAGATATTTGCTGATTTTTCAGAGATTGACTTTGCTTTCCAAACATTTTTCTAATATAGTACCAAGCATACACACAGTCTTTATCAGGAACCATGCCTCAAGTGACCTCCTCCAAGGTTATCTCTTTAAATTCTCCTGAGAAGTTTCTCCATCACTACCAAACTCCAGTCAGAAGAAACTTGGGACTTGAAGAGCAGGTGTGACAGGTTAGAAGAGCCAGGCATTCATAAACCATGTGGGAGAGACTTCTCAGGCATCCCTGTGTTACACTCAGTGCATGTCTGCATCCCTAAGGCCTCTTTTACAACAAAACCCTCCACATTTTCTTGGCTAAAATTTTGTGCCTCTGTGATCAGACTTTACTTGTGCTTATTCTTTGTCTGTACAATAAAGTCATAATGTTATGTGGCTGTTAATATAGTGGGTAATTGTATAAATTATAGCAGTACATAAAAAAAATTAAAATGAGATCATCTGCCAGAGCAGTAACTTCACATGTAACAGCCAGAAAAAAAATAAAATGACCAATAACTTTTACATCATTTTTAGAAGTGTAGCAAAACCTCCTGAAACAGCTTAGGCAGGGGAAGATCTCAGAGCTCCAGGGCAGCAGGATGCTCTGAAGGGGTGTGATCAGCACACACATCCACCACTCCATACAGGGTGTCACTCAGAACTCTGTGTCTACACTTTTTCTCACAGCAAGCTCCTCAGCAGATGAGCTGAGAAGCTGCCGTGGCTCTGAATGAATATTTGGAAAAATAAATCCATCCATGAGGAGCTTCCCAGATGCACCTGGCCAGGAAAGTAAAGAGAAAATGACAGAAAGTTGCACAGTCAAAGCAGCACTGGTGCAAGAGCCAGCTGGGGTGTGAGAGGGACCTTCCCCAACTCTGTGCAGCTGCCTCTCCTCACTCCAAAATCAGTAAATAAAACAATGAAAACTTCTCAGAAAGGTGTTTCTTCAGATGTCAAGCTGTTTGTCTGGGCAGCTTTAGCAGCCAGAAAAAGATCACACATTCACACTGCACATTTCTGGAAATGCTTCTCCATTTTTTCATTCTGTGTTTTAACACAGATAAACTTCAAAGGAGATAAGGCATTTCACACATGAGTGACTGAACATAAGTACTGTTCTCACAGTCACATACATTCAGCTCCCTGAAAAGCTGACAAATTAATTCTCTTTAATTTATAGCCAAGTTCTATCTTAGCTATTTTTAAGTCTCATGTTTCAAATCTTGCAGGGTTTGCAGTTAAAACAATTTGTTACATTCTCTTAGTAAGAAAAAACAATTTGTTATCAATAAAGACTGACTAAAAAAATACACAACAGGGCAAGGATCAAAAGCAGCACAGAGTAATTTTTCACTGATGCAGCCATTTCCCACACTTGGCAGTATACCTGAATTTTTAAAATATCCAATGTTTTAAATATCTATGTAGTAACTCCTAAATATCTTCATCCAAAGATGTTTGTGAACTTAGAAAAACATCTTACACTAATACTACAGTCCTCTACTAATTATAACTTGCCAGTTTTTGAACTGTCTTGCTATATTTAACTTTCTGGTGAAGAATTCTCTGAGTGTTTGAAGGGGAGGGAAGGATTACAGAGGAAATGCATCTTTAGAAAGAACTTGGAATTTAACTACAAGTAGCAGAATTTTAATAAACAGAAAGATTAGCTACAACATTCAGTAATATCCCCCAGAATTTTCTGCCCTTGTGGATAGGCTTAATATTTGCTTCTTTTTAGCAAATTTGAGGACAACAGTCAGGAACTTTTTGTAGTGTCTTTTGATTACATCAAGCATAGCTAGAATGCTCAGACCAAGGGAGTTAGAAAGCAAATTGCAGTTGTTTATTTAAACCTAAGCCATTTACTTCCTAAATTAACACTGTCTGAAAAAAGGAGGCCACAAGGCTGTTGAGGAACAACCACAGTTATTCCTGTAAACACACAGAATTTTGGCTGCTTCCAGTTTGGATCAATCCTGAATTCAAGCCTTTATGAGGAGTATTTAAACAGGGGCAAATGAATGTGTTATTCTATCACAAGGTGCAATAAGGAAAGCACGTAACTCTGCTCAGGCTAAAGAAAGCCCCAACTCACATGACACCAGTGGAAGCCTTAGGTACTCCTGATCATGCATTTAACAGCCCAGCTCAAGTCCTTTAAAATAATTCAAGACAGCCTCATCTTCTAATTTAACCTTTGTGTTTGCACTTGGGGGTGGGGAGGGATTTCAGCATAAAGTTTCACCTTCTCACTGCAGACATTCAGCTTCCTTCCCTTTGGCTCACACCTCTGCACCTCGTGGTGCCAAAAGCATGGTATGGACAGAAAACACGGCCAGAGAGAGAATTAAACATAGAAAATATCAACTGTACAATGCAGAAATGGGAATATTGGAAAAATATTCAACTCACATTTTTGCTTGGCACATTATTTACATAAATAGCTGCAGGGTGTTGTGGAACTATTAATTTTGAAGGAGCAGATGAGTCAAATCTTATTTTTGATAGGTAACTGCAAGATGCCTCCAATTAGACTAAGATAATCATACTTTAATAGCTGCTCTTGTAATTAAACCATATTACACAGTGTCACAAGTACAGAAAAGCAGGGCCAGAAGGGAATTCAAAAGGCCACCAGGCTTCTTCCTGCCCCCTGCTTCAAAGCAGCACCAGCTAGTACAGCTTTCTGAAACTCCACAAAAAAAATCATTATTTTAGCAAGTTTCTAAAGCCTCTAAAGCACATACAGAGATTATCAGCTTTCAGAAATATTTTACACCAAAAAAAAAAAAACCAAAAAAAAACGGGCTGCAAATAATTAATGTAAAAAAATCTACAAACACTGAACAAAGAAATGATTCAGAAGGGAAGACATTGGCCAGTAATTCTCATATTCACCAAAATGCCATAAAAAAAGCTTGGGAAGTGCAGCACATACAGGGCAAGAGTCAAGTCTCATTTAACTATCAGCCATTAATTAATAAGAGCTACATGACAGAATGCAAAATAGACACCATTCCCTCCTGAATAAGCCAATCAAGGAATTCCAAGAGGTGCAGTTTTAATATTATCACACCCCACTGGGAATATACATTTGTCTGGGCTTGATAATACCCAAAGAGTGTAATTATCTCTCAAAGACATACTGTCACAAAGTATTACTCAACTGCTGCTTTTATTGGTAAACACATGTATTTTTACAAATATAAATTCTGTTTTACACAGCTGTGCACTCAATGCACACAGAACACATCAAAATTTCACAACTTTGTATCCACATAAAGAAAAGAATGTCATTAAACTTAAGAGAAAAAGAAAAATCAATGCTGTCAGCATTCAGAAAAACTCAGCAGCATGGTTCCTATGTACAAACTCACATTCTAACACTGTCCTGTTTGCTCCCAACACCACCAGGCACAACCTCTCCTGTCCCAAGGTGCCTCTGCCCGACCAAGGAAAGCCCCAACAACAGCAATGTTACACTACTGATGAGATCCACATCAAATATAAATAAATTTAAGCCAAATGCATCCCAGCTGGCTGACCCAATAGTTTCCCACACCACATGAAAACCATGAAGCTAAAACTGTGAAATACAATATTCTTACAGCAGGCAGAAACCTATCAGGTCACCTTAGCTGCCAATTTCTACAGGACAACTGAAAACAACAAAAAAATAAAAAAAATCAACTAATTCCTGAGCCCAGAATGGGTACCATGCTTATCCTACTTCACAAAATATTTTGTGGCCTTTTTTTCCTTCTGCAGTTAAAGGCATGTGCCACATCAACAGGTATTAAGTAATAGCTATTAACTAAAGGTACACAGTGTTTTAAATAGTAAAAATCTATTATTTAAAAGCTGTGATACCAAGGTGCAAGCTCAGGATGTTAAATTTCCTCAGCCTGCACGAGCTCTAGGTGTTAAAAAGGAAGGCACACTTCCTGATAAACCACACCGCTAAGGATCTTAAATTAAGAGTTTTTGACAGGTAAGTTTTAAAAATAACCCACGCGCAGACAAAACTTTACAACATTTCGATGTTAATCAAATTTCATTTCTGATCTACACTGAAACTGTTCTTCCACGCATTATTTGCCTCACTGAAACTGAAGAGCCTAGGTCATGTAATTTAATCTTTGACTCATCATGCAAATTAAATCACACCATTCCCACAAGACAGCATATAGGTTTTAAATAAATCCTGGGCACCTACATGATCCCTCACCAGAAATTAATTTTTTTTTTAAAAATTTAAATACCAAAACCGGATACATCCTAGTTTCAGTACCGGTAGCATACCAGGGATTTACAGGGAAAATAACAAAGGCAAAACTTTCCTTACGGCACGGAGCAGCGATGAGGCCGCGCTGGGTGTCCGCGGGTCAGTCCGCAGGAGAGCAGGCTGCGAGCAGCACTCCCGCACAGCCGCGGCCGCGGAGGCCTAGCGGGGCCACCCCAGCAACAACAATTGTAGGAAGAGGCCTCGGGGCCGGACCCCGAGAGGCCGCGCAAGGCAGTGCCGGCCCCGCACCTCCGGCCGCCCCGAGCGTGTGTCCGGGGCCGAACAAAGAGCGGTGGTCGCGGGCAGCGCCCCCGGCCCGCCGCCGCTGGGACGGGACAGCCGCTGCCCCTCCGCCCTGCTCGGGAGCGGCGCGGACGCTGCGCTTCGCTCCGGGCCGGGCCGTGCGCGGCTTTACGTTGATCGTTCCCCGGCTCGACGTTGGAGCGGCTCGGGGACCGGGGCGCTGCCGCACGGGAAGCGCAGCCCCGGCCGTGCCCTTTCGCTCCGCGCGGCACCCCCGGAGCAGCGGCTGCTGTCCCCGGAGCTGCCCTCCGCCCAGGCCGGCGGGACTCGGCCGGTCCCTCCCAGCGCCCAGCGGACAAACGGGCCCGGAGCGCGGCGGGCACCGGCCGGGCCGCGCTACCCGCGGCCCGCAGGGCACGGCCCGGCCCCGCGCCGGACAATGCCCACGGCCCTCGCCCCCCGCAGCCCCGGCCGTCCCAGTACCTGTGCGTCCGGCGGGCCCCGCCCGCCCGCTGGCGGCTCTCGGCTCCGGCGCTGCGGCTGCGGCAGAGGCGGCGCGGCCCCGGCTCGCCCGGCCCGTCCCCCCCGCCCCGCGCTCACGGCGTCGCACCGGCCCGGCCCTCCCGCCCGCGCTTCCGCCCGCGCCGCAGCGCCACAGCGCCCCCTGCCGCCGCGGAGGACCCAGGGGGAAATAGCCGCGCCTCTCGCTATTTCCTCGTTTTATTGTTCACGGCGCTTTTCCTTATTGTTGGAGTCACAGAGCCACCAGGGCTGGAAGAGACCTTTCAGATCACCCGGTTCAACCATGGTACATGTCACTGTACCCCTGAGCCACTAAACCACATCACCCAGCACCAGGTGTAGGTGCCTGTTGAGCACCTCAAGGGTAGGGACTCCACCACCTCCCTGGCAACCTGTTCTGATGCCTGACCCCCTGAACAGGGAAAAATATCTTTTAATATTTAATTTGATTCTCGTGCTTCAGCTTAAAGTCATTTCCTCTGGTCCTCTCAGTGCAGACAAGGCAGAAGAGACCGGCCCCGTGTCACTACAGCCTCCTGCCAGGGGTTGTACAGAGCAAGGAGGTCCCTCCTGAGCCCCTGGAGACTGAACAGCCCCGGCTCCCTCAGCCACTCCTCATCACACAAGGGTTCTAGACCTTGGTGCCCTTCTCTGGACATGCTCGCACCTAAATGTCCTTTTTAAAGTGAGGGACTCAAAACAGCATGCAGAACTCAAGGTGCAACCTATTCCTTTATTCTTTATTAATGGTTAACAGTCTTTGTAATTACTATTTAAATTTTATTTATTGGTATTTATTCATTTTTTTATTTGCATTTACTCTTTTTTTCACCATTTTTCCCACCCTCTGCCCTGTCCTTTTGCAGACCCTTTACACCCTCTGTAGTGTCACAAAACTTCTTTTCCATGCCGTGACCCTCAGGGCCTCAGGGTGGGGCTGGAACTCGTGCCTTGGACGTGCTCAGATTGTCCTGATGCATCAGGTGCTGCTGATTTACAGCCTGCAGGTTTTCTGCACTCCCCAGCATGGCATGGAAGGCCTCCAGATGGTTTCCTGTCCCTGTGTGTAATACTCATCTATTACTGGCGCTGTGACAAATGCAAATTAGCCTGCATGGAGAAAAGCCCACACCTCTCCCAGCACAGATCAAGTTGATATTGCCCATTATAATACATTTAAAGCAGAAGATACATTTTTAATGGAACAAGTCATGAATTTCTTACAAACCTTGCCCCAGGAGGTCTGATGCAGCACCGGCATGCAGCCATGAGGGACCTGCTTCCCAAAATGTCCATAACAGCTTCTATCTTCAGCTTCTTCTTGATTACCTGGCTGCACATCCCTCTGCTGCACTTCTGCTGGGGAGGTTTGGGTTGGGCTCCACACATCACAGTTCCCTGGCTGCTGAACCTCTGATGTGGGTGGGCACAGCTGCCTCTGCCCTCTTGGGGGGTCTCCACCAGCTCTGTGCTACAGCTCAGACATGGAAAATGCATCTGAGCACACCTGCAGCCACCCCAGCATCCGACAGCAGGGGAGCAGAGGGGCTGGCACTGGGCAGTGGGACAGGGTGGGTCACGGGACACTTCTCTGGACAGGTACCAGGGACTCCAGGTCCAGCCTGGCACCAAGCTGGAGCCATGAGGGGCTGCCCCAGCCAATCCTGCCATGCTCAGCACCCCAGGGAACAGGACATGGGGGTAAAAACAAGTGTGCATGCATAGCATTTATTTATATCTAACATTTATTTATATCTAGCATTTATTTATATCTACCTCCTAATGTTTATTATATTTATTTATTATATTTACTCCTAATTTTATTACATTTATCCCTATTTATTATATTTACCTCCTAATATTATTTATATCTACCTCAAATATTTACTTGCTGTTGCAGGAAGATGGAAGAGATGCAGCAGCACTAGACCTGAAGCAGGAGGGGTTGTGGTGCCTGTGTGAGGTGATGGGACCTCGACTCACAACGTGTGGTCAGCAAAATTTTGGCAGTTCATATATCCCACTTGTGAGCTGGGAATGGTTGATCTCAAAACCAACATGGAAAGGGTGTGAAAAATTGTGAGCCCATACTTAGGCTAAAACCATTGGAGTTTAAACATAATAATCAGAGTACTGAGGAGAGAGGAGGAGGAGTTAAAGACAAGCACTGTTAAAGGGATTCAATATCAGCTCCTGGAGGATAGACACTACTGCTCTACAAATGACCATTGGAAAAGAGAGCAGGCCAGAAATGGGTTCAGTGCAATCACGAGCCCTGCACACTGCAGAGAAATCCCTGAGCAGAGAGAGCATGATTTTCCTAAGCTCTTAGAAGCAGGGATTAAATACAGCATGTGAGAGGGCTCTTGGCACACTAATGATTCACTAATTCACAGCCATGACTGAGAGAGCCATTGTGAATTAATTAATCCTTGCAAATTAGGAAGTGAGTAAACATTAAAAAAATCCAAGTTACTTCACTGGGGAAAAGAAAAGGTATTTAGAAGGACAAGCATGCAGGTGCTTTGCTTAGGAAGGACAGAGCTGAATGGCATCCTTGGCCTTTGTGCTGCAGGTGGGAGGCTCAGGGAACCCTACAGCTCAGCTCTAGCTCCTCCCATCACCATCCTAGACTGAAAAATAGCAAAACTAGGTTAAAACAATATGTCAGCCTATGAAATTACCCCTCCTTCAAGCAGCTCCATATTGCTGCCCTGTTGTCTCCCTTCAGCCCTTATCTCATGCAGGGCAGCCATTCCCTCATGGGGTGCCATGACAGCTCTGCGAGGTTGGCCACCCCAGCTCTCCACAAGGCCCTGTAGCCATTCCCTGCTCTATCTTCTCTTTTCCATGGCACACACATGCCCTTTCCCCTCGTGGGTTCCCCTCCTGTCCCCACTGTTCTGCTGGCAGCAGGCCCCGAGTGCCCCCCATGTCCTGCAAAGGCCCTGGGTGCCCCTCACGTCCCACACAGGCCTTGAGTGCCCCTCATGTCCCCTGCAGGCCCCGAGTGCCCCTCACATTCCACACAGGCCCCGTGTGCCCCTCATGTCCCCTGCAGGCCCCAGGTGGCCCAAGTGCCCCTCATGTCCCCTGCAGGCCCCGAGTGCCCCTCACATTCCACACAGGCCCCAGGTGCCCCTCATGTCCCACACAGGCCCTGGGTGCCCCTCATGTCCCCTGCAGGCCCCGAGTGCCCCTCACGTCCCACACAGGCCCTGAGTGCCCCTCATGTCACACACAGGCCCCGAGTGCCCCTCATGTCCCACACAGGCCCCGGGTGCCCCTCATGTCCCCTGCAGGCTCTGGGTGCCCCTCATGTCCCCTGCAGGCCCCAAGTGCTCCTCACATCCCACACAGCCCCCAAGTGCCCCTCATGTCCCCTGGAGGTCCTAAGTGCCCCTCATGTCCCACACAGGCCCTGGGTGCCCCTCACATTCCACACAGGCCCCGAGTGCCCCTCATGTCACACACAGGCCCCAGGTGCCCCTCATATTCCACACAGGCTTCAAGTGCCCCTCATGTCCCCTGCAGGCTTCAAGTGCCCCTCATGTCCCCTGCAGACCCCAAGTGCCCCTCATGTCCCACACAGGCCCCGAGTGCCCCTCACATCCCATGCAGGCCCCAGGTGCCCCTTGTGTCCCTCACGGCGTGCCCCCAGCACTTGCTGCCAGCCATGCACTTTGGGGTGTCACTGTCCACAGTTTTACTGACAGAGTCACAGCTGGAGCTGTGTCACACAGGTGTCACAGGTGTCCAGCTGTGCTGGGAGCAGGGCTGGGAGCCCTCAGGTAACTCCTGTGCTGTGGGTGTGTCACCCACGCCATGGGATGGAGGGGCTCTGGACCTCCATGGCCTTCTGACACAGATCATCTCAAAATATACACTGGGGCCTCTTGCCAGCTGTCTGGAGGGGCACACGAGGAGGGGAGAGCAGAACCAACCCCCAGGTGATGTTTAACTGGGCATGGAGTGCTGTGATTCCCAGAGCACAGCCCGTGTTCCTGGCTCCTGACAAGGTGCTTCAGGGAGGAAATATTAGAAGTAGGGACAACTGCAGTTATGCTGAATTTCTTCTGTTTAAAGTTCAGCAGAAGAAGAATCCTGAGTCTTTCCATGGACTTTAAACCAAGCTGCAGTGGCTGAATTTAATCACCAGCTTTCACAAAGTGCCCATGACAGTTCCTGAAACTGCATTTCACCCATTACTGCCTGGAGACATTCACTGCAGACTCCTAAAGCTTTCCTCAAAGAAACGTCTGTGGGTATTGTTTTACTTTTCAGTTCATTCAATTAATACATAATGAGCAGACACTCACCCCCAAAATCCTCTTTATGGCAGAAAACACAATTAAATGTAATTGTCTTTCATATCAGTTAGGAGGTTCTTTCCTCGTGGACATTCCATGATTTATCTTTAATTCAAGGTTCCATTTCAGAATTAGAACACATTTTAAAAACATTATAACAAACCACAAGAACTAAGGGTTAGCATGTAAACATTGTCAGAAAAAAACCCCAAACAATTACCTGAACAATCATAGAAAAAAATCTGTTGCAAATCCCTTTACCTGGAGAGCAAGTCATTTTAATAAACTTTTTATTACTGTGGAACAATTGAAAGTTATCTGTAAAGCACAGCATCCATTCCAGGGAGGATCTACTACTAAAGCCACAACCAGGTTTCCATCAGCATTGTAAACATGAAAGGAAGTAAAAGAAGTCACCCCAAGAAACAGCACTAGTGAAAAATGTACTTCCTGAGCTAGAAACAGCACTAGTGTAAAATGTATTTCCTGAGCTAAAACCAAAACACCATACACAAAAAACCAGTGAAATACAGCCATTAATTCAATAGAACTGGAAGCAAATACAGTAAGAATCCCAAATCAAGCAGAAAGATAAAAGGGTGTGAACACTGCTGAAAATTACTGTTGGGTTATTCTTTTTAGATGCTCTCCCTCTTCTTTTACATTTTAAAGAAATTACAAGGTGACTAACTTGGTTAAGCAGTGCCTGTTAAACTCTGAAGCACACAGCCTCTGGATAACACTGCTGTGCACTTGCTTACCCCTTTACCCCCTCAAAGGGCTTTGCAGAAATGAATTAATTAGCTCTTACAGCAGAAACCTGTGAGGGGCATGGGCTTCGTGCTGCCCTTCAGCTGGATTCAGGTTCAGCTGGCACAGGAGCCCTGGCCACATCACTTGACAACACCAGCAAATACACACACACAGCCTGTCCGAGACTCTCTAAAGTTTTTCTGCAGCTCTCCTCCTGCTCCTGATGGGACCCCTGGCTCCCAGTGAGGAGAGAGCTCCAGAGCTCAGCTGTCCCAACCTTCCAAGGCAGGCACTGCTTTGGAAAAGGGCTACAAAATTGTATCATCTGAAAATTGTCTGTGTGCAGGTGTGAGAGGGCATCACTGTCTGCACATGTGTGTACAGACACACCTGGAATGGGGAGAGGGGGTGAAACGTCATCTTTGAAACACAACAAGAAAGGTGAAACATCATCTTTGAAATACAACAAGGGTGAAACATCATCTTTGAAACACAACAAGACACCCAGCTGATCACAGGTATTCTTCTGGAAAACCCCTTAGGGAACTCATGTGTCTCGTGGCCTCTTTTGCTTTTTGACAGAGCAAACCCAGGGCACAGCTCCTAATGTTAAAAATCAACAAGCAAGAAAAAAAGAGTTGTGGCAGTGGGAGTTTTATTATTATTTGAATTAATGGCCTCATTATGGAGAAGACAAAACAAGTGCAAACTCTGCTTTTCTTCTTCCCAGACCAGCCCATGCAGCAGCACCCACCTTCTCACAGCTCCTGCTTGCCCTTCATCTTGTCAGAGCCATGGTTCTCCTACCCCAAGGTGACTATGCCCCAAGAACTGGCAGGACTTCCTACACCTTTTGGTTCCTCCACAAGTATGAGAAATGCTCATCCCTGTTATAAAGGAGTGTCTCCTAGAGACACCTGAAGAGAGGTGGGAAAAGTAAAGAAATTGAACCAGAGAGTTGGTTTAAAGCAGACAGCGTTCATAAACAAAACCAAAATAGTATAAAACCTTTTGCTTTAATTGGTAAAAAAGTAGTTACAAACATAGAGATGAAAAAAGAAATCTTAGAGAACATCACGAGGCTTTATACACCATGCAAGATGGACTTGGCTCACACAGAGCAGAGCCCTGCAGCTCATGCCTTCCCCTCCTCCCATTCTCCACTGTCCCAGCAGCAGCCAGGCTGTGCCAAGGCAGGACCACAAAGTGCCAAACACCCAGGTGAGCATTTCCCACTTCCTGGGGTGCTGCAAGCCCAGCCCTGCAGCAACAGCAGTGGGCAGCAGGTTGGGAATTCTGCTATAAGGGCAGTGCCCCCCTGGCAGCCCCAGAGCTGGGCCCAGGACAGCACACAGGTCACCCTGCTGCAGAGTACGGCCTGGGGCTGCCCCATTCCTGCTGACAAGGTGTCCTGTGCCAGGCCTCAGGATGTGGTGACAGCACACGTAAGCACACGGACTATAAAAAGCAGGCGTTGGCGTGTGGCCAGGCTGGCACAAAAGCCACATTTACTCACAGAAGAGATATTTTTCTCACAAAGATGAATCTTAACCCACATCCCTCTGCAGCCTCAAGAACTGAGAAGCTAAGAGGAAACAGGCAGTGTGGGAAGTGCAGAGGCTGCAGTGTGGGGTGTGAAGGGTGCTGAGCCCAGGGGGAGTCAGGCATCCATGCTGCTGTCAAAGTCAAAGCTGACTGAATAAACCAAGCACTTGGTTTATTCCATTACAGATTGTTATCAGGTGACATCTGGTAACATCTCACACACAGAGTGAGAACACCCAGCACTGCTCTCCTGAATGAAATAATGCACCCAGAGTGTGAGAACACCAGCACTGCTCTCCTGAATGAAATAACGCACCCAGAGTGTGAGAACACCCAGCACCGCTCTCCTGAATGAAATAACACAACCAGAGTGTGAGAACACCCAGCACTGCTCTCCTGAATGAAATAACGCACCCAGAGTGTGAGAACACCCAGCACCGCTCTCCTGAATGAAATAACACAACCAGAGTGTGAGAACACCCAGCACCGCTCTCCTGAATGATATAACACAACCAGAGTGTGAGAACACCCAGCACTGCTCTCCTGAATGAAATAACGCACCCAGAGTGTGAGAACACCCAGCACCGCTCTCCTGAATGAAATAACGCACCCAGAGTGTGAGAACACCCAACACTGCTCTCCTGAATGATATAACACAACCAGAGTGTGAGAACACCCAGCACCGCTCTCCTGAATGATATAACACAACCAGAGTGTGAGAACACCCAGCACCGCTCTGCTGAATGATATAACACAACCAGAGTGTGAGAACACCCAGCACTGCTCTCCTGAATGATATAACACAACCAGTGTGAGAACACCCAGCACTGCTCTCCTGAATGCTATAACACAACCAGAGTGTGAGAACACCCAGCACTGCTCTCCTGAATGATATAACACAACCAGTGTGAGAACACCCAGCACTGCTCTCCTGAATGCAATAACACAACCAGAGTGTGAGAACACCCAGCACTGCTCTCCTGAATGATATAACACAACCAGAGTGTGAGAACACCCAGCACTGCTCTCCTGAATGATATAACACAACCAGAGTGTGAGAACACCCAGCACCGCTCTGCTGAATGATATAACACAACCAGAGTGTGAGAACACCCAGCACTGCTCTCCTGAATGATATAACACAACCAGAGTGTGAGAACACCCAGCACCGCTCTGCTGAATGATATAACACAACCAGAGTGTGAGAACACCCAGCACTGCTCTCCTGAATGATATAACACAACCAGAGTGTGAGAACACCCAGCACTGCTCTCCTGAATGATATAACACACCCAGAGTGTGAGAACACCCAGCACTGCTCTCCTGAATTAAATAAATCAAGGCATGCTGCATAAAGAAAGTTCAAGTGCTCTCCTTGAATGGTCCCTCAAAGTCCCCTGTGCTCTCCTCATGAAGCTTGGCTCTTTTCCTTTGTACCACCTCTGCAGCCTGGTCCTGGTCTGTGTGAGCCAAGTCCATCCTGCATGGTGTATAAAACCTTGTGATGTACTCTAAGATTTTTTTTATCTCTATGTTTTTAACTAATTTTTTACCAATTAAAGCAAAAGGTTTTATACTATTTTGGTTTTGTTATGAATTGTTTGCTTTCTAAAACCAACTTTCCTGTTCAATTTCTTCACTTTTCCCCCCTCTTCAGGTGTATCTAGGAGACACTCCTTTATTACAGGGATGAGCATTTCTCATTGCTGTGGAGGAACCAAAAGGTATAGGAAGTCCTGCTAGTTCTTGGTCACCTTGGAGTAGGAGAACCATGGCCCTGAGAAGATATGAAGAGCAAGCAGGAGCTGTGAGAAGGTGGGTGCTGCTGCATGGGCTGGTCTGGGAAGAAGAAAAGCAGAGTTTGCACTTGTTTTGTCTTCTCTATGTAAAATTCAGCACAGGCAAGGGGCTAACCCTTACAGCCTGCCACCACCCACACAGCTTATCAGATTTTCTGCTTCCTATAAGGTGCTTTTGGCCCAGCAGCTGTGTTTCAAGCACTCTGGCTGAGAAGCAGCAGATAAGATTTCCTGTGGGG